>NW_027223767.1:25880699-26628199 GCF_028538775.1 Myotis yumanensis | reverse complement strand
GAGGAAGCCCGCAGCTGCCGAGGGCACCAGGAGGTGCTTCATTTCCCAAAAGGTGTTTGGTGCTTCCTTCCACTCGAGCACGTTCCTTCTGCTCTGATAACCGCTGTCATCTTCCATCACAATCAGAGATGTCAGAGGGATTTTTCCGGGCATATGGCATTCATTTAGTTTTCCCTCTGCGGTCCTAGAGCGCTTGCAACAATGAAAACAAAACAACACAGAGCGCTGCTCAGCCATCTATCAATTCATCTTTATTGGACAGCAGTCCCGTGCCACCCGGCAAAGGACGGGCTCTCCATTTGGACATCTGGGGAACGCACACACTCCTGTCCGGGGAGCGGCCCATTTCCCCTCCGCTCACTGTGCAGATTTCCTTGGGGAATGTAACAATCGCAGCCACGTTTTCTTTTCGTCGCAGCATTCCTGGGAATTCTGAGTGCTGGACAGTTGCCAGAGCCTGAGCATGGCCATCCACTGCTTGCTCAGTCCAGGGAGGGAGGCTGGCAGCCCCGAGGACGTCTGGCGTGTGGGCCACAGACAGAGGCTCAGGGATGGTGGGACACTTGGCCGGGCTCTCGGTCACAGCAGGGGCCACTCTGAAGGAACTCCCTCCACCCTTGTTCCTCGGCCATCCACCCTTCACACCTTGGAGAGCTTTTAAACAAATCTGGTGATGCCATCGTCCTGCTTCAGATCTTTCCATTCCTCACCCTTGTTCTTAGAAAAATGCCCAAACTCTTACTGTGGCTTACAAGGCCCTTTCAGACCTGACCCTGCTCACTTCTCCAGACTTATTGTAGGCCATTCCCATTGCCCCTCACTCCCCCCGAAGCTACGTTCTGGCTACACTGAACCCCACTGTATCACGCTCTCGTCTCCCCGCCATTACTCAGGAGGCTCTGCCACCTTCCCACTCCCCCACATACCTGGCTAACACTAACTATTTAAGTGTCCTTTTAGACAGAGCTTCCTCCAAGAAGCCCTGCCTGATCTCTCCTGTCTGGGTTAGATTCCTCCTCTGCTGGGTCTATTGGCCTCTCCTGCTGGGCTGGCTGCTCTGTGAGAATAAAAACCGCGTGCACCTCATCCATGCGCAGCACCCATGCCCCTGAGGGCCTGCGGAATTACCCACCAACCAGTGAGTGGTTTATGAACTCATTCTGATACTTCTCGGGGAACAGATCTCCACTTGCATCCTAATCGGGCATCGCTGGACCACTCCTACGCACTCTCCATCTGCGCCCTCAGCCCCAGGAGGTGGAGCCCTGTGGCCTGCCTCCGGGGCTCTCCTGCTGGGCACTGTGGTCAGCCTTCCGCCCAGCAATGGGAAGCCCCCGCAGGAGCAGGGAGGAAGGGGGGGAGGGCAAGGGCAGGACAACCCCGCCTGTCAGCTCCTGCCTGCTCTGATGCCCTTTCTGACAGCAGCTGTGTCCTTCCCTACTGCAGTTCCTGCCGGCTTCTCCTCTGTGATCCAGATCCCAGGGTCTCTGCAACGTATGTCTTCCCGATCCCTCAGTCCTACAAGCGGAAATGGCTTCTACTGCTAGTTTCTGGGTGCTCCTCCATCACTTGCCTATGGACCTTGCCTCCTGTCTGTAAGGAGCGTCGGTATTTGGACAACTGTGTCAGCCTCTAGCTCCTGCCAGGTTTCTGACCGGTGGAGTATTCCATGTGGTACAGATAAGATGATGATTTTCAAATTCTCTGGGATGGTTTCTGGACCTTTAGATTCTTGGAGGTAATTCTCCTGACAGCTCCAGATTGCTGCCTTATAACAGACAAAGATTACCGAAAGGCTTGCAATAAAATTTCCCCTCTCTGCTTAACTTTGAGCCTTTCCTTGATTTCCCTACTGTTTCTCCCCTAATCCACACAAATACTCACCTCAGGGGAACCAAACACAATGCAAGACGTGTCTTATAATCGATGATGCTGGCCAGGCAACCATAATGAAATAGTTCTTTGCCTGCGTGTGCATGAACTGTGGCATGAACGAACTCCTACTCCTTGCATTTTCAGAGTCAAGCGTTTAAGGACCGTCTGAGGAAGGAATATGAATCCATAGTGTTGACTACAAATCTCCTATTAAATCCTTTTGAAAAGATTAAAGAAAACGCTTAGCATCAAAACTGCAGAGTAGATGACAAAGACTTGGGGGCAACTCCCAGAGACAGTGGTGGCGCTCCCCTTTAAGAAATGCTTCCTTTTGCTGGCAGGAAGGATGCCACTGTGAAAAATGGAAGCAGCAACTCTCATTCAAAAAGAGGTTCAGAAGAGTTCCATTCTGAATACATACAAGTTTCAGGAACATCACCGTGTGTTTGTATCTAATTTGCCTTTATGTACATTACATACAATAATAATATATGTTCAAAAAACTTTGATTTGCATAAAGGGCCATAACGCAAAAATTCAAAGCACTATGTCATATTTTAAATGCCTTTTTCATATTTAGGAATACATGAAAGAATGGTGAGTCTTATAATTGATGCAGCCTTAAATTGGGGAAATACTAATCAGAAATATGATAGTCAAAGAGACAGAAGGCATATAATTAATGAACCATCTTAGCAACAGTGGGAAACTTGAGAGAACGTCATGGCTTCTCAGTCTATGACTCATACCAGGAGCTCCCTTGGTGAGTAAGGAACCACTACTTTGGTCATATCCTTGAAATGTTGTCGACCTGAGTCTATGAAATATTTCCATTCTTACACAGTGTGTATATGTACTAGTATATACATATGGTATATACATATACACACCCATATTCATACATATACACATACACACACGCAGTGTGTGTATACACACCCGGTTTCTTTCAGATTTTCCTTATACTAGTATTGAGCACTTTTACTATTCACAGATGTACTTCATGCATTTCATTTGGTGTGAGCTTTAAACATTTTTTTTTTTTTTTTGGTGATCACAAAACTATATGTAACCTATGGGATCACCATGCAAAAGTAAAAAGCTGGCACTTGATGAAATGCATGGATTGCTCCCCTGAATGATCAAACTACTCAATTTACAGAGACGGGATCTGCCCACAAACATCTTCTCCTAGCCCCTCCCTGAGAAACACCTGACCTGCAAGTTCTATATATCAAGGTAACGCTATTATTCACCCAATTGCTTTGTCTTCCTGTTTTCCCTCCCCACATTTTGCTGATGAAAAATGAGTCTCTCCACGGTGGGACAGCAACAGCGAAGCAATCCCGGCGGGCTTCGCTGCAGATGGGATCATTTCTGCACGTGCAGAGTGCGGTGGCAACACACGGCTCCCTTGGGCCTACCCGGCTCTTCAGCAGCATGACTGATGAACCTATACGCATGGAAGTCTGAGGGCTGCTGCCTTGCCAAGCACTCATCTTGGATTTTGCTTTTGGGCTTTATCTACCCTCCCGTACCCAAATCATTCTGTTGTGTTTTTCAAAACCTTGGGCAAAGCGACACTGTCTGAGCACGTGCTTTGCCATCCCCACTGCAAGCCCGCTGTTTTATGGCTAAACAGGCAGCGCACACTTCCTTCCTCAGCAGCACCCTTACATTGTTCCAGCGCTGGAACCAGTTAGTGTAGACATGCTTCACACCCAGCCTATTTTTCTTTTCATTCATTCACTTTGCCTTTTCCCTGCCAGAAGCAGGAAACAGCTAAAGTTTTTGAAAATAAGAAGTCACTTTTAAACATGTATTCTGAAACATATATCGAGGATTACTATGCCATGTCTCGTGCAAGAGATGAAAAACTCTAAGTAATAGGGCTCAACGTCTAGTAAGAGACACACATCTCCCGTTCCTGTACAAATTAATTGCAAATATTCTAGTAGTATGGTAGAGGCCTTATTAAAAGCTTTGCAGTGGTGGGGGCTGAGGTAGGATTTTAGAACGTGGCTCCTCCCAGTTAATTTTCTCTGGATACAAACACCCCAATGCAACAGCAGACAAATAAGAAACCACAGACTAGCTGAGCCAGTGGCCCATCTCCCCTCTTCCCTCCAGCCCCGCCGGATGCACTGGCCCAGCTGCTGGTGTTGAGTAGGACAGCCTCCGTGACATACAATAGTAGTTGCCTTTAGCCAGAGCTCCGATTTTTGTTACGATGTGGAGATGCCATGCTTTTGAGACTCAGTAACCCAGCTCACTAGATAAAAATAAATTAGCAAATAAGTGCAATAACCCAGTGCGTGTCTGGACAAGCAGGTCAGCAACTCCTATTGGGGTGGAAGTTTTTACTCCCCCGCCCCCTCCCGCCCCCCCTGAGTGGGAAGAGGGGCTGGACACATAGGAAAAATGCAGAGGTGGCATCCCTAGCCGGCCAACGCTAGGCATGGGGAGGGTGGCATGCGTCGAGATCTTCACAGGAGAGGCGAATCCAGAGTGGTGTCTTGGAGGATGAGAAGGAATCTGATGAGGAAATGAGGCAGGAGGAGTTACCAAGAGAAAATAGTCTGAGTGATGGTTGATGATGAAAAATGAGGCTGGAGAGAAAGCAGAAGGGGACAGATTATAGGCAACAGAATCAAATTTGTGTTCCGGAAAGATAATTCTGACAAATATGGTGGGTGGATTGATTGATGAGGACAGGGGTGGGAGAGAGGGAAGAAGGTATATTGCCAACATTGCAATGATCCAGGTAATGAAGGAGAAAGATCTCAAAAATAAATAGGCAATGTTGGCGTGGCACAGAGAAAAATAAATCTATTTAAGAAATGTTTTAGAAACAGTACATCTCGCTCTTTTAAAAAAATATTTTTATTTATTTCAGAAAGAAAGGAGAGGGAGAGTCAGACAGAAACATCAATGATGAGAGAGAATTACTGATAGGCTGCCTCCTGCACACCCCCTACTGGGGATTGAACCCACAACCCAGGCTTGTGCCCTGACCGGGAATTGAACCGTTAACTCCTGGTTCTTAGGTCAACACTCAACCATTGAGCCACGCCGGCCAGGCCTACATATCTTGCTCTTTATTCCAGTCTCACTGAGCATGTAAGTCACTGCCTGAGACTGCAGAGGCGGAGACAGGCCAGAAGTGCTGCTCTAAACGAGCTCCCCCGACGAGGAAGGAAACATCAGGAGCAGGAAATAAAGGATCCCGACCAACACTAACCTCAGCCAACTTGGAGTCACTGCTAAACTCTGGGCGGCTTATCTAGTCCATGGCGCTCTGTGTGTGGACGGTCTCATGTCACTGTCCAAACTGGGTTTCACTGAGAGGCCATGTGGGTTGAATGGAAATCCTGACTCAGGACCAGTGGGTCTTCCTGCTACTCCTGTCACCCTTTTGGGAGCATAGAAATCAACCTGATTTCCTAATTTGGACACTGGGCTGCAGGAAGCTTCCTGAAGTTGCCCCAGGCCTCATCTCCCTAGACACACCTCGCAGTCATTTCCAGCTCACGGTGCAGTGAGGACTGGGTCTCCTCTGCTCTCAGAACTAACAAATATCATTGGGGTTTGGCTACACCCAGGACGGTGGCCTCAGGAAGTGGGGCCCACGCCCTTTTTTCTGAGTCCCACCAACATTTTGGTCTTTCTTCCCCCCTGACCAGGGGTTTTACTTCCTTGTTCTTCTTCATCTGTGTGCTCTCCAATCTTTGATCCAATCATAAATCTTGCCCAGTACTCCGAGGAGCCAGCCCTTCAAAACGCACAGAGCACGCGCCTCTCTCCTTTCTGAGGCCGCCCCTCTCTCTTGAGGCAATGAACACGAAATGGCTGGAAAGTTCAAGCTTTGGCTAATTTAAGCTGAATGTTCTTTCCCTAAAATGCAAACCACAAGGTGGCTAGGATCACAAAGTCTGTTTGGCATCGTACCCCTGGTACTTAGCAAAGTGCCAGGCATCCTGCAGCAGTGTAGTACGTGTTTCAGTGAAGAAATGCAAAGGCAGGAGAGTGAAGCTGGGAACTAAGTCTTATGCATGCATTGAACACCCACTACGTGACAGGCACTGCCATAGGTCCTGAGGATACAACGGTGAGCAAGACACATGAATCCCTACCTTCATGGAGCTTACTCGCATTATTGCTCCTATTATTAAGGAAGACAATAAACAAAAGAAAGATCATTACAAATAGATAAATAATGTAAAAAATAAACAGGGTGAAATGGTAAAAAAACAAAACAAACCTGCTGACGGAGGAATGGGAATAGAGGATCCGAGCTATTAATCTGATTGCACTTTCCCTCAGACCCCTCCAACCCAGGAGTCAAACAACCAAAGGTAACAAAAGCAGAATTATTGAAATGTAAAAACCCTGTGAAGAGAGCAATTAGAGAACAGCGTTTGGTATGGACATAATCATCATGCAGGCAATGAGCTGACACGTGGAGAGTTGTGGTGAAAACATCTTGGGTGTTTTATTTCCAAAGTGAGGCTCCACAGGACTCTTCCATGCAAAGTTCTTTTCATCTTCTCCAAAGTCACATGCCATAGAGCACGAAAGTTGTGTTAATGTCAGTTCAGTGCTTTCTGTCCTATACCATGCAGAATTCAACACTGCATTTCACGTAGCCGGGAAAATACAAGCATCCCCTTTTGCCCTAGATAAAGAATAATATTTTCTCATTTTGCAGGCAGTGTATGAAAGTGTCATTCGACCCTGTATTTTTACAGCTGCTTTGCATTCACTATTGGAGAGGCCCTACAAACATATGTTTCTTTCTTTCATTTCGACTCAAAGGGTGTTATTATTTTGGAATTATTCAAATTTAAGAGAGTGATAAAGGGTGTCTCTTTAGGGGTTCCTACTAAACAAACCCCTAAGTTCTTATTCCTTTAAGGAAAAATAAAAAGTTTTGGAGAAAAAAAAAAAGGAGAAAAGGTTTTGGATTATGAGCTTCGTATAGTAACTTCAAGTCCTTACATCTTGTCTGGCATTTAGCAGGTGCTCCGGAAATGGTGGCTGAGATGAACTGGTTTGGGAAGAGGTAGAGGATTATGATCCTCCTTATACAGATGGGGAAACTGAGGCCCAAGGCACTTGTGGGTGTGTTTGTACTGTGCTTCACACTTTGCCATGGGCTCTCACCCAAGCGAGCTTGTTAAAAGTCGGTCCTCATGTCTATCATATATATGACAGAGGGAAGGTAAATATTTCCGGGTAATGATGTGCTCGATTGACATCCAGTGAGTTAGTTACTGCTGATTCCCCTCCACAGAGCGAATCAGTTTCTGCTGCTAAAGGACATCTAAACCTACTGGTGACAGAGTTCAGGTCCTCAGGCAACTTTGGAAAGAAAGCTACTCTTCTAAGCATAACAACAATCAGAAAGCTATTAGCAATCTTAGCACCAGAAAAAAGCCCAGTAATGTAGAGAAAAGCAGCTCTCATACACTATTGGTGGTAGTGTGAATTGATCCTATTTTTATGAGGAAAATGTATGAATAGCTACCAAAATCAAAATGAACCTATCTTTGACATAATTTACTTAATCAATGCATTCCCACTATAGACATATTGGCGCAAGAGAACATAGGTATGTGAGGAAAAGGATACAATAAATATAAGAATATGAACATAAGACTGTTCACTGTGACATTCATTGTTAGTAACAGAAAACTTAAGACAGCCTAAGGGCTCATCAATAGCTTGCTGGCTATACGCTACACAAGGGTTATCTGGGTAGTGATACTTTATGCGGACGTTTGAAATATTACATTGGTTTATGTATTGACATAAAAAAACAACAAAACAGACCATAATATAGTAAGCCAGAGAAAAGCTGCTTTAACAGTTTTATTTCCTTTGAGTAAAAATACTCATCAAATATTAACGACGGCTACACCTCTGGAAAGTGAGATGGGCTTTTTTCTTTTTTTTTTTTTTAACTTCATTCAATTCCGTCCTACTTGATTTTTTATGGAAATAGATTATTTTTAAAATTCAAAAATGTAAGAGAAGCTGTCCAATTCTGGCCGCCTGAGATGCTTTTTGCTTTTTACCCACCAGTAAGCAGCACCCAGGAAGTGGGAAACACAGGCCAGAGTGATGAACAGCAGCTTGTGTTACCAGGCGTGCTTTGGGAACAAGTATTCTGATTAGTGAATGATTCTTACTCCCTTTTGAAGTGTAGTACCTAAAAATACAACATTGGGTAAGAATAGATACCTTGTTCTTATTCAGTCGGTACCTAATGCCCAGGACATTGAAAATGACTCCCTCCCCCCATTTTCCAGCCCCGGGTTCAATCATTCCACTGAGAGACAATCTTTAGCACTCCACCTCAATGGCTCATTGCTGCCAGAAATGGCCCAGCATCCTTACAGTAAGAAAAAATAAGAGGTAAAGCATAATTAGCTGGTGGGCGACACCAGCAATAATGAGGTCAGTCTTGAACTCGGAGCGGAAGCGTTCCAGGATGTCTCTTCTGACAGCAGAGGAGATTCTGGATGCCCTTCTTCTCATCAGTGCCCCTCAAATGTGCCCGCGGGCAAGGGCACCCTAAGCAGGGCAGATCCTGTGCAGGAGCCAGGCCCTTTACTTTGGAAAAATGTGAGCTGCTACAAGAAGCCTGACGAAGCATCAAAAACAATGTTCCTACCAGGTGAGGGCCCGGGGGTGGAGGAGGGGGAAGGAGGAAGGGTTATGTGGGGCCACGTTTAGCTGAAGAGGTGCCTCCTGAATCTCTGCGGCCACCCGAGAGCACAGCGTGGAGCTCAGCTGCATCAACAGACCCAGGTGCCCTGCGTGCGCGGCTGTGACCTCCCGCTGCCGGGACAGCGGGGTGCAGGGCAAAGGGCTGGGCAGAGGATCAGAAGACTTAGGTGTGCGCCTCAGTTCCAGGACAAGGTGCCTCGTTTCTCTGAACCACTATTTCCATAGCTGAAAAACAAGAATAGAAATCACCCACTGGCTCTGCCTCCTGGGTATGCTGGATGGTTTATAGAAAACAGGGCCAGAAAAGCATTAGGTAAATGAGAAAGCCCCATATAAATGCAGGCTGTATTCAGTAGCCTGTGAGATAGTTGTTGGTGATAAAAAATAAAAAAAAAAGCCCCAAAGCTTGCTTAAATCACTCTCCCAAGATACACATGTGAAAGGTTAGTGAATTACCAAATAAATGAAGTCTTTCACTATGTTCACATAATTGTCCAACATAAGTCCTAATTATAGAACTCACTGTATCAGATACTCCATAGAGAACTGTATATAAAATTATAAGGATCTAATTCTACATAAAAAAGTATACAAAATATAAATGTGCCATGATATATGACTTCAAAATATAGGACTAGATTATTCTTACAGAACTACTGTAGTGGCAACTGACCTTGTGAATGTATACAGTTATAGCAAAAGTTTTACAAAAGTAGCCTAAATCCAGCCTCCATCTCACAACTTTAATATGTAGTGTGTTCCTTCCTATTTTGGACATTGCGTCTGAGAGCCGTCCACGGCGCTCAGCTTCCTGCAGAAAACCATCAGCTCTTCTGGTCGGGGAGCTCCCGGGGGCAGTCCTCCTCGGAGCAGGACAGGCTCAGCGCACTCGCCACGGGGTGGATCCAGGACGTGGTCTGTGTTACGTGACTTGAGGGGAACAAGGAACGCAGTTACAATCTGGAAGCTTGCCCCCCCCATCCATGCAAGTACTCGGCCCAGTGACACCGCTTCGACTGACTGCAGTCCCTGGGTTGAGAAGCAAGTGGGACCGGATCCAATCTTTGTAATGTCTTACATGTGTTTTAAGGTCCAACAAAAACCATGTCTGTTTTTCTCCGCTGGTCACAAGAATGGCAGGAGAGTGATTCGTCATGGATTCCTTGCCTCTCCTTACCTGACCGTCACCAGTCACACGCTCTGTGTCTGCCTTGGGGCAGCCTCTCTGGACCCTCTTCCTTCCTCTCCTCCGACGCTACTGCCTGGGTCACTGAATGGCTTGTCTCTCTGCCTCTGTTCTAGTTCTTTTCTAATTCATGCTCCACTCCAGCCAAGAGGTCTTTCTAAAGACAAATCCCTCACGGTTGCTCACTTGCTAAAAATTCACTGCCAGCCAGTGCCTTCTGGCTCGGATATGTACTCCATCCTATGAAACGTTTTGTTTTTTACCTGCTTCACCAGGGCTTCCTTCTCTGCGACAGTCTTCTTCTCCCACTGGGTTAACCTAGGTGACTGAGTCTAAAGAACCACCTCTTCCTCGGCTTCCTCCCATCCGGGCCCCTCTCTACCTGTTATTACGCCATAGGATAAAAGCTGTTTATTTTTAGGCCTTCTTACTGCATAGGAAGCTCTTGGAGGGCGGGAATGGATTCTTTTTTCCAAGTTTATGGGGCCTAACGTGTTCTCAGAACAGATGACTAGTCATTTCCGGAAGGTCACAAGCAGAGGTAGGGAAGGGTGTACACAAGACGCAGGGCATGTTGGGGTGGTGGTGAAACATCACAGAGGGCACCCCTACCTGGTGGGTGGCGTTTCTCAGCACTTGGAACTGACACACCTGCAGCTGGATGGGTGTTCTGCATCTACTGCTACTCGCACAATGCCTGAGTGCTAGATAGAAGCTTCTGGAATTAGGGCGATCTGTTTCTTTTCCTTGGATATTCTTTCTGGTCCTGGTTCACCCCGCGATCTGTTTCTTTTCCTTAGATATTCTTTCTGGTCCTGGTTCACCCCACTGCCCTTATCCATCCTAGCTCAGTTTCCTCCACCCCAATCCTATCCAAACTCAACCTCAGAAGCAGCAGCAGGTCTTAGGGCAAGTCCTCCTGGGCTGGCACTTTGAGTATCAAATAGGATTGTGGTTCTGGACAGATCTCTTACATTACAGGGTAACATTTCCCAAAGTGTGTTCCAAGGGTCTTTACGTGAGAAGAGAATTTTATGGTCAAATAAGTTTGAGATATGATGTAGTTAAGTAGGTTTCTTTACTCCCGGATTTCCCAGAACCTTAAATACACGCCTGTGTTCTTGGACTCTCCAAGAGTATGCAATCTTTCTCAAACCAGCGTGCCCTTACGAGCACACACAGGGCTAGTGTTCTACAGAACACGATCTGGGAATTGTCACAACATGCACTTGCTTTACTGGCTGTCGATGACGGTAACTGCAAATGTTGGACTTAGTACAAATGGTCACTTTCACTGTCATTACTGCATCTGGGTTGTTTCCAACCCTATACTCTAAATTCTATCCATATCCCCCTATAAAACTTGTTCAGCTTGTCTGTTTACATATTAAAAGTGCATTTTTCCATGGAAGAAGATCACTGATGGGTTCACGATTGGGTAGAATAGTTTAGGCTGTTTAAGAATCAAGGTGAAGGGGAAGGCCCAGACGTCGTCAGTTGCACAGCCGCTGACTGTGGTAAGTGGTACAGAGACACGTTCCTCCCTGGACAGGGATCCACATGACTGTTGTCTCAAGTGGTTGAATGGAACTTCTAATTCGGAGGCTGAATTACTATCGCAGCTGATTCTGCACAGGTTAACTCCATCGCAAGGCCTTTATAAAACTGCAAAGCTGCCTAAACTGAAAGTGATTTCAAATAAATACTAGTGAGTGTAACATAAGGGGGCGAGAATGCCACTGCAAGGGGAAATGAGGACGCATCGTCCATGTTTAGGGCTAAAGGGGACACTCTGATGAGACAGTTTTGCTAATTCTAAAATATTAAAATACTTTAATATTTTAATATTAAATTTAATATTTTAATATTTAAGAAGAGACTTTAAATGACTATAAATTCTCCCTCCCCTACAACATCCTCTAACTGCCCTATGAAGCAGGTAAAATGGGAGCAATGACCTAAAAGGTAAGTCCAGGTGCATGCCTTCCTATTTGACTTAAAAAATTATATTCTCATGCTTTGAATATAAGTGCCCACATACAAACATTAAACTGACCATCTATAATAATAAAAGGGTAATATGCTAACTAGACTGGACATCTCTAGACGTCATTCCTGACGTCCTTCCTGACAAAGCAGGGGCCGGAGGAAAGCCAGCAGTCCCAGGTGCCTGTGGGCGGCCCGAGGGAAGCCAGCCCGGGTCCCAGGTGGCGGAGGGAAGCCGGTGCAAGCAGCCTGGGTCCTGGGTGCCAGAGGGAAGCTGGTGCTGGCAGCTGGGGGAAGGAAGGCCTACTCTTGCACGAATTTCGTGCATCAGGCCTCTAGTTTAAAATAAAAGCAAAATGTCTAAGAAAAAATGTTGGTATAGACTGAACAATATCTTAGGAAGTTCCATCAGAAAGTCATCCTTGCCAGTAACCTTCATTAAACACTTTTTAGCAATGAATCAATACCTTATATTACTCCAAATAAAAAACAATGCCATAAAATATTAATTAATTTTATACTCCCAATATGCTCTCCTGTACATTTTATTTTATTTTTTAAAATATATATATATTTATTGACTTCAGAGAGGGAGAGAGAAACAGAAACATCAATGATGAGAGAGAGCCATTGATCAATTGCCTCCTGCACGTCCCACACCAGGGATTGAGCCCTCAACTGGGCATGTGCCCTGACCGGGAATCGAACTGTGACCTCCTGGTCCATAGGGCGACATTCAACCACTGAGCCACTGGCTGGGCTCATCTGGACATTTTAAAAACACACATCTAAATACCAAAAATGCAATTACGACAGCTACTACTAGAAAAACAATAAAACCTCAGCAGCAGAGAGAGTGCTCTCCACATCAAGCACACTTTTCACCCGGGTCTTCTGTAAAGACTCCAGAGCCAATGCCTCTGAATCAGGTGAGGCATGGACAGTGCCTGGCAATGAGTACACATTCCCTTAATGACCGTGGCTCGCTTGGTGGATAACTAGGGCTTTCTGATTACTGTGAGAAAAGGTTGGAATTCTTCCTACGATGATGGAATGGGGCATCTGTGTGTTTACTGTTCAGTTTTTTATGTCCTAGTGAGCGCTGTATGATGAGCTCATCCCAGATCGACGGGCTTGGCCACCAGCATACGAGCATTCGAAATATTTGCTCACTGGTTTATGTGCTTGGTAATTCGACTGAGAAGAGAGAAAATAAATCAGCCCTGTTGATGCTGTTTAATTAATAAAGACCCTGTGGTTCATAGAGTGAGATGCTGCTACTTAGTATGAAAAATGTAGAGGTCCGGAAAAGAGATGAGGCTGGCTGTGAAGTGAACATCTTCCCTTGGAACACGCAGTACCGCTGGCAAATGTGCCTGCAGAGAGCGCATCTGACCTGATTTGGGGAGCCATCAGCAGCCGTTCCGATATATTTGAAAATCTAAAAATGATCATACTACTTGCCTCTGAATGTTCGCCAAATCTGTTGTTGGAAAACATTAATATTAGATTTGGGAAGATGACTGTGTTGAGTTTTTTCTTTTCTATAATAATAGTGAATTGCAAGACATAATTTAGAGCTTATTAAAAAACAAAACAAAACCCTAACAGAACATGCTTTATTTTATTGGCAGAGAAATGCAAGTGAATTATTTAAATTTCATTATAATGACTCTCCTTGTGTTTCTTACCTTCTAGCATGCAAAATGCTTTCTTTCAAAAATTTAGGGCAGCATGTTAAGAGAAAAGTGGTTTAAAGATAAAAAGTCTACTCATTTTGTAGAAATTCATTCTTAAAACTGTCTGTGATGAAACAGGCCCTTTTGTTAATCTTCCATTGTAGATGGCACTATTTATATAACATTGTGAAGTTAACCAGATTGTAAGTATTATTTAATCATGTTTAAGATAAAGCTGCAGAAGCATGAGCCAAAGTAATTAACTTCCAATGTTCTTTTATTGGGGGAGGGGGGGCACTATCTTTTTTTTTTTTAAATCATCACCCAAGGATATGTTTCTATTCATTTTAGAAAGAAAGGAAGGAAGGAAGGAAGAGATGGAGGGAGGGAGGGAGCGAGGGAGGGAGGGAGACATTGATGTTAGAGAGAAACATTCATTGGTTGCCTCCCATATGCACCCCAGCCAGGGACTGAACCTGCCACCCAGGTATGTGCCCTGACCAGGAGTCAAACCCGCAACCTTTTGGTGTATGGGACAATGCTCCAACCAACTGAGCCACCCAGCCAGGGCAGGGGGTGAGCTAACTTAAGTATATAACATTCATATGAGCTAGAGCAGTGGTACTCAACCTTCTGGCCCTTTAAATACAGTTCCTCATGTTGTGACCCAACCATAAAATTATTTTCGTTGCTACTTCATAACTGTAATGTTGCTACTGTTATGAATCATAATGTAAGTATCTGATATGCAGGATGGTCTTAGGCGACCCCTGTGAAAGGGTCGTTCGACCGCCAAAAGGGTCGAGACCCACAGGTTGAGAACCGCTGAACTAGAACATGAGAACAAATAAGTGAATATATGTTAATTCAATCTGCTTTTGCCACCAGTAACTTAAAAATACTAGAAAATTTTACTACTGGCCATAAACTGCAAGTACTAATGACAATAAAAGATTTATACTTAAAAAAATCCCAATTTAAAACAAATTAGCTGGTAAGAACAAAAAGCAAATCATGGCAATAAAATTATTAAAAAGTCAGCATGTAATCTTACCAGATACTGGTTATGAGAATGGCTACAGATTAATAATGAATGGGTACAGATTAATAATATGAAGTATCCATTCCAAACATGTGTAAGAGAAAATTACAGGCGGCTTATTCCCACTGATATATAGACTTCCCTCTTACACAATTTTGAAAATATACCGTTAAAATCAAAATGACATTTCTCAGAACACGCTGAGCATTATGTACTCAGGAATTTGAAAATCCAGCGAGGCTCTAATCAAGTATTAGCAGGACCCCATCCAAATCTTCAAAGTTTTGAAAACAAATTTTATTTTTATTATATATTTATGGCACTTTCTATAAAAAAGTACATATCTTTGGAAAATTCAAAAATCCAATTACAGTCATGCACTGCCTAACTGGGAATATGTTCAGAGAACCGCGTCATTAGAAGTTTTGTCACTATGCAAACATCACAGAGTACATGTACACAAACCTGGATCGCACAGCCTACTACACACCTAGGCTGTATGGGATAGCACACTGCTCCTAGGCTACACGCCTGTCCAGCAGGTTACTGTACAAAACAACACGAGATTAAAGCAAGCACAGAGAAAATGGTGTAATCAGGAGACATGGTAAACAAGAGACATAGGAGACTGCTACCACAGTAACATAGCATTGTTTTATAGCAAACTTACTTTTTTTGGAAGTAGAAAGGATAAGAATAATGATTAAAAGTATAGTGAGTACACAAACAAGTAACATTTTTTACACCAGCATCACAGCAGACCTGGGAGTAATGTTTTGTGCTACGATACTGCAACAGCTACATCGCTAGGTGAGAGGAATTTTTGGCTCCATTATAGGCTTAAGGGATCACATCATACATGTGGTGCGGCACTGACCTGAACTTTGTTATGCTGCACGTGACCTTAACTTAAAATCTTTAGGTCTCAGATATCAAATTATATTATAAGAATCTAAAAGTATAGTAAAATACTACTTATGTAAAATAATTTAAAACAACTGCTATCTTATTAGACTTGCAAAATTAGAACAATGAAAAGAAAATTCCTAAAAAATATGGAAATATCAATTATATTTTTCAAATATATACAGAGGCTTAAATCGTTGGCAATTTTGTACAGAAGCAAAACATGCCAGGTCCAAAGCTGATGCAATTAATTTTTCAAAGAAAGGAATTGTACTATAGTCATAGATTACAGTTCTGGTAACTCTTAAAAATTGCTACTGTTTTCAATCACGTTAGGACAAAAAATACAGAAGAACTCAAAGAACATGTCCTAGTGACACTGATACCTACACACTGGACAATTATACACTAATAAACACATTATACAGACTTTTGTAGTTGGTGTATTTGTCACATACTGTAGAGCTGTAACCTGGAGGGCAGCTGCCCAGGCAGAGACTACATTTCCCAGCTCCCACTATGGCCTCATGTAAGCATGTGACTAGTTCCCAACAATGCAAAGTAAGAGAATTGATGTTTGTTTCTGGGCCAGGGGTTACAAACTGAATGCAAAGGACACTGAGACGCTAGGGAATGGTAGAGCCATGAGCTAGAACAGCGGTTCTCAACCTGTGGGTTGCCAGCCTGTGGGTTGTGACCCCTTTGGGGGTAGAACGACCCTTTCACAGGGGTCACCTAAGACCATCGGAAAACACATATATAATTACATATTGTTTTTGTGATTAATCACTATGCTTTAATTATGTTCAATTTGTAACAATGAAAATACATCCTGCATATCAGATATTTACATTACGATTCATAACAGTAGCAAAATTACAGTTATGAAGTAGCAACAAAAATAATTTTATGGTTGGGTCACAACATGAGGAACTGTATTTAAAGGGTCCTGACATTAGGAAGGTTGAGAACCACTGAGCTAGAAGGTGCTGAGCCTTCAAAAGCATCATCCAAAGAAAAAAGAAGCCCTCCTTCAAGCAGGAATCCCTGCACTGACTGGTATGTGAGCTTTAAGACGCTGCAAAGCAGGATTGTTGCAGACCTGGTTTGAAGTCCCAGGTGGCCCATGTACCTACTAACTTGGTTACGGGCATGTCTCTGGAAAAGCTACTGGAACTCTGAGTCTCGGTTTCCTAATCTAGAAAACATAGAATACCTGCTTCAATAGTGTGTGAAGAGAGATCATATATAAATCCCCCAGTTCCATGCCTCACGCATTCTCCGTTCACCATCACTCTCTCCCCTCCACCTCTAACTCCCTGTATTAGTTTTCTATTGGTGTAGCAACAAACTATCAAAAACTTGGTTAAAACAACACAAATTTACTGGCTTACAGTTCTGTAGCTCAGAAGTCCAGCATGGTTCTCAACCGGGTTAAAATGAAGGTACTGGCCAGGATACATTCTTGTCTGGGAGAGAGGGGTCCACAACATTTCCATACTTTTTCAGCTTTTCAAGATCACCCACACTCCACGGCTTATGGCCCCATCTTCAAAGCCAGCAACCCAGCATATCTTTGACTCTGCTCTCACCGTCCCATCTTTCTCCGACTCTCTCCTCTGCCTCCCTCTTCCACTCTTAAAGGAAGCAAGTAATTAGATTGGACCCACCGGGATAATCTAGGAGACGCTCCCTAGTTTAAGGTCAGCCGATTCGAAACCTTAATTCCACCTGCAACCTTGATGCCCCTTTACCATGTAACCTAATGCATCCAAAGGTTCTAGGGATTAGCATGTGGACATCACTGGAGAGCCATTATTCTGTTTGCCACGCTCCCCGTCCCTTCAGCTGTTTCTTCCACTAAAGACTAGAGCCCAAGGGTAAAGGCCCGGGTTTGAATTAATTTTTGCAATTTGCTGAAAACGTGTAAATGTATAGGAATAAAGACTATATGCTGCATTGTTATGGAGATTATTGGAGGAAGAAAAGGAAGTGCTAGAGATCTTATGGGAAGGAACTGTTGTGGACTGAATCGTGCCCCCCCCCCCACACCCCGCCTTTGATTCATATGTCAAAGCCCTAACCCTAATGTGTTCACATTTGGAGATAGGACCTCCATTGACATCATGGAGGTGAGGCCCCGGTGCAATGGGACTACTGTCCTTGGAGGAAGAGGACACCAGAGATCTCTCTCTCTCTCCATAAGTTCTCAGAGAAGAGCCCTTGTGCGGGCACAGTGAGAAGGCAGCTGCCTACCCCCCAGGAAGACATGCCTCACCAGAAACCAGTCCTGACGGCATCTTGATGGTGGCTCTCTGGCCATCAGAACTGTGGGAAAATAGACTTCCGTGGTGGAAGCCACCCAGTCTGGGCTACTTTGTTATGACAGCCCTAGCCGACAAATACAGCAACCAGATTTTTAAGGGAAAGTGTTTGACAAAGCTTCCTATTTGCTGGTAAATTTAAATAAAGGATCCTGGGGGCAGAGAGAATTCCGAATCTGGCTAAATAAAAAGTGTAACCCAGAAAGGTGATGAGTTTCCAAAGAACATTACGCACACAGTCCCAGACTGGCTTCTATTATCCCAATGGGATGCGACAAACATACTTCCGGACTCAGTTCTACCTGTCATCGGTTAGGTGGGGAGAGAGTTTGATGCCAGCTGTCTGGATTGGATGTTTTATTCATTTCAGTGGGCTTTGCCATTCCGAGTCACCCCAGCCAGCTGGCTGGCCTTTCGTTTAAGTGACAGTTGCTCACACAGCGCTTCATGTTGCTACCCCTACTAGATATTTATAGAAAACCCAGCGCAAGCTGTCTCAGGCTCCTGAGCCACGCGCCCTCTCTGCTCCTGTCACAGGGCTTCTGACTGGCCGGAAAGCGGCCTAAGTGGAGGCTGTGGCCACTGGTTTCTATCTGCAGCTTCGCCAAGGTTGTCCTTTAACACTCCTTCATTGGCAAGTGGCTATAGGATAAAGTAAGGAAGGGAGAGGAACTAACATCTGTTCATCACTCTGCATGAGCCAGATATTTTGTCAGGGTTTTACATCCCTTGTTTTATTCAATTCTCAAAACAATCCTGAGATAGAAACCACTATTTTTGCTTTTGGATGAGAAGGGGAAGAACAGAGAGTTGAAATAATACCAATTATACCAGGGTCACACTCAAAAAATGGTGGCAAAAACAACAGAATCCAGTCGGTCTGATACTAAAGCCCATATATATTTTTTTCTCACCAGTTGCTTCTCCAAATTGCCAATGACAGCATTCATTCATTAGTGAATATTTATTCAGACCCTACACATACCAGGCACTGTACTAGTTACTGGATATTCTAAGCCAGTTGCCACACCGATGGTTACATCCAAACTAGTGATTTTGATACCTTACAATGTATTCATAGCTAAGAAGTATTTGGGGACAAAATATTTAAAGAGGCCCATATTTCTTCCCTCGTAATAGTCTTGTTACTAAAATGCTCAGGGTCTCATACATGCAAAAGATAGTGAGGAACCTACACGCCTTCTCCTCATCTAGGCACAGGTTAGGTGCATAGAAATTGCCCTGACGCCCCATCAAGTGAGCCTCAGACTTTAGCGGGGTTGCCAGTGGGTATTTCTTAACTCCTCAAAAATCAAAGCAGCCGAATTAATGAGGTTTTCAGTAGGAGGGCTCCTGACAGTGTCCACTAAAGTGGCGTTACAGTAATCTGCCATGAATTTAGAAGTGAAAAATAGTAGCTTTTTATTTCCAACCCGGAAACTGTTCCTTCCTCTCCATTCTCCCTTCTCACAGATCCTTAATTTCTAATCACATTAGAATTACCAAAGGTAGACTCTACTTGCAAAATAAAGTCAGGGGGTAATATAACTTCCAATTTTTCTCCTTTGTGTTTTCTATTTTTTTAAAAATGAGATAACACGCTGTAACCTAACCCTTTAATTAGCATGGTAGGCTGACAATGACAATTTTATTCATATTCAGGTTATGATCCACATTCTTTCCTACCTGGGAACAACCTAATAGGATAGCCCAACCCAGTTCAGACCATGATTTAAGAGTCATTAATAGCCCTGCTGGCATGGCTCAGTGGTTGAGCATTTACCTATGAACCAGGAGGTCATGGTTCGATTCCCGGTCAGGGCACATGCCCAGGTTATGGACCTGATCCCCAGTGCGGGGTGTGCAGGAGGCAGCCAATCAAAGATTCTCTCTCATCATCGATGTTTCTATCTCTCCCTCTCCCTTCCTCTCTGAAATCAATAAAAATATATATATTTTAAAAAGAGTCATTAATGGACCCTGACTTTTGATAAATGAGAAGAACTATGTCTAGTGGAAATCCTTTTAGGGTCATAAAAGCAAAGCACTTAAATACTATCTCATAAGAACTTTGGGGGGTGGGGGTGCTGCCATTGTTTGTTACTCCAGTCTACTATTCGCATTATTGCTATCCATCCTGGCAGAGTTCCTGTGTTAGCTACATGCTCTAGAAGATGAATGATTGCACAGTTATGGCACATGTCTTACACGCCTGTTCACTCCCCTCCACTGCACAGCAGACATCCCTCGTGGATCAAGGCCCACAGCAGTGAAGGTGAATGTGGCCTCAGAATTCGTAACAACTACCCTTGAGAGAGTGAGCTGAAACCCACTGGCTTTCTCTGCTCTAGACAGAAACTTGTTTTATGGAGAAATCACAGACTCCCCAGATTCCACTGACACTGTAAGTACAACGCTTCCTCTGGAATGGAGAACAGGATTTACAGCGTGAGCAGCAACGCCTCAGACTTTAGGATCCTACAGAAAGGCATGTTCAGCACACATGAGTGGAGGGAGAAGTACAAACCAAGTGTAAGTAACTTTTTAAAAAAATATATTTTATTGATTTTTCACAGAAAGGAAGGGAGAGGGATAGAGAGTTAGAAACATTGATGAGAGAGAAACATCGATCAGCTGCCTCCTGCACACTCCCCTATTGGGGATGTGCCCGCAACCAAGGCACATGCTCTTGGCCGGAATCGAACCTGGGACCTTTCAGTCCACAGGCCGACACTCTATCCACTGAGCCAAACCAATTAGGGCAATGTGTAAGTAACTTTTAAAGAGAAATGATTATACCTACTTGAAAAATCACCAAAGCATAATAATTTTATGTTTGAAGCAAGTATCTGATATGGAGGATTTGTACTGTTTATGCAGCTATATAGATGACATATAAACGTGATATGCTGCATACGCATTGCATTGTGAAATGGCACTGTGGTGGGCATCCTCTAAGATAGATCCCAGGGACCTCACTCACACCTGGGTAGCTGCTGCCTACATTGTACCAGGGTGGGTCTGTGTGACCAAGGGCGTATGGTGGAGTGATGGCGTGTCACCGCTTCTGAGACTGGTCATAGAAGGCACTGGCTACAGAAGGTTGTGTTGGTCCTGATGTTCCTCTTGCTCTCACTTTTTCTCGCCCCTTGCTGGGGGGAAGCGAGCATCATGCTGTGAGCAGCCCTGTGGCCCTATGGAGCAAGGTCCACATGGTGGCAAGGAAATGAGACCGCCTGCCAGCAGTCCCATGTGAGCTTGGCACAGATGCGCTGGTCCCCCTAAGCCACTCTGCAATTCCCACCCCCGCCAGCAGCCTGACTGCACTTTCCAGAGAAACCCAGAGAGAGCCACGCTGACCCGGCAAAACCACACCTGGATGGCCCACTTTCTGAAACTCAGTGAGAAAACACATATTTACTGTTTGAAGCTGCAAGAGTTGGGGGAATTTTATTATGCAGCAATAGAGAATTAGTACAATCATGATCACTGATCATTGTAAGTCTGAATCTTTCAATAAAAAATAAGAATACAACGAGAGCAATGCAGCAGCTGTCTAATTTATAATATTTAAATTCACTTTCACTATCAAACATAACTCTCATAATGGTTTTGTAAAATTATGTAACACACAGATAAAGTACATGAACTTGTAAAGTGGAGTCGTACCAAAGACCACTATAGAACTGGAGTAGTATACAACTTCAAAGGGAAGGGAAGAAGGTAAGTAGGAAAATGGTCAAGTTAATCAGATAACTTCATTTTAGCACCATCAAACAACTGACACTTGTCATGAAATTTAAGAAAGCTGCAACTCTCTAAGGAAAAGATAAGAACATTTTCCCTTGAATGCTCGCATATTTATCAAGTGAGCAAGCCCTGCCGATATACATATGTGCACACACATATTGGTATACACATACACATATAGGAGATACACATGCTCTTAGTTCTCTGAAACACTCTAGCAAGGCCAAGTGTGTGGTATGTGAGAACATGGGGCCCTCCCCAAGCTTCCGCCCTGTGGGAATGTGGTGAAGGCCATCTGTAAGGGGACTGTCAGACCTCGGGAGCCTGGCCAGCTGCTGGGCCGGAGAGAAACTGCTTGTGATGTGAGCGCGGACAGTAAGCAGCTGCAGAGAAACAGCCTGCGTTCTGATGTCGCACAGCCACCAGCAGGTGCTGTGTGCTTTGTTGTCTGTGCTCTATATAACGCGGTACTTGGAAAGTGTGGGTGGCAGAATCCACTCCCCCACTCTCCTGTATGATGGAAAACTTCACGGGCCAGCCAACATGGGCGCACAGGTAAGCCCTAGTAGACCCGTGTCTTTCACGGCCAGTCCTCCGGGGTTATTTCTTTGGAATCCGCAAACAATATGCTGAGGTTTTCTCGGCTCTTTGCATAACACCAACACTTTGCATAAATTTGTTTATACCACGTGCAATGCTTTCTTCCCCTGAGTCAGAACCTAAGTGGACAACCACGAAGTATTCATAGTTGTGCAATGGACACGTGGATGGATGGTGATGTTGAGTGAGGACAATATCTGCCTGGGCATTCTTGGGACAGCACTGACAGTTACTCCTCTGCCTGAGGCGTGGCTTCCATCAGAGGTAACAATTCAATTTCTGGGATGCCAGTGACAGATGTCAATCTCAGGGAAAGACTATATGTACATAGACCATCACCTCCTCTGGTGTTCCGGAGGGTGATTTCAATCACAAGTAAAGGTGAGAGAGGGAATAACCTGAATTAATTACTCATTATTCCTTGTCTCCAAAGTATATTAACCTGGTAAATGAACCACTCATACTCAAAAACCAACACAGGCTATCCAGGCTCAAATTTTGGTTGGTGCAGTGGGAGGATGAAGATTAAAAACAAACAAACAAACAAACAAACAAAAAACCCAAAAGCAAAAAAACAAAACAAAGTTCCAAGAAAGACACAGAGTAGATGTTTGTTTATGCAGACACTACTTCTCTGGCGGCATCATCTATCTGAAAGCAGCTAAGAGCCAAGTAGTAAGCCCACAAACCCCTGCAGATACACCTCAAGGACTACTGACAAGCAATTGAACTTAGTCTGATTATCTGGTGTCCTGTCCTCTTCAAATAAACTCCTGGGGAAGAGGGTGAGGTATGTAGACGATAAAAATGAAGTGGGGAGAGGGGATGGACAGGCATGTTGAGAGCAGAGACGTGACCGCTGTATCTGTATTCTAGCTTATACAGCCTAATATTCCCCTGCAGAACTCACTGTATTATGTGTAAGGTTGATATTCACAATAACTTGTGCTTGTTCAGTGCCCTGAAAGAAGGTAGGGAAGTATTAACACCTATTAAGTAAGACTTTCATAAAGAATAAAGGTAAAATAAGGGTAGGTGCTTGAATAGGGTTAATTTCTACCAAACCCCCTCCCCCCAAACCCAGTTCCTGGTATGCACCCTGTTCCTCCCTGAGGCCGGTAAAGGAAGCACTGGTGTAGTGTTAGATTTTCCTTATCTCTATTATTTGACCTTTCTGATCTCCAGGAGATAAGTACTCATTCTTAGAACTAAGTTTCCAATCTGCTGTTTTAAAATGAATAAAGTATAGAGTTCTTCCTAAATGAAGAGCTGTTTAAAATGTCTTCTTTGTCACATGTAAACATACTATATTAAAATAAGGAGATGGGGGAGGTGCAGTGTGTGAATGTGCGTGTGCATGTGCATGTGCATGTGCGTGGTGGGGCAGGGGTGGCTTATTGGGGCAGACAGCCCTGGGTCTGTGTGATTTTACAGCTGTGTAACCTTGACAGGTTTAGTCTCCTTTCCACACAGTTTCTCAGACTGTAATGGTGAGACAATGAAACCTGCCATTGTCCTCTGGGAACAAATCTGTCTTATTACCTCTTTCCTGCTTTCCTTATGAGTCAATATTGAGGTCAAAGAAAACAACTGGTGACCTTCCAAAGCACACTCTAAGGGCTATATTTTCTAGACCGGAGTCCACTATATAAATGTAGTGTCCCTTTCCATTCCTTCCACAGGAACTGTGAGTTAGATCTCAGGGCAGTCGAAGGCCTTGTGTATTCCTTCTCTTCTCTCCTCTGCTCCGGTGCTATTCTCCCTCGGTAGGAGGGAGCCCAGCCCAGGCTAGTGTTCCGTCTGCAGCGGACGGCAGCTTAGCCAGCTGGGTAACAGGCCCTGGGGCACACTTGCTCTCTGCTGGCCGTCTCCTGCTCCCTCCTTTTCCTTGGTAGTTGGCGATTATCCCTTTCGTATCCTTTCCTCCATTGACACTAGTTAGGCTCTGACCTCACCTTTTGGTTGGAATACACTGACAGACGGCTAAGTCTAAGTTTAGTGAGGAGTCCTCACAGGGTCCACACTCATTCACTGCCATTGTCCAAATGCCTTTGAATTCAGAACCCAGTGAATAAGAATACTAGTTTGCCTTTCTTTGATCAGGCATTTCTTTGGGGACCTTCTAGAAGACAGGCATGGCTGAGGGCAGGAGGCAGCTAACCACCATCAGAATACCATCCTAATAAGAGCCGAGTGGTGCCCACCTTCCACGTTGTTAGGATTAAATGACACGACGCATAGAAAAATAAACCTAACATATGCCTGGCTATTCAACACCAGCTAATGCCCAATAAATGCTTATTTCCTTCGCCACCCCCATATCTTTTCCCTTACTCATTACAAAGTTATTATGAGAAAGAAACCAAAGCAGATTTGAAGACGGTTTTTCATTTTCCTGCCATCCCGAAAGCCCAGTGATTCAATCGTCCAAGAACTAACCATAGTTAACCCAGCATATCAGAGTGAAACTTCCCTTCCAGAAGAGCTCTGATTCTGGAAGTGAATAGTAAGGGGCTAAATGTGATCTACGCATGGAATTCCTGGGTCCTCTGCTCCACCAGTCCCCTTCCCCTCTGCAGGTTACAAACCACACCTTTGCTGTATGAATTACTTTTTGCTGGAGACCACAAGAAAAAATATATGACAACACTTTGACAAGTTTACCCCTAATTTTTCCTTAAATATTTTCAAATATGAAGCTTTTGAATTCTCAGTGTTGTTAATGGTTACATTATTTTTCATGTTTTCCCCCCAACAAGACGATTTTTCCATATTGTAAATTTCTGAGTACTTACTGGGCACCTACTATGTTCAAAGTTCTATGTTAAATGCTTAATTAGCATTGAACAACTTTATAAAGTAGGTAATATTTCCCTGATTTTATGATGAGAGAACTGGGGTGAAGAGAGATGTAGAACCTGGTCAAGTCACAGAGCTTGAGAATCCAAACTCTGGATATTGCTTTGGAAAATACCTGCATATGAAAGGACAACAAGAACACCTCCCTCTTCCTCCCCAAATGCACAGCAAGTATTAGTTAAAAAGGACAACTCAGGGCGTCTCTTGGGATCTCAGGAGTCTGTCAGGAGTCCCCCTTTTTGCCCTCATAACCCAAATCTGATATGAAAAGAATTGTCCCACACACAGTGGAAGTATGCCAGACTGCTTTGTCCAGGGTAAAGCTAACCAGGTCAGCAGCCGGAACATGTATTCCTTTCAAAGACGGGTCTCTTTTGGCGAGTCTAGTCTATTAGGGAGAATCCTAGAGTCAGAAGATAGATTCTACTCTGGGTTGGTAACTTCGTGGCTGTGGATTTTTTGGCAACCACTCTAGGCTCTTAATGTCTTCATCTATCAAACAGGGAGAATAAGGTACACATAAAAGGGTGTTCTGAGGATCCACTAAGATAAGGCTGGCTCATATACCATCTCATTTGTTTCTTCAATTACTTATTTCCTGACTTTCCTCACTATTATGTAAACTCCATGTTATCAGGGATCTACTCTGTATATTTCACTATGGAATTTGCAAGGTATGAACCACTGCCTGGCACATGGCAAATGTTCAAAAAGTATTTGCAGGTAAATGAACTGTGCAGACTGGAAAGCATTAAGAATGTTCATTTTAAGCACTATTATTGAGAATTTTAAGTGGGGTTTTCATTAGATTAACTTTTCACAAATATTAATACCTTAAGCCAGAAGTGAATCCAAGCAGTCACTATTTAAGTTCCTTCCAATGATGACCCTGTTCCAATTTTTTGATGTTCCCCTTGAAATTATTATTAGGCTGTTGTTGTTTTTTAAATTTTGTTCCCCAAATGATATCTGATATTAGCACTTAAATCACATGAAGTGAAAATGGTGAGCCTTCATTTCTTGTTTCTAATTTCTGTAACCTCCAAGAGGGTGTCTTGGTTTTGCTGATTAGTCTGCAACTCCCAGGTTCCCGCCAGATGTGAAAAACTTGCTTACTTGGAGGAGACGCTTGTACTTACTTGATGAAGTACTTGATTCCATCTGCTGTGTAAGCTTCCTCCCACCCATAAGGTAGACCTAGAATGAAAGGAAGCCAGAAATACACTCAATACGATGACAAAGATAACTTTGTGGCGCAGACACAGACTCCCACATCTTTACAATGATTGAGACCATTTCTTGAACAAAATAACTTCCTAGAAAGGAGGAATTAAAACAATTCGGAGGAGCTTTCCTGCTCAGCATGTTTAGAACATCATACATAAGTCCTGAACAGATAAGCTGCTTGTCATTTACTTGTGGTGAGCATGTATGTCAGCCAGAGTCAAGTACAAATTTTGGGTGCAGGGGACGGGTTTTGCCTAGAGGCAGAAGGATGGACAAGATGGCCTCTGCTCGACTCTTCTGGCTCTAAGTTTCTTTAATTGGCTCCCTTTGCATCCTTGCACTCAGCTCCACGGGGAATGGCGCATGCATGCCGGATCAGCACAGTCTGAAAGCAGCTTTTGGACAAGACAGAATTCCTTATGAAGTTTAAAAGCTTAGCAAAGTGATTTACAATGGATTATATTTTGTTAATTAAGAATTTTATGCACTAACATAAATGGCCAGAAGACTGGATGAACTTAGCTTCCATTTCTGTCATGGGATTGAGAATAGTTAGCTATAAAGAGATACAGACTGCCTGACTGGTGTGGCTCAGTGGTTGAGCATTGACCTATAAACCAGGAGGTTGCCATTTCGATGATTCTCATCATTGATGTTTCTCTCTCCCTCTCCCCTCCTCTCTAAAATGAATAAAAATATATTTTAAAAAAAGAGATGGAGACTGAAGCAAGCAAGCAGTTATTTGGCCACGTTTCTGTCAAGAGTATGTTTTTATCTCATCACACCAAGAGAACAGGCCCACATTGAGGGAGTCACATTCTCTTGTATTGCAACTAGAGGCCCAGTGCACAAAAATTTGTGCACTTGGTGGGGGGTAGGGGGTGTCCCTCAGACCGGCCTGTGCCCTCTCGCAGTCTGGGACCTCTCGGGGGATGTCCACCTGCTGGCTTAGGCCCGCTCCCCAGGGGATTGGGCCTAAGCTGGCAGTCAGACATCCCTCTGGCAGCCTGGGAGCCCTCGGGGGATGTCCACTTGCCAGCAGGGAGCAGGCCTAAGCTGCAGTCGGACATCCTTAGCGCTGCTGAGGAGGTGCGAGAGGCTCGCACCACCACCGCTGTGCTGGCAAGCCATCAGCCTGGCTTGTGGCTGAGCAGAGCTCCCCCTGTGGGAGCGCACTGACTACCAGGGGGCAGCTCCTGCATTGAGCATCTGCCCCCTGGTGGTCAGTGTGTGTCATAGTGACCAGTCATTCCCAGTTGGTCTTCTGTTGCGGTCAATTTGCATATTACCCTTTTATTATATAGGATAGAGGCCTGGTGCATGGGTGGGGGCCAGCTGGTTTGCCCTGAAGGGTGTCCCAGATCAGGGTGGGGGTCCTGCTGGGGTGCCTGGCCAGCCTGAGGGGCTGATGGCTGTTTGCAGGATGGTTAAGCCTCCCAGTGGGGACCCTCACCCCATGGGGATGTGGCCAGCCTGGGTGAGGGGCTGAGGGCTGTTTGCAGGCTGGCCACACTCCTTTCAGGGTGGAGGTCCCTACTGGGGTGCCTGGCCAGCCTGGGTGAGGGGCTGATGGCCGTTTTTAGGTGACCCAAGCTCCCAGCCTCTCCTTTTTTTCTTTCTTTTTGTTTTCTGGGATTTATTTATCTTCTATAATTGAAACTTTGTAGCCTTGAGTGGAGCCCAGGTCTGGCTGGAAGCAGGTATCTGGGATTTATTTATCTTCTATAATTGAAACTTTGTAGCCTTGAGCGGAGCCCAGGGCCGGACAGGGCAGGCGGTAAGCTTGGCTTCCTCCATCGTCAGGGGCAACCCAAGCCTCCTGCTTGCTCCAGCTCCCTGGCTGCCGCCATCTTAGTTGGGTTAATTCGCATACTCACTCCTGATTGGCTTTGGGCGTGGCTTGAGCATAGCGGAGAGGCAGTTAATTTGCATGTTTCTCTTTTATTATATAGGATTAGAACCCTCTAGAACAGAATGGTTTCCATCCCTCTACTCCATCCCTGGGTATTGCTAAGAAGGTTAATTGACCTTTCGGATCAGTCCTTGATACTGGCTTATCATGGCTCCTTCGATGGGTATAAGATAGATTAATGCACTACAGAACGGACTCCATGTGCAAGAAAGTAACTGGGCTTTAGCCACAAACCATTAACTTCCATTTACCCAAGTCTCAGCAGGAGGCAGAGCAAAAATGCAGGAACCATGACCATCTGATGAAATGAAACCTTACTCTGTCATCACTGCTTTGTAGAGGATGTTCTTTGAGAACAGCTCTCAGAATGTTATTTTCATAATGAAGGAAAACAAAACAAGCTTTATTTCATCTTTATCTCCAGTCTTTTAACACAAGTTGTATACAATAAGACCCTGTCCAAAAATTCATAACTATTTCCTTCCTAGATAAACACAGGCCCCCTACCTAGGAGTTTCTTTTCTCTCTCAAGGAATAAATGTTCCTATTTTAAGTAGAAAATGAGCTCTTCTGGGAATTCAGCATAAGCAGTTGACTGGCTTCTTTTTTATTTAATTAATTACTTTTTATTTTTTAAAGAAATATATCTTTATTGATTTCAGAGGGGAAGGGGGGGGGGAGAGAGAGAGAGACAGAAATATTAACAATAGAGAGAATCCTTGATCAGCTGCCTCCTGAAGGCCCCTCACTGGGGATCGAGTCTGCAACCCAGGCATGTGCTCTGACGGGGAATTGAACTGTGACCTCCTGGTTCCTAGGTCGATTCTCAATCACTGAGCACCACCAGTCAGGCTGACTGGCTTCTTGAAATCCCCCGAAGTGACACAATATGCCTCCTTCAGTGCCCACTGCCAGCTGGTGCTCAGCCAGCCAGGCCGTGATATGCTGCTGCTGCCGTGCCTGTTTGATATATTTTTTCCACGTTTTCTGTGTCTTTGCTACAGATCACTTCCTTTATCAGTGACAAGCCCTTATCTGCAACGAAGGATCTGATGATTACACATAAAAACCCTGTTTTCATAACAAAAATGCCCGACATACCAGGATTTCTGATCAATAAGCCAAAGATAGCTAAATGTCCAGCCGAAAGGCATCCTAACACGACCAGAACTTTTGTCTAAATGATTTATTTGTCTGTCCAGCACAATTATATACATACTCCTCATTTCTCAACTCATAGATTTTAATAAAAAGGAGAAAAATGTATAGTTCAAAGATAGTATTTTTTAATCCACAGGCTCATCTCAAAATCAAGATTGACACTGAGATGCCACATCTACCAGCCATCAAAATCAAATTCCTGCCCAAGTTATTTTCTTATAATTATTGAACAGGGACTATAACTTCACAACAGATTTATTAAACGGACTAATTCATATCTATTTAAGTCAGATGGTTATTCAATGACTGTAGCCATCAAGATATTCCTGTGTATTAAATTGTATATATATAGTTTATTTTAGGATAAAGTCTCTGTTCTGAAAAAAATAAGCATTTCTTTTTAGAAGACTGAATGGGTTCTTCTTTTTCATGCAGTTAATATATAGACTTGGAGACTAAATTGATAGTAACTATCTCT
Organism: Myotis yumanensis; assembly: GCF_028538775.1. Lineage (NCBI taxonomy): Eukaryota > Metazoa > Chordata > Mammalia > Chiroptera > Vespertilionidae > Myotis > Myotis yumanensis. The sequence continues at coordinate 26,598,482 of NW_027223767.1, read as the reverse complement.
CAGTGGTATTTCAGTAATAGAAAACACAATCAATGTCCAATTTAAACTGAAAAACAGGATACACTGATAATCCAAATAGCCTACATTATATAATAAAAGCACTTTTGATTTCCACACACTTATATGAGTATAATAAACTCAGCTTTCCAGTAGTAAAGTTTTCTTTTCTTCACAATAAGTAACTGGGGCATAATTATAACATATTAGCTAAATACTTTGCATTAATAATTATTGTTCCAAGGCATTAACATTTTTCTACATTCCCCATATCATTATACTTACAAATATATAATGCTTCTAGTTTTCTTTTCTTTTTATATTTGTTTGAAAGTTGTTGTAACAACTATAATCACTTAAAATAGTTTTTGATTGGAAGTGTTTGTGAACCCTCACATAACAGTCTCTTCATCAGAGATATGTTTCCAATCAAACACTTCATGGTGATGACTCCGAAATCTTCGTGAGTATCTTGCCAAATAAGAGCATAGTATGTATTCAACTTAGAATATTGGTTGTCACCTAAATGTCACATATCCAAAAACAAACTCGTCACATTTTCATACAAAATTGTTCCCTTCCAAGTTCCCAGTTTACTTATGTACCAAAATGCTCTTCATCACGTTTGGCCCATGCATTAAATATTTATTGATCATTTACTATGTGTTCAGCATTTTACTTGGTGCTCAATATACAATGACAAACAAACATGGGCCTCGATCTGATGGAGCTTTAAAAAATAATCATAAATAAAGAAATCATGAAAAACAGGAATTAGTATCATGAAGAAAAAGTATTGACTACTATGAAAGACTAACTCATAGCACAGACAAAGGCACAACTCCCTAATACATAAAGAACTCCTACAATCAGCAATAAAAAGGTCAATGACCAATAGGAGTCTGTGAAACATGAGGAACAATTGGGACACAGGACTCAAATGCACTTAAATATATAAACATACGCTTAGTTTCACTCTTAGTAAGAGAAATACTAATTATACTATTAGGAGAAGTCATGGGCATCATGGTAGCACAGATTAAAAAGGAGTTTAATAAGACGCTATGTTGAGGGTATGAAGAGGCAGTCATTCTCATATTGTTGGAAGTTTAAATTGATAACACATTTATGGGTAGAAACTAGCTAAAATCTTAAATGCTAATAATAACAATTGATGTATATTGAGAGGCTATGTACTAGACACTCTATATGTGTACCAACTCAGTAAGTCTCACACCAACTCCAAGAGAGGGACTGGTATTATCTTCATATCACACATAAGGGGAAGGTTAAGTCACTTGCTAGTAGGGGGCAGCCCAGACTCTTCACCACAGTGTTGAACTATCTGTATGCACTATTTTGTACAGAAGTCCTTCTAGAAATTTATACTCTAGATATGCTTTCTATACAAGATTATTACTTATAAAAATAGAAGACCAAATATAATCTAAATAACCACTAAGGAGATTGATTAAATCAAGACAATAGGCCCAGATAATGGCCTACCGTCCAGCTGTGAAAGAGAATGAGGAAGTAATTTATGCACCATTTGGAGTAGGGGATGTAGTATCAAGGAAGGGTCTTTGGAGGAGCTGGAGTTACCCAGGTGCAGACTGGGCAAGAGCACTGCAGGCAGAGTGATTGGCCCTGCACAGGCTCTGGTGTGGGGAAGAGCTTGGCGTTCGGAGAAACTTAGATTATTGTTAGGGCAGCACAGTGAGTGAGGGAGGAGGAGAGTGATCTAAGATCTGGCTAGAGTGACAGGCAAATATGACTATGCATGGTTTTGCAGGCCACACTAAACTTGTTTGAAAGTTTCTTAAAAAGGAAGTAGGAGATCCGCTCCTAATATTTAAAATGAAGAAAGCTGCAAGAGAAAGTCGCTTGCACCTTATGTGGGGAAAAGCTGCCCAACTTAAAATATTTTTTTGTGACTCAGAGACTGCGTTGCTCACCTGTGCTGACTCTCAGGAGAATGAATTCCAAAGGGCGACAAGCCCCTCTGAGGGAAGATGGGGCAAATGAGCTCTTTCTCTCTTGGCAGAGCTCAGGAAGAAAAAGCGCTGCCATAAAAATGAGTGAGAAGAAAACATCTAACAAATTTGTAAAGCCTGATTATGGGCTAGTATTCCTGGAGCCCTAGACACAAGCCTGCTCTCCCTAAACAGCTCTCTGGTCACAAGAAAGACTGGGGGTGGGCAGGAGACCTAAGAGCCCCTGGGTGGTGCAGGCTCACGCAGGACCTGCAGAGGTTCCAGGGTGGAGCAGGCATACCATCCGCAGGCTGGACCCTGCATGAGCATAGGTGATCATCAACTGCTATGGGGGTGGAGGGGAGGACAGGGATACACCTGCAGATGCCCTGGACCCTCCTCTGAGATAAAGTAATAGCCGGCTGCTGCTGGGGGAGAGAAGCAGGAGACCCCACACCCTGGACAGGACTCTGAATGGTATGAGGCAAAAGTCACCTGTTCTTGGGAGAGGGGCAAGAAATCGTCACATCGCCAGTCCTTGCCATGCCTGCAGGAAACCTCCTTTGTCCTGAGGTGGGGGGTGGAAAAGCTGATGTCTTCACCATGCACTGACACTAAGTCACTGCAGGGTGAAGGCAGGAAACCTTCCAATTCTAGAATCCTGCCCTGGTACAAAGCAGACTTTGCCACTCACAAGGAGAGGGACAGGAAACCCGCTTGGGCACTAGTAGGAGGTGGGGTTGTTTGTCGTCCCTGGAGCACAGAGTTTGCCTAAACCAGAGACTGGAGTGGAAAAACCAAGAGCCTCTCCCCCAGCCTCCACTCTCATGTTCACCGGTCACCCTGCACCGTGTAAAAAGCAACAACTGGCTACCTCTCGGGGAGGGCAAGAGAGCAGACATTAAATGTCCGCAGACGCAGGCACGTAGGGCCTCCTGCCAGCTGAGGATGGTGCAGGAATACTGAGGAAAACGCTCCAGCACTCCAGGCCTCACAGAAGCACAAGAAGAGTAGCTGACCAACATTGGAGGAGTCTGAAATCTGTGGTGAACTCTAGAAACAAAACACAATCCCAGCCTGCCTACAAATGAGGCTGAAAAATTCCCACACACTAATGGCCTGACAGAAAAGAGGCAGGCCCATTTCTGGGTTTAATAATATCTGTTTCAGTCTCTATAGTTTGGTACCTTCAATGTCTGTCATTCAATCAAAATTATGAGGCACAGAGAAATGAGGAAAAAATCTATCCAACGTTCCCGCCTCACTTGCCGGCCTCTCAGCTGCAACTCTAAGCAACTATGTACTATGTTGCAAATAAGAAGATAAACAAAACCCCAGAAACCAGCCAGACTGAAAGCCAGCCGGACCAAAAACATTGTATCGATGTTTTCAGCAGCGAGGCCTCAGAGCTAAAGCTGGCCCAGAATAAAAAAAAAAAAGAAAGAAAACAAGGAGCAGTTGGAAGCTTTAGTCACTCGCCAGCCGGAAAACAGCCCTCAGCCCCTCACCCAGACTGGCCAGGCACCCCAGTGGGGACCCCCACCCTGATCCAGGACACCCTTCAGGGCAAACCAGCCAGCCCCTACCCATGCACCAGGCCTCTATTCTATATAGTAAAAGGGTAATATGCCTCCGGGCACCGGGATCAGCAGAGCAGCGAGGCTCCCGGCACCAGGATCAGCGTGACAGGGGGCAGCGCCCAAACCCCCTGATCGCCCTGCGGCTCTGTGAGTGACAGGGGGCGGGGCCACAACCTCCCTATCCGCCCTGCTCTGTTTGTGACAGGGGAAGGCACTCCAACCCCCTGATCAGCCCTGCTCTGTGCCTGATAGGGGGGAGCTCCCCAACCCCGATTGCTCTGCGGCTCTGTGTTTGACAGGGTGCAGCACACCAACCCCCTGATCGGCCCTGCTCTGTGTGTGACAGGGTGCGGCGCCCCAACGCCCCCCCCCCCCCGCCCCCCACGGGCCCTGCTCTGTGCCTGATAGGGGGGAGCTCCCCAATCCCCTGATTGCCCTGCGGCTCTGTGTTTGACAGGGTGCAGCACACCAAGCCCCTAATCGGCCCTGCTCTGTGTGTGACAGGGTGCGGCGCCCCAACCCCCCCCTCCCCCCCACAGGCCCTGCTCTGTGTGTGACAGGGTAGAGCCATAACCTCTCCATCGGCCCTGCCCCGAGTGTGACAGTGGTGGTGCCCCAACCCCCTGATCGGCCCTGCTCTGTGGGTGATAGAGGGTGGCGCCCCAACCCCCCTCCACGGGCCTTGCTCTGTGTGTGACAGGGTAGAGCCATAACCTCCCCATTGGCCCTGCCCTGAGTGTGACAGGGTGCACCGCCCCAACCCCCTGATCTGCCCTGCTCTGTGTGTGACAGGGGGCGGTGCCCCAGCTCCCCTATCGGCCCTACTCTGTGAGTGACAAGGGGGAGTTCCTCAACCCCCTGATTGGCCCTGCTCTGTGAGTGACAGGGGGCAGCGCCCCAACTCCCTGATCGGCCCTGCTCTGTGCATGACAGGGGGTGGCGCCGCAACCTCCCCATCAACCCTGCCTTGAGTGTGACAGGGGGCAGTGCCCCAACCCCCCAATCGGCCCTACCCTGAGTGTGACTGAGGGTGGCATCGCAACCTCCCGATCCGCCCTGCTCTGTGCATGACAGGGGGCGGCGCCCCAACTCCCCCATTGGCCCTGCTCTGAGCCTGACCAGGGGCTGCACTTAGGGATTGGGCCTGCCCTCTGCCACCCGGGAGCAGGCCTAAGCCAGCAGGTCGTTATCTCCCAAGGGGTCCCAGACTGCGAGAGGGCACAGGCCGGGCTGGGGGACCCCCCTCCCGCCACCCCCCGAGTGCACAAATTTTTGTGCACTGGGCCTCTAGTAAGATAATGAACTCTAAACATAATTAAAATTAGACATTAAAAGACCTAGTACAATTTAGAGAACTATGGCTGTATAGCTGTAGCAATGCTCACTACTTGTGTATTATGTAGGAGGTGGGGGACTGAGCTTGTGGAGGCCCCAAGTCTTATTAAATGCTGTGATGGAAGGAGGGAGGGCCATGTGAATGGAGGGAACCTGTAAGAAGGACTGGAACAATGGACCCTGGACTTGAGGTCAAATGAGAAGACCAGTAAAAACAACAGTGGAGGACAACAGGAGATCTTACTGAGGACAATAAACCTGTAGTGAGCTGGACAAAGGGGAGGTTTGAGTGGGAGATTTAGGAGTTTGAACCCTTTCTGTTAATGCCAAGGTTCATGGTTACTGAAAATGGGGGGAAAAAAGGTCATTGGACAAAAAGAACGAAAAAGTAAAGGTTCACATGACTGATGGTGGGTGTTGGGATGGGGAGAAATCTGGAGAATGGAAATTCTAAGAATAAAATACAGAAAGACAATACCATCAACTGCAGACAGAGCTCAAACAGAGTCAAATTTATTTTAAAAGCATCTGCTAGTGTAATTGTTATAAAAACTCAAATACATTTCACTTCTGGCATTTGACATTTTGAGTGGAAGAAAGGAGGGGGGTTATTCTTATTAAAGAATAATTTCAATATTCTTTAGAGTATTGAAATCATCAAGTTAGAGAGTTTAATAATTTCAGTGTTCTAAAGAATATGAAGTTTATCACACAGTGTAATTTTCACTTTATTTGCAGTCAGAACATCTAATTCTATACGTAATGTTCCACAATTACAAGTTGAATAACATGGGTAAGTACCTTGTAGAGTCTCAACTTTCTCATCTATCTTGCCTAGCTTATAGGGTTACCACCAGACTCTTATTAGATAATATATCACTATACAACGATATACAAAAGGAGACCGTTACTCATAGTCATGAAGAGAACAGTTACTCCTTTTAGTTGTTATTATTATTTCTAATCCTCACCCAGGGATAGAGGCTATTTTTTTCTCATTGATTCCTAGAGAGAGTGGAAGGGAGGGAAAGAGGAGGAGGAGGAGGAAGAGGAGGAGGAGGAGGAGGAGGAGGAGGAGGAGGAGAGAGAAAAATGATTACTGTTCTTAACTAGATCTTACAGTTGTGTGTATAATTATAGATCACATTAATACAAAAGAAGAGAGAGAACACATAAAAAGGATTATGGCAAGTTAAATTTAGGCACAGGTAACGTGGTTTGGAGATGGTGGACTCCAATCTCCAGATCCCATCTCTCAATCTGATTTGGACTCTCACTAAAGCCTATTCCTGATAGAGCTGGTCAAAATCTCCCTCACACTTGTCCAGCCTGTCATCTTTCTCGTCAGTGCCTCTGGATCCTTGCCTGCCTAGACCCTGGATCTGTCAGAAAGTCTACTCAACACTTTTTCTACTCACACTGGTTGAGTGCCTACTATCCAAGGCCTCACACATGGAATGGTGAGCAGGTCCAGAACAGGGCCTCACCCATGCACTCTGGGCACACAAGAAATAGTTGTTGACTGACTATAAAAATGTGCCTCCCATGAAGGCTGATGGCTCAGTGGATCCTGCACATATTTGAAATGTTCTTGTTATAAGTAAGACCTTTGTACTCACCAGGGGAACTTTCTTACAAATATTTGTACATCTGTTATTTGTGGATTTTGACAACAGGGTAGTGGACAACCAACAGACATTCAACTTTAGAAATGCCGTCACAGACCAGATGAAATAAAATCAAGATTATTTATGTTTCCTACCCTCAGCATAAGTAATGCAATTTTAAATATCACTAGTTCCTAATCATGTAGCATTTTGCTGTTAATATTCTTGTCTTAAATTTTTTTTAAGTGTGGTTATTTGAAAATCTATTAAGGATCTTGCATTACTTATAGTAAAATTTGAAAAAATCATAAAAATAAAACTTATTTTGGATATTTGTCTTTAAGCAGATTTATTAGATATATTTTCAAAAGAAGATTTAATAAAAACACCTTACATCAGCAGAAATGGTGCTCCCTCTGTGCAGCCTCCCCCAGCTTCCCTGGCAGACCTCATCTTCCCCTGCCCGGTGGTACTTCCGTGGTTTGTACCAGTTTCTATCACAGCCCTTATCACTCCTTCATGTAAAACATGAGTTCCTTGAGGGCGATGACTATATCTTATCTCTGTATCACTTTCTGGTACACAATATGGTCTTTGGTACATAATAAATGCTCAACAATGGTTTGTTGAGTATTCACAATCCAAGAAGTAAGACCCAGCTACAGATTTTTAAAAAAGCAATATTGCTTGGAGAAAATCAGAGAAAATGTGGCATATTAGGACTGCTTTCAGGTGATAGTGACAGACTACCCAGATGGGCGGTGAACGAACACGAGTTTATAGTTAAGGAGCCTGGAGCTTGCTCAATAATAACGTCAAGGCCCAGGTTCTTTCGATCTTTCTACCCTAGCACCCTTACCGCCACCCTCCATTTGCAGAAATGCCTCCAGGGCCAAGACATCATATCATACTGAAGGCAGGGAGGAGGCAAATGAGACGGTCTCAGCTCCAAGTGTTCTTATCTATTACTTAAAAACTTGCAAAATAAACTGATAAACAAAATAGGTCCAGAGACATAGAAGTATGGAACAGACTGATGAATCTCAGAGTGAAGGTGGGACTGGGATGGTGGGTGGGGAGAGATTAACTGGGGAATTTATATGCATATATGCATAGTCAGTCCATGGACACAGACAATAGTGTGGTGAAGGCCTGGGAGGGGCGGATGTGAGGTACAGGGGGTCATGGGGGAAAAAGGGGGCACACCCGTAATACTTTCAACAAAAGATAAATTTAAAAAGAAAAGAAGTTCCTAAGCAGAATGTCCTTCACATCTCATTGACCAGGAATGGAGGAGGCGGAAAAAACAAAGGTCTGACTTCACAGTTTCGAATGTGATGGACGTGGCAGGGCAAACACTGAGTCTGCCATAGATGCCATAACAGTCAGACAGACGATAGGGCGATAGGTTAATTAAGGTATTAAGGTACCAGGCTTGTTAGGACGAGTGTGTCTGAGATCTTGAGGACCCTAGGGCATCAGTGCAAATGGAGATAGAGTTAATAATTCATGTTGAGATATTTCCTCAAGACTATGGCTGCTTACAGCTGGATAAATAATGAGATGTCTGTTTCAATCTTGCATCTCATAGTTCTTTGAGTGTTTCTACTAGTAAAATTATGAGTCTACCTTTATTTCCCATGCACCGCAACTTCCTTTTGGTTCCATTACTGCCATTTAAAACTTCTCATAGCCAAATCTTAAACGCTATATTCTCTATAAACGCTTTCCTGATTTTAAAACATTTTCCCTCTGTTAGTACCATTCATACAATATGTAATATCTTCCACTTCACTTTGTGATAATTTGCACAATTATTTTATCCCCCTCTTTCCGAAGACTGCTAACTCCTTGAGGGTACTGAGTCTTCCTTAGACAAAGTCGGATCCAAAATAGCATTTTCTTTCATTCATTTTTTAAAATAATGTTTTTATTGATTTTTAGAAAGAGAGGAAGGGAGAGGGAATGAGAGAGAGAAACATTGATGTGAGAGAGAAACATCGATTATCTGCCTCCCGCATGCACCTCCACTGGAGATCGAACCCACAGCTTGGGCATGTGCCCTGACCGAGAATGGAACCGGCAACCTTTCAGTGCCTGGGACGACACTTAACCTAACCAAGCCAGGGAAAAAATAGCATTTTCTGAATTGAATATTTAATTCATGTCTTTTCATTTGCTTACTCAGACTTAGTGTTGGAAGAAAGGAAGTAGAAGGGAAGACAAGGAAAGAGAAGAAAAACGAAGCCACTGCTTGCCTGTGATGATGGCAAAAACTAGATCGAAAGTTTTCATTCTGGGTTGAGAATGGCATTCCCTCAGTGTGCAAGCACTAGAAAAATACTGCCTCCCCTGAGCTGATGGAACTCTGAGGGCTTGGAGCTTACCAGGCTAGTGGTCCTACAAAATATGAAAAAGGCACTCCTTACTCTAGGAAACATGGGCCTGGATTGGAGCATGCATTTGGGTTGTATTTCAGCCCCATAGATCCCCAGGACCTTTGCTTTCTGTGCAAAATGCTTTGCAACCTCCATATAGAAGGGATTTCAGAAATTCCATGGTTTTTCCTTTGTTAATCCTGACCCGAGGATACTTTTTCCACTGATTTAAAGAGAGTAGAAATAAGAGAAAGATGGGGAGAGGGAGGGAGAGAGAAAGAGAGAGAGGGAGAGACAGAGCGAGAGAGAACAGAGAAACAGCAATGTGAGGGAGCTACATTAATTGGTTACCTCCTGCATGTGCCCCTGCAAGGTGGGGATCAAACCTGTAACCCAAGTATATACCCTGGACTGGGAATCGAACCCTCAACCCTAGCCAGGGCTTGGAAGTTCTAGTTTCATCCAATATATCTATAACTCTTTTAGGATTTGTCCAAGCTCTGTAGTGATGGCAAATACAGGACTTCACATTTTTGAATAAGCCTAATTGTCTAAGGCAGTGGTCGGCAAACTGTGGCTCACGAGCCACATGCGGCTCTTTGGCCCCTTGAGTGTGGCTCTTCTACAAAATACCACGTGCGGGCGTGCACGTACAGTGCAACTGAAACTTCGTGGCCCATGCGCAGAAGTTGGTATTTTGTGGAAGAGCCACAGTCAAGGAGCCAAAGAGCTGCATGTGGCTCGCGAGCCGCAGTTTGCCGACCACTGGTCTAAGGTTCTTGCTCATAATTGAGCCAAAATATGTCTTCCTGTTGTTTCTATATGATGGCCCAAAGACTTAACCTCTGATTCTGTGTGTAATAATCATGCCTTAAAGCACTGTACTGGCATAGAAGCTGCCTTGTAAGCAACACACAAGTAATGGAATGGCATGTAATTATTTATAGGCAGGGACCATGAACGTGTATTTGGTTACCAGACATTTGTGTGTACATGAAATATAGGGTGTCCCCCAAAATGTATACACACTCTAACAGCTGATAACTCACTTAATTTGGACTCCTTTTCAAGTTTAACTGATTTGAAATAATGGGTGAAGCCAGACTAAGCTTTGAACAAAGAAAATTTATCCTGAAGTGCCACTAGGTTGTTTTTTTTTAATGGTGATACATAAAAGATAAAGGTTACAGTACAAAACCAGCAATAGTTGAGTAATTAAGGGCACACAAATACCAAATGAAATGATTCTTGATGTTTGGGATTCCATTGCTTCGTGTTATCAGCAGTGCCTGGACCAGAATGGTCATCAGTTTGAAAACTGGCATTGACCAAAAACATTATTTATTTCTGTAGATACTTTTAAGTTTTGAAAATGAACTGTATGTTAATAAACACTGACTTTATAATCATTCAAAGTGTGTATACATTTTGGGGGACATCCTACATATGTATTTAAAATCCAATAAATCAAGTTATCTTTAAGAATATAATTTATAAACCCTGGGAATTTTAAACTTCATTTCTATTGTCTCCCCCCGCCCCCCACTGGATCCCAGTCTTCTATTACACTCTATTTTATGACCTATCCACTTTAATCATTTGCCATCTCACAATGACTACTGACTCTATTACATGTGGAATTTAGATTTGAAAATATCATTATTGATTAAAAATTAAATGCTTGCAGATAAATGTATGGAACAGTAAGGGCTGATATTTAAAATGTAGCAGTATTACAAAGTTTTCTTTCTCATGTCCTCTAGGTATCTTGGGAAAGGTCTGAAATTAATTGAAAAGAGAACTTCACAAAATAAGGAGGGAAACCCTTTTCATTTGGAGTCATTTCTCCTTGAGAGGTATGCTTTAGTAACCTTAACTGTGGTTATGTGTTAAGAATAAAAGTGAAATATCAGGTTGGTTTGATTTAATGAGTACTCAAATACATTCTTAAAAGTTATCAGTATGATTAAAGCAGAAAAATACAAAGGCTAGGTGCATGTGCTTAGAAAATTCAAACCATGGAAAGACTCCTTTCCCTTGTTTGCAGTACTTAGATATCCGAACCATGAAAGAAGAGGAATATACTTGTAAGATTCCATTTATTCAGTAACTTATTAATATAGTTTAGTGATGAACATAGGCTGAGTTAAAGTTCATCTTTGTATCAATTGATATATGCTAGAACTGGATAGAAAGATACTTGGTGACAGTAGAAGATCAATCATGTGTTAAGGTAGCATATATATAGTGGGTATAAGGTAGTGGATATATTTTTATTTCATATACTTGTATTTATCTACTTTACTTCAAACTAAAACATAAAGATATATTCAGTTGTCAATCTTTACTAGGTCAAAGTCGTTCCTTGGTTGATTAGCCCTCTGATTAGGATTCTGTATAGGTGTGTTTTTTCTTGCAGAAACCACACTCAGAATGCATGAGATGCCATTTCCAGTTTCGGTTTCTTTAAAGTGGACTGAGAATTAAGAACAGTTATCCAAGAGCCGAATTCTTATAGAGTTTTATAATTTCCCCAGAATCGTTTACACATGATTCCCTCACATCTGATCAGTAGCACGATTATCTCACCTTTATGAAATCTCTCTAAAGCATTCAACTTATTTTTTGTAAAAACACCTTTTTCTTTCCGCACTCACATTTCATCAACTTACAAATTATACAATTAATTTATACTGACAAGTGCAACTGGCATGAATCACTTTGCAAACAAATGCAACCAACTCTGATAATAAACTTTAACCGGTGGCAGTTAAGTGCATGGCAGTACCAGAGAGAGGCTGCTGGGAGCAGACATCACCCATGAACAGAAGTTTGCTTTTCAGGGAGAATGGAATGAGTCAGTTAACCTGGTTGAGATAGTTTCTACTTTTTGGAGAAAGTGGTTCTAAAATATAAAAAAGATATGGAGTTTTCTGCAATTATTGAGAATCATTTTTAAAAAATTTACTATCTACTATGAGAATTACTTACCTCTTCAGAAGCATGCTTTCAAAACCATTCAGTTTCTCTTTCCATCCATCTTTCTGACCAGTTCCTTTAAGCATGATTTCTTCTTTCTCTATGGGCCTCTCAATGTTCCTAGGGTACAGTCTTGGATCCCCTCATTTCCCTATGTATATTTGTATCCCAGGGAGCGCCGGGACTTTCAGAGCTTAAGAAACCCTATATATTCTATGACTCTCAAATTTGGCCAGCCAAGCCCCTTTTTCTGACTCCAGACTAATATAAGCAACTTCCCAATAGCAACTCCACTTAGATGTTTCACAAGCAAATTATACTTAATTTTCCGCAAAAATAAGTTTTATTTCTCCAAAGCTTATCCTCCCTGAAATCTTCCTCATCTCACCAAATGCATCTATTCTGGCTCCTTTCGTGCCTTGGGGCAGGCAGCCTTTGACCTCCGCCTGGAATGCTATCTTCTTGTGCCACGTGGCTGGCTCCTAGTCACCCCTGAAGTCTTGCAGCTTAACAAGCAGACAGGCAATCCCGACCGCCCTCCGTTTCTGTCAGAGCATGTACATGATCACCATCAGCCACCGCACTTGCTAAGCTAGAAATCACTCATCTATTGATTTTCCTGTTTATTGTTTGTTTTCCCAACTAAACCATAAGCTCTTTGAGAACAGAGTCATGTCTCATTCATCCCTGCCTACTATGAACCTAGCAAAATGCCTGACACACAGTAGGCTCTCAAGATTGTTTGCTGAATAAATACATAACACTTTATTCTTGATCTTTAGAACACTCACCATAATTTATAAGTATATGATTAAACTTTTTAAGAAGTCCAATTACTCCCTCACCAAGTGTACCCTCTGAAAGGCCATGCCTGTTTACTCCCCCAATCAATACCCATTGTCTGACACATCGTTGGTACTAATCAGTATTTGCTGAAGAAAGGAAGGGAGGCAACAGGAGAGATGTGACAGTATGATTAAGAAAGAAAACAGACCCTAAAAAAGGATGATTCAAAGTAATACTCGGAGATTACGATAACAATTCAAATACATTCAATCACTCAGCTGTTTTGCCACATAATGCAAACATCTGTACTTTTGGGAACACCAAGTTTAGTAGACGAGTCAGTATTTTACTTGTAAGACAGATGCTGGATGCCATTTAGATAGAGTTGAAAGGATTGTTTTACTTTCTGATTATTATACAGCCAATTTGGATAGACCTGTTTCTTTAAGACACATAATTCTTAAATGAGTGCTGTGCTTTTCGTCAAGGCCAGAGTGTTGCCTGGGAAGCTTTGACCCTGTGATGTATGTTCAGTAAAGAACCTGAACTCTGTCCAGTTTCCTGACGGTGATGTTATAGCATAATTGTCACCTTAAGACCTCTGGTCACTATCAAAATATAGATGGGCTACAGAGGAAAATTTTATAACTAGTCTTTTTTTTAAATATATTTTATTGATTCCTTACAGAGAGGAAGGAAGAGGGATAGAGAACTAGAAACATCGATGAGAGAGAAACATCAATAAGCCGCCTCCTGCACACCTCCCACTGGGGATGTGCCCGCAACCAAGGTACATGCCTCTGACCGGAATCGAACCTGGGACCCTTCAGTCCACAGGCCGACGCTCCATCCACTGAGCCAAACCAGTTAGGGCAACTAGTCTTTCTTATACTAAGGGTTAAGCCAAGAGAAAAGGCTATAGTATGGCTGAATCTGCCATATCATTTATCAGTGACAGAACTGGATAGCTGTTTGCTTCCCAGAATAAATGCTTTTTTTTAAAGAGTGAGATTATAATAGCAGATTCTTTGAAGAGAATAGATTGAAAATATTTGTTTAGTACAATAACAAATTAGAGAGTTACAGTATCTGCCTACAAAGAATTCTAAGATTATACCATAGAAATAAATTTCTGTATGTATACAAAAAAGCATATTATTAAAAAACAAGAGTGAGTCTTTAAATATTTATCTACTGAGAAATTTCCCTCTAGATTCTTAATTATAGATAGCTTATTAGCTCATCTGCATTATAATAGCACCATGTACTTGTTTTTCATTAATAAAAGGTTTTGATTAAAAACTGTACATAGTTAGTGCCTCTATGTAGCTGACTCATATTTTATGATTAGTGGTAAGGGTGCAGAGAAGGAATACACTGGTTTTGTGCAGGAAATACTAGAGTCTTGAAATCTAGGTCACATAATACAGCACAGTTAGAAGAGCACAGAAGCCAAATGTTTGTTTGTCTTCTACTCAAATGTTTAAAAAACAGTTAACAATTAACTTTGTAATTATACTTGGTTAATGTACATTATAATTAGTTGTAACCATAATTATACTTCTATACTTCTTGACCTCTTCACAGTCTTAATGTGCTACCTTCATATTCAAGCAAGTTTATATGCAGTGTGTGCTAAGAGCAACCACTAGACAGAAAGCCAGATAATAAAATGCGGGCTTGTGTGAAACCTTTTATCTGGAAATCTCAAAACTGTTTTAAACACCAATTAAGTTTCTGAAGCATCTTAGGCATTGTAGTTGAGATGGGGAAATTTGACATGTCACATGCCAAGTCAACAAGATTTTTATGCCTTTATCCTTTGAATGTGTCTATGGTAAACATATATGTGTGTGCTATGATCTAGGCCAGTGGTTGGCAAACTGCGGCTCTTTGGCCCCTTGAGTGTGGCTCTTCCTAAGCCTTAGTAGTACCCTAATTAAGTTAATAACAATGTACCTACCTATATAGTTTAAGTTTAAAAAATTTGGCTCTCAAAAGAAATTTCAATCGTTGTACTGTTGATATTTGGCCCTGTTGACCAATGGGTTTGCCGACCACTTGATCTAGGCACTGATGGTCTTTGGAAATAACACAAACACAATGAAATACTTTGTCAATAAAATATTTAAGCTATGTTCTCAAATGCAAATATACTCCCCAGCAATGTTTTGGGAACATTTATCAGGTCTTTGGAAAATGGTAATATTTCCCTTTGAGCATTTAAAAAATTGTGTTCATAAATGTGTATGTTTCATGAAACTTTTAGTCCTTGAGACGTAAGAAAGTAGCTCCAAAGTTTTAACTTAAATATAAATAGTCAAACAAGGCATTATTTCCTGAATTTGTCTTTTTTAAATATATTTTTATTGATTTCAGAGAGGAAGGGAGAGGGAGAGAGAAATAGAAACATCAATGATGAGAGAGAATCATTTGATTGGCTGCCTCCTGCACCCCACCACCCAACACTGGGGATGGAGCCCGAAACCCGGGCATGTTTGATCAGAATCTAACCTAAGACCCTTCAGTCCACAGGCCGACGCTCTATCTACTGAGACAAACAGGCTAGGGCATTGGTCAGCAAACTCATTAGTCAACAGAGCCAAATATCAACAGTACTTCTTCAAAACAGACTCGCCCAGGCCGAAAACCGACTTCTGTGCATGGGCCACGAAGTTTCAATTGTACTGTACGCACGCCCGCATGTGGTATTTTGTGGAAGAGCCACACTCAAGGGGCCAAAGAGCTGCATGTGGCTCGCGAGCCACAGTTTGCCGCCCAAGGGGCTAGGGCAACAAATAAATATTTTTTAAAAAACTGTGATTGGAGTAGAGAGTCAAATATTCTAGTGAACAGCTTATCCTATATAATAAAAGGGTAATATGCAAATCGACCGAACAGCAGAACCACTGGTCACTATGACACGCACTGACCACCAGGAGGCAGATGCTCAATGCAGGAGCTGCCCCTGGTTGTCAGGACGCTCCCACAGCAGGAGCGCCACTCAGTCAGAAGCCAGGCAAGTGCAGCAGCAGTGGCAGGAGCCTCTCCCGCCTCTGAGGCAGCGCTAAGGAGCAGCAAGTTGAGCAGTAAGGAGCAGTGAACAGGCAGGCGGTAAGGAGCAAGGGCTCTTGGACTGCAAGAGGGATGTCTGACTACTGGTTTAGGCCAGCTCCCCGTGGGAAGTGGGCCTACGCCAGCAGGCAGATATCCCCCAAAGGGTCCTGGACTGCAAGAGGGCACAGGCTGGGCTGAGGGACCCCCCAAGTGCATGAATTTTCATGCACCGGCCTCTAGTTTTAATATAATTGTGTCATTGCATTTTACTAAAGAGAAAACAAACGGTTTCTACTCCAAAGAAAAAGAGGGGGTAGTTAAAACTTCAGAAAATACACAAACAAAATGTTCACTTCTACGTGTGAAGCAGTACATAATCAGTCATTCTTCGAAAGAAAACTTCAGGATGATGAGCTGGGTCAAGATGCCACACAAATGCGACCTTCCTCCTAAATCGACTCCTAAGAAGTGAGAACATACAGAGAACCCCGAGCCTGGCAGCTCCGCGGGATGAAGAGCATCCCAACTCTCGTTCAAATCTCTAGGAAGTCGTATTACATACTGACACGTCTCCCTTATCTTGGATTAGAAAAGAGAGCCAGATGATTTAACTATGTCCAGTGAATTGCATTTATATTTTTAAAAAGGGCCAATGTGTTTCCTAAGGAAGTCTCTGAAGGCTGATTTACTGCAAGGTACTCTGAAAACCTCGCAGAGTCTGTTTCCTTAAGTTAATGTCACCTCACCGCCTACTGAAGCCATAAAACAATAGCATTTTCATGTTTAGAAAAACTCCCCAACCCAAAGCATAGCGCTGTACTTACAGAACCTTGTCAGTACCACCTTCGGATGACAACCTATATTGCAGCACCAGGACACAGCAAAGGTGTTTTCAGTAAAGGCTAAGGTGGACAAAAACCTTGCTTACAAAGAACGAGTATTATAGAGACTGCACCTATTTTTTTTTCTGAGCCCCAAATGTGGAGAGTAATTAAGAGGGTGCCAAAACACTCAAAGTCAAGGGTGGCTCTGGGAAATAGGAGAATTATGACTGTCACACCCCAGGGGCTCATTGGGTCCACGGGGGAGAACCGAGAGCTTAGTTTTGTTTTCAATAATGGATCCAAGGAGAAGAGTTGCATCTTTTATGACCAGGTTCTTTCTGCCTTGATGCTACTGGAACAATTATTTTAACCAAGAGGCCAACAAGGCTATCTTTCTTAATCTCCCTTTTCGTTAAGGACACTAAAAAGAAATGCTATCCATTTCCTGAAGGAAACAACAGAAGACTGTTTTCCCTCGGGTCCTCTATTACTTAAGTAGTTCCCATTTAGCCTCATCTCAGCACCGTTTTTGTCACAACAGTCTGCACACTGCACACAGCGTTGCAATTACCCTAAGGGGCATATTACTATTAACAGCCCATCCAGTGATTTGATTATCATTGCATGGTTAATGGCTTTTTAGGATAATAACACTGATACAGAAAACCAAGTGCTTTAGTTAGTTTATGATCCTTTTTTCTCAGAACAGATCCAGGTCATATTTGACTATGATGTGGGGGCACAGTGCCATGCAACTTTAGGGCCATTGTGGACAAGTATAATCCTTAACTGGGCTCATGTTAGCCCAGTCTCCAGGAATGGAGGTGGCTCCCAACCTAGATGACATCTGTAAATAGTATTTGTATATCCAGACGAATGAAAAAGGTACAGAACATGAGGAGGATGATAGATAAAATAACGCAAGGAGTGCGAAGTCTTCCACGTAGGTGCCAGCGCAGGGGGAATATAGAACAGGCAAGACTGGAAAGTTGGGGAGAGTCTGGGATGAACTGCTTTGTAGACTGGCTATTAGGGCAAATACGCTTATATAAGAATTAGTTTTTCCTACATTTTACAGGTGACAAGGCTGAGGCACAGAGGTTATGAAACTCGTCAAGTTCATGTTGCTTACAAGAGGCAGAGGTGGGATTTGAACCCAGGCAAACTGAGTCTTGAACCTATACTGTGGGCCACTATACTCCTCCCGTTATATAGAAATAACACAAAAGTTTAAAAAAACTGAAATAAAGGATTGAAAAAAATTAAGTCAAAATGTAAATAATGATTGTCCCTTAGTGGTGAATTACAAGCAATTTTTCCTGCTTAGTCACTTTTTAGATCTTTTCAAAATTAACAAAAATAAAGTTTAACACATTTTTATGTCAGCAGACAATAAAATAAATATAAGGTGTCCACCCAAATGTATACACACACCTTGAATATTTATAAACACAGTGTTTACTAAAATACGTTTCACTTTCAAAATTGAGCCATCAGCTGTGACAGTGTGTATACATTTTGGGGGGGGAAACCCTGTATATTGCTGGCCTAAGTAACATTTTCCCTTCCATCTCAGCACTTCTCAATTTAGAAAAAACTGTGCACACACTTAAATGACACGTTGTTGAGAGTTATCAGAGCACCTTGCATCCCTCACGAGAGTCACAGAAATCTGGGCAGAGGCGGGAATTTGTTCAAGTTAAGTAACTTCTACCATATGTTATAGGATCAGTGTAGATGCAGCTCGGCTTCCTCGACCTTTTTCCTTAATCCTACACCTTTTAAACTAGAGTTACATAACTAACATTTCCAAAATGACCAGAAGGTCTAAGAGATACTGAAATGCCTTACGAATCACGGAAGAAACATTAAACTAGCATTCAAGGCGGCGCTGGTGAAATGTATGTCTGCTCTCACCAATCTATGGAAGCATCTCTCAAAGGCCACAAAAGCTCACAGTCATAGCCAATTTGTGTCTCACGTGTTGTCTTCTTGTTACCGGCATTTAGCGCTGCTTACCACCCCCTCCGTGCAATTCTCTTCTCCTTGGGCTTTATTTTTTAACCTCCCAATAATCTACCTTCATTTCTACTCCTAGCATCCTGACTGCTCTCCATCTGGGCCCTCTTCCTCTGAGCTGTCCCCACAGGACTTCTCCTTCTCTTCTTGATACATCCTTTCTCTACAATATTTGGGCTTCAACTATCAGAACTACATGAATCATCCCCTAACCATCTCCAATTCTGACCTCGCTCTCAATCTCCCTCTGAATGTCTATGAGCATTTCTACAGAACTTGTCTGTCTTTTCTCCCAAATCTGTCTTTCTTTCTGGGTTACTTGTGAATTTGGATGGTTCTACCACCCTTCAGTTATCCAGGCTCAAAAATTCAGTGTTGTTTTGATCTCTCCTCTTTGTTACTTTCTTCAACTGTTGTTTAGTCCTATACAATCTACCTCCAGAATCTTATTCATTTAGTTGCTCAATTAACACGTGTTGAATCACTGAGGTAATGGATTCTGGAGCTATAGTGGTGAGAAGACATGTGAGAAGCTTGCCTTCCTGTATTTTACTTTCTAGTGGGACAGCATGTAAAATTCAGTCTCAGGTAGCAATCTGTGCTATTAGAAAAACAAATTAGAGTAGAGGAATCATGAGAGATACTTACTGATGAGGGGGGCTAGTAGTTTAGAGTGGCTGGGAAAAGCCTCTTTGAGAAGATGACATGAGAACACAGGTCATGAATAAGTGAAAGAGTGAGTCTTATGAAGTTCTGAGGAAGGCCATTCCAGGGAGGTGGAGGGCAAGTACAGAGGAAAGGAGGTGGGGATGAGCTTGGCATGTCAACAGCCACAGAAAGACCGATGTGGCTGGGGGAGTGTAAGCAGGGAAGAGTGGCAGACAGTGAGATCAGACTGCTTGTCAGGGCCAGGAACGAGGACCTCCTATGCCACAGTCAAGAGTTCAAATCTTATTCTCAGTGTGATGGGAAGCAGATGGAGAGTTTGGACTCGAGGAGTGATGTGGTCTCGTTAATGGATTAAAGGCCACAGAGAATAGGCGTAGGGGAGAAGTAATGCACATGGCCACTGAGCACCCCTACACTTTTTATCAATTCACTTTTTAGAAATGAAGGTTTCAATTCAACAGGTATGTAATTTCCTAATTCACCAATAATGACATTAGGAGCTGAAATGCTTTCATTTGCTTAGTTTAGATTAAAATAATACCATGTTTCTGAAATGAACAGTAAAAGCAACAGAGCATATATTTTTGCCCATTTCCTACTTATATGTTATGTAAATGAAACCAAATCTTTTGGGCATTTTGTCATCAGTATGTCCAACAAGGCAATTAGGAATTAATTAGCAAAAGCATTTATAAAGAATTCACAAATTGCTAGTAATGAGGTACAAAGTACCAGGCATTCAATGCACCAAACAGGAATGAATAATGTTAAGACTGTTTCCACTAGGGGTCTACAGAGAAAGAAGTTGAAAATAAAATGAATAAAAGATAAAGGCATTTCAATTATTGTCAGGTTATAAAAGGTTTGCGCTCTTATGTGATGTGTAGAAAATGGAGACATAACAAATGAGTCCATTCTGTCAATATCATTTGGAATCAGACAATTAAGCTTTTAGCATCTGCCAACACTGAGCGTGTCTCCTATAAAACTAAACAGAGCTCTGTAGATTAAGAAGAAAACAAGAGAATTATGAAATAACCAGCATTGATATTAGGGTGGTAAGGTTCCTTCTATTTACAAGATGTAATACACTCGTCTCTGTGTCCTCAGGATTCATTCATGTGCTTCCCTGTGAACAAATAAAGGTCATGCTTGTCTTTTCGTTCCCAGAAATCTAAGAAGGAAAAACACCACAGTAGGGAAGGATGTCTTTCCTTCTTTCTTACTGAATTTATGGGAGAGGTAACTCAACGACAAATTCACTCATCAAACAGTCACATCAGCTGTGTGTCCAGCGCTGTGATAGGCACTGGGAATGCTAAATTGAATGAGACAATGTCACGTGGTGAGGAGGGACAGTGGCTTCTCTCAGGAAGATTCACCCACAGCGTTTCTAACATAATCTTATCTAAGATGTTTCCCCCAAACTTCCTCTGATTGGATAGAAAGGAGTCAAAGAGATGGGCAAGACAGAAGGGAGTCATCTCAGCAGAACATGATGTTGCTTCACAAAGCTCATCAAAGCTCTAAGAAAGCGATTTGTGTCTCTTACTCTAACAGAGGGAACTTTTTTCACCCAGGGAAACATTCTAGCCTCGCCACTACGAGGGTCATTTTCTAAACTGGGAATATACAGGCAAATGTCAGTTTGTTTCTCACAAACATAACGGGCACTCTTCTGCTCGAGGCCTTTGCACTTGCTGCTGGGACATTCTTCTACGAGGTATCTCTATGGCTTACTCCTTCCTCTTAGGGGAGGAATGCCTGTGAAAGGGTAGCTTAAAGGTATGCAACGAACCGGTGGCTACTCATACCCATTCCTGGGCATTTCTACCTTCTATATGAGTTCAGAAAGACCTCCCTCTCCATATACAAGACTGCAATATGGGAGCCCTTGAGGCTGCCAGTTAGACTTAAACTTCTCTATTATTTTAAAACTCATATTCACGAAATAAATGTGAGTTGAAGCTGGGTTTCCTATGCAAATGTTACTGCTACTTACAGAGTGAAATGTTGGTTTGCAATTGTTTTCAAGGTTTCAGCACATGGCTTCCTATGTGTTTTCAGTGGAGTGATTTAGTAATGATAGATGGTACAAATCTACACTAGTAGAAACCTTTCACCACCTACCAAGGTTTCCAGCTCTCCCCCTACTCCTCCCACAAAGAGCAGGGAAGAAGAGAAGAGTTTACCCTCGGACTAGACTGCAAGAGCAAACTACTTCTTTTACATAAGGACGATGAATGATGAAAATTAAAATCATGATATATATTGAGTACCTACCAGATGTGAATCACTTTATAAACATTATCTTTAATAAGCTTGCTACTTCAGATGTATTATATTTAACTAGAGGCCCGGTGCACAAAAATTTGTGCACTCGGGGGGGGAGGGGGGGTCCCTCAGCCCGGCCTGTGTCCTCTCGCAGTCTGGGACCCCTCGGGAGATAACGACCTGCTGGCTTAGGCCTGCTCCTGGGTGGCAGAGGACAGGCCCAATCCCTAGGAGCAGCCCCTGGTCGGGCTCAGAGCAGGGCTGATTGGGGAGTTGGGGCGCCGCCCCCTGTCATGCACAGAGCAGGGCGGATTGGGAGGTTGTGATGCCACCCTCAGTCACGCTCAGGGTAGGGCTGATTGGGGGGTTGGGGCACCCCCCCATCACACTCAAGGCAGGGTCAATGGGGAGGTTGCGGCACCACCCCCTGTGATGCACAGAGCAGGGCCCATCAGGGGGTTGGGGCACTGCCCCCCCCCCATCACACACAGAGCACGGCCAATCAGGTGGTTGGGGTGCCGCCACTGTCACACTCAGGGCAGGGCCGATGGGGAGGTTATGGCTCTACCTCGTCACACACAGAGCAGGGCACGTGGGGGGGGGTGGGTTGGAGCGCCACACCCTGTCACACACAGAGCCACAGGGCGATCAGGGGGTTTGGGCGCTGCCCCCTGTCAAGCTGATCTGGTGCCAGGAGACCTCTCAGCTCCGCTGATCCCGGTGCTGGGAGGCATATTACCCTTTTACTATATAGGATAGAGGCCTGGGGGCCGGCTGGTTTGCCCTGAAGGGTGTCCTGGATCAGGGTGGGGGTCCCCACTGGGGTGCCTGGCCAGGCTGGCTGAGGGGCTGAGGGCTGTTTTCCCACTGGCAGTTGACTAAAAGCTCCCAACCGCTCCTTGTTTTCTTTTTTTTTTTTTTATACTGGGCCAGCTTTAGCTCTGAGGCCTCGCTGCTGATCTAATTGGAAATGTTGGTTGGATAAGTTCATAAGGTCACACGTTTTTGAAAAAGATTATTAAAGATTCAGTTCTTGATTCTGTATCTTCTGTTTGAAGGACTTTAACCTAGGCACATCCATTATTCCCTTTTTATGCACTGTCCTGTAAATGATTCCAAAGGGAGTTTTTATTTCTTACTGTAAGGTTTCCATGATGCTTAAATTTTTTTTTAACTTTTAAAAGATGGTTTAAATTTCAGAAGTAACAAGTGCTCCCTCTAAAAAGAATATTCAAAGAGAAGTTTCTAATTAAAAAAACACACACACAAAAAAACAGATATTCTGCCAACCTGACTTCCTGGAAGACTAATGCATCAAAGTTAGGTATCCTCTATACCTGATGGAAAATTGGGAAAGTGTTTTGAACCAATGAAAGCTGGTGCTTTATTTTGAAGATGTAGATCAGGAAAATTAGTTAAGATGAGGTAAATTTTTGGTCAATGATTCTAATTAAACAAAAAAAAAGGAACTCAAAATAATCTATTAATATAGTGCTTTACATGTTATAAAGCACTTTAATATAGTTCCCTTTGTGCTCTAAACAATGTCGTGAAGATTGTATTCCCACTCCAGAAACTTAGGTAACTAAGAAGTCACCGTATTTTATCAAACCTAGATACCATTGAGTATAAGCCCGCCCCCCCCGCCCCCCCCCCCCCCGGTTCCTACCATGTTATATACTCCAAAGAGAAAAAAAAATATCCCAATTCAATTGTGATGTAATGACAAACTATATTCCCTAGAGACCCATGGGACTCATCAGAAGATCTGTGTTAGGGTTCTGGGGTTGTCCTCTGAGCCTGTGACTTAAGTACATCACTTAAGTTCTCTGAGCCTTGATCTTTTTCTAGCTTTTAAATTAGAAATGATAATGCCTATCTCACAGGATTTATTGATGTGCAGACATATTGATGTAAAATAGTACTTTTAAACCTTATGTAAAACTGATAAAATTTAAAAACCTTTTATCTCTATGATATTACGATTTCAAAATATATTATCTCTCCTAGTAATAGTCATATTCTGTTGTTGAAGGCAGAAGGTTCTGGATCGAAATTGAACTCGTTTATCACATTAAATTATTGCTCGAGCTGTTACTGCACACAATGGCTCCCACTGCTGTCTTTTCTGAGATGAGCTGCTGCTACTTTGTCCTCATTTGACCTCTGAAGAACACCCATCCCACTCATCCCCCCAAATTTACTCTGTTTGGATGAGGACATCCTCAGTCCTTGAAGAAAAGATATTTCTTTCTGGCATCATTTACATTTTGGTTGTCCAGGTAGTTACAGGACTGCAGCATGAACTACACTTTAGACATCCTGTTATTACAGTCAGTTCTAATCCTGAAAGAAACTGGAGTTCCATTTTTTGGAAGGCAGATAATTTAATAGACTTTACCATCAATGCCCTTCTGTAGTTTTTGAAGCAGCCCTTGTATTATTTTTTCTGCTTTTGCGTTAGAAATCATTTTATGTTACGATCTGTTCATCATGTTAGTCCTAAGGTGTATAAGCTTTTACTAGATTAAATCTTAGATGCTGTCCATCCTGCAATCCCCTTGACAACCATACTCCTGTCCTGTGGGAGGAATTAAGTACTGCTCGTCTAGCCAAGCCTCCCTATATTACGGCTGCTGGCAGTCTATGTGATTAAAGTCTGTATCTGAAATACTTTCCTGGTAATGATCTTCCGTGAAAATGCATACCGTGTAGTAGCTCTGGGATCCCTACTCACTAGAAATCTGTGTGTGTGCACTAAATACAGGAAATATGGTGGCTTTATAATAAACTGTATTAAGTTTACTACAGATGTGGTATTATTAAACAGTTTCACCACTTCAGTTCTCAGGAGTTTGTTCCATGAAAAAGGCACATACCCAATAGTTAATTACTGTGTCGAAGGAGCAATAGGGAAACGTAAGGTTGCCTAAGATCTGTGATGACAACACAGCATTGCTTTGTGCATCTGGAGTCGTGGGCCCTATATGCACAGGGATATCAAGTCTGACCATCAGTATTGAATTTCAGGTGTTCCAAATGTTATCCACTCACATTAGTAGATGCAATAGTAATCTCTTTTTTAAAAAGGACCATTTGCTCCTTGCTACTGCAAACCGAGCCCACGCGACTACCATCTCCCTTGTTGGCCACTGCAACAGCCAAGTAGCCTTCCCGCTTTCTTTACTCTTGCGGCTCTTACAGTCCAGTTTCAAAGAAATGCCTCAATGATTTTTTAAAATGCAGATCAGGTCATATTACTCCTCCTGCTTAAAACCATCAATGGCTCCTATGACACGAAAGAAAATCCGAACTCCTGAGGATGGTGGCCAAAGCCCTGTGTGACCTGGCTCCTTATTCCACCTCCACCCTCTCTTGTCACTCTCCTGCTTGCTCCGAGGTATCAGATATCCGGGTTTTTGTCTGTCCTGTAACTATGTTAAGGTTGCTCCTACCTCAGGGCTTTTGCACTTGGCCTGAAAAGCTCTTCTCATAGATTTTCTCCAGGCGGGATCTTGGCTCAAATATCACCCCTTTAAAGAGGAGTAACATCCTCACTTACACATCAGCTGGTTTTATTATATTTGTATGTCATCACTGTCTGGAATTGTTATTCACTTATTTGCTAACTTGTTGGTCATCTCTGCCCTTAAGCAATGTGATGGCAAGGACTTTGTTCATGCTGTTATTCCAGTGTCTAGATTAGGCTCTGGCCCACTGTGGATACTCAAGGAATAGTTCATGAAAGAATAAAGAAATGAATCGAAATGATTACATTTTCTTAAGTGATACAGTTTTCTGGAAATAAAGTTGTACCAGGAAAGAAATTACTGATTTTTCTTGAAGCTAATAATAATTTTCCCATTTAAAACAAAATTAAATAATCTAAGCATAGTTTCTTTCCCAGAAATCACCCAAGATTGAATCTGATATACTTTCTCAATGGAACATTACAGCAGTGATCTACTTTTAATTTGCAACAATACAGATTAATATATGAGCTTAGCATTTTCCACAAACATTTACAGTGGCTATTATTTAGGTCTGAATAATCAAGTCTCCAGGGAACAGGTCTGCCTTATAAAAACAGGTGGACTTGTCTCTCTAATGGCATCAGAATCATATAAGTGATTCCCTGATGCTTGGAACATTCTCCTCAATTCCAGGAGAAGGAAGATACATAAGCACGCATGATTACTTTACGGAGAAGTAAATTCCATAATGCCCATTCTAAACAGGACAGCTGACTTTCACCAAAGATATCTGACTCTCCCTTTGATCAATTCATGTTAATAAAAATAAGCTGTGGGGGAAATAAGAAAAGCAATAATGACACTTTGAGACCCGGAATAAGTACAATGAGAAGGTACTATATCTAGTCTGAGTTTTGGATCAAAAAGAAAACTTATGAAGGCCTTCAAATGCATTTCCCCGTTTTCTCCTAAAACCTTTCCCTATCTGCCTAAATCACTTCTAATAAGCAATTACAGACCTTCTAAATTTAAAAGTTAAAATATTGCTAATTTCAGCCAAGAACACCTGAATTGATTGATGCAAGAGGCTCGCATAGGCAAACATATGTAATCAGATGGTCATTGCTTGGTAGGAGAAAAGTTCATCCTTATTTTCAATGGCTGAATAAGAATTACACAATTATGCAACCAATTTGTAACAGTTGAACATCCATATTTCTATTCTAAGAAATGATGTGATAAAAATACTTAGGTATGCGCTTTTATGCACATCTCTCATTATTTTCTTTGCAAAAAATACTAGTAAGTGTAATTATTAAGTTAAAATATATGACCATTAATTTTTTTTAACTTACTAGGTTAAAATATATGACCATTAAAACTTTTTCTTTAACTTTCACAGAAACTTTTCAAATAGACATTTCACAAGCTCCTGATATGCCCTGTAAAACTGATTCCCAAGAATGTTGTGCCCAGTTATATTCCCACCTGTAGTGGATGAGAATATTCATTTTCAAATTTAATAAGGGGCCAGGACTGGATGGTTCTAAATTGTGGGGATTTTTTGTTTCTTTAGTATGTAACATAGGAGTAACTTAAGAAAAGACAGTGCATTCTCTATGGCAGTGGTTCTCAACCTTCTGGCCCTTTAAATACAGTTCCTTATGTTGTGACCCAACCATAAAATTATTTTCGTTGCTACTTCATAACTGTAATGTTGCTACTGTTATGAATCGTAATGTAAATATTTGATATGCAGGATGGTCTTAGGCAACCCCTGTGAAAGGGTCCTTCAACCGCCAAAGGGGTCTCGACCCACAGGTTGAGAACCGCTGCTCTATGGACTCCATGCTTCCTTGCTTCCTTGCTCAGGCGTCGTCTGGGCTCTCGTAGGGGTAGAAACCTTTGCTCCAGCTGCTCATCTAAATTCCGTGAGCCTCTGAAGCTTAAGAGCCCACCTGTCATTAGAGTTTCACCCTCCGTTTTGGTGCAGGGAGAGGTTCCTTTCTTGGTTTCAATCTTTTAAACACACGAATGCAATTTTAAATGTCATTTCTAAGTATAAGAGCAGAATGGGGAGGTTTTGGCCTGAGATCACTACCATCTTGTTCCCAGAGTCTATTCTGAATCCCAACAGCTCTATTTTCTAGCTTTAGTCCCATGGACTTTTTCCATCATCGCACATTGGTATATTTATGTATATATTTGTTTAGAAGAGCTTGGATGAAGTGTGTGTGTGTGTGTGTGTGTGTGTGTGTGTGTACACGTGTGATGCATTTCTCCTTATAAAAGCTTGAATGCAGAGAGCTCTGTCTTCAGAATTGGTTTTTGACCTCTGACAGGATGTGTGGAGCCTGACTGCCCTGACATTCCCCACTAGGGGTGGCCAATATGCATTTACTAGTGCATTGTGTGTACAAGGATGATGCACAGGTCTGAGGGACGTGAGGAGCAAGCCAGGGCCAGCGGTGGTGTGCAGAGCACTGTGGCACTAGGTGCAGAAGCCGCTGTGTCAACTCCCTTTGCATTTAAAGCTTTCTGGATGCCCAGGGCATGTCAGATCTAAAGTGTGTCTAGGCTGCCTGAAGGACCAAGCCCTGGTAGGCCTTCTGCTTGACACAGAATGTGTGTGAACCCTGAGAATTTAAAAAAATGCCATTGAGCCCGGCTGGTGTGGCTCAGTGGTTGAGTGTCAACTTATGAACCAGGAGGTTACGGTTTGATTCTCAGTCAGGGCACGTGCCTGGGTTGCTGGCTCGATCCCCAGTGGGGGGCATGCAGGAAGCAGCCAATCAATGATTCTCTCTCATCACTGATGTTTTTGTCTCTCTCTCCCTCTCCTTTCCTCTCTGAAATCAATAAAAAAATATTTTTAAAAAATGCCATTGACTCACAAAGATAAAAGAGAAAAAAGAGTCTATCTACCCCCCAGGCAGTCTCTGACTTTATTTATTGCCCCTGCAAATGCGAATGCAGAATAGAGTGCCCTCCTGCCAGGGCTCCTCATCATTGCTACTGTTGTTCCAGCAGGAGGAGGAACAAGGTGGCCTTTGTGTTTTCCTTCTCTGAGGTGCTACCTGCCCTGGACTGAAAAGCCTGGGGGCTCTGCCTGTAACTGCTGTTGCTTTTGAAGATTTTACCCTATTTGGATATTGCATTAATCATTTCCATGGGAATCTTGAAGGAAGGTAATGCCTGTGTTTATGCTACCAATTACTCAGGAAGTCAGTAAGTCCTCTTTTTATTAAAAACCTCTTCAGGGATTATCTAGCTAGATTCTTTTATGATGCATTTTTAAACTAGAACTGCCTCTTCCTGCTTTTGTTGCAGAGTTAGGTTGTCCATCTAGATGTCAATCAAAAAAAGATTATAGTTCAAAGCAAGTAGTTATTTGAAATAAAGGTTACACGAAAGCATTCCAATACTGACCATGTAAATATTGATGGAGAACAATATAAGCACCTCCAAGGATTCAAAAAGTGATTAAAAATGCCTATGCTGTCTATATACTGTTTCAATGGAAGTAATGTAACAGAAGAGGCCAACGTTTTCTTACAGTTAGCAATAAGCAACTGAAAGATGCTGACTCAGACATTTAGCCACAGTTTCCTGCGATGACAATATTCTAACTCAAAATCCATAATAACATTAAATGTTCTATATTAAGAAAACCGCTCATCTTCCATATTTTTAAAAGTATCCAAATTGAAAGAAGCTTTAGGCAAAAATTATTTAGTACTCTGCACAGAGAAAAGTTGCAGTAAGTTAATTACTTTAAATAATAATGATAATGTGGTACAGCTTAGCAGCTATGGTAATGTCTATTTATGAAGCCTCTTATATTACCAGGTGCTCTGTTAGCTATTTTACATGTATCTCATTGAATCCTCCAATCCTGCCACTTCCGACATGATCTCCATTTTTTATGTGCGGAAACAGGCCCAGAGGTTAAGTAATGTGCCCAAGACAGCTGGGGAACTAATGGGGATGCTCTCTGGAGCATCTATCTCTAGGGCAACTCAGAGGTTCTGAGGAGCATTATGGATTTGAACTGCGACCCCAGGCTGCCTCTGTGCTTCACAAACTTCTCCACCACTCAAGGTATTCTGCTGAGGGCAGAGGGCCATCTCTGTTAGTCTACATCCAGGTTCTTAAGGTGGGGTTCATAAACACCTGAAAATGAATGCAGAAACGATATAGTTGCGCAATTCTGGGAGGAGGACTTTCTCCAGATTTTAGTGTATCCCAAGATCCAAAAAAGGTTCACAATTGTCTTATACACATTCTTTGGAAGATTGTTCTTAAGCTCTCGGACCCAAGAAATCTTATTCTCATTTATGAGGAAATCCCACAGTATTACATCTTAGAGTGACCTTGTATTAAGAAGAAAGTGGAGGCAATTACCCAAGAGGAAATTTCAGATTATAACTTGAAATAACCAGACAGCCATGGCCACGAAAATGAGGTGAAGGCTGAAGCTAAATTATCTACTTCATGGTAGTAAGTTTCTGTTTTTCATTGCACATGTAGAAAATGCTACTGTGTAAAGAGAAAGAAAAATGGGCTGATCTAAATTACTAAACTTAAAAAGACATATCATATAAAAGTATTGGGAAAATATGCCAGCATTGGCAACTACATTTCTAAATAAAAAGAAAACATAGAAACTATTTGCTAGTCTTAAACAACAAAGTATGTATAACCTTGCAATGGATAAAAGTTGCAGAGGGAATTTCTTACTTTTCTTCAAAGAAGTTCTGCTGGATTTCAGACATTTTCTTTGAATAACCATGTTTGATGAATATAAAGGTTAATGTTAGGAAGGTAATTAAAATGAATGATGGCAGTGTCCACCGGGCTATGTCTGTGAAGATGCTTCCCCACCCTGTTCCCACTCTAACTTAAAAATGTCTGATATATAAAATTGTGAGCTTACGCATATATATTAGGAGTGGTTATTTTTTATGCCCCCCTTAAAAACCTACAGGATTTCTTTACATTCTTACAGGTTTTTTGAGATGTAATTTTATTTTTTTAAAAAGATTATAGGTTATACAAAATTTTAAAAAGGCCTACTGCATAAACTAAGCAGCTACTATTAGAGCCACCATTTCCAGACCTCTATAACAAAGTATTGAAGGAAAAAGTTACCCCAAAGAACTTTGAACATTGCTCTCCACCAAGTCAAGCCATTTATTACCTAGGACATAACTCAAAACTTATTATTTTAATACTTATTCAACATAGAATTTTATCTGTATCTCCATATACTTTTATCTAAATTTTATCTGTATCTCCATATACTTTTATCTATTTTATAATATATAAAATATATATTATATCTGGTCCGCAGCACAGAAAAATGAAGAGTGGCAAACTAGAGAAATAGTGAAATGTTAGTGGCCAGCACTAACGCAATTGGCAGGCTGATTGACTTCAAGGGAAGAGACAGGAAAACAAACCTAAGAAGGGAGTCCGCATGCATGAAGAGGCAGAAGTGCCTGGAAATGGCAGGAGGAAAGGATGGAACGGTCCAGTCATTCCAGCTTTCCCCCCAGGACCGCCTGTCCTGTGAGATGCTGGAAGTTACTTTGAGCCTTGCCCGCTTCTCTTTCCAGCTCAGAGGTGCCTCAGGCCCTGGCAGATCATGCATTTCCTAGAGAGGTGTTCTCCTGGCCTCGCTGAGGAGTAAATGCCTGAGCAAGCAGCCCTGAAGAGCAGGGAACTGGTTCAGCTCTTCCTCAGCCCTTTAATTAATTACCTTGCTGGCTGCCCCACGGCCTAGTTTTCCCTGCCTGTGATCCTGGGGATTTCCCCGCGGTTCTGCTGAACTCACTGTTACAGCATCTTGTCTTTCACATTGATTGTGGGGTTTGTTTTTTTTAAAAAATATATTTCATTGATTTTTTACAGAGAGGAACGGAGAGGGATAGAGAGTCAGAAACATCAATGAGAGAGAAACATCGATCAGCTGCCTCCTGCACAACCCCCTCCTGGGGATGTGCCCACAACCAAGGCACATGCCCCTGACCGGAATCGAACCTGGGACCCTTCAGTCCGAAGGCCGACGCTCTATCCACTGAGCCAAACCAGTCAAGGCGACATTGATTGTGTTTTGGGGTCTTAGACTCAGCTGGGCTGTACCTTCCATCTTACTCCATCTGATGTCTACATATATTTTTAAATTAATTAATTTTTATTTATTTATTTTTGGCCCAGGATAAAGGGAGAGGCACGTGCCCTGACCGGAAAAAGAACCCACGACCTTTTGGTGTACAAAATGGTACTCCAACCAACTGAGCAACACCAGCCAGGGGTCCATCTATTGATATTGTTAAAAAATTCCTCCATGTTGACTCCATCCTTCCAGGCTTCCAGTGCAGTTGAGGACTTATTTTTATGCTTATTCTTCCATATCAAAGAGACTTTGGATGGAAGTAAAGATACATCTTAATCAGCTACCTTCTGTTGGAAGCCATTCTGGGCAGTTTAAATAAAACAAATATTCTCCCCCTACAATCAGTGCATTAAGATTTTTATCACTTGGCTATCAATTTTACTGTCGCCAAACTAACACAGTCAAACTGTCAAATTTGAAATTTTCTTTTGTTTTGTTAAATCAATTATTTTTAAAAAGTGTAAAAACTCTGAAAACTTACAGTCCATATCAAGTATGGCACGAACGGATTTAACGAGTTCCTTAG
Organism: Myotis yumanensis; assembly: GCF_028538775.1. NCBI lineage: Eukaryota > Metazoa > Chordata > Mammalia > Chiroptera > Vespertilionidae > Myotis > Myotis yumanensis. Next base: position 26,566,827 of record NW_027223767.1, on the reverse strand, counting down.
ACTCCAGGGCCAGCAACGCTGGGATGCTCCGGCCATTCCTTCCCAGCGATGTCAGGGAAGTCTGAGAGGCTAACAGGGCTCTTCTTTCACTGTGAGGGCAATAAAACAGAAGTTGAAGTCATCACACAATAAATAACATCTATCTTTGCTAAATCTGAATTCGTATTAGTTATAAATTTGTACAGAAATATTTCTACATCTGGGAACATTGTCTTCTTATAGCCATAAATGAAGTCATTCACAGGAAGCATTACTTCTGTTTTCAGTTCTTGACTGTGTAATAAATAGGCATATTTAAAAAAAAGGAATAGAAGGATGGCCCATCTCCTAAGTCATTTGTTGGGCTTTTTCAGTGAGTGCTTATCTTATGCTAACATGATGTAGCCTTTTATTTCATTTTGTAAAAATTCAAGTTAAGCTCATAAACATAAATTTATTAAACATGCATCTACTATTACTTCTTGTAATATTAACTATAACTTCAATATGTATATTTATTAGTGAAATTATCTCTTAAGCACTTCCATTTGTTTCTCCTAAACCTAACAGCCTAGAGCACTTCTGTTACTTTAAAAAATGCAAATGTCACCTGAAATAAATGCATTTAGATATAATTAAAAATGCAAGGGTTTGTTTACTGCAAAAAGTCATTATGCTAAGCATAATGGGATTAATTAACAAGGAAAAATTAAAGCATCAATTATTAAATTCAAATAAATAACCATTATTTTGTGTTGAATGACCAAGACAAATATCCACTAGGAAGATACAGTATATTAAAAAGACTGACCCAGCTGGTGTGGCTCCTGTGGTTGAGCAATGACCTATGAACCAGGAAGTAATGGTTCAATTCCCAGTCAGGGCACATGCCTGGGTTGTGGGCTCAATCCCCAGTAGGGGACATGCAGGAGGCAGCTGATCCATACTGATTCTCTCTCATCATTGATGTTTCTCTCTCTCTCTCTCTCTCTCTCTCTCTCTATATATATATATATATCCTCTAAAATTAATTTTTAAAATTCCTTAAAAACAAAAAGCTGATGAATATTCTATTGAGATCCTCCCCTTAGAGCTCCCATAAGGAAAAAAAAAAAAAAGACTGAACCAAATTTTGCTAGTGTTTAACTTTCCAAGACATGGTGAAACTTTGTTTAATGTCACTTTTAAAATTTATCTTTTTTTCATGAACTAGATTAAGGCAAGGGCAGACTGAATTATTGTTCAGGGTCACAATGAGACCTTGGGGGTGCGGTAGGGGGCACACCGACAAGGGGAATCTGATTGCTGAGTATTTTAACATCCTTACTAAAAATAATTATCATGGAATTCACATAATTATCTTACATCATAAGCAGCATGGATAACAATTAAAAATGTCAAATTCCTTCATTAGAAGAAATAAAACATTACAATAAAATGAGTTTAAAAGTGTACTATTATTGGATTTCTTCTAAATTAAAAAAAAATGCTGTGGAAACCTAAAATATAATAAGAATACAGTGAATTATCTTCACTTAATAAACTGCTTTTTTCATAGCATAAGGTAAAATTTTCCTATGTTTCTGTAAGCATACACTGCTAGAAGTTGAATGTTAGTGTCAGCTACTATAAGATGAGAGAGAAAAATTGCTTAGAAAATGCACCAACAGAAATCTTTCTTTTGTATCATGTATCTAAATGACCATAAACTTGCAGTTTGAAAAAAATAAATGTTATTAGTATGATTGTAGCTCCTAGTAAGAAACTTTATATCAGAAACCAACTATAAATAATAACAAAATCAAGGTGTATTCTCCAAATATGTATTTTTAATTTATGTTTATTGAATGCTGAAAATGCAAGAAATGGATAGCATGGGCATGTCTGATAAACTTCTGTTTGTCATAACAACTAATATGCTAGACAGAGAGTTACCTTTAGCAGTGACTAGGGTAGTGAGTTTTATTCATACACAGGATGCTTAATTTCTTTACACAATTCAATTTTAGAGTATGAGGTTACAATGATTTGCTAAATATCTCCGGGAATTTCTTTCACAGAGATGAGGTCAACAATGACATATCCTTGTGTCTATTTCCACAAGACATTAAAGAACAGTATCGGATAGGAGTTACATAGCATCTTAAACCTAAGAGACTTGTATTTTAGTCCCAATTACCAGATGAAAATGTAATCAGGGGCCATACCTGTAGGAGGCACTCAACTATTCTTACCTTAAAGTTGATAAAGGAGCACAATTATCAGAAAATACTTCTTGAATAGCCTGTCAACAAACAAAATAGTGAAGATCTGTTTGATCGTTTTAAAAAATGTCTTTTCTTGCTTAATTAATATTTATCACCTCTTCCTTCATGCTCCACCGCCCCCCCCCCCCCCCCCCCCGCCTCAGTTGATTAAAAGGGTACTTCTGCCCTAGCTGGTTTGGCTCAGTGGATAGAACACCGGCCTGTGGACTGAAGGGTCCCGGGTTTGATTCTGAACAAGGGCACATGCCCGGGTTTCGGGCTCGATCCCCAATAGGGGGTGAGCAGGAAGCAGCTGATCAATGGTTCTCTGTCATCACTTGATGTTTCTCTCTCTCCCTCTCCCTTCCTCTCTGAAATCAATAAAAAAAAAATATTTTTTAAAAGGTATTTCTGTTTTGTGGTGGTGGTGGAGGGGATCAATTACAATAACATGTAATTCTACTCAGAAATACAACCATCAAACATTTCTTTATAACTAGTAAATATTTATCAAATAATGTTTATAGAATATCAAGAGTTTTCTTAGGAAAGTATTCATTAACACACAGAATGCATTTGGGATCATGTTACCCTGTCTTAATAATGTCTCTTAACAACCTGTATGTTAGCTGGTCTTTTCATTATCTAGGCAATTTAAATCTGACTCTAAGTTAGTATTGCTGTTTTGACCACAGAGACTGTTTCACTAGTCACTGAACATTGATATTTATCTATATAGCTTAGCTGCCTATCCATTTCTTAAAAATGGACATAAAGTAACGTAATAGGAAAATTTACCTCTACAAAATGAAGCAGCTTTTCAGTGGATGCCTCGAAAGTTTTTCGAGCCACTTCCGATTTTCGCAATTGGCAGTCAAGCACCGTGATTCTCTTTCTTAACTCCTGAACACTTCCCTGGGTGGAGAGAGCAGAAAAGGTCGTCTATATGCCCTTCTTCCATTCCACAGGAGAGGCGCCTGCCTTAGCTTGTGTGGACTAGCACCTGACACTGCCGTATCATTTATTTTCTCTTTATTATGTAGGCCTGCCGATTTGGGGCAGCACTTAAAAACAATGGCCCATTTAACAGTTAAACTGCACACGGGTGCTGCAAATTTGATGAGATAAGCTTCATATAACTTTATTACTTCCTATAATGAATTACATTTAAATTAGTTTACAGTGTTGTTTTGTTTTGTTTTGCAACATGGCTTACCAGATGCTGACAGAAAACCCTACCAGTGCGGCAAAACTAAAAATCCTGAAGATATACGCCTATGTTTAATATTACACAATCCAATATGAAGCTGAGCTGGCAGGGAGGTAAGGGATTCCGTGGGCAGGGCAGGCGTTCCACGAGAACAAGCAGCAGCAGTGCTGAGTGAACGCTGGAGTAAGAGTGACTGCAGCCTAATGTGCTCGGAGGGCACATGCTGAGCTCTGGCGGCCTACAGCTTGCTTGGGGTTTCATCAGGCACATATGGCAGCTGGGAGAACTCTAATGGGTGAACTAGGAAGAAACAAACTCAAGGTGAAGAGAGTTTTGACTTTGGCTCTGGGGAGCAGATTTTAAAAAGTATCCCCTGAATAAGTGCTAACCACAAGCAGGCTTAAGGTCAGAATTTATACTGCGTGTGTAATCTGTAAATTCATAAGCTGAAAATTTAGTTTAAATTGGTCCCAAGCCGGTAGAAGAAAACACAAAACTTCTCTGCAGGGGTATTTTCTACACTGAAATCTTAAGTAATTCTCACATACATTGTATCCAAAAGAACCTGACCTCAGAAATAAGCTATCACAAATGAAAAGTTCATTGAAGAAAACAAATTATAAGGTAAGACCTATAAAGAACACAGACACTGGAGTGATCAGATATAGAATGTAAAGTAATACTTATTATGTTTTAAAACTTAAGAAGGAATTGAAAGCAAAATAAAGGATTAAGAAACTATCAAAATAGATTCAATGATATAAAAAATCAATCTTAAAAAATAAAAATGTAATCATAATTAAATTAGAAGCTCAATTTATGGGCTTACTATCCAATTAGACACAGTTGAGAAGAGAATGGGTTAGCTGGAAGGCAGAGGTAAAGAAGGTCCTTATATTGAAGCAGAAAGATAAAAATAAAAAACATAAAAGAAAGAGGTAAGGAGAAAAGAAGATCTTGCATACATCCAATCTGAATTACATAAGGAAAACCAAAAAGAATGAAAGAAAAATAGCTGAGGATAACACTTTATGGTTTAAAAAAAATGGCAAAGGGCATTTTTCTTCAGGAAGCTCAATGAATCTAAACAATTAAGTCAACACATGACTCTTCAAAGTCAAACTGCTGAACACTGACGATAAAGAGATCTTAAAATCATCTACAAAGAAACAATAGATTTCAAACAAATGACTGGTTAATGATTACTGTAACAATGGAGTAAAAACACTGAAAAAAGTAAGTGCTAAATGCAACCCAATTCTAAATGTAACAAAAATGTATTTCAAGAACAAGAGTTCAATAAAGATGTTTCCAGGCAAACAAAAATGGAGAGAGTTTATTACCAATAAATCCTCACTGGACAAATTTCTAAAAGCACTTCAGAAAGAAAGAAAATAATTCTAGCAAGAAGGTCTGAGAAAAAAGAAAGACTGTTGTACATAGAAAATGGTAAGCATGGCGGTCTACCTAAACAAAGGTTGACTGCACAAAATACATTGCAGTCATGTTTAAGTTATGGTGTTAAAAGTCAAAAAAGAACTAAAATAGTGACAAAAATAGAAATGAAGTAGGAAGAGGTGATTGAATTTGTTCTAAAGTACTTTTAGAAGAAGGGGAAAGCTAGTGATTAGTTGTATATAATTTAAGTTAAAATAGAATGTTAAAATTTCTTAACTAATCATTAAAAATTAGAAAAAGAGTATATATCTTGTGAACCAGCAGATGGAAACATGGAATAGGAGTTGGAGAACACAGGAGAAATCTGAACCAATTCAAAAAAAAAAAAAAAAAAAGAAAAAGGGAGGAGGAAGAAGGAAAGAGAGAGGGAAAGGGGAGGGGGATAAGAAGACTACAAATGAAAAACAAGAAGAGAACACGCGTCAATTAAAATGCACAAATTAAGAGGATGGAAATGAAGCTAAGTGCATTAGCAAATGAAAGAGTGTAATTGAAACAATATTTCCAATTAAAGGTAAAAAATTATTAAAACGTGGGGGAGGGATTCAGCTACATGTTATTTACCATATACACAATTAAAATACAGGGACATTGATAAGTTGAAAGTAAAAGGATGGAAAAAATACATAGGTAAACACTAATCAAAAGAAAGTCAATGTAACTATTTTAACATCAATCAAAAACAAGCACTAAGGGGAAGAGAAGATTACTAGATTAAAGAATCACAACATTTTCATAAAAAGATGATAACATAATTTCAACCTTGTATGTAACTAAAAGCATTACATCAAAATATACAGAGAACATTAATCACAAGCTCCTGTGTGTGTGATTTTCACACACTTCCCTGAAAAATGAATATGACTAGAGGACAATTGAACTCCACAATTAATGACTCTGATCTACTGGTCTAAAATAAAACAACTACATCAAACAACGGCAGAATGTTTTTCAAGCTTTCTTTGAACATTTGTAAACACTGTCCATATAGTAAGTCCTAAGACAACCATCAACACTTTGTGTTGTTATTCTTCAGGCTAGATTCTCTGGCCACAATGCAATTAACCTTTCTGTGACTCAGTCATAACTATGTACATTATTCCCAAATTACTCTACATACTTAATGCATTTTCAGTAAAAAGGCTAATTTTTTTTGGTAGCATTTATAAATTGGGCCTACACATAAAAGATCAAAGGGTCATGTAGCCAACACACTTAAAAAAAAAAAAACTAGGAAGGGTGAGTAGATATCAAGATTTACTGTAAAAGATCTAGTAATAAACACAGTGTATTATTTGCACAGGAATATAGAAAAAGACCAATAAAAGAGAATAGAGAACCCTCCAAAAGATCCACACACGCAAAATCTTTATATATGACAGAGCTGATGTTGTAGGTCAGTTAGGAAAGAAGAGGCTTTTGAGTAAATGGTGCTGGCATAGTTGGTTATTCATTTAGAGGAAAGAATAAAATGGATCCCAACCTCTTACAATGCCATAAAACCAAATACAGAAGGGTCAAACTTCAAAACTTTTAGAGGCAAATATAAAGAAAGATCTTTATATCTTTGGGAGTGGAAGGACGTCTAAAAAGACACATGAGGGGAAGACTGGTAAATTTAATTACATGAAAATTAAGAACACCTGTTCATTCACCAAAGGGTATAAAAGCAACCATAAATCCAGAAGATTTTATAAAATATTGGAGGCCCAGTGCATGACATTTGTGCACTGGGGGGTAGGGGAAGAGGAGAGAGAGGGTCCCTCAGCCTAGCCTGTGCCTCTTGCAGTCTGGGAGCCCTTGGGGGAGCAGGCCTAAGCCGGCAGTCGGACATCCCCCAAGGGCTCCCAGACTGCGAGAAGGTGCAGGTGGGGCTGAGGGACCCCCGCCCCCAAGTGCATGAGTTTTCTTGCACTGGGCCTCTAGTATAGGATAAGACATCATAGGTCTAGTGATCAGAACATATCATTACATGTCAATATGAAAAAGACAATTAAGTGGAAAAATGGCTAGAAGATATGAAGAGCCATTTCACATAAGAACACAAAAGCTTAATAAATACATAAGTATATGCTCCACTGGCTACGTAGGGCTGTGGGCAAAGCCCTGGGTTATAGCATTTGGGGGTATAAACAACTCCGACATGGCTGTGTTCAAGTCACCAACCTGATGTCACTAACCATGGAATTGAGAAGAGATGTACACAATCAGCTCTCCTGAGCCAGTGCCAGTTGATCCCAGCACATACATCAGTAGCTTAAAGTCATTAGTAACCAGGGAAATGCAAATTAACCCACTATGATTAATTATCACACCTGACAGACTGATAAAAATTAAAAGCAAAGGAAAACAAAGTGTCAGCAGGGATGTGGAGTAAACGGTAATTCCCATTCAACCGGTGGGAGTAAAAACTGGTTCAAACGCTTTTAAACACAATTGGACATCACCTAGTAAAGTTGATTGTACACTCATCATTCAACCTAGTCATTCTGTTACACATGAAGAGCAGGATATCTATAACTATATCCATATCTACATATCTATATTTGTATCGATATCTGCACAAGAATGTTTTTGGTAACATTATTCATAATAGGAGAAAACAGAAACAATTGGGCGGTACATCAAATACAGAATGGATAAATACACTGTTGTGTATCCATTCAATGGTGTACAAGCAAAGCAATGAAAAGACCAACTTGCTATAATCTTTAAACAGATGAATCGCAAAAACATGTTGAGTGAAAAAAGCAAGGCAGAATAACAAATACAATGTATTTCCTATTTATGTAAAATTGATAGACAAAACTCAACAGCAATTTAAAGGGATATATACATACATAGGCTGTAAAATTATCAAGAAAATGGTTAACACTAAATTCAGGAAAGTGGTTACTAAATTCAAACGCAGTTTTTTCTGTTAACTATCTTGGGCCTTAGGCAAAATTGCTTAACTTTCACACTTATCCGGTGCCTTAATCAAAAAAAACAAAACCCACCACTAGACTTTCTCCTCCCATCCTCACAAGACAAATTAGCAAGTTTTGAAACAAAGGAATAAAAACAATATAATCAATTAAATGTTCAATAATTCCAGGATTTAATGCCTGAGCTGCATGTACAATGTTGACCAACCACCTGAACAAAGGAAGCTATCTGAATAAGGGCAGGCTGACAACATTCACGCTGCCCCATCACGACACATCACCCCGTGGCTGAATAACAGAAGACAAACACTGACCTAGTTTAGAAGTGCAGACGAAAAGAAAATGAAAACAGGATACATGACTACGGCAAGGGAACCATGGTAACCAGAAGAGGGGACTGCTTTGCTTACTTTATTTTGGTCAGAATAATCAGCAAGCTGAGCCTTCAGTTCCGCGATCTCGGCCTCCAGCAGCCGGATCACTTCTTCGTAGTCCGTTTCCATGCTGCGCGCCTGCCTCTGCGCGGCTTCGGCCAGGTGAATCCGACTGCGCAGGGCTCTGGTTTCTTCAATGACCGCTTTGGCTTCCTAAGGGTTTCAACATGGATGTCATTGGAAAAAAAAAAATAACACACACACATGCAAAATTAGTTCAGTGGTTTAAAACAAAATATTTCCTCTCTCTGGAAGTTATAATTCTAAAACTTAATATGCACATGGTCCCCGCATCTCAATTTGAAAATTAATATTCATGCTATTTTATGATGCAGAGTAGCTGCCTGATCTTGCTTTTCCTTTGTTGGCTTCTGAGATGATTTTCAGTATGGGATCCCCAACCTCGCACACGTAGCATAACGTTTTGAAAGTAAGGAAAGCAGAGGAGAACTGAAAATGACAAGTAGGAGACTAAGAACGGGTTCAAAAGATAACAAGAGTAAGCTTCCAGAAAACTCCAGTATGTGGTGAGGCTCCTTCTGGGAAGGTCCTTGGAGCTTCATCAGATACTGCTGAGAGGTTTATAGTGTGTGGGGCTTATTGGGGTTCATGCCCCAGGAGCCAAAGCCTACTCCTAGTCTAACGGCTACATTTCTTTTTTCGATTTAAGCCAAAAGGTAGAATTCAGTAGCAAAATATATAGTTATTTTGATAGGATGCAATGCTCACAAGACATTTATTAAACATGTTATGTCTCTGGTGATTCATGGGTCTTCTCTCACTTGACTTTTATAACACTACTGGGAGAAAGAACTTATTTAAAAAATCATTTTATACATAATCAATCAGAGGCTCAAGGAGGTTATATAATCCAAGGACACAGAGGAAAGCCAGAATTTAAACCCCGTCTGCCTGACTCCAACCTTAATGCTCGGTTCACCATTTTACTCTGCCACTGGATGATAAAAACTAAAAGCAAAAACAAACAACACTATGGATTTGCGCCATTCTCCACCTAGGAAGAGGATGGGGTGGCCAACCACTTGCTCTCTCAAAATATGCCTTGGTGCTGGGTCCATGACAGTCCGCCCCAGGACATCATTCTAATTTAACATGGCGGGTCCTATACTGTAAACCATTTCTTTTTCTTTACTTGACGCAGAAATCTCTTTCCTCTGCAATGGAATTTTTTCTGCTCCAATTGCCATGACTACTTTAATGCTCTTGGAGCTATTATATTACAGGATGCTGATTTTGTTTGAGTCTAAATACGACTGAAGTGAGGGGAGGGTTGGGAATATGGATACGTTTTTAAGGATCAAATTTTCATTCATACATTCAAAACTATTTATTAAGTACTTACTTCAAGTCAAGTTCTGTTTTAGGTACTGAGGATAGAGCACTGAATAAAATAGACAATCCTCTCTTCTGCCCCTCAGAATTTACACTCGAGTTTGGGGAGATAGTAAATAGAGATTACCAGTGAAGATCTCATTGAGAAGACATCTGATGAGAGATCTGCAGGAAGAATGGAGCCATGAAGATTTCCCAAGGGGGAGCTTTCTGGGCAGAGGGAACAGTTTGTACAAAGGCCCAGAGACTGGATCATGCCTTGCATGAAATACCTTTTCCCATCCCTTTACTTTCAGTCTGTACATCTTTTGATCTGAGGTGGGTCTCTTGTAGACAGCATATATATGGGTCTTATTTTCTCCTTCTGATTGGAGCATTTAATTCATTTACATTTATAGTGATTACAGATAGGTATGTATTTATTGCCATTTTATTCTTTTAACTATGCTCCTCTGTTTTTGTTTTTCTTCTTCTTCTAAAAGAAGGTGCTTTAACATCTATAATAATAAAAGCGTAATATGCTAATTAGACCAGACAAAGCCGGGGCTGCGAGGGAAGCCTGGGTCCCAAGTGCCTGCTGGTGGCCAGAGGGAAGCCCAGGTCCCGGGTGTTGGAGGGAAGCCTGGGTCTTGGATGCCAGAGGGAAGGAAGGTCTACTCTTGCACGCATTTTATGCATTGGGCCTCTGGTTTCCTATAATGCTGGTTTGGTGGTTAACAAACTCATTTAGCTTTTTCTTGTCTGGGAAGCTCTTTATTTCTCCTTCAATTTTAAATGATAGCCTTGCTGGGTCAAGTAGTTTTGATTATAGCTCCTTTTCATCACCTTAAATACTTCATGCCATTCCCTTCTGGCCTGTAGTGTTTCTGTTGAGAAATCATCTGACAGTCTTATGGGAGCTCCCTTGTAGATAAGCATTTGTTTTTCTCTTGCTGCTTTTAAGACTCTGTCTTTGTCTTTAACCTTTGAAATTTTAATTATGGTGCGTCTCAGTGTGAGCCTCTTTGGGTTCATCATGATTTGACTCTACACTTGCTGAACTTGCATGTTTTTTTCCTTCACCAGATTAGGGAAGTTTTCAGTCATTATTTCTTCAAATAGGTTCTCCATCCCTTGCTCTCTCTCTTCTCCTTCTGGTACCCCTATGATGCACAAAACTCAGACACTGACACCCCTCTTTCCACGCCCCTTGACCCCCCCCCCCCCTCCGGAGTCTGCCAGATCTCTGTACCCTGGCCCAGGCAGCTGACTCCTCAGCAAGGTGCAAGTTCTGCAGGGAGTCCAGTGGGTGGGGCTACTGCTTTCCACCAGGCTGATGCTGCAGAGAGGGGAATGCTCCATCCAAGAAAGATGGCATCTGCAATGTGGGAGAGGAGCTGGGCTCAGGGAACCTGGTGGCTGCTCCTTCAGCTCTCTCCCCAGAGTCACAAGCCCCAGTCTCTCTTCATACAACTCTAGTCTACTCTACCCTCATTGGCCCTTTAAGAGGGCACCTGTGTCTCTTAGACTCCTGTCTCTCCCTGGTAGACAGAATCTCTGATTTTCACAGCCAGATGTTTTGTGAGTGCCTTTTCCTGGCTCTAGTGCTCTGGGCTAGGGAGCCTGGCTTGGGATTGAGACTCCACGCCCCTCAGGGGGAGCCTCTGCAGATGCAATATCCCTCTGGAATCTCAGCTGCCACCAGTGGGAGGGGGGCCAGCCCTTTTCCTACCAGTCTCGATGTGGTTCCTATAAATCCTTGGTTAGAAGATCTCTCCAGCTCATCTTCAGTTGGTTATTCAGGTTGATTGCTCGATATTTTAGCTGTAATTCTGGTTTGGTCCTGGGAGGAGGTGAGTGTAACACCCACCTACTCAGCCGCCATCTTGGCGCTCTCCAAAGAACTTCTATCTGGGGAAGTCTTGACACCTTCTGAGCAGAAAGTGAGACGAGAACACAGTGCTCTGGAAGCTAAAGATGGCAGCAGGGTGCAGGATGGAGAGATGTGGCCAACATACCGCCTACTATACTCTTGACTCACAGAACTTTATTTTCTTATTTTGTAAAGTAATTGTGTTATAATAAAAGAGTACTTTTAAAAAGAAATGTCTGGGGAAAGAAAAGGATGTTTACCTAGCCATGTCGGTCACATCTAGTTAGTTCAGCCCAGGTGATCAGGAGTCACCAGTGTCATAGCTCAGTTAACTTCACGTCACACTGTGCCGTGCGTACAGGCGGTAATAGCTGAGGGCAATGGCTAGCACTACTCTACGTTTCACAAGGATCAACTCAGTTAATCTGCATGCTGCTGTGTGAGGTATAACAATTATTATCTTCATTTAATGGACAGGAAATTGAAGCACAGAAAAGTCAAGTGACTTGCTCAGAATCACAAACCTAGTAAGTGGCTGAACCAGGATCTGAACCCAGGCAGCCTAGTTACAAAGTTCATGCTCTCAGCTACTGTGCCACGCTACCTCTCCAAAAATCACTTGCAGATGACAGTATCATCAATGCCCAATTCTACATGAACTTAGGATGTGGCCATTACAATCTACTCAGAAACCTTTGAGGTGGTTATATCGTCCCTCATTTTCCATTCAATCAAGCTAGAAAAATATCTATTTCACTGAAGAGAAAGAGGAGGACAGCATTCTCCAAAGCTGCAGTGAAGAGTAAGTAATTTGATGATCTGGCTCCATATTCACTTCATGCAGCTTTTATTCCTTTATAAAACAGCACTGTATGCTAAGCGAAACAAGCCAGACAGAGAAAGACAAGTATCACATGACCTCACTCAGATGTGGAAATTATGAACAAAATAAACTGTTGAATAAAATAGATTCAGAGACAGAAGCATAGAACAGACTGTGGAATCTCAGAGGGAAGGCGGGGGGTGGGTGGGAAGAGATCAACCAAGAACTTGTATGCATATATGCATAACCCATGGACTCAGACAATAGAGTGGTGGAGGCCTGGGGTGGGGGAGGGCTATAAGGGGTCAATGGGGGGGAGGGGACATATGTAACGCTTTCAACAATAAAGATTTAAAAATAAATAAATTTTAAAAAGCAGCACTTTTCTTTTTGCTCAAAGAATGCTAGTTAATTAAATGAAGAATCTGGATGAATTTATAGAGCCATTATAGCGCAGCGATGGTAATACGGTGTGAAATGCAGCTGGGTGGTAAAAGATGCAGAGGTTTTGATGCTGAATAAATTCATGCTAGTTCTTTCGTTAAAGGTATAACTGTCAGGTTGGTAGATGTGACCCCTTGGCAAAGTTCTAGCCCAGTTCCCACTGAATGGCTGCTCAGAAGATCAGTGCATGGAAATGATGACTCTTAGAGGAAGCGGTAAAGAACAGACAGTAGCAGTGTGCTGTATTGAGCAATACAGAATCCCATCAATCTATTTCCTTTCCTCCTGGGCGATCTTCTAATAACTAACTAACTATAAAGCCTCCTCTAGCAGTAACGATTGAGGCAGGATTTTCCCAATACATCACCAGGGGCCTGAAATCCCATCAGGGTAAACACTGTAGCCAGTTCCCAGAGTCACTTTGTATTAGGTAAGGAGTAATTCAGTTTAGGAAGTTAGAAAATAAAAGAGAAAGTAAGATGTAATAGTAAATCAAAAAATTCAACATAATCGGCATAAGTATTACTCTTTTTAATAGTAAGGAGTATGAGCAAATATACTTCATACTGAATTATGAAATCAAATCTCTGACTTAATGTGTGTGTGTGTGTGTGTGTGTCACTGAGGAAATGCTTTCAACTCATACTGTCCCATCATAAAATAAGGATGTTTTCTACCTCACAATTTCACAATGAATCTTCAGGGAAGATCAGCCCAAATTCTTCTTTGAAAACATATTTCACACTAATGAAAATCTTTGTAGGCTACACATTCTTTGACCTTAGCTATGTGATTGTGTGGAGACAAAGGGCATTATAAACTCACACAAAGGGCAGTGGGCACTCAGAAGGAAGATAATATGGTGTGTGTTTCCCGCCATATAGCATTTCTTCCCCACGAGGCATAAAAAACGATATAGAATAAAAAAACGTGAGCATTAGATGAGCTATACCTAAGTCAGAATCTTAGGTCTGGGAATTTTTTCACATTCTGGTGGTGTAATTCTCTAAGACTTAGTTTGTTCATTTGTAGCATAGGAAACAACATTACTTTATAGGGTCAAAACAACTCTCACAAGAGGGTTAAAGAAACTAATGGTTCTTGTTAACAGTTTTTCCCCCGTTCCTCTTTACTGATTCTGAAAAATATACATAATCACTGATGCGATTAGAGAGCTAGACTAGATGACTTATTAAGGACTTTCCTGAGGCATTCAGTTAGTAATACTGAAATTTAGAGACGTTGTTTGCAAACATAATGCGCACGTCTTCTTTAATGTCAGCAACAATCACGTAAAGTCTTTTCTTCTCTAGTTATGAGTTGTGACGGCTGGCTAATGTAAAGGAAAGCGCCTTAATGGCAGTTGCACGCTTGTAATTAGGCTAGCAGGTTGCATCACTAACCTTAGAAGTTCTGTAATTTTTAAGCTAATCAGTAAATCTTTCAAAATGTCAATGGCTGACAGGAGAAAAAGGAGACTTCAAAGAGATATATGTTTTAGTGGAATGTAACTTACACTACCAAGCTCAAAAGACTGCTTCTCTTATCAGCTTCCTACATTCACTCACGGGAAAACCTTTCTTGGTCTAGGTCCCATTACAGCTTGTGAAAAAGATTAGGGTTTACTACAGGAAGAGGGCTGTTGAAGGAAAAGGGTTTTAAAGCAAGTTATATCTAGTTTCCTTAACTTACGTATAGGTTTTAGTAAAATATGTATCAGAGTCTTCTCAATGGATGATTTCAAAGTAATTTGGAGATATTCATAAACGAACCTGCAACTCATCCCTTAAGCATGGACACACTTGGGGGAGAAAATTAATCCACAGAACTTTACACAGACCTTTGGAATGTGCTTTCTCCTTTCCCCTGCACACATCAGGCCCACGACTCCACCTCCTCGTTAACCAGTTACTAAGCACTGTGCAGTCTTCATTTATGATATATTTGCAGCCAACCCTTAACTTCCATTCTTACCTCCACATTACTGATTCATGTCTTTACCAGCTCACACGTAGATACTATGAAAATCATATAAGTGATCCCCGCCCCCGTCTACTGTGCTCGTCACTCTACTGTACTCTACACACTTCTGAAGCACCAATTCTCCTGAAATATTGCTCAATCCCATCTCAGGTAACAAGCCTAAGTACATGGGACATGACAAAATGGTACATGACAAATACTTCCTCCATTTCCATACTTCAAGGTTCTCCACTACTTGTTCCAAACCAGTCTCTGCAGTCTTTGCATATTCAACCCTCTTATATGACTTGTACATCCAAATGCACTAACTTACAATTTCCCCAGATTAAACTCTCCTACCTCCACAATGCTTCCAAGCACATTATTCTTTCCACTAGGTACACACTTTCCTCTTTTTCTTTATCCAATTCTCACCTATCCTTCAAAACCTACTTCATTTTACCTTCTCTAATCTTTCCAGACCACTTCAGCTTACAACGATTTCCCCCTCCTTTTATCTTTTATAATATCTGTGGTCTATTAATAATCACATTCTACTTAGTATCTTCTACTGCTATCTTGAACTGTCATTAAAATATAAATATTTTACTACCTAATTTTCTAAAATGAAAGTGTCTTACCTACCCAAGTTAGAATGCAGGCTGAGAGTTAAAACCCTACATAAAATGAACACGCGCTCCACTTAATATAAATATGAGATATAACTGAGTTGACATCAATGAAAATGACTATTTTATTTTTCATGGACTACAATAACTGCCCTAGAGAACTTTATTAGGTACAAAGCTTTCATAGGAAAGTTCTCTCTAAAAGGTTTATGGGAATATTAATAGAACTGTATTTCATTTAAATAATTGTAATAACAATCATAATGCATGCTATGAATAACACCACATAATAATAAAGCAAATTATTTCACTAAATTCCTTTTATATATGTAAATTCAACAAAAATCCTTTTGTAGTATTTATCAAGCAAATGAGATTATGGCAAACCAATGAAAGGGAAAAAATACCAAAGTTGAAAACAGGTAGTTACACTTTATCGTGTTTAACAATTTTATTTCTTGTTTTCTCTTTAGATTAAAAATTTTAAAGATTTAAAAATTATGGACACCAGTATATATTTCCCTAAAATTTACATTTTTCCATCATAATTTAATAGAGTATATGCTCAAAGAATTATATAATCTTGAAGGTCCTTTCCAACCCCGCCCATATTTCTGATTCAGTAATTCATGTGGTGGCACTTAATTTATGTGTAAAAATGATAGATATTTGCAAGTCCAAGAAACAAAGATTATCTTTAGTTTGTATGAAAAAGTAAAGTGCCCACTTTGCAAAGGAAGATTTGGTTAAGCTTTTTGGAGGAAAAAGAGGTCAATCAAATTATAATTAGCTCTAATTAACCTTCCCAAGAGCTGTCAACTTCTTCACCTGCAGCTACCTCATTCTGCAAAAGGCACAAAATTGAGTTCTGCTTCTGAACATCAAAGAAATTCAAAGAAACAATTTTCAATCTTGGTTTATAAACAGACGTCCCAAATCAAAGACAGACACACAAGTGCATCTATCTGGTAAATTTTACCACATGATCTTATTCACAATATAAGTATTTATTAGTTAAAACCTACTTTGACAATATATTTAACCCTGTTCATGTATTTTCTAGTTTAGTGAAGGATGACATAAAATAAAAACCTATTTTCTGACTTCTTTAATTCTGGTAAAAAATGTACCAAAAGGGACATCTATATATATAAAATCCTAAGCGACGGTTACAACTGAATGACTGGAATGACCGGTCAACCAGTCACTATGATGCTCACTGTGCACTCCCACAGCCAACCTCCCGTGGCCCCACCCCGCCATAGGCCTTGATCGCCGCCAGGCCAAGGGACCCCACCCATGCAGGAATTTGTGCATTGGGTCTCTAGTTTATTAATGGTATTGGAAATTTCTTTTCATAATCAGTATTTAAACCCTGTTCATAAAAACCTGGTACAGCTCAAAGGCTATTTATAGAATTAATGTGAAGTTTGGGGTTCAAGGCAGAAATTATTCTTTCTATATTAACCTTTAGAGGTTTAATCCAATTTAAATCACAATTTTATCAGATTTTGTTTTGAAGGAACTTGACCAACAGTTCTAAATTTGAATCTAGATATAATAAGACCTACATAATAAAGAAGATTCTTAAATGGATTTGGAAGAAAATAATCAGTGGGAACTGGTAAGCAAATGTTGAAAACCACCACCAAGAGCAAGGAGAAAGAAAAGAGGAAGGTGGGACAAGGCTCAAGGATTTAAATCATATATAAACCTACAATAGTTGGCACTGGCCAAAGAAGAGTTAGATAAAACATTCACTCACCCAATAAATATTTATTGACAACACAACTGGCAAGACCTGATGCCCCAAACAGACCCTAGATTATGTAAGAATTTAATCTATGGTAATGGAGATACCACAAAACAATAAGTGGCTTCGACGACAAACTATTTGGGGAAAAGAAGTGAAAGTGTTGACCTTCATCTCATACCATACACCCAATAAAGTAATTTCTTAGATGGGCTAAGTTGATACAGACATGGAAGGAAAACTAGCTAAAAATGTATCTGAACTATAGCTAAGAATGAACCTTAAGAAAAGTTTGAAAAAAGAAATCACAGAAGATAGATTTGATAACACAAAACACTTCTGTTTAAAAACTTTGAGAAAATTACAAAGGCAATTTGCATATAGATGAAAATATTGATGAAAGATTTGATAGAAACTGCAATAAAGAGATCTGATAAAATGATGTGGGGGCGGGGGGACAGGTACTAGTTAATACAAGATAAGGGAAGAGGAAAAAGCAGGAGAGGTAAGAGGATAAATAAGAGGCATATGGCCAAGATAAATAAGAGGCATATGGCCAAGATTGGCAGGACATCACTAGCAATCATATCAAGAAAGCAACTGTCTTCAATAATGAAGAATTGTGAGGGAATTCACAATTTAATTTGAAACCGTGGTCACACACAATCTTTGGCAACTAACATGGATAACGATGAATCAAAGTATAATATTTTCAAAAAGGGTGATTTATTTATGTAAATACATTAGGTAGGTAGGACTAGAGAAGTCTTGTTTTTAATTCTAAAATAGCTTGTGAATATAAATCATGTAACACAATGTCAGGAGTCCCATATTGAAGTAAGAATACCAAAAGTGTTTCTCACATAGTAAGCTGCCAAGATAAGAATTTTATAGTATCAACTGCCTTATCACTACTTCCTCCTTGGGTAAAATTTACTAGTTTGTCAGCCAAATTAATATATTGCTCTAACACAGAGATGTTTAAAATATGCCCTGAAAGGTGCTCTCTTAGCAACTGCCTAATGCAAGTTTAGAGATTTGTATTTGTTTATTTTTAGTTAAATAAGGAAAATTATAGGGAGCAATGTCTACTTTGGGATATAATCGTGCCTGTGATGACTCACTACCTACCTGGCACTTGGTCTGAAATGCTTTGTAGAAAATGAAGGTTTTGCTCTATTTTTCTTTTTTTCTTACTAGTCGAGAACTCCTTGTAGAGAGTATATCTAGCTTTCCCAGTGCATCCATACAAAATAAGCATTAAATAAATGTTGCTTAAATTCTCTTGCTAGATATGTATGTTAAATCTAACTAAGAATGAACCTTAAAAAAAGTTTAAAAAACAGAAGAAATCACAGAAGGAGATAGATAGCACAAAAACACGTGTGTTTAAAAACTCATCTCCCTTCTAAGTGACTACAGGCACACTTGAAACAATTGATTACAGAATGCTGAATGGGGTCCTGAACAGCCGGAAAATAGTGGCTCATCATACAGAACCCAGAACCCTACCATCAGTTCTAATGAAGCCAACCAATTGCAGAAAATACGGAAATCCAATGAGGTCCCCAGTGGCCCTCTGCAGTGGAAACACAGGAACATTTTACTATAGTAACCTTTTAGAACAGAAGAGACTGACAAATAAAATATATGTGTGTTTTTTCTTTTTTTTCCCCCCTCTAAAGATGAGATTGACATCCTAGGCTATTTACTAAATTGAAATACTACAAAAAGTTCAGATCACTAAAGAAGAAAATGTGGGAACTCATATCTATTCTGAAAATTAGAGACTTTAGTGTTTCTTTAATAAATGCACAAAGAAACACAATCTCTGAAAGTGTAAAATCATGAATATGTCTTTAGTAATCACATGTCATTGCTCTTTTTAGAAACAGTACATTTATTCTGTCCTTACAGTTGCCTTTGTTACTTAATTCATAAACCAAGATAGCTCCCATGCCAGCTGCACCAGCAATAACCAAGTTCATGTTCAACCTCAACTATCCACAGGGAATCCTATGCTGATTGGACCTTAACTTTCTGCCTCAGGACTTTAAGCATTCAACCCAACCTTTGCACAGGTGAGGCCAAATACAACTGGGCTTATTTGAGAAGTTGCCAAATGAACAATTTCCCCTGTTTCTTCAGGGCAAAGACTGGTTCAGACAAGCTAACTATTTTGGCTTTGGACTCTGTTCACCAATTCATTGCTGCCTTAGGTCATAACACGATGCTGAAAGAAACTTTTAAAAAAAACAACTTAAGTGTGAGAGCAGGTTTTAGAAAGTTGTTGATCAAAGGAAGTTGCTAGAAGATGGTCTATGCCTGTTAAAAGCTGTTAAAACTTGAAGAAAAAAATAACAAGAAGTGTAACTTCATGGGAAATTGTGCTTATGATTTTAAACAGTGAAGTTCAGCTATTCTGTAAGGCAAAGAACTCATTAAAAATACTTAGATTTCAGAGAACAGTGCAGCCAATTTTGACAAAACAGTCAGTAAGTATTCTGATAGCCATGCCTGGGTGAAAAAAGGAATGTGCCTTATACTTCAGTGGAAAACATTCCTTACCAGTTTGCTCTTCCATGTTATACTTCTTTCTTCCCTCTCTCTCCCTTCCTTTTTCCAATTCCCCCTTTCTCCCTCTCTTCTTGTTCTTCATTGCTTTTTTTTTGGGGGGGGGGTTACTACACTAAATAAAGGTAAAATAATTTAAAATAGCTAATGTACCTTCAAAAGAGGAGATTATTCTGTTCTTAGGATCAGGCCAGTGTCTCAAAATTGTGCAATTAAAAGTTCACGAGTGAACCAAAGATTTATCAAATTGTGTTCTCTTCTGGCTTTGGAAGGAACTAGTAACCATCACTGTAAAATAAATTGAAAAATCAACCTAGTAATGTTTTCATAATTAGGTTACCCATGTCTTTAAAGGATTTATAAGTATACTAGAGGCCCAGTGCACAAAATTCATGCATGGGAGGGGGATGTCCCTGAGCCCAGCCTGCACCCTCTCCAATCTGGGAACCCTTGGGGAACATCCTTCTTGCAATCCGGGACCACTGGCTCCTAACCGCTCGCCTGCCTGCCTGTCTGATCACTCCTAACCCCTCTGCCTGCCTGCCTGATCACCCCAACCTCTCTGCCTGCCTGCCTGATCGCCCCTATCTGCCTCTGCCTGCATGCCTCATGCCCCTAACTTGCCCCCCTGCCGGCCTGATCGCCCCTACCTTGCCCCCCTGCCAGCCTGATCGACCCTAACTTGCCTCCCTGCTGGCCTGATCGACCCTAACTTGCCTCCCTGCTGGCCTGATCGCCCCTAACTTGCTCCCCTGATGGCCTGATTGCCCCTAACCACCTCTGCCTCAGCCCCCAGTCTAAGCTGCAGTCTGGCCTCCCTCTGCGGGAGGTGACCTGGTGGATCAGGGGAAGGTACCGCCCCCATTACCCCGCTGCTGCTGCCACTGCTGGCCTGAGCCTGGGCCCTTAGCAGCCGCTGTGGCTTTGTCTGGAAGGACGTCCGGAAGGTCATCCAGAAGACCTCTGCTCTAATTAGCACATTACCCTTTTATTAGTATAGATGGTATAATTATTAGTATCGTACTACTTCATGTCAAGATCTTCAAAGGGATACCAAAAATTGGGAAAGAAATTTGCCAAATTTCATACAACTCAAGTTTCTGGTTTTAAAGGTTTTTAATAGAAGAGGTATACACACTCTAATTGTATTTTTTTTTATAGTGATTTTTTTACAGAGAAGAAGGGAGAGGGATAGAGAGTTAGAAACATCGATGAGAGAGAAACATTGATCAGCTGCCTCTTGCACACCCCCTACTGGGGATGTGCCCGAAACCAAGGTACATGCCCTTGACCGGAATCAAACCCGGGACCCTTCAGTCTGCAGGTCGACGCTCCATCCACTGAACCAAACCGGCTAGGGCTCTAATTGTAATTTTTAAAGACTCTTTTGCTCATTGTGAAAAAGTATATTAATCCTTAAAAAAATGGAGAGGTAGTTATTCTCACTAAAGCATAGGAACTCTTTCATTAGCAGTAACGTAACAAGTTTATAATACGTAAGAGAGCAATCAGTAATGCCAACAAACTTCTCCATACACGGTGAGAGTTGGAGAGCTAGTGGGGTGATGGTGCAGTGAGGTCAGAGGCGCTGGAGAATTAGTAGGGAGAGAAGGGGGAGGGGTGGTGAGCGATGAAGTAACTGCCATTAGAGGAGGGTGGGGATGGGGCTAAGATGGCAGATCGAGGAGGCTCTTACATGCCTTGTCATTTACTTGCAGGATTCTGGCTTTCACTCTGAGTGAGATGGAAAGTCCTGGAGAGTTCTACTTCCGTTTTAAAAGGATGTTTCTGGCTGCTGGGATCTGATTAGACTGTGTAGGGCGGGCAGGGTAAAAGCAGGGTGAGCTGGTGGGCAGCGGTAACTACAACCCAGGCAGGAGCTGTGATGGCTGGACCGGGGATGGAAGTGGTGCAAAGTGGCAAAATTCTGCAGTGTTTGTTTATATATACACAAGCATAGGCACACACAGGTACATGTGTGTACTGTATAGATAATACACATAAATAAATACACACACCTAATTTTTTTCTTAACCATTTGAAGGTGTTATAGACACCATGTCTCTTTACCCCTAAACACTTCAGTACAGCAGGATATTCTCTTATATACCACACTGTAATTACCAAATTTAGGAAATCTGACATTGATCCACTGCATTCCAATTTTGTTTGTTGATGCAATTGTATCCTTTACAGCATTTCCCCCATTCCAGTGCAGGATCCAGTCTAGGGTCAGGATTGTATTTAGTGTTCAGAGATGTTTAGCCTCTTTTAATCTGGAACCTAGCCTCTTAACACCTTTCTTCTATTTTTTTATAGCATTGGCATTTCTGAAGAATATAGCTACACACACACACACACACACACACACACACCCCTTTACAAAAATAAAACTGTCCCTCCTTTTAGGTTTGTCTGGCATTTCCTCCTAGCCAGGTCCAGGTCATACATTCTCAGCCATAATGCTACAAGGTGCTGTTTTGTCCTTCTCAAGGTGTCACATTAGAAGTCACACCCGCACTAGGGTTCCCTTTTCTCCACAACATTGCCAACACTTGTCGCAATGAATTTGTATGCATATATGCATAACCAGTGGACAGAACAATGGAGTGGTGAGGGGCTGGGGTGGGGGGAGGACTGCAGCAGGCTGGAGGAGGTTAATGGGGGGAAAAGGTGGAACTATGTAATATGTTCAACAATAAAGAAACAAAAACAAAAAACACACACAAATGAATTAACATTAAAAATAAATAAATATGTTCCATTTTTGCTTCTAAATGAAGAAACAAAAGATGAAAATTAAAAAAAAAGTCACACATGCCCATCTGATATTAAATTTTAACACGTGATGGAGTTGTCTGATTTCACTACTGTGTAGTTACTATTTTCCGCTTACAATTAATAAGCAGTTTCTAGAGAGCAACATTAAAACCGTTAATATGTAAATATTCTGCTCTTCATCAAAATTCCTCCCTTGATTTAGTATCTGATGATTCTAGTCTGATCCAAGTTTTTACTAAAACAGATGCAGAATGCCGATTTCCCAAATCTAACAGCCACTCCGCAGTTACCGGCTAGCACTCAACTGACGATAACAAGCAAAGAGCCCTCCTTTCCTCCAATTAAAATTGTATGGACTCCTGAATTACTTCTTTTTCGATGGTTTGTAATTCATTACTGTACTTAATTATCTTGGTCTCAAGTACTTCCAGATTTGGCCAATGGGAGCCCCTCCAAGCTGGTTCCTTGTGAAATGCTCCCTGCATCGTGAACACTTCCTTATTTTCTGGTATAACATATTCCAGGCTCATCTTGTACTTACCTCCCCTAGACCTGAAATCAGTCATTTCTCCAAGGATCCTGGGTTCCTTTTAGTGGGGACTGGAATCTGGGCACTTGATTATGCTATTGGGATATTTGCTTCTTGGCTCCTTAGTTGACCGAGCTATGAACACACACACACACACACACACACACACACACCCTGCACACAAATATTGTCTACATACACACATATATTCATGTGCACATATACATTCATATACGCACATATACATATATTTTAGAAACGATGCACTCACAACAATACCTCCAATTCTAGTCCATTCCACAAAATTCTTTCTTGACCTCCTTCATTCTATTTTCTATGTCTTTGCTTTTTCATTGAGACTCTGGACTTCAACAACGATCAACCCATGTTCTGAAACCTATAATACATCTTAAAATTGTTTCAGAACTGTTTTGACCATACCCCTAAAACAAACATCCTTAAAATAGTTCAAGATTTGTTTGCAATTCTTTTCCAACTCAATCCTAGCCTGTCAAACATTGAACACAAATACTGGGGTGATTATTATATAGTCTGCAGCCACTTACGTAGCTTGGGGATTCGTTGCCAAAGGTTGGCTTAAATTCCCCTGCGAAAGCATGCATGTGTACTATACAAACCGTGCTTCTATAGCCTTGACATCTGAGTGTCAGCTTGCCCGTGTACTATATTTTGGTTTATACTTTCTTTCCTTTAGTTTCTTGAAAACGTTGCTCTGCTACTGCTTTACATGTTCTGTTGAGAAGGTTGATGCTGGCCTTTGTAAGCTATTTGATCTTTTCACTTGGAGGCACTTTTTTTTGAAAGTCTCATAGTTTTACTTAATGTTCTAGAGCTGATCTTTCCAGGCCCCCAATACCCAATAACATTCAGGCCACCCTTTATGTCTGGAAAGTTTTCTTGGATTATAGTTCTAAATAGTAGTGCTGTCCAGTTGCTTTTATAGATTCAAGAAACTCTATTATTTATTTCATTCTAATTTCCCTGGTTATTTTTCTAGTTTTCCTCCATGCCTTTTCATTTGAATCCTAGTACATTCTTCCTAGGGCAACATATTCCAGGTATAACATATTCCTGGAATATGTAATTTAGTTTTCTTAATTAGTTTTTCTTTAGTTTTCTTTTCTAATATGATTTTGAGTTTTCCTAATTTTTTTTCTTTCCTAAGTTTTATCAACTCTCATTTCATTTCTTCGAAGGTTGTTTTTGTTTTGTTCAATTTCTAGTCTTAGTTTTTAAATTTCTGATTCTTAATGCCAAATGCTTGCTTGAGGATACTTGAGTCTGGAGTGCTGTAGCACAGTTTTGGTTAGCCTTGTGCTTGGAATGTTCTGAAGAGGAACACATTTAATTAGTGGTCTGAGGAACGCTTTACTTCATATTGCCTGATTTTTACCATTGTTTTGTAATCTTGGGGACAGATTTATTTCCCTAGTCCACTTCTTGCATAGAAAGAGTTCCCGGTTCAACAGCACCCTCTTCTGTGCAATTTCCTCTATGGATCATGTTGTGGATGGTTGTGGAGCGGGTGGATGGAGGAGGTCTGACAAGTCTTGTTTTTCTTCATTTATGCCAGATCCTTATTTCTCCCCCTATATATGCCCCTTCTTTTTTAGTTTTCATAAAAGTTTATTTGAGTCAAACTGATGACATTGTTGAGAAGAGAGATCTCTGGAGAATTTCTCTCTCTCTCTCTCTCTCTCTCTCTCTCTCTCTCTCACACACACACACACACACACACACACACACACGTTTTTAAAAGAATCTCTTTACTTTCTGTGTTTCCAGTCCTTCTTTCCCCCCCTTGATTCAAGTTCATACAGTACTGGAGAGGGGTATTCAATGTCCTCCTCTCTCTTCCTTTCCTCATCTCCCAGGAGTACCACCCCTTCTCTGCTTATGATTCTCCCTGAGAAGCCAAGACTCGTGAGGTTGACACTTCAGGTTGCACACACTTTCTCGAGTCCTGAGAACCACGGAGTCGTGGCCTAGCTCAGGATTTTGGCATCGATTGCTCTGTTTTCTCTTTCTGGGGGTGACTATTTGTACTGTGAGTTGCTCTGTTTCCCAGCTCTTTTCTAGCATCTGAAGCCCCACCTGCTCTGCTCTTTGAGTTCCAGGTTCCAGTGGCCAGCGAGCTGCAGAGCTTTGTCTGGTTGTTTAAAGCACATTTTTTCTATGTGCCTGCAGGCTGTGGTGCTCTCTGTCACACAGTCCTATCGAAGGGATGGTCCTGTCTGATTTTATTTACACTAGTGGCTTTATGTTTTCCAGGGGGATGATGTTGGGGAGATTCAAAGCCAGGTGATGCCACTGATCTCTACCAATGTTCTCTTAAATTTCTACTCTGATTATTTTACTTGTTTGTTATCTGTATATCTGTTTTATGATAATGTCATTGTATCTGTTTTGGTGTAAGCTTCCTAAAATTCTTTGAAGAATGATGCAAAGTGCAAATAAATTTTTACTTTTTAAAAAAGATTTTATTGATTGATTTGAGAGAGAGAGAAAAACACTGATTTGTTGTTCCACTTATTTGTGCATTCATTGGTTACTTCTTGTATGTGCCCTGACCAGGGATCAAACCTAAAACCTTGGTGTATCGGAATAATGCTCTAACCAACTAAGCTACCCGGTCAGGGCCTAAATTTTTACCTTTTATTACTAAAAAAAAAAATGTAAAAAATGCTCTGTCTTGCAGGTTATTTAATTTATTGCTTGTCTCTTTTTATCTTTAATAATATGAGGTATGAGTAACAGATGAAAATGGAAAAATATAAGAGAAAGAAAAGAATGGAAAAGCAATGAGAATGATCATTTCAGCCCATGGATATCTGGTTTTGAAAGTAATTTGAGAGAAGTTTGATCATTTTTTTGAGCAGTAGTAACAGTCCTTCAGGACAGGTACAGTCTCTGTTGCTCACATCCATCAACTCTAGGATGTTATACCGCATCACTGCTTTACAACTATACATCATATGTTTACACACACACACAAAACACATATAGACAATCCATGCACTTACTTGTTTCACATTTTGGAGTTCTTCTGTCAATTGTTTCCTTTGTCTTTCTGATTCAAATAATTTTTCCTATATTTAAAAACCACTAAATTAATAACTTGTTATAAATATATGAATGGGTATCATTCTTAGAGCTTTGTTTTAAAATTTATAAATTCCCCAAATAGCCACTGCTACAATTTGAAAATGTAATTCCATCACTTTTCTGGCTACACACACACACACATATACTAGAGGCCCAATGCATGAAATTCATGCAAGAGTAGGCCTTCCTTCCCCTGGCTGTCGGCACCAGCTTCCCTCTGGCACCCGGACCCAGGCTTCCCTTCAACCCAGCTTCATCCAGAAGGATATCCAGTCTAATTAGCATATTACCCTTTTATTATTATAAATACCATATGAAAGTAATTAGTTATTTACAGCAGAATTGTGATGAAAATGTATTTTCTCTTTAGCCGTTTTGTAAAGTCTCAGAATCTGAGGTCCAAAGTCAGTCAAGTTCAAAATATGTAAATATTAACTAAATTTTGGGTAATAACTATCATTGTCAAAGCGCTTCCAAATTGAAGAGCATTATTATAATTCAGAAGTCTCTCTTACTATATTAAAGAGGACATGAAACTGAGTTAAATATCATTTTTCTAATTTAGCTTATTCTTGGAAGATCATCCATAAAAATTAAGATACGACTGGTGTAACCAACATATGAAATGGTAGTTCTTCAAACAGAATATTATGCATGCCATCCAAATATTATCATCTTTGAACTTAAAATTGAGCATATACCTTAAAATGTTCACTTTTAAGTATATCATAAATAAGTCCACATTTTATTGATCAAATCAGATATACTAAGAATAATTTAGGAACCATTTTACTATAAACTTGAACAGGAATTGCTTGGAGATTAAACTGAGTAGTAAATACTCATGGCCACACTGCAATGTCTGTAAGAAATGATCTGCTTGGTGGAGTATTTCAGCTCATCCTCGTCTAAGAGATAAAGTGAAGGTATATGGAGATGAATATACTGTAGCAATCTTATGCATCTGCCACAGACCAGGAGCCAGGAGACTGCTGGCTGCCATGCCTTTATGCTCTGGCAAGTCACCTTCACTCTTTCTGTCCTAGTTTTTTGCATCTGTAAATGGAAAATATAGCTATTTCCATTCAGCTTTGTAAAGCAGTACCAATGTGAACTCTGCAGAAAGGCTTTAAGTTAAATAAAGCCATAGCACTTTAAAAAATCATTCTCACGCCCTGACCGGTTTGGCTCAGTGGATAGAGTGTCGGCCTGCGGACTCAGGGGTCCCAGGTTTGATTCCGGTCAAGGGCATGTACCTTGGTTGCAGGCACATACCCAGTGGGGAGTGTGCAGGAGGCAGCTGATCGATGTTTCTCTCTCATTGATGTTTCTGACTCTCTGTCCCTCTCCCTTCCTCTCTGTAAAAAATCAATTTAAAAAATATGTAAAAAAATCATTCTCACAAAATAAAATTAGACATTAGCATCAAATTATCTTGGTTTCATTTTTGTTTGTACCTTAAATCAGACATAAAGATTAGAGATGTCACAGGATAATGAGAAGCAATGAGAGACTACTCACACACTCTATGAACTTCATTTAACAATGTCTATTTCTTTGTGTGTGTATAATTTAAGTAGAATAACTAAGTACAAACAATATTTTATCACAAATAAAAATATTTATTGCCTAATATACTCTTTTTATATAGCTAAACAAGTGGTTCTCAGCCAATAGATAGGTTTTGAGGTAAAGGAAATTTCACACTAGGATATGTTCAGTTATATTTCATAAAGCTTAAATATGAATTCCAATTTATTGAACAGCTCCTCAGTGGAGCTTGTTTAAATGTTACATAAGTATAGTTTTAAATTCAATTCTAATAATAAGGTTGATAGTCACTGAATGTATCACTAAATTTAGCAATGATAAACATTAAGGGAATGAAGAAGATCTGAGAGCCTCTGGAAATTCTGATGAACCATAAATTTAATGGTTTATGCAGAGACAAACTTTATAAAAATGTTATTTTACCAAGGTAACCAATAGTGGAGATATTTTCCTCAAGGATGTAAAAGAACTATTGTCAATCTATTTTTAAAACTAAATGTATTTTTAAAACTAAATTTATACCAGAAAATGTGGAAAGACAATGGTTTTAAGTTATAATAAAAAAGTATAGAAAATACTTCTTTAGTAATGCTCACATACATTTGGAAGAAACATGAATTGCTAAAGTCTTTTGATAGAGAATTTGGTAACACACATAAAATTTTAATATGTCTGTATCCCTTGAGAAAACAATTTCACTTTCAGTAATTTATTCCATTTGTACTTTTACAACTGCACAATCATGCAAAGATATATCTACAATGCGATTTATGATGGAATTAATTTTAATAATGGAAAACTTAAAATAGCCTAACTATTCATCATTAAGAAACTGGCTAAATAACATAAGACAGAACCATGTGATGATAGGAGAGCCATTAAAAAGAATTTGGCATATCTGTGTACTAGTATATTAACTAGAAAAGTAGCCCAGCACATGTTGATAAAGAGAATAAAGCAGGCAAGTTGTAAAAGAGTGTACCTTGTATTAAATGATTTTGTAAAAGTTAAAAATATATTAATATACTTATATAACATATATTTATATATTTTATGTATAGTTAATATATTTTTATATAGGGCATTCCCCAAAATGTATACATATACCTTTTTGACAGCTCAATTGATAGTCCCTTCTTTTCAGATTTAACCCATTGGAATTAATAATTATTAGTATTCAAAGTGTGTATACTTTTTGGGGATACCTGAACGTACATTCATTTTTTAGAAATACAAATGGCTATCTAGAGGAGTCTACAAAAGGATAAACAAGAAATGTTTAACAATGGCTTCCTCTAGAGATTGAAATTTAGAAATTAAGGTAGCAAGGGAATTTCTTTTTATGAGTTTAATGATTTTGCTTTAATAAAAATTAAATAAATAATAGAGTTTCACTTCTTTAAGGCAATACTTTAAAATAATATTAAAATATAGAGTTATGTTGACTTAATAGTAAATCAAGGAGTTATGTTGCTTTTCCTGAAGATTTAAAAACATTAATGGCTTTCTATAAAAATAAGGATATAATTGAAACTTAATATTCTACTAAACACAGAATGAAAACATATAAAGAAAATCAAAATCTTAATGTATATTTGGGATATATTGTATGGTTTTTCTTTCCTCAAATCATATTGCCTTTATTCCAAATTATGTTAGCATACCAAGGTGTCCCAGAGGCATGCCTAGGAACAGGGGAGAAAATGTATTTCCCAATGAACATCTGAGGACCCAAAATTGTCATGGCATGCTTTGTGGGCTCCTCATCCTTGCCACCAATGTGAGAAAAAATAAAAAGGGTGAGAAGTAGCCAAATCAAAAGTTACAAGTAAAAACCACTGTTCACACTGAATCTTACGTATAAATGAAAAGTGTGTGTGAACTAAAAAATTAACTCTCTAAAGATCAACTGAAGAAATAAATAGCAATTATGACATTAATATTCAATACTGACCAAAATTGATATTAAGCTATTTCATATTAACATTCATTAATTAAAAATAAAACTAAGCCCCAATACTTCAGAATTCAACCCAAGATAATTTCCTTTTTCTTTTTTTCTAGAGAAAATATAAGAAAGCTAAATTGGAGATTACCTTAAGTGCATTCACTTCTTCTAAGGCATCATTTCTTTCACGTTTAAGCCTTTCCACATCATCTGCTTCTAAGGAATCACAGGCAATAAACTGTCAACATTAAAATACAAGAGAAAATTATACGTTACATGCTGATTATGAGAACTAACACAGAAATCCTTTTTGACAAGGCTTAGGAGTCATTTGATCGGGTAAAAGAGAATGTTAACGTAATCTGGGGTAACTTCACCCATTTATACTTAATCTTATATTGTTGTTATAACAGAATTTAGATGATGATCAGATATACACACTCTGTTGTCATCTTTATGATTCTTATTTAACGATATAATTTTCCTTAAAAGTCCAAATTCCAAGAGTGTGTTTATTTTTTTAAAATATATTTTATTGATTTTTTACAGAGAGGAAGGGAGAGGGATAGAGAGTAGAAACTCGATCAGCTGCCTCCTGCACACCCCCTACTGGGGATGTGCCTGCAACCAAGGTACATGCCCTTGACCAGAATGGAACCTGGGACCCTTCAGTCTGCAGGCCGACGCTCTATCCACTGAGCCAAACCAGTTAGGGTTCAAGAGTGTGTTTATAATATTAAAACAACTTCATGAGCTATCAACATAAACTATTCCCTAAAGACATCCACTCCAACCAAGCACAATAACAAGATACTGGGCATTATAAACCAAGATTGTTTATCTAAACCGAGTAAAGTACATTAATTGAGCTTGTGTCTTGCTTTAATTAAACACAATGTAACATAACAGTCAAGTGGCTTAAAAAGATTTCTGCACAGAAACTGTGTATTGAAGATAATATTAATAATTCATGCACAAGTGAATAACAACAACAAAAAATAACAAAGCTGACAATCTCTCTTATAGATAATTGCAAGATAGAAAACAAGGACAATCTTAGAGAAATACAAGACTTGGAAAAATTAACTTTCCTGCCATGTTCCAATAGCCTTTATATGCTAATGAGCATTTTGGACATCCCAAAAGGAAATGTAATTTAATAAATGGTTGCATTTCCTCAAGTTATCTGACCATACTATACCCGCCTCCTCTATTTATTTATTATTCTATATTTAGACTCTTCTTCATCCCCTAGACTATCTACCACCAGTTTCATCCTCTTCTGAGATAACCAACACGATTATAAGATCATTATTTCTAAAATATTACTTTGGTGATGTCTCTGTTCTCCCTAATGGTTCCTGACTGTTAGTAAAGTGCACACTTCTAATTTAATATTTACCCTTTCAGGCCTAACTTCCTTTACTGTCCTGCATGTACTAGATTGTCTTTCTAAAAAGTAGATCATTCTCTGCTTACCATCACATTATACATATATATTTGTTGTTGTTCATGCAGGTACTCTACACTTCTCTGTTTACCTCTTGAGCAGATAAAGTCCTATTTATTATTCAAAACTCACTCAAATGCCAACTGTCATGAATCTTCTCTGAATGTTCAAAGCTCTTTTATTATTATGGCCTTATCACATAAAGCATTTTTAAATGTTCTTCTAAAGAGAAAAAAAATCAACGTAAGAGAGAAACATGGATTGGCTGCCTCCTGCATGCCCCCTACTGGGATCAAGCCCAAAACCTGGGCATGTGCCATGACCTGGAATCGAACCAGTGACCTTTTGTTGCATGGGACTGCACTCAAACAACTGAGCCACACTGGTCAGGGCTCACACAATGCATTTTTTATTTTTATTATTTATTTATCCTCACCAGAGGATATTTTTCCATTAATTTTTTTAGAGAAAGCAGAAGAAAGAGACAGAGAAAGAAACATCAATGTGAGAGAGACACATGGATTGGTTGCCTCGTATATGCCCCCTGATGAGTGCTGGGGATGTGCCCTTGACCGGAATCAAACCTGGACCCTTCAGTCCACAGGCCAACGCTTTATCTACTGCTCCAAACTGGCTAGGGCACAATGCATTTTTAAACAATAATTATTTGTGTACATAAATTTCCTTACACTATACCTTAATTTCTTGAGGGATAGGCTGGAGTTTTACTTGTCTTTTTTTTCCTTCCAATTATAGTTTACATTCAATATTATTTTGTATTAGTTTCATGTGTACAACATAGTGGTTAGAGTCTTATTTATTTTAATAACATGCACCAAAACACCTAACACAATGCCATGCACATTGTACTTGTTCAACACATATTTACTATTTTACAGATGAGTGTAGTGAAGTGGCTATGAAGTATTTACTGCTACACATAGTGAGAATATCATTTATATCATGAGCCAGTATCACATACAGTTCACCTTGGTATTTTCCACTCTATTCTATTTCACTTGTTGAAATGGTGGCTGCAATCCACTAAACTGATTTCGCAAGAAGCTAAATTTTGAAACTTCTACATTAGAGAATTTAGCACATTCTCTCTGTGATTTTAAGATAATCTGTCTATGGTTCTTAATGAATGTGGTAAACCCATTATATTAAGGGGAGCTAGGATGTTCCAAACTTCCCTTTTCTGTGTGTAACTCTGGACCAGCAGCAGGTGTAGCAATATGTAAATTTTTTATATACCAATGATAATTAGAACAACAGTAAGATAATTATATTTTTGGTTCTAAATGCCATATTATTCTCAAACCCAATGTTTTTTGTCAACTAAACAAAAGTAGGACTGACTTATAATGACTCAGCAATTTTTCCTTCCTAAAAGACAGTATCTCAAGAAATCTTGAGTCAGACAAAATGATAAGCAAAAGAAGCTAGTTCCAAAAGAATACACATTGCATGATTCTACTCATGAAGTTCAAGAATAGGCGAAAGTAATCTATACTGATAAAAATCAAATGAGTGGTTTGCTCAATTGTGAAAGTGGGAGCCACGGTGGACTGGAAAGTTCGCACGAAGGAGCCTTTTGAGTGGTGATTACACATAAGACACGAACAGAAATTCATCAAGTTGTACAATTGAGAGTTTTGTACTTTACTGTGTGTCCATTATGCACCAGTAAAAATATTTTAAAGAAATAAATCAAGAAAAAGACAACCCCAAAAATGGACACATGCGAGTAAAGAAAGCAAAAAGTGTCCCTAACAGATGGATCATAAAATCTGATTTTTTTGTATGTGTGTGTGACAAAATAACTGAGGGGGTAACCATAGTGGAATTTCCCCACCTTTACAGACTGTCAGCATCCTAACCACAGATCAATTGATAAACTTCAGACAAGGTATTCTACTGTTGTTTAACTCAAAAAACAATATACTACAAAATAATGAAATAGTTTTTATTTGTTTCTGCTGAGTTGCTTGATAAGCAATGATTTTTATAGTATTTTTTAAAAAATCTTTTTTATTGTTGATAGTATTACAGATATCTCCCATTCCTCCCCCCACCTTTGTTCCCCTCCTCCCAGCCCCTGGCCACCCCCCAGATCTTCATTACCCTATTGCCTATGTCCATGGGCTATGCATATAAATGTATAAGTTCTTTGGTTTATCTCTCCTTGTCTCCCTCTCCCTCCCCCTCCCCCACGCCTCCCTCCCCCACCACACACAATGAGGTATATCAGTCTATTCCATGCCTCCATGCTTTGGGTCTTATTATTGGTCAATTCATTTTGTCCATTAGATTCCACAAATAAGCGAGATCCTGTGGCATTTGTCTTTCTCATATTGGCTTATTTCACTTAGTATAATATTTTCCAGGTCCATCCATGCTGCCCAAAGGATTTTTATAGTATTTTCCAAATTGTAGCACAAACTCATTAGTGAATTGTAAGGCCAAAAATTTAATCAAATGGAACTGAATACTAAATAAGAATGCCTTGATGTAGAAAAGGTAAGTGATGCTTTGAGACGTTTGTTTCAAGTTTACATGTGACTGTACTGAAGTAAAATGCGTTCTTTTTGTGGATATCTGAGGAAAAAAACTGAAAAACCAACATTTAATGGGGATATCTTCCATGTGCTGAAAAGTACAATACAACAAAGGAAATCTTTTTTTTTGCGGGGGGGGGGGGGAAATCTTACAAATTAATACAATGACTATTGTCCAACCTTTGATCTGAAGCTACAAACAGTAAATTGCTGGCCTGCAGAAGACCTTGCACAACTACCATGAGCACTTTGCTTTTGCTGTCAAGGTATCACAGACTGAATACATGCTTATCTGCCCTAAAATCATATTGGTAAGAAGGAAGTAAATTACTAATTTGGAGCATGACTATTTCTTTGCAGCTGCTAGGAAAGCTTTGCATGCTCACACGAAGTACTCTGAATTCCCCACTTCATGTACGTGCCTTTTCTCAGCAAATGTGGGTTCTGTAGCTTTGAGGACTGTCTGGCAGAAAGAAAACAATGGAGGAGATCAAGACAAAATGTTATTTTTGATTTTAAATTAATGTATATTTTGTAAATTTATCCAAGAAGCAAGTATTATTTGTACAACTTAGAAAAAAACAGTGAAGCTCTAGCTGGTTTGACACAGTGGATAGAGCGTCGGCCTGCGGACTAAAGGGTCCTGGGTTAGATTCCTGTCAAGGGCACATGCCCAGGTTGCGGGCTCGATCCCCAGTACGGAGCATGCAGGAGGTAGCCAATCAATGATTCTCTCTCATCATTGATGTTTCTATCTTTCTCTCCCTCTCCTTCCTCTCTGAAATCGATACAAATACTAATATATTTAAAAACAACAACAAAAAACACAATGAAAATGAAAAAAAGCCCACACACGACACGTAACATTGAGGACAAGACAGTCAAGACAGTTCTGTAGATACTCTACCTGCGAGTCTAATATGCTGTACATTTCACGCGCACCAACATTTCCTTTATCCAACTGCAAGCAAAACAAGTTTCGGGCAACCTGGACAAAATCTAAAATGGAACACATTTCAGTAAGAAACTATTTAACCTCATCTAAATATAGCTCATATAGGAAGTTGAAGCTATGTGTTATAACAAGGTTGCCTTAAAATAGTATTAACTGAAGGGACAGATAAATATAAGTTCAAATAAAAAGAAACTAGTTTTAACTTCCTTTAAGTTTGCTGAAGTTAGTACATCAGTTAAGATAATTATAAAGCAAATGTATATCACTGGCATAACTATTCCTCCAATTCTTAAATTATGAGTAGAACCTTTTCTGAAACAGGACAATGTCATGATTTACAGTTTTTCTAGCTGTAATATAATAATAATAATACTATCGGCAGCTACTGTTTACGTAAAGCCTCTCTATGCTAGGCCGGGTGTTTTGCAATTTCACCCTCAGAATTTTACAATGCAGGTTCTCTTATCTTCTCAATTTTCCAGTCTGGGGCCATGACAAGTGAACTGCTAAAATCCCCGAGGCCACTTGACAAATAAGTAGCAGAACAGGATTCCATCTAAGGTCTGACTCAGAGGCACATCCTCCTGATCGTTACCCAGCACTGCCCGATGCTTCTTTAGACGTGGAGCGTGACATATTCATCTACCTACCCTCACAGGTCTTTATTTTGTCTACGACGTCTTTAGTTTCCAAGGATTCTTTTAATGTTCTCCGATTGTTCCTATTTGACAGTATCCTACTCTTATTTCATGAATTCTTTATCTTTGCTTATCTTTTTAAACATGCTAATTATGGTTTATCTGAAGTTTTCTTCCGCTCTTGCAGTATTTCCCTTTTTTGGAATTCCTTTTCTTTTTCTATTTATCTGATACTGCCAACCAGGAATCCTAGCTGAGTTTTTCAGAGTACTGATCGAGGAATTTGAAATAAATGTGGTCTTTTTTTCTCTCTCTTTCTAAAGAGGAACTCAATAAAAATGAGTCACAATGACCCTTTAAGTAATTTTCTGTGATGATATTACAGCGATTTTCAACCTTTTTCATCTCATGGCACACATAAAGTAATTATTAAAATCCTGTGGCACTCCAAAAAATATATTATTTGGCGATCTGACAAAAAAAATAGGTATAATTTTGATTCATTCATACCATCGGCTACTATGTTGGCTGTTGTCATTTTTTAATTTGACAATCTAAGAGAAAAGAGGTCAGGCCCATGACTACATAGTCAGGTATTGCATGTTTTCAAAAATGTTTCCGCACACCGGTTAAAAATTGCTGGATTAACACAATGTACCTAATATTACCTCCAAAAGACACTGTCCCCTGTGGGTCTACTGCCACTTGCTGTCTCAGGGCTTGGTGTTGCTCCTTTGTGGGCTGAATACCAAGATAATTTAGAGCCTGGAAAGAAAAGGACTTGTGTGAGGCAATTTTCAAATCTCCAAAGAATAAAACTTTTCATTAGAACTTTATTTCATAGTCCAGGGAAAAGAATCAATCTCAGGAACAGTGACCAGAATTAGATGTACAAAGAAAGTCTGCTGACTATGGATTAATTTTCTATAAAATAGTAGCTTCCTGATTCTACCACCACCTCAACTGTTCCCCCCTCCCAAGGCTAACACTTTAGCTGATCCTAAATTTATAAGCATAGTCCTAGAACCCAAACCCAAATTCTCTACTGGTTTAAAATATGTGATGTGGCAGGAGAAAAATAGCAAATAAATCCTATGAAACCTAATTTAACATGAATTTCTACAAGTAGCACTCTAAAGCATGGAGATTTTGTTAATATCTTGTAAACTTGAGACCAAAAATAGAGTTGATGAAAATTGGCCTGGCCTGTGTGGCTCAGTGATTGAGCATTGACCTATGGACCAGGAGGTCATGGTTCAATTCTCGGTTAGGGCACATGCCACAGGCCGGGGTTGCGGGCTCGATCCCAGTGTGGAGCATGTAGGAGGATTCTCTCTCATCATTGATGTTTTTATCTCTCCCTCCCTCTCCCTTTCTCTCTGAAATCAATAAAAATACATTTTAAAAAAGTTGATGAAAACTGATTTACATACAAAATATTCTAATTTTAGGCTTGTTTATGAGCAGACTTACATAAATAGGAAACTAAAAAGCTTTCTCTGAAAAGCTTTTCTCTACCTTCTCCTTTTAGCAACCATAGCTGATTAAAAATTCAGAAACTGTTAGTTGTACTCCAATGTCTATTCTCTCCTTGTTCCTTAGTAACAGAACGACAATATTTAGCTAGAAATATTGTCATCCAGCTAAAAGATATCCCTGTTTTTAGCTTGATGAGGCCATGTGACTATGTGCAGGCCAAGGAGATACAAGGAGAAGTGCTGTAAGGACCTTCTGGGGAGTCTTTCAAAGGTAGCAGTAGGCACTTCCTGTCCCCTTTCCTCCTCTCTTTGGCCTTAAATAAAAGAAAACAAAAAGGAAGATGAATGGAAGGGAGGGAAAGAGATTGGTTGGTTGCTGAAATTCAAGTGGTCATTGTGGTTCATGAGCAACCTCAATAAAGATGGGGGAGCAGAAAGACGATAGTTGGGACATGGGACCCCAACACTGTGGAACCTCCAGGCCAGCCCTGGATTATCTTCTTTCAGGTTTCTTTTAGGTGCGAGAGAAGTAAATTTCTAATGGAGACCACTGTTATTTTAGGTTCTCCAGTTATTTATAGCAAATTCTAATCTTAACTAATGCATAGGGCCCCATTGATGCCCTATTGTTGAATTCTGGCAAGAACATATTCTGTGTCAATCATATCAAGACTAAAATATAGGCAAAGTTTAATATTGGCAATAGTCCTTTATAAATTTCTTCCTCCTTTGGAATCTGTTCATTCATTCATCATTTCATTTACCAAATATTTACTTAGTGCTTACTATTTGTCAGGCAAAGGGACACCCAAACAAGATAGAGCTGCTAGTATGATCTTCAGAGTGAGGATAACATGTAAATAACTGTAATTAGTGCAATATCTAATTTAATAGAAGTGTGTACAGGATCTACTATGGCCACAACAAACTGGGTAAATGCACAGGTGGCTGGGCACAGTGAAGGAAGGAGACAGGAGGAAAGAGAACATCTGGAAAGATTCCTTTAAAAGTGATCCTAGGGCTTAGTCTAGCATTATCTGACTACCCTGTCTACAACTTATAAATATTTGCCTTGAATAACATGGAATAATGATTCTTAACTTCTGGTGTTCTTTGCCTCCAGTCATAAAAATATTCCAAATTTTCCAAATAAAAGCAAAGGAAAGAGAATAATACAAAGAACACCTATGTATTTGCTAGCACTAAGTACTCATTAATATTTGTTTGAAATTTATATATATATATTAAATAAATTTATTGGAGTGACCTTGGTTAATAGGGTTATATAGGTTTCAAGTGTACATTTCTATGACATACATGTTTTTATGAAATAAACATTGATGACTTAGTTGAAAGCTTTCTCCATTGTTCTTCAACAGGATACAACTAAGGTTGGTGTATCCTTCCTGTCCATGATTTGATGCCATTAATTCATGCATCCCCTAATAATATATACTCTTATGCAATTGAAATTGTACATGAATAGTACAGTACAAAAGAATAATCTTACCAATATTTTTATTTTACCTCAATGTTATGATTTCATAATTGCTCAATATTGTTTGCAAAACTAGTTCAATTATTTTAACTTGAAATGGTATCCAACTGTATGAATGTTGTAATTTATCACCCATTCCTTGATTGATGGGCTTTTTGAAAAAAAAAAAATTTTTTTATTGATTTCAGGGAGAAAGGGAGAGGAGAAACATCAATGATGAGAATCACTGATCAGCTGCCTACTGGCGATCGAGCCCGCAACCCAGGCATGTGCCCTGACCTGCAATCGAACTGTGACCTCCTGGTTCATAAGTCCATGCTCAACTGCTGAGCCACACCACCTGGTTGATGGGCTTTTATGGTTACTCCAATTTGGTTTTTATTACAAGGAATTATATATATATATCCTTGTATAGTTGTGTGAAAATTTCTCTACAGTATATCCCTAGAAGAGGAAATGTGGAGTCATAGGGTTTATAAAGTCAACTTTAATAGATATTGTAAAATAACTCTCTGTATTGGTTGTGCCAAGCAATTTATGCACACAACTAGGACATAAGCACTCCTCTTTTCTACATTCTTAGCAGCATTTTATGCTTTCACCCTTACATTTTTGTCAATGTGCTGTATATGAAATAGAACATTGTGTATTAATTTGAATTCCCCTAATTACAAGTGATATTAATCTTTCCCATGTTGATTAGCAATATTTTTAACTCACAAATTACTTAGCAATAGGTTTTAAATTTTCATATACAGAGTCTTAAGATATAATTTTTGTAGTGATTCCTAATTTTTATGAAAACCAAAAATATCTCCAGACATTGCCAAATGTCCAAGGCAAATTCCCACATCCTTATCCTTGAAAAACACGGCTTCAGGGACCAACACTATTAACAGTTTGATGTATAAGTTTTCTGAAGTTTTGCTATGGACATAGCATCTCTATATAAATATATATGTAAATTATGTATTTTGAAATCATTAAGTTACGCTATATAGAGTGTTCTGGTTTTTTAAAACTATCAACATATCACAGCTTTCTATTTTGTAGATTTTAGACCTTTTGCATGCTTTTTAAAATTGCTATAATAGTATATTAAAGCTTAGCATTGAGGTATATTTATATCAGATTATGAATTTAACAAAAGATTGCAAAAGGCCCTTCTGAACTTCTCCCTGTAGGTAACAGCTGTCATACATTTGGTTTAATATTCCCAAACATTTTATTATATAACATTTGATGTATACTAAAAGCATATATTGTATGTAACATACATTTTAAATCAGGACAATAAAATAAAACATCCATGAATCCATCTTAGAATTACAAAACTGCCAATACTAAAATTTCCATACTATTTATTTTAAAATGGTTTGTCACATATACATATCCTTAACGTTATTTTGTTTTGCTGTTTTTAAGCTTCATAAAAAAGCTGCAGACCGCCTTCTGAAACTTGAATTTTTCATCCTGCAGTATCGTTTTATTATTCATCCATGTGGTTATATGCTACTGTGACATTAATGCATCCACGTTTACTGACAAATGTAATAATTATATTAATATGCCACAATTTATTCGCCCATCCTCCTGAAGATGGGCAGTAGGGTTTTCTGCTTACCAGTAATGCAGCAGTGAACATTCTTGTACAAAGCTACCACAGCACATGGGTAAAAATTCCTTTAGGGTAAATACCTAGGAGTAGTGTTGATGCGTCTTCTGATTGATTTGTACAATTCTTTGTAATTTAGAATTTCATACGTTATGGGTATTATACATATTTTCTCCCAGTTTTGGGCATAACTTTTCACTTTTTAATATTCTCATCTTATGGAGTTTCTATGGACAATCTCAGACATGTTTTCACACCATTACTTTATATTTTTTTAAGTACACAATGTGAATAGTTTTAGAAATATTTTTAAGGATGTGACTTTTTGTTTTATAAATAGATTTATTGATATTTAATTCACATCTCATAAAATTCACCATTTTAGTATATAGTTAAGAGGCTTTAAGTATATTCACAAAGTTGTGCATCAATCCCCACTAATTCTAGAAAATTTTCATCACCTCCCAGAGGAAGTCCCATCCCCATTAGCAGGCACTTCCTAGTTCCCTACCCCCGCCCCCCCAGCCCCAGGCAACCACTAATCTATTTTCTGTATGTATGGATTTGCCTATTCTGGGCATTTCATACAAACAGAATCATACAATTTGTGGCTTTTTGTGTCTGGCTTCTTTCACTTAGCTTAATGTTTCAAGATTTATCTATGTCATAGCATGTATCAAGAAGAAACACAGGCAATTTCAAAAGTTCTCGTTCTTAGTTGGGTGGTGAGTACATGTGTTGATTATTCTTTAAACTGAACGTTATAATATAATCATTGTGTGTATAATTGATATTATGAAGATATAAAAACAATTTTATAAAAATAATGCAATTAAGACACCTATCACAGAAGGTACTCAATATAGGTGATTCTTATTATATCAAGTAATAATAAAGTTGCAAAATGCAGTTAACCACAGTCTAAATTGATCTAGAGTTAAACTTAGTCATAGGTGAAAGTTTTGTTGAATGTGAATTTATTCTAGATGAATATAGCATGTCAGTGAGGCAAGCTCATGAATTTAAATTGCAAGTAATTTATGTTTAATCATAAAGTAGGTTCTAATAATTTATTGAATGTCATCTTTTAGCCTTAAAAATGTATTAATTGGACAATATCTGTCCTTAACGTTTTCTGGTGTCTGGATGATGAATTTTAAAAAATGTCACTTCTGTACAATACTAGTCACATACTTCCCAGCCTAATAACAAAGAACATCTCATTAACTATCATCAGACATCGGGTACGCATTGCTCACTGCAGCTTTCTTCAAATGTTACAGAAATGGCAAGAGGTAAAGTAAATACCAGCGAAATGGCACCTGTATCCAAAAGCATCTTTCCCAGGTACAAAAATATAGACAGCATACAGGTGTCTTCAAGCCAACTAATAAACTGTATTTCTATTTGCTATGTTTACCATACCTGCTTATAAGTTCAACGTTAGGATCAGATGAGACACATAGTACTTATAAAAATACTTTGAAAAAATATATCACTAAATAAGGCTGGTGAAATTATATAAAAATATCTGTATATAAAAAATCATTATTAGAATATTCATGAAAAGAGGCAATCATTTTTTCTCAGACAGTGAATTAAAATAAAATGAATTCAATGTTAGAAATCACTTTCCAGGAGATTCTGATTTAAAATCATCTACTTAGACAAGAAAAACAAAGAGGATATCCTGAGAACACTGCCATTCATACGTATGTCTTCACAGGTACTGCCCTTCATCAAATTCTAACCCCTCTGCCTTTCTTAAAAATTGCACTAAGTAGGGTAATTAGTTAATAACCACATAATCAGTCAACACCTTTTCCTTGTGAAATCTTACCACAGCACACATTTTCTAGATACCATATGCACTATATTTATAGAAGTTGAAGAAATAAAGATATAATTTTAATACATTTTAAATACTTGATCACATTTTCCTTATCTATCACTGAATAGAAAATATGTTAAAAATGTAAT
The DNA here is from genome assembly GCF_028538775.1 of Myotis yumanensis. Taxonomy (NCBI): domain Eukaryota; kingdom Metazoa; phylum Chordata; class Mammalia; order Chiroptera; family Vespertilionidae; genus Myotis; species Myotis yumanensis. The sequence goes on along the minus strand of NW_027223767.1, from coordinate 26,525,073 downwards.
GGATGATAAAGTTGAATTTGTCTACAAAGTAGTAACTAAAATAGAAGGACCTATTTTAAATGAAAGTGGTACAGATACTATGATAGTAATAGCTAACTATCCAAAAAAGGAAGAGTAGCTTAGGAAATAATTGGGTGAATAGATGCTAATTTGGATTTTAGGGGAAAAAAATTATTAAGTAAAATACAGTTTCAAACTCTGAAAATAAGGAATGCTCTCCAGAATAGTCACTAAAAATATCTTGAATCAAAGCTGGGAAGCTGAATTTACAAAGAATGTGGGCTCCTTTTGCTGTAAAACTACTGTTTTATTTTTCTAAAAAAATAATTTGCTTAGGCTAAAAGGAAAGTCAAAACTGGAATTCTGATTCAGTAGTCAAGTAACTCATATTCTAAGACTCATATCTCTAAGAAAATTACAGATTAAAAAATACATCATACACTAAAAAATTTAAACCAAGTAAAAGAATAAAGGCTGCCAGATAGTGTTTAGCTGGATAATTTTCTCCTTATCCAGATGAATGGTTAGCATTAAATCTTGAATGTTCAGAAATGTATGTTAAACCAACATCATTAAAAACCAATAATTATCCATTTTTAGTTATTAATATGTTTTCAAACCTCAAACATTTTATTTTTTGAAAATGTTAATATTAACTGGTTGTAAACTTTGCCGTAAGCCAGAACTTACATCTTAACCAAAAATAAAAAGAGAGCACAAGTTAGCAAAAGATACTCAGGAGTTTTAAAATATCAAAAAGACATCACAAGTATCTAATGGATCGGAAAGTTTCATTGAGCACAAACCAGGTGTTTAAACAGTGGGTACATGGTACACTGTTGTGACAAAGCTTTAGCTCGTTGATAAAGCAAGATACAGAAAAGATTATAGAAAACTACAAAGTGATTTACAGATATGCAAAATAAGGCGATATTGGCTCTAACCACAATAGTTAGCAAAGTCTAGACAGGGGAGTTGGAGTTGAGTCAGAATTTGAATCACGGAGAAGATTCAAATTGGCAATGAAAACGGTGCTGCTATAGGACCATGCAAAGGTATGAACATGGGAATAAGGGCAATGTGTGTTTATTCCAGATGTGCATTTTCATATTCTTCCTAAAATGTAAAATATTATTATCCACAAATTATGAGAGGAAAGTAGAGGCTGTGGGCCTCTAACACTGTATCAATTTTTATATTAAAAAAATAAGACATAGCACATTTTTGCTGTTAGCTCCCAAGTAACCGGACCAAAACCAGTTTTAAATGCATTTTTACTTTTACTTTTTCTTTTTAATCATCTTAAGTTTCTTTTACATACAGAATCTCTCGATGTTTTACTCTCCCCAGGGTTTTTTTGTGTGCCTTTTGTATATTGCTACCATCTTCCTAATAGTCAGTAATACCTGACTATTAAGGTTCTTTAGGATTTAGTTTCCCTTTATTTTTTTAAAAATTGAACAAATGGGAGTATTACTTGCACTTATTGCTCCGACATATGAATTCTACTATACTTTGTCATAATTTAGTCCATGTGTCCTTGGGTTCTACGCGGTAAGACATCACATTTGTCTTAGACACAGGAGGAAATAGATGAATGTGAATGTCGATTTAATGACAAAAGGTTTAATTTTTATTTTGTACTAGTGAACAACATGAACTGCCCAACTCAAACATGAATAAGTTCATTTAAATCCAAACTGCCAATCATTTCATTGCATATAAATAACACCTCAAGAAACTAATGGCTCCAGGCCTTTCCCCTCTCTAAGATGAGAGGCCTTCCTTGCTGTTGTTTTATGGAAGAAAAATGGACATTTAAAGTATTTACCATTTCCAGTTTCTCTGCCTTAAGGCGAACGGAGGGATTTAGGGAGACCGTCTTTCCTTGTGGTCCATAATTATCGGTCCAGACAGGGGCGGCATCTGAGAGACAACAGGGTGCACACTAATTGGAAATTTAATTGGAATAGAAATGTTCATGTGACAGGATGAGTTCTGAGCTCCTGCTGTTAAAAAAAAAATTCTGGTTAATCAGCTGGCAGTTTTCACTTTTGTTTTCATGGTTTTTTTCGTTAAGTCTAAAATGTATCATACAGCCCTAACCAGTTTTGCTCAGTGGATAGAGCATCGGCCTGCGGACTTAAGGGTCCCGGGTTCGATTTCGGTCAAGGGCATGTACCTTGGTTGCGGGCACATCCCCAGTGGGGAGTGTGCAGGAGGCAGCTGATCGGTGTTTCTCTCTCATCTATGTTTCTGACTCTCTCTCTCTCTCCCTTCCTCTCTGTAAAAAATCAATAAAATATATTAAAAAAATAATAATAATAAAATAAAATGTATCATACAAACAAGCTTCACTTGAGCCCTAAAATATGTGATATTAAAAGAATGACCAATCAGCATTAAGTCCCATGGAAATACTAATTTAAAAGACAAACACACATCCTACTACCATGACCCTGTCATCACAGCACTTTCCTAATTGTAAAATGAAAAGTCTTTTTTTTCTTCCCAAATAAGTAAAATCATATGAGAAACTCAAATAGATCATGATATTTCTTTGGCTGGCAAAAGTGGTTTTGTTATGTGCGTTCTGGAAGTACTACAGAAAAACTAAGAAATGCAGATGGTTTCAAATTTACACATTAACTATAATGGACTTATAACTTCTTGAACTCAAAATCCCATTTCTTATTTTACAGAAGGTTATATTTCAAGATGTATAAATGAACTTTCAAGAGTTGGAGTTTATATACCATTATTCTTTGGCACCTTTTTAATGGATGCTGATTATTTAGACAAGCCTTTGTCCTGGTTGCATGGATAAGGTATCAGGTGCCATCCAGGACTAGGAACTGGAAAACATTATTCGTTTTAATATGCCAGAGTTTGTAAAACAAATTGCTATAATTCACGTCAATCCTTGTATCTAAATTTTCACTATTCTAAATACACTTTTAAATGGTATTTTACTAGTTCTACATAGAAACGAGGAAGAGAAAAAAACTTTTTAAAATGTCACATCTTTATGCAGTGTTTTAATTTTTTTTTTATTTCTCGGAGCATCTGTCTCTAAGTACAAAATGATTTGCATTCTCTTTAGAACATAAGAAGCGCGTATGAAAATAAATAGTCTTCCTCTAAACCTTTAACACATCGTTAACATTCTATGTAAAATCTTGAATATAGCTTATATGTGTCAAGATAAAAAATGGCTACTGACTTTTAATTTCAAGTGGAATCAAATGCTGAGAAAGACTGATTTTAATAGAAAAGAACTTTTGCAATTTTGATAAAAGCAACGAAGTGTCCTTTGTTGATGTGCTACCTAATTGTTGGCCACGGGATAAAAAAAATACCATATGTGTATTTTTTTTCTCTTAATGTAACTGGAGAATCAGCTCCCCATTCTCCTTGCTTGGTGCCCTACCAATAAAATGGCTTTAATTTCTCCTCAATGTTCAGTGTTTGGCTTTCCTGTGCATTGGACAGGCAGACCCTTGTTCGATTCAGTTCAGTTCGGTTCAATACCCTTAAGAGAAATTCTCTGCCAAACCCAAAGTGTGGCCTAAAAGAGGAGCACGGAGTGGCATGGCATGAAAGACCACATAGCAGATAAGTCGAACATTATTTTTCATTTTTAAGGTTTGGACTTGTGAGGCTTGACAATGCCGTTCAGCTTGGTGCCTGACCTACCTACAGTTAAGGCACACTGACACTAGGTGGACCCAAACTCACCTAATTATGGTCTCAGACCAAGACCAACCCTGGGCGTGCACTACTCAGTTCAAGTTTAAGTGCACACTTGGAGAGGCGTTGAGAGAGAGAGGGATCAGGAAGAGAGAGGGAGGCACAGGGACACACACCATCCATACACACTAAGGCACGCACTCTCATTTATGTTTTCTACATCTAAGATGAAAAATTTCCTGTGTTGCCCTAGCCCAGTGGTCGGCAAACTCATTAGTCAACAGAGCCAAATATCAACAGTACAACGATTGAAATTTCTTTTGAGAGCCAAATTTTTTAACTTAAACTCTACAGGAAGGTACATTGTTATTAACTTAATTAGGGTACTCCTAAACTGGCCTTTGCTAAAAACGTCCTCAATCTGATTGAGGTATGTTCGCTGAGGTCGACCCCTTCCAACTCTCCCATCCTCAACTCGTGCATGAATAACTCGAGCCTCCCCAGCGCTGCGTATCCCGCGGCCCGCCTGAGCTGAGTCTCCGGTTGCCTGACCAACCGACACCCCCCACTTCTTCTAACTCCACTTCTTCAAAACAGACTCGGCCAGGCCGAAAACCAACTTCTGCGCATGGGCCACGAAGTTTCAATCGCACTGTACGTGCGCGCCCGCACATGGTATTTTGTGGAAGAGCCACACTCAAGGGGCCAAAGAGCCGCATGTAGCTTGCAAGCCGCAGTTTGCCAACCACTGCCCTAGCCGATTTGGCTCATTGGACAGAGTGTCGGCCTGCAGACTGAAGGGTCCCGGGTTTTATTCCGGTCAAGGGCACATAACCAGGTTGCAGCTCCATCCCCAGTTGTGGGCATGCAGGAGACAGCTGATCAATGATTCTCTCTCATCATTGATGCTTCTATCTCTCTGTCCCTCTTCCTTCCTTTGTGAAATCAATAAAAAATATATTTTAAAAATGCTGTGTAACAGTGGAAATAAAACACGTTAGCTCTTACGTATGCTTACTTTTAGTCAGACAGTGCACGAAGTACTTTACATATATAAACTCATTAATCTTTAAAATAACTAGAACATTTGCGCAAGCATTATTTTATAGGCCCTTTGAGTGGTCCACTGACCGTGGAAAACATCTTGTGACTACCCCTGGATCAACCGCCACCAGAATACCACTGTGGGACAGCGCCCTCCTCCTCATTCCAGGCCCTACACCCACCCCTGGCACCTGTATAAGCCATCCACAAGGACCCCTCGGGAGTCACTTCTCTCTTCTGGTCCACTTCCTAGTGCACAAGCTCTTTTCAATAAAGTCTGTCTGCTTCATCTTGTACTGAGTTCAGTGCTCCTTTCTATGACATTGAGACTCAAGAACCTAAGGTCGACAACGTAAGTTTCCATTCAGAGCCTTCCCTAGACCATTTATTACTTTCCCTCCTTAGTCCTCTTTGCTCATAGCTTCATACCATTTTTTCAAATGTGTAATTCATCCACAAGAGTGTAGATGCTCCTTAGAGTACTAAGTCCATCCACATCCTGCTCTAGTTCACACAGAATACTCACACAGTAGTTATTCGATAACATAAACACATACACACACATAAACACTCCCACACATTTCTTTTTTTTTAACCCCATGTTTTATTCACAATATATAATTAAATATCTCACAGAAAGTATCCTAATTCTTTCATAATTTCTACTGTAGTATGTTTTCATACATATGACATACTCAGTAAGTGCTTACTGAATAAGTAAAAGACTAAGAGAGGTGTTGAGTAGTTCAATTACTTTCAACCTTAAAAGCATGTTACACAAATGTCTCCTGACCATTGTTTGCTTCTTTTATCTTTTTGCTCACGTGAGGTTAGAGTTTAAAATAGAAAAAAACATATCAAGACCATGGAAATAACTATATGACGGGAATGCACTAATAAAATTTCTAATAGTCAACAAACCCCATTAAGTAAAAAGGCACATTATTTATGGCTAAAGATTGCTATCACCGTCCGAGTCAATACTGCTCCAAACCAGAGGAAACTACTATGGAATCTACTCTGAATTCCTGTTAAGTATGGTAGCTACATGCAATGGTCTGAATGTTTGTGCCCTTGCAGAATTCATACTGAAATCCTAACCCCAAAGAGGATGGTACTAGGAGGTGGGGCCTTTGGGAGGTGCTTAGGTCATGAGGATAGAGCCCTCATGAGTGGGGTTAGTGCTCTTATAAAGGGATCCTACAGTGTTCCCTACCAGTGGTCAGCAAACTGCGGCTTGCGAGCCACATGCGGCTCTTTGGCCTCTTGAGTGTGGCTCTTCCTAAGCCTTAGGAGTATCCTAATTAAGTTAATAACAATGTACCTACCTATATAGTTTAAGTTTAAAAAATTTGGCTCTCAAAAGAAATTTCAATCGTTGATATTTGGCTCTGTTGACTAATGAGTTTGCCGACCACTGCCCTAGCCCTTTCCACCACATGATGACATGATGATGAAAAGCCTGCAGCTGGAGAAAAGTTCTCACCGGGACCATGCTGGACTTCTAGGCTTCAGAACTGTGAGAAATACATATGTGTTGTTTATAAGCTACCCAGTCTGTGGTGTTTTGTTAGAGTAACCCAAACGGACTAAGACACTATGTAATTTATACTAACTATTCCTTATTTTGTAATTCTGATCTAAATAATGCTATCAAAAACTGAAACATATGGGTAGTAATTTGCATTATAATTTAGACATATAATGAACTTTTCTATAAGTACAGGGAGGGGCAAAAGTAGGCTTACAGTTGTGAGCATGCGAAACAGTTTATTCTTGTATTATTATTTATTAATGACTAGAGACCCGATGCACGAAATTCGTGCATGGGTAGGGTCCCTAGGCCTGGCTGGCAATCAGGGCCAATCTGAGGGGTGACCAGAGGGTGATTGGTGGGCCCCCGCTGGCACCTACCTTGGCTGGCTTGATGCCACTTGCCTGCCCCCCATTACCCTGCCACTGCCGCCAGTCGCTTCCCTCTGTGGGGCGACTGGCAGGGCGATTGGGAGGCCCCCCCGCTGGCACCCACCTTGGTTGGCCTGGGGCCTGCGGGCTGGGGACAGCTCCTGCATTGAGCGTCTGCCCTCTGTTGGTCAGTACACATCATAGCGACCGGTCATCCCACCGGTGGTTCTGCCATTCGGTTGATTTGCATATTAGGCTTTTATTATATAGGACTATATTGTTTTCTATATGAACTACTATAACCTACTTTTGCCCCATCCTGTATAGACTTTTGACTTGTGCTTAACTTTTGGAAATAATTTAAGGGGAGGAATTTTTCTTCATATTTGAGACAATATACACTTTACAGCTTGATAAAAATCCTTCCCTTATGGGTGGCTTACACAATCTTTTATTATTTTAAACAGTCAGTAAATCATTCCATGGTAATTAAAAACCAATAACACAGGATTTACAATATTAATATCCTTTCTAATTTATATCTATATAATCTCTTAAAAACACACCCAAAAATATTTATTTTCTTAAAATGCTTCCTTCTATGATTTCTCTGAAAGGGGCATTTAATATATCTCACCAGCATTTCGCTAAAAGGGCAAGGCAACCTAATCTTGATTTAGAAAGAGTTTTCATTACTTGGTTTCAATAGTTTGTTGATTGCTGCAGCTTCATAGACACTGTTATTCTAATGCATCTTTGAAAATGTTAACCGTTGTTCAGGAAAATTTCCAGTAAAAGTCATAATCTGACAGGGACCATGGCACAATGCATGCATTTTGCTCTTTTATTCACTGTGGGAAAGAAGACTTAATGCATCCTTCCTTAAAGTCTATTAAGTCACATTACGTACTCCTCATTGAGAGAGAGAGAGTCATTGCAAAAAATAACAGGAAAGAGGAATTAAGTGTGCACTTACCTGTATTAGACATATCTGTAGGGCTGTGGTCCAAAGAAGCAATTGAAGTCTGTTCTGTTTTCTTGTATCCAGTTTTTAACTATGAAAGACAGTGAGAAACATGAAATCTAATTTCCTAAAGAAGGTCAAAGACTAAACTAGAAGCTCATTCTATATAATAAAAGCGTAGTATGCAAATTATCCCCTCAACTGGGAGTTCTTCCGGGAGTTCGACGAGGGGGTGGGGCCGGCTGGGAGAAGGGAGGGCAGCCAGCAGCCTCTAGGGACCCTACTAGTGCACAAATTTCATGCACTGGGCCTCTAGTGTTAACATAAAAAGAATGGCTAAAGTGACTAAAGCAGCCGTGGGCAAACTACGGCCCGCAGGCCGGATTCAGCCCATTTGAAATGAATAAAACTAAAAAAAAAAAAAAGACCGTACCCTTTTATGTAATGATGTTTACTTTGAATTTATATTAGTTCACACAAACACTCCATCCATGCTTTTGTTCCGGCCCTCCGGTCCAGTTTAAGAACCCATTGTGGCCCTCAAGTCAAAAAGTTTGCCCACCCCTGGACTAAAGCATTAGTTCAAGAAAATATAAAACCTCTAAAAATTTGGTATATCCATCTTCAAACAAAGAAATTCAGATTAAACGTAAAAACAGCTTTCAGCTCTACCATCCAAGGACAACAAAATAGGCCATGTACCTTGTCATTGAAAAGGTTATCACCCCAAATGAGGACAACAAAATAGGCCATGAAAAGGTTATCACCCCAAATGAAAAAGTATAAGGGGCTGACAGAAAATCTTATACCCTGTATCTGATTAGCATATACCAGTAACTGAAGTTACCTCTGACAAATTATATTTCACTGACTGAAAGCCAACCTGAGTTCCCTACTTTACTTTATAGCTAGCACACACTTAAAGACTACATACTCTTTACTTTATAACTTCGATTTATTAGGCTACTGCAGCAACTAGTTATTAATTGTATTGATTTTGATGCAGAAACCCCCACTTTGTGTGTCTGCGAGGGTGAACGATATCCTAGTATACACACGTGAGGAACATACCCACCCACACTGCGTGGTAGAGATTACTCTCTGTGCGTGGGAAAGAAGCTAAGGAACATGAAGGAATACTGCCTGCCTTTAGTCAAGCAGGAAACAGAAATAATAATGTACTGAACCATACTAATGATTGTCTGAAAACATATGTGATATTCCTAACATAGTTCCAAGTGATATCTACATGTATCTTTGTGATGCCATTCCTGATCATAGTTTTCTGGGCAAAAGACACACTGACTTGAGTAAATTGTAATTATTGACAGCACAGCATAAAAATCTTTAAAAAAAAAATTGTTCAAGGAAATACCAGTTTGCTAAGACACTGTATTACCAAAATGATAATTCTTGATGTATATGGCAAATATAAAAACATATGGGGGATTTATGGACTGCATAAGAAAACAGAAATGGAAGAGTACCTGATTTCCCTTCAAAGAAGGTAAAATAGCATCTGTAGTTTTGGGGGTAGATGAGGTCTTTGGAATTGGTATTTCAGGGGGAGAAGAAAGAAGATTAAATGCTGAAGCTTGAGGTCCATATTCTCCAGAGGTCTGTAAAAGGGGTGTACACGGTGGATTTTCTGGGTGACTGCCATCAGATTTTTGTCTTATGAATGCTATCTCCCAAGCAGGTTCTGACCTAGCATTAAAAAGAAAACACTTTATGAATGTATTATGGATATAGTATAATTTAATTCTAAAATAATGTTTCACATATTACTTCAAAATATTTCTTTTAGGGTCTCAAGTACTTATGACATCTTAAAAATTACTATTTTAAGGAGCCATGCTAAATGATTCCTCTTATCCTGTGAATAGAATAGTTACCTCAACTTGGCTCGGGTAATTATGCTTTTTGCTTCTTCAAATGATACACCAATCATAGATTCCTTGTTTATTGAGACAAGTTGATCTCCTTGCTTCAAACGTCCATCCTAACAAAAATAGTAACATTTGTAAAGAAATGAGTAAGGATGGTTTTTGAAAAATTAATGCAATTAAAGCAAGAAAAGTTTTAGTGAAGAATGTCTTAAAGAGCAAAATCAGAAATCATAACACACAACTGCTATATTCACAAGTGATTTTTTTTCTCCTTCCATTTGATTAATGTATGGGGAGCAAAACACAATAGTAACACTGGAAAAGACTAAGCTATATGGAGAAAGTATTCACCACAGGGATTCTACATGTTCAGTGAAATGAAAGAGCTGATTTTGGAAGGTTAGTAAACACAGTTCCGTACTGCCTGGGCTCAAATTGTATTACAGAGTTTGGTTGCATATGCATTTAAATCAAGCATATCCAGACTATATTTAGACACTCATTAGTGTGCAACTTAATATGCTTAACTTTAGTTTGAGGACAATCATGCATTCACTCAAGGTTAAGGTGAAATGGTAACAAACAAGAAAAACAACCATTTGGCCACAGGCTGTAAAATAATAAGGCTAATAAACATTAGGGAAGAATAAACAAAACTCCAGAGTGCTTATTTCGGGGAGGGCGGGTGGAGAATGTGATGGGGAAAGCACACAGGAAGTCTCAATGGTACTTAAACTTTCTCATTAAGTCAAGTGCTAAACTCTAAGTGGATTCGTAGATGTCCATTTATCATTATGCTTCATAAGTTTCATATATTTCCCAATATCCTTCTGTATGCGTCAAATATTGCACTCTAAACAAGAAACGAAGTGATCCATCCCCCCAAATAAAAAGAAAGCTCATGTCATTTGCCCGACAATATGCCTAACTACTTAAATTATATTTGGGTTCTATACTCCAAATCTGGTATTCAAAGTAAGGGTCCAATAGACAATTTTAAATCTGATTTTAAAATAAATCAATTAACTAATAAAATGAAATAAACATTATTGTTAAATCCAACTATAGACCATTTGGAATCTGCAAAAATAATTCCTCATTAGTATCAGTTTAATAACATAGGTTGTAACTGACATGTAGAGACTACATTACTATTGACTTCTGTGCCAAAGCCTGGCAACAATCTAGGGGAGAGAAGGGGGAAATGAAGAAAACCCTGCTTCATTGGAGCAAATCATGTAAAGGTCACTGACAAGGAAAGAAAGGTTCTTTTAGAAACGGGGAGGTAGATAGTCAATATTAGGTTACTTTGTGTTGACCTAAGCATTCTTGGTATTCAGTTCCTTCTATTTAACTTCCTTGAAAAAGGGAAATTCTATAGTGATAACTCTATGGCAGATGGCAACTCAATGGCCTTTGATTTGGGCAGGAGCTCTCAGAGGCAGTGGGTGGGGTGGAAGGAGCACAGGCTGGGCAAACAGATAGACCTGCACTCACACTTCAGCTCTGTGGCTTGCTAGCTAGATGTTCATAAACAATGAGGGGGGGAGAGGGGGTGGAGAAAGGAGGAGGGAAGGGTGGGGGAGAGAAGGTAGGAGATGGGGAGGCACACGACCTCCTCCACAGGGAACGCAGAACTGAATTCTAGCGTCTGAGGCAGCTCCTGTATCTATGTATCTTACAGAAATCAAAGCTGGTTGTCAGGGCTGCAGAGAAAAGGGCTACAGAAAACAGATGTAGGCAACAGGGTTCAGGCTGACCTGCGACCTCTCACAGCCTCCTCTCGGGCTGTACAGTATCAGCAGCACAGAGGGAAGAGCCCTTGTATAGACAGCTTAACGCATCTTATAGTAAAGTCCACTGACCCACTGAAGCAGCATTCTCAAGCAGGACGTGAGTCAGGGGAGATGGGAAGAACAATGCCTTCCAACTATGGCTTCTGGTGTTTCTATACATCTTTTCTTCCTAAAATGTATCCACAGTGGTGGTGGGGTTTTTTTTTCTTTGCTTCCTAGAATAAAATCTTAGCTGATCATGTGAATTTCTGAACCTGCTTCAAAGTCAGAACCTGCAAACTAAAACAAAGCTATTTCTGTAAATGTCTGGCATCCCAAACCAGTGAATTCTGAACCAGCCGCATTGTGTGTGTGAAGATGCTAACTTCAGAGGCCTCTTCCACGCTGTCTCGCTTCTGACTCAGCAGTTACTGAGCGACTAGACAACACGATGGGCAAGGTGCCAAGCACTTGCATGTGCCCGACTTCAGAGTCTGAAATCTTTCAGGTTGACATCTGTAAAGATGCAGTAATAATCCATTCCTGACCACTGCGATGCTTCTATTAGAAACTACCAACACTGTCCATTTCAGATTATAAAGACTGGTACATCGTTTTCTAAATAACTCGTTATCTTATCAGAAACCATCTACCTGTCTGACTCTGATTTAACTAGCTCACTGTTCCCAACTACTAAGGGATGTTCGTGCAAGCCTTTGTCCTTTCCCATGCTGCCATCAGCTGTCCACTAGAGGTACCCTTCTTTTATCCCCAGCTACTGATGTGAATCTGAGTCAGTGGTTTAACCTCCACGAGACCCTACTTTCTTAGCTGTAAAGTAGGGATAAATACCTGTCACACAGGTTGATGCCATCATTAAATAATATATATAAAATCAAGCACATGTAGGTGTTAAATACAGGTGAATCAAATCAGAATCCCAAATCTGTTATGGGCAGTTTTTACACTGATAGGAAATTTAATCCTGTTATTCCTAACTTAAGAGCCTGTGATGACTGCCCACTGGTAGAGAAGTTGAAACTCCTTAACTTCCCAAACCCAGCAAAACAAACTAGCTGCAGCCTACTATTTCTAGCCTCCTCATCCAACTTCCCTTCTCAGCATATGAATTTTTCGTTCTATTTTCAGAAAATGTTCTTCAACCCCTAATGCTTTTACACGTACTAATTTCTGTCTCGAATGACACCGCCCACCCTGCCACTTCTCTAGCTGATGAACTCTCACTTAACTTCACAGCCAGCCTCAAACATCTCTGCTGTGAGTTTTCCCTGACTCCCTACATTTACTTAATTGTTCCTTTCTCTTTGCTCCGGAAGCTCTTTTACGTACCTGTATTACTGCACTGACTTTGTGCTGCCCTTGTTTTTTACTCTCCTTATATCCTTTTCCTCCCATGAGAGCAAATTAATTCAGCATTTCCCAAACCAGCAGCACCAATTCTCTCGGCTGGCCAGAATTATGCCCTTGTCATGGTTGCTCCCTCAGCATAGTGCCAGGTACCTGAGTCCACAATAAATGAATAAGGTTCACGAAATTAAGGTGGCTTTCACAGAAATAAATCATGGCAAAGGAGGAAAGAGCTCGGCATTGCAAAGTGAGCCCTCCTGGCTGCTACCCCTTTAGCTCCACCAATGGGAGTGCTTCCTACCCTTTGCCACCCTGAGGTCTTGGTCCTATTTATCAACAAAGCCCTGGTCCATCTATAGGCTTGAGATTGCCTATTTTATTAGCTCTGAAGCAATATATTAAAATTAGAGCAAGTCAAAGTACTCATATGCATTTAAAATATTAACAATTGTTCAATTTGATAACTTAACAAGGATAACCTTATAGCCTGTGTTCCCTATTCTGAATATACCTACCATGCAGAAGTTTTGTGCGGATGAGGTGTTTATTAGCATTCTAATACAGTATTTAGAACACAGTGAATGCTACTATTATCGATTTAAAATGTTTAAAAATAAAAGAGCATCCATTTTGTATTTGCAGAGTAAATATGCATATAACTATTCATCACGAGAAAGTACACAAAAATTAATGTAAGCATTGCCAACTTATTTATTCTTCTGTCTACACCTTTCTTTATTTTGGCTGCATGGACAGGACCAGGTACAAAGAACATTAACAGCTCTGTGCTGCCCTCTAGTGGTAAATATGCAATATAGTCCATTACAGGATTTTGCTTTTATTCCCTTTCAAACAAGGAAATTCTAAGGAAACCAGTAAGAGAAAGTTTGTATTATGAATATAATTTCTTGGTCTGCTATCACTGACAGCTGATCAAGAGCCACTCCACGCCACTGACATCAATTTATTACTTTAATTACCACTATTTTTCATGGAATATAAAAGCACAAGTTGATGCTTGTCCTAAAAGCAAATTCTTATCACTTGTTAGGTACAATGATCTGTTATTACACTATATCAAGTTTAATCTAGGAAATACCTTAGCTATCCTGAACTCTCACACACACACACACACACACACACACACACACACACCTCAGCTTCAAAACTAAAGTAGTACTAAACATTTCAGTTCTTAAAAGAAAAATTCATTTTTGCTTGAATTTGTTTAAATTTAGCATTTAAATATGTTCCTATTTGGTTAATAATTTAAATTCAATGGCCCAAAATTTATATCATTATAATATCACAAACTTACTGTATAATACTTATAACTCATGCATTTGGAAGATACCTTATTATCTCAACAAGTCTGAAACAAAATCATTTTTATTATTTTTGAAGTTATTAGTAAAACTGACTTTTTTCCCTAACAAAGAAAAAAAATCCAGTAAAAGAGATAAGCTGCGTGCTAAACAAGTGTTTGGGGTGGGAACAGGGATAGGAGTAGGTGTATTTGTTCAACCAAAACAAGTAGAATAAGAAACAACAATATGAACAAACCTAATGATAAGAGAATCCTTTCTCATACTATACAGTTTGATATAAATAGGATGTTTTATTAAATTCTTTATATCCTATCTATTTCCAAAAAGCACTGGGGCCAATTTTTAATAAAAGACATATATAAGCACAGCAGTAAAACAAAAATAGCAAATAAAATCCAAAAGAAATGAGACCGCAAATATAGTAACCAGTTTGTTAACTAAGTTGCTGGTATTGTGCTTCAGACTTGGGTGTGAGTCTCTAGCAACCAAAGGAAAAAGGGACTAAGGATTTACATATTTCTCTCCTTAAAGCACCGGTTCTCAACCTGTGGGTCGCGATCCCTTTGGGGGTCGAACAACCCTTTCACAGGGATTGCCTAAGACCATCGGAAAACACATACAGAATTACATATTGTTTTTGTGATTAATCACTATGCTTTAACCCTTTGCGGTCCAATTTTATTTTTGGAATTCAAACAGCCTGGTCCAAATTAATTGAAGGGATTGAATGTTGAACCGGTTTGTGGTGTCAACCTCAGCCTTGACATTGGACCTGCTCCTAGCGCCTGGTTTGTCGAGTCAGCCTCGACGTTGGACCGAAAAGGGTTAATTATGTTCAATTGTAACAATGAAATTGGGGGTCACCACAACATGAGGAACTATATTAAAGGGTCACGGCATTAAGAAGGTTGAGAACCACTGCTTTAAAGAGAAGAGTAAGACATTCTAATTCCTAAAAAAAGGATATTCTCTCATCTTAATTCTAAATCTAATTTCTCACGTGAGCAAGTAATTAGTGATAGAATTAACAAGCTGAACAAAAATTATAGTAAATTTAAAATGAATGAATTTTATTTGCTGAGTGTTTGTGTTTATTTTGTTTTACATTTAGGATAGGCTAAATGAATATACTTCAAGCTTAAGTGATCCAAATTAGTCCGAACTCCGAGCAGTCTAGAGATAACAACACGTCTTCAAGTATAATTTCTCTTAATCAAAAACAGGATAAGAGTTGACTAGCATAAATTAAAAATCTATAACCTTTAGTGATAGCCTGAAGGCTGTTATTTTCACATTTTATTTCATATTCATTCTTAGGGCAAAGCTCCTTGAGGGTAACAGGCCTATTTTCCAGTTCCTTTGTTCACAGGGGACATTCAACTAATATTAAGACTAGACTGATGAGACAGAAAACAAACCTTGTTACTAATGGTTTTGTTCTTTTTGGTGAAGGTTTTTTTTTTTAATTTTCATTTTTACCTTATAACAGTCTCCGCCAGGAATGATTTCCTGAATATACACAAAGGGACCTTCATTCCGGTTAATTCCTCCGAGGATCTTCAGACCGAGGCCTGTCTCCTTGGTAACGGTAATAATCTGCAAGGCAGGATCCCTAAGATAAAGTAAATTAGCACTCACAGGTTACAAGAGATCTTAGGAGGTTCTCCTTAAACTACTTGTTGAATCAAATTCTTGGATCTAGATAACTCAAAGTACTCAGTACATTCTAGCAACTACATGTTAAAAAGTATGGTGAGACAAAAGCAATCAAATGGATTGTCTTATCTGTAATTTTCATTTTCTCTACAAAACAACCAAACCATAAAAAAATTTACAGCAATAATGCTTATTTCTTTGGAAAACAAACAAAAATAGTTCAAAAATATAATAAATTTTAAAAATTTATTAAAGGTGATAGAAAAGATTTGCTTTTATTGATTTTTAGACTATTTAATATTGAACAATTCCAATACTAGATATTTTAATGAGTTAGGTAAGTGACTTTAAAATAAAAGTGGCCATTTAAAACAAAAGAAATATAACCTCCATTTGAATTACAAAAAAAAAAAGTTTATCCTTTTAATTGGGAAAAGTATTTTCCTGGTACAAAGCACTGCTCCAGCTGTGATTTCCATCAGACGTAAGAGCAATGCCATCAGAAAAGAAGAACGTGTCTAAACGTTCTGGGAAAGGTATCCCCCCAGGTTACATCTTAGAACCCTCTGGTCAGAGCACTGACTTTCTCTTATGGGCTTGATTTGCGCTAAGTGGTTGGAAAAAGTTCTGTGCTGTCCGAGAGAGTAGGCTGCTCAGCACCAAGACGTGGAGCTCTGTGCACACTCTGCAGCTAGGCCTGGCTCGTGCCGCTTGGAGACTGGACCTTTCCAGTGGTCAGAGGAGGAAGCATCAGGGACAGACCCCCTGAGTTTAACTAGCCGGACACCCTTCTCCAGGGAAGACCCGTGAACCTGAGTCAAAAGGCTGGTACACACTTGTTTAGCATGTAAGCAACAGGAGATGTCTAATGTAGAGCAGAACCTAGGAAAGATGTAATCACTTTGAGAAAAAATATATATAATTATGTGGTTCATGGGACATATATACACATATATAACCTTTATGTATATTTATACGTATATGTAAAAAGAAGCACTGAAAAAAACCACAAGAATAAAAATGGTTATCTAGGCGAGAAATGAGGCCGCAGAGTGAAGGACAAGCATGCAAGCAAGCCCTCTCTGAATGGGCCTTGTTATGTGGGTGTGACACGCTGCAGAGGGGCAGTTCTTCCCTCCCCTGTCTGCAGGCCTCTTGGAAAGTGACTCTACCGCTCCTTCCATTAAAAAGTAAATCTCTTGCCAGAACCGGTTTGGCTCAGTGGATGGAGCGTCGGCCTGCGGACTCAAGGGTCCCGGGTTCGATTCCGGTCAAGGGCATGTGCCTTGGTTGCGGGCACTTCCCAGTGGGGGGCGTGCAGGAGGCAGCTGATCAATGTTTCTCTCTCATTGATGTTTCTGGCTCTCTGTCCCTCTCCCTTCTTCTCTGTAAAAAGCAATGAAATTTAAAAAAAAAAGATAAATCTCTATACCTTGAATTTGGACTTGACTATTTAAATTGCTTCAGCCAATGGTACTCCAGCAAATGTGAGGAAAATAGACATTTGACAAACACGTGTGCTTCCTCCTGGGGACCATTCCACTGCCACATGAAAAAGCCTGAACTGCCCGGCCAGTGTGGTTCAGTGGTTGAGCGTCGACCTATGAACCAGGAGGTCAGGGTTCGATTCTGGTCAAGGACTCATGCCCAGGTTGTGGGCTCAATCCCCAGTGGGGAGTGTGCAGGAGGCAGCCAATCAATGATTCCCTCTCATCGTTGATGTTTCTATCTCCCTTCCTCTCTGAAATAACAAAAAGAAAGAAAAAAAGCCTGAACTAGCCTCCTGGAAGCTGAGATCAAGTGGAAAGAGGCATCCGTCATCCAGCCTTCCAGCTAGGCCCCAGAACATGTGAATGAGGCCACCCGACATCATTAGGTGTAGACCAGAAGAATTAATCACAAACTCATGGCAAAGGATAAAAGCTTGTATTTTTAATGCACTTGGAGGTGGTTTGTTACTCAGCAAAAGTTAATCTTATGTTATTTTTATACTGAAATTATAAAATATTTTAGATAATCAAAAATTAGATCAATTTTATAAAGCAATCTCAAAAAAATAATTCTAAAAGAGAATGCAGAATTTGCCCTTTACACTGATTTACACTAAAAGGTGATTATTGATCAACTTCTCATTACTGCTATCCTAGACCACAGGTTGTTAACTGTATAACACTTTCCACCAGACACTCACGAATATTTGACAGATTTAAAACTATGATAGTTCAAAACATACTAAATTTAATTTAACAATTACTTTTCAAGTAGACCGGATGGTACTGCAGCAGATGAATTTTTATTCATGGTTTCACCACAGTAGCCTTGCATTTAACAGCCGTGCAAATGAGAATCTGATGAAGAGTCTATAAATGCTTCTTTTCCTAAGACTGGGGAAGCAGAAAACAAAGTGTCATGTCTTAGAACAGTCAAATGTGCTCCATAACTTTGCATAAAAACATTACATACATTTGGCACATAAACAATATGTGCCTGTGTATAGATGTTAGATGAATTTTATATATTTTGGGCCATGTCATTTTAGTCATTGCTCATCGTATCTGAGAAATGTAAAGATAGTACTGTAGATAGAGACATAGATAAAGGTATCGAGGTATACCTATATCATCATAACATCTACATCTATATGAAAGCTGCACTTCTGACAGAAGTGAAGAATACAGGGAAGCTATAGGTAACTACGATAGCTTCCACCATTAGTAAGCGTAAAAAGCACATAATAATAAAAGACGGAGGGAAATGTCTTTTCTGAGCACAAGGCTAGGAATTTTATAGTCAGAATGTCTGCAAAATAATGATACAACGCACTGTTGAAGAAAATAGAAATTCCTGTTGTCTCACCAACTATCATGAGGGACTTCCTGCAGATCCTAGATTAGTCTGACTCATATTACTCCACAAGCTTCTTCAAATTTTCCTGTGAAAAGAAAAAAGTAGTTTGATCTCTCTCACAGACCCACTGTAAAGATTAGAGAACAGTGGTATCATTAAATTAAAAAATATTTGAACAGAGATTTATCACCTCTTCATAAGAAACAGAATGGAGCATACAAATGAAGCTATAAAAGATTCTAGGATCCTTTAGCACAATCCTCTCATTAAAGAGAGTCACAGAGATTGCGTACTTTCCCCAACCAAATAAGAATCGGTCACTGGTTGTTTTCCCAGCTAGAACTCAGGCTGCAGAACCTAGAATATGGACCTTGGTTTCAGATACACCTGGGTTCCAATTTGCACTGCTGGGCTTTTCTGAGCCCGTTTCTTCATAGGTATATTAGGCAACAGTGATGGTTTTCCAAACGAATACCCATGTCAAAACCTAGCAAATTCTTTCACCCTCAATATGTGTTGTTTGTTATAAATCAATGATACCTTAATCAAGTTAACTTTTTAAAAAATCGGATTTTCAGTTAAAAAGGGCAGCGGAAGTGGAACTCAAACTGGTAATTTGTACACTTTATCACATCAGAGATTCTTCAAGCGAGCATTAACTATTTATATAACCCTACAGCTGTTTAAGGACACTGACAAAAATCAGGAATAAGTCTCTTCCCTGGGGTAGACTTTACTTAATTGATCTTTTTTAAAATGACTTTAAAGTTTCAGAAAATAAAGATATAAAAGGTCAGAGGGTTCTTTTACTATCTCCTTTCTTGTGTACCCAGGGGCAATTTTCCAGCTACTGGTGCATTTTTCCCCTTTCAGGAATCCAAACAGTCAGGAATGCTGCTCATCTGTCTTGGGGGTGGACACATAGCTCTGCCTATAACACAGCCCAATCCTGTGGGAAATACCGAAAGGCTTCAAAGGAGTCCTACATTTCTTGAAACATGAGATCTTTGTCAGAGTCACAGCTCACTGTTCTCAGAAGTTTCTGTAGACTCTCTGACTCCCTTCTGCTTGCCACACTCAGGCACTCATCCACCAGACATTTACTCAGCACAGTTGTGCAGGGCACTAGGCTAAAGGCTTGTGTTATTATACTGAACAATCCAACGTCCCTGTTTTTACAGTATTTACCCTCTAATGATGGGAGAAAAACAATTTAAAAAAAGGAGACAGCAGCCCTAGCCAGTTTGGCTGAGAAGATAGAGCGTTGGCCTAGGGACTGAAGGGTCCCAGGTTCAATTCTGGTCAAAGGCACATGCCCGGGTTGCAGGCTCGATCCCCAGTAGGGGGCGTGCAGGAGGCAGCCAATCAATGATTCTCTCTCATCATTGATGTTTCTATCTCTCTCTCCCTCTCACTCCCTCTCTGAAATCAATTAAAAAATATTAAAAAACAGAAGGAAACAGCAAAATAAACTAACTTTCAGATACCAAAAGATAGTATAATCAAATTTGGCTGGAAGAGGAGTGCTAATTTAGGTCAGGTAGTGGTGTCTCAGTCAAGATTCGAATAATAGATCAGCCAGAAGAAAAACTGAGGGACAAAGTACTCCAGGCAGAGAAAAGGCCTCAAGGCAGCAAAATAAATTTGGGACATTTACAGCATAGAAGGAGGTGTGGCTCACTGGTGGAGCATCGACCTGTGAATCAGGAGGTCCTGGTTCGATTCCCCATCAGGGCACATGCCTGGGTTACAAACTTGATTCCGGGTGTGGGGAGTGCAGGAGGCAACTGATCAATAATTCTCTCACATCATTGATGTTTCCATCTCTCTCTCCTTCTCCCTTCCTCTCTGAAATCAATAAAAATACATTTTTATAAAAAGAGGAGTGTGGATGGAGCCTGGTGAATGCAGACAGAGATAGATCGGAGATAAAGTTAGAAAAGTAGGCAGGGTCGAGATGAACTAGGGTCTAATGGGTTGTGGAAAGGAGTTTGGATTTTTGCTTGATCTTATTTCATGCAACCTGGCTATTCTCAGGAGACCTGAATTGGCCTTTTCCCTTATCTCTTACTTTTAGGTTGACTGCGCTTTAGCAGACGTCAGAACGTCAGTCAGTTGGTTCATTTGGAATATAATATGTATCCTGGGGCCAGGACAAAATAAAAATGCAAGTCCCTGTTAAACAAATTATTTCAAGATCATGACAGCAGAGCATTAAACCAAATACAAGGCCCAACTGAGCCAGCGGCCCTTTTAAAAGCAGGTCCTTGTGCAACTGCATGGGCATACAACCTTGAAGCTGGCACTGATCTTGATAAAAGTTACTGGTGAATGATTTCTGTTTTCATTTCATCTTATCTATCAATCATATAAACGTAGCCCCTGAAGCCTTTTACATGGAGTAGCCCCTGAAACATGTGACTTAAAGGAAGATGCCAAGAATAAGAAACCAGGATATCAAGACTTACTAAGGCAGCTTCATGCCATGAGTGTGCTTTAATTTATTGGGAAACAGTGAATATTCAGCCTCGTCTCAAGCAAACTGGAATTCACTACTTCTTACTATTTATTCAAATGCATTACTCTTCCTCCTTTAAGTACAGGAAAAATCTTCTAATATACAGCTGCCAATAAACAGTTGTTTGTAATGCCAGATTAATTGTTAGGTATTTCACATTGCCAAATGAACCCAGTAACTTTATTAGATAGACAGTTACAAAATACAGCTCAGTGACTAACATACTAAGGTTTAACTTGCAATTTCCTGAATTTATATTAGCCATTAAAATGCCAAAAAGTAATTAGAAACCAAATTTTAAAAATAGCACATCTTTATAATCTGTAAGTCTTCAGAAAGTCTGAAAAGCAGTAACACACAATAGGAAAACATTGTGTGACTCAAAATTTCTTTTTTCTTTCTTCTCAACCTTCACCATTTCTCAGTCCCCACCCCCAAAATGATTTATATAAAAATAACCTATTTTACTTACTATGTAAAATTAGACATGATCATATCTAATATCTAACTAGATAACTAGCTAGAAAGGGTTCACAAGGATTAATCATTTACGGCTGAGCAATGACATTACAAATTAAAGGTGCCAAGTCTGAAATCTCAGTCCAGCCCCTTATATTTTAAGTCCGTTTGTAATCAACACCTCTACTACCTGCAGAACAAGGTTGTACTAGTCTTGCCCTGAGGTGCTCCCATTCCATTCCAGGCAGAATCCATTATG
Organism: Myotis yumanensis; assembly: GCF_028538775.1. NCBI lineage: Eukaryota > Metazoa > Chordata > Mammalia > Chiroptera > Vespertilionidae > Myotis > Myotis yumanensis. Next base: position 26,503,371 of record NW_027223767.1, on the reverse strand, counting down.
TAGCATTCATTATCATAATTATTTATGCATTATCACAAGCAGACTCAGACTCACGAGAATTGCAGCCAACAAGACTTTATTGCTATCAAGATTATTGTACCCTGGAAAGGAATAGTTTCAGTTGCAATTACAAAACAAAATAAAATAATAGAACCCGAGACAAAGACACTATGACTGACATTTATATGTACTGCTACCTGTTGCTACATGAAAAGGTTGCCTAGAGGATGCTGGAGGGAATGTACTCTTGCTTTCAGTGACATTAACATGTGCATGGGGCTTGAGTCTACACGGTAAGAAATTTAAAATATGACAGATATGTCCCGAAAGAGCTGACAATCTGGTATAAGAACTAAGGGAGATACAGATGAAAAGATTTTCAAACATTCTCATAAAACAAAACAAATTTGTAGAATCACATAATTTTGAGATTTTTGTGCCAGAGTAGAAAAGAGTCAAAGGGTGCTTGGATTTTATTGGCTTTTTAAAAAAAAAATTTTTTTTAATTGATTTCAGAGAGGGAGAGAGAGGGAGTAAGAGATAGAAACATCAACGATGAGAGAGAATCACAGGTCAGTTGCCTACTGGGGATGGAGCCTGTAACCTGGGCATGTGCCCTGACTAGAATTGAACCTCGACCTCCTGGTTCATAAGGTGATGCCCAACCATTGAGGCACACTGGCCTGGCACGATTATTCTTTACAAAACAAATATAAAAAGGGAATGTCAGCCGATTTTTCCAGAAATTTTTCCAGGAATGCCTGCACAGAAGACAAGAGAGCAACCTCCCCAATCTCAGCAACCACTAAGTTTATATGTATTTTTCCTGGTTTTTACTGTTTTGGTAACATGAATCAAAAGAAGAAATATTAATACCACCTGGGAAGAACCCCAACCAAAGAAATCTGAAATATAGTAAATGCCCCCACCTCCTTTTCTGTTTATTTTGTATGCTGGTGCTAAACTCCCAAGAGTCATGATTTAAAAAGAAATTGTACGCCCTTCTAATTTATTTCCAGGATGAGGGGAGGGTAACATTTTTGCTTTCTTATGTGGCTCTTTGAAAATGTGTTGCACGAAGTTCCTAAAAAATAAAATGTTTACCTTTGAAAGAAAAAATAATAAAAATTACATTATTATCTTATTCCGTTGTCTTCATTGTACAGATTGTTATGTGAAATTCTCTTATTTATGTATGTTATTGATCATCTCCTGAGTCATCAGAAGAAAAGACTGTAACAGAAGTGATCCTGACTTTCTCTATAATTGTAGCCCTCGTAGGTTGAACAGGGTCTGGCCCACGAGAACAGTGAAATAAGTAAGTAAATTACTGAAAATCATTCCTCAGGCAGCTCTGGTCATTAGAAAGGAAGCCTGACATTTACTAATTTTTCACTATGTCTCAGGTACTGTGCAAATCACTTTACACGCATAATCTCACTATTACGATTCCTAAAAGGTCACGAAGTCTGGGGCCCAATAACTGGCCCCAGGACACCAGGCCGACGTGCAGACCCAGGGATGAATCTGGACCTAACCTGAACCTGAGCTCTTCACCGCGACTTTACATAGTTTCTAGAGATGCTTCCGTTCCAGCAACACCGGCTCTGCTGTCTACTCCGTCCGGTGGGATAACGGAAGAAGCTATCGCATCCCGAACATCTATTTCCCGAGGTGAACATCCCCGTTTCCTCCCGGCCTTCCTTCAATGACCCTCGCATCCTGGCCACTCTACACCAACTTCGGAGGGACCGCGTCCCTCCGGCTCCACCAGCGGTGATGTCGCTGGGCAAGTAGTTCGGGGGCGTCGGGGCAGGGGACCCCCATTCCCTGGGGCTGAGAAAATGACGTGATTGCTCCAGGGGCTGTGGTTCGTCACCCCAGGAAGGCTTCCCAGGACAGGTGACCCCAGCGCCGGGGCCCGCGCGGCAAGGAGCAGGCGGGCGGCCAGAGAACTCCAGGTAAAAGGACCGCGGGACAGCGGCCGTGGGGGGCCACTCGGTCGAGACAAAGACTGATACCGTTTAGGAAGGCCGGGGACACCACCCCGAGTGAGGACGGGTGCACGCGGAGGAGCGTAAGGCGTTTTCCTAAAAGTTAGATAAGTCGGAGCGAAACCAAGTGGGAGGAACAGTCCTAAAGCAAAACGCGAACTTACCCGTAACCTGGCAACCCGGCCTCCGTAGCGCGACTCCGGGCGTAGCCTCCCCAGCAGCCTGGTAGCCAAGGCAGCGGCGGGCTCCACTCTGGTATCGCGAGACAGAGCAGGCCTCGCGAGATCTTCCCTCGTGCGTGACCGGCGGACGTCCTTTTCGGACGCTATGGGAGGGCTCTGGCGCTCGGGATGGCGGCGCGTCGCTTTCTGCGGCTGGCGCTGGCGCCCCCTTGGGTCCCCGACCAGCGTCGCGGAGAGGGTGGAACAGTGCCTCAGGCCGGAGAGGAGTGGGACGGGAGGTGCTGAGAGGGGGCTGAGGCTGCTCGGAACATGGAGGCGCCTGAACCTGGCCCGAGACCTGGCCGTGCAGCCGGCCCGGCGGCCGAAGAGCACGAATCCGCACGCGCGCGCGCAGGAGGAGGAATGGCGGCAGCGAAACAAGACGGTCCTCACGTACATGGCCGCGGCCGCCGTGGGCATGCTGGGGGCGTCCTATGCCGCCGTGCCTCTTTATCGGCTCTATTGCCAGGTAGGGGCCGCCGCTGCCCACCCCGCTGGGCGGTGTCCTGTTGGGACGTCCGAGATGATCGCCCAGAGAGGAAACGGGCTCAAAGCGGTGACTGGGCCAAGGTCACCAAGGAAGTTCGCGGCGGAGCTGCAAATATAGTGATCCTGCTGCAGAGTGAAATTCGTTCATCTCTGAGCTCGCCCGGAAAGTCCGCAGCCTGCACTCCGGAATCCAGCCACCTGCTTTATCCTCCGGCTGCTGGCGCACGTGCCCGCTTTAAAAAATGTAGTGCATGTTAGCACATTAACTCGCTGAGCCACACGGTTGATGAGCGCAGGTTCACTCTGGAGATGGGAGTCCGCCTGTTACTTGTGCTTACACCGGGAGTAGCTTTTTATCCATCAAAAGAGACCGGAGTTAGGCCTCTGAGGGCCCCATCCCCGTTCATTTGTAACTAACGTGCTTATCCTGGGCTCTGTGTTCAGCATCTAGCTCGTTCTCTGTGTGGTCCTCGGGACCGGCAGGATCAGCATCACCTTGGAACTTGAGTGCAGATTCTTGTGCCCAACTCCTGACCTACTCAGTCAGGAGCCTGGGCGTCAGTATTTGAATAAGTCCTCTAGCTGGTTTTGATGCAAACTAATGTTTGAGAACCATATATGGTCTCCATAGTTCTTAAAAGTAGTCATTTCTGTTACTCCGGCATTGGAGTAACCAGGGAGCTTTTTAAAAAACTGACAGATCAGTGACATCCCAAACCAGTTAAATCAGAATGTGTTGGAGTGGGGGTCAGGCATTAGTAATATTTTAAAGATTGCTCAGAACCTTTTCCACTGTTCATACCAGGCTAATTTCCCCTGAGCTTACAGAGGTGAACTTAACCTTTATTTTGTGTGATGACCGAGACAGAAGCCAAAGGGACTTTTTAGCCTCCTGATATCAGCATTCATGTGGGAAAGTGCAATCGCTTGATTTGTGGAGGATGAGTGTAGAATGTGAATTAGTTTCCAGCAGAGGCCAGCCGAGAGCCAGCCTGAATCCCAAAACAGCAAGTATGGACCACCACAGACCAAGTTGATTTTATTCCTTAGGGAATATTTAGCAATGGCAGGAGGGTGCTACTAGTTAGTATCTGGTGGGTAGAGGTTAGGGATGCTGCTAAACGTCTAACAGGACAGAAACACACCCCACCTCACCACCAAAAAAAGAATTATCCAACCCCAAACGTCATTAGTGCCAAGGGTGAGAAATCCTGGCCCAAACTGAAATGAATGGCAGTATTTTGTGTGCATGTGTGCAAGCACAGGGCAGAAAAGTAAAAGCAGTTGTGATTTATCCTAAATTTAAATCACAGTCGGATGTTAAATAGTGACATTTCCAACAGAGTATCTCTTTCACTTTTGGACTCAGAACTTTAGAGGCAAAAATAAGGGCTTATATAAACCACTTAATACAGTGAGCTCATTTTCTGAGTCTGCAACATGTGCCCAGAGAAAGTAAGATTTATTGAGTTCTTGGATTCAGTTAGTGGCAGAACTAGACTGGAGACCAGGCCATATTTTCTTCTCAGTGCCCTTTTCTATTTTTTCTAATCATCAGACAAAAATTTAAAGACTGCCAGTCAGAAATAGTGCCTGAAGGAATCTATATTCAAGTGATTTCGAATTCTTCAGGAAAAGGAGTCATATGTTAAAACGTAAGCATTATAGCCTTCTTGGGCAGAAGCATATACTTATATATTACACAAAGATAAAGGCTTGCCCTCTGATGCATCTTTTAGGGTTATAATGTAATTTGCATGGCAGTCAAGTGAAGCTAGCTGACTGGTGTAACAAGCGGGAGTTAGTAATACTATATTTTGCTGGGAGTCTTCCCCTAGCCTCAAATTTGGTATTTTTTTCCTAGTATAGTAACAGATTAATTATCCGGAGACCAGAATTCTGGCAACCTCAAGCATCAGAAGAATGATGAGCCTGGAAGTAAGAATATTTTTTTAAAGCATTTTTGATGATAAAGGAAATAATGGCAAGAAAGATAGGGAAGAAGTGTCATACACAGATTATTCTGATGTCTTATGATTAGTTCATTCAGTGGCCAAAGAGATCAAGTTCTCTGATATCTGTAAAAGCTATACTACACAAAAATTACAAAAGTTACAAAAACATTTACCAACATGGGAAAATACTTGTGCTTGAGAAAAGCAGATTACAGAGTGAAGCTAAAGTGAATCTGTGCTGTAAAAGTTAATAATATGAAAAAGGACCAGATAGGAAAATTGAATTATTTAAATAGTTTTACTAAAATGACAGGATTGTGGGTAAATTTTATTTCTATTAATAATAGTTGATATGAAATACTAGGAATAAAGGAAAGTATGCTTATTGAAAAGCTAAATATTCTGAGCTGTATTATCAGTGAAGAGTCGTCTGTCTTCCAAATGACTCATTTTTGACCATGCCACATAACCGAGTGATTACTGAGAAAATACGACTTAAATAAATTTAGGCCTTTGACCGCCCCCCCCCCCCCCCGCCAAGTGGTTAAATCATTTGACACATTCATAGGAAATGGTCAGTGATAGTACATAAACTTGGCTCCTATTGTGTTATTAAAGTTAAATGGTTTTTAAAATTATGATTTTGTCCAATAGATCGTCAGCACCTAAAAGTAATACGTAACATATTACACTTCTTTTTCTAGACTACTGGACTTGGGGGATCAGTAGCAGCAGGTCATTCATCAGACCAGATTGAAAACATGGTGCCTGTTAAGGATCGCATCATTAAAGTTACCTTTAATGCAGATGTGCATGCAAGTCTCCAGTGGAACTTTAGACCTCAGCAAACAGAAATATATGTAAGTGATCAAAGAAATACCTGTAAGTATTAAAAGATTACTTTTTTCAGTGTAAAAATTCAGTGAAACTTAAAACTGTTTCACAATTTTGGAAACACTCATCTACATTTAATTTCAAAATGTTGACAGACTCCATAACTAAGTATGCATATTAGAGCATTGGTTCTTCACTGATATATACAAGTAAAATTTGGAAATCAGGTGTTCATGGGTAGTATTCACTATTTTGCTGGCTCTTAGTTTAGGTATTATGGTCTGATGGATAGGAAAAATAATGTGACTGATTTAGTAGGAAAAGAAGGAGCTGTGTGAGGCTTAAAGTATTGATAATGAATATGTTTTATTTTAAAAAACAGGTAGTGCCTGGAGAGACTGCACTGGCGTTTTATAAAGCTAAGAATCCTACTGACAAACCAGTAATCGGAATTTCTACGTACAATGTTGTACCATTTGAAGCTGGACAGTATTTCAATAAAATACAGGTACAACTAAATGCAAACTATAGAATATGATAAAAGTATAAAAAAACTATTTAGCACTAAATTTAATGCAGTATTTTAGTGGGTATTGATTTCTGAAAACTCATTTCTTCTAAACTTCAAACTACTTTTTTTTCATTGCTTATAACAGCTCTGTAGAGGTTTAGAGCCAAACTAAATGGAAATCTGCTTTTAAGATTAGAAGAATTTGTTGATTCTAGGTCCTTAAAGCAGAACTCAATCTAAGATGAAAAGATGCTGTTACCCTATCACAGAATTTAAAGATTATGTTTAACAGTATGCTTATTAAAGCCAATAAATGCACCATTAGTTTTTACTCTAGATAATAGAATAGAAATATTAATAAACTGATACCTTTCTATAACTTCTAGTGCTTCTGTTTTGAAGAACAAAGGCTTAATCCACAAGAGGAAGTAGATATGCCAGTGTTTTTCTACATTGATCCTGAATTTGCTGAAGATCCAAGAATGGTGAATGTTGATCTCATCACTCTTTCTTATACTTTTTTTGAAGCAAAGGAGGGCCACCAGTTGCCAGTTCCAGGCTATAATTGAAGTCAATATCTTATGATTCAAATTTGTGATTTTTGAAAAATCATGTATCTTGTCTTCTCAGAAGAGAAACATTCTACAATAATGTATTCTATTCTTTTTTATGCTTTCTATTTTAAATATTATGTACTTCCCCCCAACTAATTTACCCTACTTAAAATTGAGAGAAGAGGTTCAGCTTTTTATTATAAGAAATCCACTTGCCTATTTAGAATGTATGACTGTTCAAAGCCGTACTTTGCTAAGTAGTAATAAAAGAAACTGCTTTGTTTCTTAAATATGTAGGCATGGTCCCTTCCAAATTACTAGCATTACATACCTGTAGTAGTACTTTTTTTTTTTATGCCCAGTATTGTCTCAAGATCTAGGTCAGAACTTCTGACTATATTTCTAAAACACTTGGTTACTATTTGAAAAGCTCCAAATGGAAGGGGAATCACTAAGCCCTAACAGTTTGCCCAAAGATTACATTCTGATTTCAGATGGGACTGTTTTTCCTTTAAGATTTTGGGCGGTTTACATTCAGAGTACTGAATAATTACTTTGAAGTTTTGGTATCATGAAATTGAAATGAAATGCAAATATCTACTAGACTTCTAGTATTTCTTGTGATAGCTCCAAGTCCCTGAATGTTAAAATGTAAGTGTGGGAAATGTGAAGATTACTCACATAAGTTCTGCAATGAACAAACTGTAAAAAAAGATGTATTAAATTGTTTTAATAGTAATTTATTTGTCATTGTAATTTATGATATAAATGAATGTATAATTTATTCTGAATATTTTCCAGTGGTCGTTGTTTCAAAAAAAATTTAAATTGCAATAAAAAAAAGAGAGAGAGAATATTTAGTATTATAAAGAATTGTATTTAAAGGCAACTTGATGTAGCATCCTGTGACCTCTTCAGGATACATGAAATAGGAACTACAATATTAAGGTTTTTACAATTCATAATTCTAAACAAGAATATTATTTATAAAAAAGTGCACATATTCGGCTTTAGTTAAATGAAGGCACTCACTATTCTCCTGAATACTATATTTAGTTTCTTAGATTTTGTGCTTACATGTATTCAGAATCATTTTGTAATAAAATAATATCCATCTACTCTCATCACCGCCATGTGATGCTTTCTAAATGTAGGAACGCCTGAGAAACATAAGATGCTCCAATTAACCTGATTGGCCCCAGTACAATGAATTTTTTCTTCTGTTGGAGTTTTAAGTGAAAAATGTTAAAAGCAAGTTTTTTTTAGATAAAACTTGAACTGTTACTCTTCTATTTAAATTTCACTGTTGCCAAGGAGAAGTGTTCCACCCTGGTTTTAAAGTGTTGGTAGATCTTGTCTTCTGGGCCTCACAGCTGGACAGTCTACCTCTTGGAGTTGTTACCCCTAATGCAGCTAGTGAGCTGGTCTTTCCTTTTCACCTAGAATAAACAGAAAATAGTCAACCATCCCCATCCTTTCCTTCTCTTTCCCCATTCCTTGATAACTAGAGGGCCACACACTAGTAGAGGAAAGGTGGGAATGTACTATTTCCATTGGGGGTGTGTGCAAGGGGAATAAATAAGGTTAATAGGTTATTAGTGGCCATGCATTCATTAATAAATAAGTGGGATGACTAGTCCAGCAAATAAAAATCATCCAGACCTATCTGGATTAACAATGGATGGTTTCTATCTGTCCCAGTTAACAGGTGTCAATTGCACATATAAGACAGATGTCTGATTCTAGTGCTAAAAAGTTCTTATTGATCATCTGTTTTTGTTAACATTAATATTTTTATACACAGATGAATTTCTGCATTCCCAAGATTTATTATTTTTAGTTAACAAGGTCACAAAGAACGTATTTCATTGGGGAACAAATAGTTCATTCGATTGAGTGATTTGAAGGAACTTGTATATTAATATTTCACTCATTAAAGTGTCAGATGGCCCTTACAAAACATAAATACTAACTAGAAAAAGTGATAACTACACTGAAATCCTATAGAATGTGGAATGAAGGGTGTGTAAGTTGAAGTCTTTACCTTAACAGTCACTATGATTTTGAGTGCCTTTGCGGTGATGAACATCAATTTCTTCATAAATAGCTCTGAAACAAACAAGCCATTGTGGCAAAAGGGTTACATATCACTTTCAAAGTACTATTTTGGCTTTTAACCTGAACTAAAAATCTGGTTCCCTTAGCCATTCAGGCTGTTTAAGTGAATAAAAACAAAAATATCTGCCCTGAATCTTACATTGTAGCTTTCTTAGATCCTAATGGTGCAGTTCCTCTGCATCTTTTTTTTTTTTTTAATATATTCCATTGACCTTCCACAGAGAGGAAGGGAGAGAGACAGAGAGCCAGAAACATCGATGAGAGAGAAACATCGATCAGCCGCCTCCTGCACATCTCCCACTGGGGATGTGCCCGCAACCCAGGCACATGCCCCGACCGGAATCGAACCTGGGACCCCTCAGTCCACAAGCCGACGCTCCATCCACTGAGCCAAACCAGTTTTGGCTCCTCTGCATCTTAACGATATGTGTATTGTATAGTCAATTCACTTTAATTGTGATTTAATGAAAAATATGGCTAAAATTTGGACAGTTTGCTTGTGCTTTTTAAAAGAAAAATTGTTCAGCTTTTCCTCGTTTTAAAACATTTTATAAAATATATTAACTTTAGTTTATATAACCTGTGTTAATACAGTCCAAGCTCCTGAGCCACCTTTAGCTTAAATGTCATCTTTGTACTTTATATATAATATATATAATATATAATAATTTTTCTATGACAGTCTTCATTCAACTCTTTATATATGTCTTATATGTCTGTGGCTAGAAAATATATCATTCATATACTAGTACATGGCTGAAGAAAAATCTAAAAATCACTGAAGTCTTGGTCATCAATATCACAAAGCCCTAGCATGGTCCAGATATTTTTAAAAGTTTCCCCAATAAGTGTTGTCTTCATTTTCCACAAAACTATTTCAACCTCCTTCACTCTCAAGTCTCTTATCTCCCTCCTCTCACTCTGAGTCAGAAACCCCACTTCTTAATAAATCAAATGCCTTGATATGGATACTTCCTCATCTTCCCATCACTGAATCTTCAAGTCTGTTTTCATCTGCATCATCATTTCCTTTTGGGATCCTTTCGAGCCCTGGCTTCTCAAACACTTACCTCCTTTAGTTATTTCCCTTCCCCAACCGAATCTTTAACCTCTCCCTGCCTACTGGATCCTACCCCTCAGCATTCACAGATGCTCCAGCATCAACAATATAGCCCCCAACCCTGTGTCTACTTGGTGATCACCTCAGTAACCCTCTGGCTTCCAAACCATTTCCCAGCATCCCTTTGTGTTTAAGTTTCTGGTGTCTGCACTTCCTGTCGCTACTCCATCTCTTACTTATTAATGCACTGAAATTTGCCTTTTGTCCCCATCCATCTACCAAAATGGCTTTTACTAAAATCACCAATGAGCCTGGCCGATGTGGCTCAGTGGTTGAGCCTTGACCCATGAACCAGGAGGTCACAGTTTGATTGCCGGTCAGGGCACATGGTGTTGCAGTAGGGGGCATGCAGGAGGCAGCTGGTCGATGATTCTCCCATTGATGTTTCTATCTCTATCTCCCTCTCCCTCTCTCTGAAATTAATAACATTTTTTAAAATCAATGATTTCCAGTTATTTAATCCATTATCGTTCCAATTTTAGTATATGTGCTGCCGAAGCGAGCACTAATCCATTATCTAGTTGTCAGTCCTCATCTTACTTGTCCTCTCACTGAAGTTCATCACAGTGGTGCACTCCCTTTTTGGTTTCCAAATTGCAATTTCCACATCTAATAACAGGTTCCCTGTTGCTCTCTTTGCTCTTAGCTTTGGCTTTTCTGTGTCCTTGAATGTACCAAACCTCTCTCCTTGGGGTCTTTGTACCAGGTGTTCCCTCAAATATCTCCACATGCCAGGCAGGTCAAATGAGTGGATGCAGGGGGCCAGGCCAAGGGGCCTAGTGGACTGCAGAACCCACCTATTCTTAAGGAGACAGCCACTCTGTAACCCCAACCTATTGCTAGCATGTGAAAATGTAGGCCTGGCATCTAAATCCATAGGTCCAGATATTTTTTGAAATATCCCAGTGTTTTAACTGTTGGCTATTAATTTTTAAATGCATATTGTATATTCTGCACAGCTGTAGGCAAAGATACAGCGTGCAGGCTGCCAGTTTCTGAACAATGATTTCTATAAACATACTTTGACCATTTTTAACAATTTGGGGGTTAATCTTCAGTCAATCAAAATATACTAAAGCTCTAATGAGCCTACCATCCCAGAAATATTTTTATACACTTGACCTATAGGATATCAAAAAATAATGGTGCCTTAAGGATTTCAAGTTAAATAATTTTTTAAAATATATTTTATTGATTTCTTACAGAGAGGAAGGGCGAGGGATAGAGAGTTAGAAACATCGATGAGAGAGAAACATCAATCAGCTGCCTCCTGCACACCTCCTACTGGAGATGTGCTCGCAACCAAGGTACATGCCCTTGACCGGAATTGAACCTGGGACCTTTCAGTCCCCAGGCCGACGCTCTATCCACTGAGCCAAACTGGTTAGGGCAAGTTAAGTAATTTTTACTAATGCTTTATTAATTCATTTTAAGCACACTGTTGTCATACGTAGTGAAGACTAACACCAAGTTCTTATATGAGTTTTGGGGAGGATTAGGAGTCAAAGCACAGCTAAAATATCCCATCAGTGTGGTGTTGCTATGTCATTAATCAGTGACTAGTGCCCTTCTCAATCAGGAGAAAACCCAAGTTTCTGCCAAGCCATCCACGAGGAATCCATTAATGCACATGATGGTTCCGGTTACTTCTTAATGTGCAACCCAAGCTTTTTTATTTTTCAGTCACAAGGCCGAGAACGGTAAGACCATTAAGAGCAACAGCTCCCATAAAACCTCATAAGTCATTTTTAATAAGGTCATCAATTTGTGCCAAGATCTAAGCAAAGTTAAATATATAAGCAAGCCCTGTTAGCTCTGCTACCAAAGGGAACCGAGACAAAAAATAAATTAATCATTCTGAAAATGACTTACTCTGTCGTGACAGCAGGAGCTAAGGGATCAAACTCCATTACCTCGTAGTAATTGGGTAGCTGGAGATCATTCTTTGTCATCGCTTTAGGCAAGAAAAAAAAAAGGCAGTAAACACACATTGTGCTTTTCAAGGGAATACGCACAATTAGTATTCTTATGATTTAGACTTCAAACATAAGATCCTAACAAAGACTGACAACGGAAACAAATACACAGCCATTCTAATACTACTCCCATGGCAACAAATCTATACAACAAAAGGATTTCAAACTTCAGCTAACGGTTCATTTACCCTCAGTGCTCAAAATACAATATTCAGCACAACCCAAACACTTTTATAATTTCCTCATGTCAGAATGGTATTTACCCTGAATTACTTCATGGAAGTTAAAAATGCAAACAAACTCCTCTCATTTTGCCTCTTTTATTTTTCAATTACCAATACATCTCTTGCAGACTCACATTCAGTTTTCCCTTGTTAGTGCAAATAATAGGGTCCTGAGTACCTGGGTGGTTGGCGGGCAAGGCTGGCAGTGTCTGGTTTGACGGTGAGGCTGGAACGGTGTGTAGACTCACCGGCTGTAGTAACACTGAATTTTGATATACTGGAAGCTGAAGAGAACACAGTGCATATTCAAATCAACATTCTACAATAAGTTTCCCTTTTTTAAAATTAGATTCTGAGGCTTCCAAGGGGCACTATTCCAAGAACCGTATGTTCTTAACTGGATAGGAATTAGTAATTCTGAACTACTACTTTAGTTTTTTAAGTAATAACCACTTATAAAATTTACTGCTTTTCTGTCTGTCTTCATGCCATTATACCTCATTTCCCATGTAAAAGGCTGAAGAAACATGTTGCTTTAAAAAAATAAAAGGAATATACAGGGTGGGTCAAAAGTAGGTTTACAGTTGTTGGTATGGAAAATAATAAATAATAACATAAGAATAAAAACTTTCACTTACAACTGTAAACCTACTTTCGCCATACTCTGTTTACCTCAATCCAGATTTAGTGGTTTTACTAAATATACAATCTCAAACAGGAACTAAAATATCTTGACGCTATAGAAAGGCATAAAGTGACATGTGGAATCTAAATAACGGACAAACAAAACAGAAACAAACGCATAGATACAGAGAACTTTTTTGATAGTTGCCAGATGGAAGGAGGGCCTGGGGAGATGGGTGAAAAAGCGGAAGGGATTAAGAAATATAAGTTGCCAGTTATAAAAACAGCCATAGGGATGTGAAGTGCTAGTACAGCATAGGGACTATGGTCAATAATATTGTAATAATTATGTATGGTGTCAGATGGGTACTGGACTTATCAGAGTGATCACCTTGTAAGTTAAATAAATGTCTAATCACTATGCTGTACACCTGAAACTAATATAATACTGTAAGTCAACTGAAACTTTAAAAAATCAAAAGAAAAAAAGATTAAGACAATAAGGAAAAGTCCTAACAAAGCCTACATCAATACATTATAAATTCAAAGAGACATTGAGAAAAACATTAAAATTTATGACCAGCAGTTCTCTTTTGGCCATGACAATCGGACTAGGTGCACTGCCAGGAAAGGGTTTCATTACTTACACTCTCGTATGTATGACTTGAGTCGGGGTTTTGGCTGGTCCTTTGGGCAAACCTAGGATAGTGTGATAACACAGCATGATTACCCTACAGTGAGAACACAAATGCAGAAAGTAAGATGACCTTCCTGGTCTAAAAATGAAACGTAAAATGTACCTTCAGACTGTACAAAAGCACTAATTTTACAAAACAATTCCAACTGCTTTCAGTGCCCACCAGGTCATGATGCCCAATTGCCAAAGAGTAAAGACAGCACTGTCCCTTGGCAGTGGGAGCCCCAAGACACTGGTGCACGCACAGTACACTGTGAAAACAGGGCCTTCAGTCTTTCCATCAGAGTAGCTCCCACACCACCATTTCCTGAAGGTGGAGAGGTGATGCAGAGTAGAGGTTAGGAAGGAACAGGGGAGGGCGCTGGCTCTGGGTCAGGTGGAGTAATCACACTGGCCTTGTCTCTCCCACTAAATGCAGCTAGAAAACCTGGACAGAACGAATGCATGGAGCAAATATTTGAGGACTGAAAAGTAAATAGCTAAAGGCTGACTTGGAAAGAAGACAAGAATTTGAGTATCACTGGCAAACTTACCATTTTTTCTCCTCTGGTGTTCCCTAGCCTGAATGCAATGTAGCCTACAACCCAGCAGGGGGCCGTGAGGACAGACAAGAGCTCTAAAAGAAGCCCTCTAATTCTAGCTAAGGAGTAGTATGCTCAGGGTTAGAAATCCCCCCCCCCCCCCCATCCCCCGCCTCTCTCCTCTCTGTTCTCACACACCTAACCCTAGGCAATCCCAAGTTGGCTGCAGTGACATCATGGGTAACAGGGACCTGTAGGGGTTTAAAACCCTGAGTGAGGGGAACCTTCCTCTCCAACAGGTAGAGCTGTGATCCCAACAGGATGGGGGGAACCTCCCTTGTTTCTTTTTTTCCCCTCTGTCCTGCCATTCAGTCCCAGACACACTAACACTGAAGGAAGTGCATGGCACAGTAAACCTCCAGTTTCTGACTGCAGAGCCAAAAAGGGAGTCCTGGAAAGATAAAGTTATCAAAGAAACCACAAAGAGGGACAAATTCGGAGAAACAAACTCAAAGTTGTTTGTGAAATCCTGGGCTCGCCCTCTCCTCTGGTCTGTAACTCTGTGGATCTGTTCCCAGTCAGGATGCCAAAGGTAATGAGGACTGGACACAGCCTGCCGTCCAGATCTCAGACTGACCACTGAGTGAGGCACAGGTGAGACAGAGCTGAACAGCGCTGCAAAGCTTAGCCGCGTGGGAGCCACAGCATACAGAGGGCAGGTTAAACAGTGGCATGAAACTAGCAAGGCTGTCTACTAATATCAAAGTATCCACATTCTCACTAGGATTTAAATAAGAGCAAGGATCTCATAACATTAAAAAAGTCCAATATACAACCCAAACTTACTAGGCATTTGAAGAACTGGAAACATTTCAAGTGGCAAGAGAAAAGCCAGATCGACAGAAGTTGATAACATAAGGACACAGGTGCTGAAATTAAGATTTTAAAGCAGCTCTTACTACAAATGCTTCAACAAGAAACTGCACTCTTGGGAAAAAAAAAAGAAACATAGAAACCTCAGCAAAGAAACACAAGATATGAGGAGTCGAAGGGTAATTTTAGAATTGAAAAATACAGTAACTGAAATTTAACAATAACTATGGAACGAGCTCAACAACATATAGGGATGACAGAGGAAATAATCAGTGAACTTGAACATAGATCTATAGAAATTATCCAATCTAAAAAACAGGAAAAAAAATAAAAGTGAGAAAAGCAATGAACAGACCCTAGGGTTCTATGAGACAATGACAACAGGTCTAAGATTGGTGTCAACAAGAGTCCCAGAAGGACAGCAGAAAATGTGTAATGTTGAAAAAACATTTGAAGTATTTCAAATAATAAGGGCTGAAGACTTCACAATTTTGTTGATAGACATAAACTCACAGATTCAAGAAGTTCAGCAGATGCCCTAACTGGTTTGGCTCAGTGTATAGAGCGCTGGCCTGCAGACTGAAGGGTCCCGGGTTCGATTCCGGTCAAGGGCATGTACCTTGGTTGTGGGCACATCCCCAGTGGGAGGTGTGCAGGAGGCAGCTGATTGATGTTTCTCTCTCATCGATGTTTCTAACTCTCTATCCCTCTCCCTTCCTCTCTGTGGAAAATCAATAAAATATATTTTTTTAAAAAAAGAAGTTCAGTAGAGTCAAGTGAATGATGGCTCCCCAAAAACATATGACCTTGTCCTAATTCCTGGAACCTAAGAATGTTACCTTATTTTGAAAAGGGTCTTTGCAGATGTATTTAAGTTAAAGATTTTGAGATGACAATATCATCCTGTGTTATTTAAATGGGTCTTGAATCCAATGACAAGTGAGCTTGAAAGAGACAAGCAGTGGGACTTTTAGAGAAAACGGCAATGTGAAGGTGGAGGCAGAAAATGGAGTGATGTAGTGACATGCCAAAGAATGCAGCCCCGTGGGGTGTGTGGTCCTGCTGAATCTTAGACTTTCAGCCTCCAGAGCTATGAGAAAATAAGTTCCTGTGGTTTTAAACCACTGAGTTTGTGGTCATTTTTTCTAATGGTAGCCACAGGAAAGTAATACACTCAGTAAATCCAAAACAGCATAAACTAAAATCCAGGCCTAGATACATCATAATCAAACTGTTCAAAATTAGAAAAAAAAAATTCTTGAAAGCATAGTCAGAGAAAACACAGTATCTATAAAGGACAACAATTTGAATGAATGTAGGTTTCTCATTAGAAATCATTTAGGCCATAAGACAGTAGAACAATGTTTAAAAACTGCTGGGAGAAAAATGAACTGTTAACCCAGAATTCTATATCCAGTCAAAATATCCTTCAGTTACAAATATGCAATAAGACATACTCAAGTGAAGTAACACTAAGATTTTCGCTTCTGATAAACCTGCTCTAAAAGAATGGCTAAAGGAAATTCTACAGAGAGAAGGGAAATTATCCTGGGAGAAAATAAAGGAGCAACAGAGATGGTAAATATTGCATAAATATAATAGACTATTTGTCTCTTCTTGAGTTTTTTGAAATATACAGGGTGTATATTTCACTAAAAAATGTATACACACTAACAGCTGACAGTTCATTTGATGTTTCTTTCTTTTCAGATTTAACCCATTGGAGTTAATAATGATTCAAAGTGTATATACATTTTTTGGGACACCCTGTATTTGTGGGTTGCAAGCAAAATTATAATATTGTCTAGTGATAGTTTTTTATCTCCAATGTATACATATGTAATATCTATGATAACTATAATTTAAATGTAATCTATATGGTGATAAGGCTTCCACATTTCACTTGAAATGGCCAAATACTGTTTCTAAGTAGACTTAAAAGTAATGTATAGTGCAATCCCTAGAGTAATCAGTTCCTGCCCCCATATAGAAACTATACAAAGATACAGTCAAAATCACAATAGGTAAAGTGGAATGCTGAAAAAAATATTCAAATAATTCAAAGTATGCACGAAACAGAGGGGGGATAAAGGAACACAGAAAAAACATTACACCATCATAGATCTTACTCCAAACATATAATTACATTGAATGGAAATGGTCTAACCATACCAATTAAAGACAGGAATTACGAGAATACATGAAAATGCATGACACAACTATTTGCTATCTACAGTAAACTCACTTCAAATATTTGGGTATAGTTAAAAGAACAAAGATGGAACAAGATATACGATGCAAGCAAACACCAATTGAGAGAAAGCTAGAATGGCCGTATTAATACCAAAGTAGACATCAGGGCAAAGAAAATTACAAGGGACAAAGGGGGACATTACATAATGATAAAAGGGTCAATTCACCAAGAAAGTATAACAATCCTAAATGCATATGCCTTTAATAACAGAGCTTCAAAATACATGAAGCAAACACTAATTTTACACAATCTTTTCAAGAACTGCGACATAAGGGAGTTATTTTGGTGATGGTTACATGGATCTGTATATATGTTAAAATTCCTAGAACTGTACACTAAAAAGGGTTGGGTGTCAATTTTATCATAAAGGCAATAAAAAAATTGAAGCGCAGAAAGAAAACAGAGAGCAGGCACTCAAATCAGACCCTTTTGAATTTGAATCCCACGTATGCACTAGTTGGGTAACCTTCTTTTCTTCTTTTGTAACATGAGAGTGATGGGGTACCTACCTCAGGCTTTTAGGGAGCACTTCTAAGAAATTAATAGGCATTTCTTATTCTTCTTAGCCTGTTGCCTGATGGTAAGTGGGCTATAAATAGGACCTATGACTTTGCCCCTTCATCACTGTTTTGATCCTTTCTGCTATGAATAATTTCAGCACTCATGTGTTCTGTGATGAACACATTATACTGCAAACACAGAGGGGTGGAAAAATCTCAAGACCATAAGACTTTAGGATGGTTTGTTTTGCCTCTGCTGCTGAGTCAGAATGTCTGGTGGCCAGAGCCACCCAAGTGATCTTCATGCATAAGAAGACCCATGAGATCACAGAGTAAAATAAGCAGCTATTAGCTAGAACTGCTACTCAATATCTATATGAACTGGGACAAGTTCTATTCCCTAAGTTTCAGTCTTTCCTCCCATAAAATGAGAATAATGGTCACAGCATTGACCCAAGAACTTTTGCAAGGATTAAATGAAATGAACAAAAACAGCTCAGCAAAGCGCCTGGCACATAGCAAGTCCTTGGTTACTGGCCTGGCCATTACTCTTCACGATTCTGAACCTCATGTCCCTTCTCCTTCCTTTATCATTGTTTTTCCTCTACTTCCTGTTACTACGTTAAAACGAACAGATACAGAGACAACTCATAGAAGGCTTATTACCTACCAAATGCTATATTAGGAGGTAACATACAGCATCTCACAGAATCTTTGTAAGATCCTAGGAAGTATTCTTTGAAGAAACGGAAGGCTCACGCTGGGTAAGTATCTTATCCAAAGTCACAGAGCTAGTAGGAAGCAGCATGCTGAGATCCTGACTCAGGTCTGTCTGATTCCCAAGTCTCTGGTTTTCCTACTGTGTCATGCTTTCTGGAATATGAGGAGTCAGAAAGAGGAGGTGTTGGTTCTGGAGTATGACGGACATACTTACGTGGCTGTGTCCGTGTTTTCCGAGGCTAGCAGATCCATTTGTGGGCGAGGACTGGGCTGCAAGCTGTTCATTATCACAGGAGTTGGAGAGCTGAAACCTAGGACACAAAATGGACTTGTTGTTTGGCTTGAAACATTTTGTCGGTAACTTTTCTGTTGGCTTTTCCATGGGGGATGCGGGGGGTGGGGGGGGGGGGCGGTAAGAGGAGAGAGAGAGAGATTTCTGTCACCATAAAATTATGGAATTTCCTCAAACAGAAATTAAAGAGCCTTGTTTAAAGTAACTGGGAAGAGAGAAATTCCCCGTCACAAGGAGAGGTTGTTGAGAAGGTAACACATGTTATTGTGCTGGGTTTTCTCACATCCCAAGTTGATCAGGAATGGATGAGATTTGGCATGTCTTGTTCTGCCAACTTCCAAAGTAAAAAATCTATTGTATATACAGAGTTCTACCCTGACCTCCCCAAATTCTTAACTTCCCATCTTAAGTGAGACACCCCAAAGAGAATAACTATCCCCCCTGTGCCCCCGGAAAATGCCTGATAAAAATGTAAGAAAACTCTTTAATGAAATACACTCCGCACATCCCACTGGTCTACTAAGCAAGCAGTCAACATTTCAGAAATGAAGGAAGTTACAGGAAAACCACAAATTCAGTGATGCCAAATATTCTGGAAAAACCTCCTAATATAGAAAAACAAACTGATTTCAGTTTGGCAAAAACTTCTGGACATCAGCATTTCTCATTATCCTTATTTTGTAATTTACCCAGATTTTTTGATAGAATAGTAGGACGTAACAAATAAGATAGATATGATAGGTAACCCCAAGCCAACATTTCATTTTATAAACATCATTCCTTTACCTTCACAGAAACCCATTAAAATAACCATTGTTTTGACTTGATAAGATAGGGAAGTCTCAGAGGTTAGGTGACTAAGAGGTGGCAGAACTGGGATTTCAACTTGGACTCTCCTCTGACTCAAAAGCCTGTGTTTCCTCCTCTACATTTCGCTACTATGTGGATAAGGCCTCACAATTCCTGAATTTCTCTACATCAAATACTCCCTTATCTGATGCTGTAGTATGGTAGAGAAACCCAAAGACAATAGTGTGTGGGTTCAGAGGAGACTTAAGTACAGGCCATGGAACTGAACAATCTTTACAAAGCAGGCCATGGGATTCCAGGAGATTCTAAGCCAGTGGGATGAGTTTCAAGGACCTCCTCCCCCAGTCACATCCCTTTCCTGTGCTGGGCATGACCCAACACCCATTGGCCAAGAAATAATTACATCTCCTGATATAGTCCTGGCTATTCAAACTGATGCCAGTCCTTCTCTGGTTGCATTTAATCATGAAACCAAGGAGATCTGTTTCACCTTAAGCTCTTCTGCTGGCCAAAAAGACCTGCATGCTTGCTTACTTAAGTGTGAAAGCTGAGCATTCATGGCGTTGACCTCTTCCAGAGTAGCCCTATGATTCGGAGTGTTGGGGCTTAGGTCAAGAAGATCACAGGACGGGGCAGAAGGTTCCGTGGCAGCCTGAAAACAAAGCAAACACAAACATAATTTGGAAAAACTTTGGCAGGTCATTTATTACTTAGGCTTTATCCCCAGAAGCTTTCCTTTGGAGAAAAGAAGATCCTATTTGGATGCATCTTGAGGGAGAATTCTCCATTCCATAGACAACATGAGTACCAATCACATCTCACCCTCTACATGGGTTCCTGCTTAATTAGAGCATCTTTTAATGACTTCTTATTAATAACTTGATGACATCAAGTTATTGAGGCAAGTACTCTAACCACCAAAACCACCCCAATCATTAAGGAATGAGTCTCCTCTTTTTTAAGAGTTATTTTAACATAAGCCTTGCTCCATACTATACAATTTGTAAACTGTTCAATTGTGTATTTTATAACATTTCTATTCACTTACATTGGTGTCTTCTCTCTGATTATTTTGCTCCAAAATCCTTTGTTGGTTTCGAGTAAACCTGTTTGAATTAGCAACATGGAAATATTGAAAAGAAAATGGATAAGAAAATGCTACAATATGGGAAGGGAAGACGGGGGAATATCTTATGTGGAGAAAATGGGAATATGCAAATTCAGATTATTAATATGCAAATATTTAGGAACAAAGACAACGAGCTTCATCACCACTCAATTCCCAGTAAAGTACTTCAATCACTTTTTCAGTTTATAGAGGTAATGAATGATGCCTTTGAGAAAACAGCAAGAATATGGAAAAGTATTAAAAATAATAAAATTCCATCCCCTAGAAATGGTCCCTAATCATTTCTATCACCTAGAAACTGTCCTTAACATTACGATGTATTTCCTCCGTATATTTTTCTGGAGGCTAATCTATTTCAAACTTAATTGAAATTATACTTTACATATTTCTCTATCCTAATTCAATTACTTTGCAAGCATTTCTTTAGTTATTCAGAAGTTTAATTTTTAGTGGCTGCATATTTTATCTTATGAAAAAGATATTTAACTTTTCTTATTATTCCAAAATACTTAAGGTGTTTCCAATTTTGCCATTATAATTTTCCATTGAAGATTTTAATACATTCATATTTTCACTACCTTCATTTTTATAAGACATTTGATACCTACTAACAATACTGAGCTTTTATAACATTTTAAAATTTTATACTGTTCATACACTGGGGGTAAGGGAGGAATAGTTAAATAAATAAACAAACAAAGTAATGGTTTTGAAAAAAGAGTAAAAGTTGAAGGTAGAAGCACAAGGTTCAACTACCAGCATTATTATCAAATAGCCATATGACCATGGATATGACTTCCTGATCCTTATTTCAACCACTTCATCAGAAAGTTTTCCTCAGGGGCAAGATGTCAGTAGATAATACAGGTGGATGAATGTGGAAATACTTTGCAAGCTAAGAGTGGCTTTAGAAACATGGAATTAATTCTATGACACATCAACTCTGTGAACCTAAACACTTTAAAGTTGAAAAGTTTCCAGTTCATTGAACCATGCACTTGGTTTTAAGGATTTTTCCCTTTCTAAAACACGTGATTTTTCTCCCATCGACTTCTGCCATTGGCTTCTTATAGGCTAGTGTGTGCTGAGTATGAACACCCTTCACAGGTCCAGCCTTGAGCAACAAAGTTCCATTTCCTTATTTGCACAACTATTTTTATACATTCACATAAAAAATTTCCTCATTGGCTGCTCTGGTTTTTCACAGACTATTTTCTCCACATAAGATATTCCCCTCCTTCCTTCCCTTCCCTTCCCTTCCCTTCCCTTCCCTTCCCTTCCCTTCCCTTCCCTTCCCTTCCTTTCCCTTCCCTTCTCTTCCCTTCCCTTCCCATATTCTTCTCCATCTCAAACTCAAGGTCAACTTCACATTCCCTGAGACTTTGTTTATAGCACTCATCTATTCGAGAGCCCAGCACTGCTCATTCTCGCAGGCCATATCACAGGCTCCCAGAAGGCCAGGACCAAGATCCCTATCTTGGGAGGAAGGCGGCCTTGTTCTGAACCTGTTCTTGATCTTCCTGAGTGTTCACCTTGTAGGCCCTCTAATAAGAACGCTGAGTAACTGATGGTGAAACCAGACTTGGAGGAGGGTTGAAGAGACTGCACCGTCTGCTCACCTCTCATAGCCAAGGATGGCATTATTCAGATCCTCATTCACTTGAATGAGCTCAATAGTTACATCTTCATTCTCCACCACCACGAGCAGGTCCATGATTCGCTCCTGCATCTCCCGACCCGTCTTGTAAAGTTTCTGTCAAAGAGAGGAGAGAGCTTTCTTCTTCCATGCTTAGGAATGTTCTATAAAGACAACTGACTCACCAATCTGTATACACCTGTGACCACCTCCCTCCACCTCGAGTCACCGACGGGAGATTACCAAATATTTAATTATGGATAGCTCATCCTTCCTATGAGAACACCGTGAGTTATAAGTGATTATATTTTCCTCTAAAAATCAAAACAGGTGTCATGAGGACAAATTGGTGCACTGCATGGAACACAGGACTTGAAATTAGAAGCAGAATATGGGACTTTTAGATGGACTGCTTATTAGCTGTACTGTTGGTGGGGACATCACTTGTTTTTTTAATCTCGATTTTCTCATTTGATAAATGAAAACTATACTACTTGACACGTCTGTTTCAAGAGCTGACATTTAAATAAAATGAGGAGGATGAGGGAGGTAGGGGAGAATAAAAGGGAGATAAATGGCGATGGATGGAGACTCAACTTGGGGTGATGAACACATAATACAGTGCACAGATGATGTGTTGTAGAATTGTGCACTTGAAACCTGTATAATTTTGTTAGCCAGAGTCACCCCAATAAATTCAATACAAAGGAAAGAAATAAAATAAAATGAGATGTGCAGGATGAGGAATTCTGTAGCCACAAAGCACAACATACAACAGAAAATATGTCATTCTTAGAGATAGTGATAGAAAGTAGTTCAACATGTACAGCAATGTGATTTTCCCATGATTGTTTTACTTAAATAAACATTTAAAACTCACAGCTACAGCAACACAGTCCAAGATAAATGGAACCAGAATTTTAAAAGGAGTGCTGGATAATATCTTTATTCGAATGACCTAGAATCCCAGCAGTGAGCCAGGGCTCCACTCCCTGAACCAGCTGTTGCCTGTGAGCCTCAGAAGCATCTACAGCTGGGGCTGAGGGCCTGGGAATCTACTTTTTTTTTAAAAAAAAAAAAGAAGCATCAGCCGAAACCGGTTTGGCTCAGTGGATAGAGCGTCGGCCTGCGGACTAAAGGGTCCCAGGTTCGATTCCGGTCAAGGGCATGTACCTGGGTTGCGGGCACTTCTCCAGTAGGAGATGTGCAGGAGGCAGCTGATCGGTGTTTCTCTCTCATCGATGTTTCTAACTCTCTATCTCTCTCCCTTCCTCTCTGTAAAAAAATCAATAAAATATATTTAAAAAAAAAAAAAAAAAAAAAGAAGCATCAAAAGTGTTTCTTATACACAATGACATTTGCAAACTACTACCTTATAACCGACCTCCTTCCTAGGCAAACCTCCAAGTAAGCCCTAGGAGTGTAACACTGACAGTAATATTTCTTCAAATCCACCTTGGCTGGAATTTGCCCACGTAATAGTCTACTAACATCACGCAAAAACACAGGAATGTTTCCCCTTTTCAAAATGAAAGCGGCGGGGCTTGCTAAGTCATCGCACTGTTACATTATCTGATATTTTTTCCCCTCAAGAAAGACTCGCTGAAAAACTGACGCTTCACGAAACCATTTAGAGCCTCAAATAATCTATTACAAGGCTCTGACAGGAAATCTCTAAATAAATAAATCAAACCATTACCAGCTGCCATTTAGACTCCGAGGGAAAAGCCACTACTCTCCACAAAATCGTAACAAAAATATGTGCAAGATAAAGGGAAGTGAAAAGTGGGGGTGAAAAGCGAGACGGACAGATCGATGCCAGATTCTGGGTTCTACACCTGCAACGTGCAGGCAGAAAACGGTCCTATTTGCTAAATAAAGGCTTGGGCACTCTCAGTTGTGCTAACCAACTTTTTCCTTACCGGTCCAGGTATGACAATATTTTCTGCTCTGTGGGCCCTTTGTTCTCTGTCAAAAGGACCCCGCTCTGCATTATACCCTGAAAGCACCCATAGACTCAATGTAAAACAAGCCAGCTGAGTTGGGCGCACTTATGGCCACTGGTATGAGCGAGAAGAGTCTTTAGACTCAGTAGACCAAAGGCTTCTCACATACACAGACCTGACATGGAATTTAGTTACATTTTAGTTTCAGGTTTTTTGTGTTTTTTTAATCTATAAGACAAAGACAACCAACTATCTCGTAGGGTTGTTGTAAGAATAGGAAATAATTGGAACCCCCCCCCCCCCCCCCCCCCCCTGTCTCTGGCATACAGTGGAGAGTCAAGAAATGCATTATGGTTGCATAAGGAGGGATCACTAGAAGCTTAACTAGATAACTAGTACCCTCCGGTAATCTTCACACCACTACCAGGACCCAATATTATGCAAAGGCAAGAACTCAGAACAGCATTTAGTACAATCCCCTGATGAATGAGGACTGTTCCTTTGTTCCTGTGTTTGGGAGTGCACAGAAATTATTCTCCTTGCTCCCTGGCAGCCTTGCTAGAGCAATGTCAAGATCAAGGGACTCCAGTGGCTGTTAGAGGCCTGGGACCAAAAAAAAAAAAGTAGAAATTAATCTGAAATGAATTTGCAACCAACATCAATAGCCCCCATCACGTGAAGATCCTCCCTTTGCCCTCTGGACACAGACAGAAATGAAACATGAAAGGAACACCACATCTCTCAGCAGGTTTGCAAAGCAGAGTTCGCCAAACCTCTTCAAAAGCCAGCCCACTCTGATCTTTGCCATTGATGTCTGTCTCCGAGGAGGGCCAAGTCGCCTGGAAACGGTGTAGATCAAGCACCAGGGACTAAACGGATGGGGCAGACGTTCCCCACAGCAGGCACCTGCAGGACCGTGGATGTGGGAAACCAGGGGGCGTGAGCCAAAACACACAGAGTAACAGCTGCTGCTGCATATGTCCAGCACGGAGCCCCTGGGATTGCCCCCCCTTTACACCATATCAAAGTGAAGGCAAGGCTTCTAAGTTAAAGTGAACTGAACAATCAATTCCAAAGTCTTTGGAGCAAAACAAGGAGCCCATGAAAGGCTTCCTCTTCTGGCATCCAGAGGGCTGCTACTCCCCCAGGGTGCTCAGGAGTTAAGGAAGGAGCTCCCTCTGCACTTTCAACTCCGACTCTAATTGTCCCACATGCACCAACCTGGACAACTCAATACAAAGGGAAAGAAAGGCGTCCGAACATCTCCCCTGAAAAAGTTGATGCAGGAAGAAGCGATTACTTGAAAGCCTTCTCTAGAAATAATATCTGCATGGCAAGACGCCTATTATCAGCCCATACCATATTTCCTCTCTCCAGGGCACCGCACCCAGGCTGCAAGAGACCCAAAGAACGTCTCTGTCTGCTCAAAATAAAAACTACCCCCCACCCTAAAACTGAAGATCTCTCAACCTAACTTGTTCCTGCAGTCTCTTCTGCCTTCTACAAGCCCAGCTGAGTGAATGACAAATTAATTGTCAAGATAATCCTCAAGAAGATCAGCTCATTAGAATCCTTCCAACTCTGTCCCAACTACAAAAATTGTCAACACTTGGTTTACAGAAAACGTTTGTTTTCATTAACTCCTTTGCCCACTCCACCCCAGGTCTTCACCTGTCTATTGTCTGTGTCCATGGGCTATACCAGTGGTCGGCAAACTCATTAGTCAACAGAGCCAAATATCAACAGTACAGAGATTGAAATTTCTTTTGAGAGCCAAATTTTTTAAACTTAAACTATATAGATAGATGCATTGTTATTAACTTAATTAGGGTACTCCTAAGGCTTAGGAAGAGCCACACTCAAGGGGCCAAAGAGCCGCAGTTTGCCGACCACGGGGCTATACAATAGCTTATAAAATAAAAGGCTAATATGCAAATTGACTGAATGGTGGAATGACTGGTCGCCATGATGCGCACTGACCACCAGGGGGCAGAGCTCAACGCAGGAGCTGCCCCCTGGTGGTCAATGCACTCCCACAGGGGGAGCGCCGCTCAGCCAGAAGCTGGGCTCATAGCTGGTGAGCACAGTGGTGGTGGCAGGAGCCTTTCCCGCCTCCCCAGCAGCACTAAGGATATCCAACTGACGCTTAAGCTCACTGGCCTAAGCCGTCAGTCAGACATCCCCTAAGGGCTCCCAGACTGAGAGAGGGCACAGGCCCAGCTGAGTGATTTCCTGCACCAGGCCTCTAGTATGCTTATAAATTATTTGGTTATTCTCTTCCTGCCCCTTCCACTCTTAATACCTTACTAGTTTCTGAGTGGTAAAGACAGTAAGAGTGATCAGGGGAGGATGACTTTTTTTAAATTTTCCTCTCAGGATTTTTTCTCAACTGCTTACAAATTACTCTTACAGAATCAAATTTTACATTCACATGACTTGAAACATCTCTAATAAGCTAGAGTGAGGCTTTCTCTGGTCATATTTTGAAAATCTGAGCTCACTTTATTCTGCAGAAGATGAAAACATTCTGTTCTTTCATTCTCTTACTGGGGCTGGGCAAAAACAAGAAAGACTGAAATGGGAGGTAACAGGAAAAGTAATCTATTCAAGGTCAGAGTAAGTTGGTCCAAAGCCAAGTGCACAAGGCCAAGAAAGCAAATGCAAGAACACATGCAGTAATGTTTCATTCTTGTGACCAGAACAGACACTCTTTAACTCATCAGAATCTTTGTATTCCTCTCTGGGAAACTAAAAGCAACCCCAGTCCTCCCCCACCCCTACCCCCACCCCATAATGAAGTTCATAGTCTACAAGCAACATACTAGTAGTGGTGGGGAAAGGTGTTTATTATGCAAAATAGTTTTACTGCCTAAGAGTCAAACAAACAGTAGGAGTCCCATTAATTAGCAGAGCTTCGGGATTGAACTGTTCCCCATGGATTTGAGAACAGATAGGAGATTCCCAGTAAGTACACTGGATCTGGGATGGAAAGAAACAAGATGGAATGGGTTCCAAATGAACAGAACAGCTGCTAGAAGGTAAGCACCGACAGACAAAACAGGAAGCAATTCCAAGTGTAGAGGTTGGGTGTAATGTTAACAAATTGCAGTAAGACCTTCCTGATAACAAAATACCTAAACAAGTTGGATATGATATAAAAATGTTTTAACATGCATGCTGAACTTTCAAGAAAGTATGAGAAATCTTCAAAGGCTGGAAATAGCATCCAAAGATATGAGAGTCAATAAAGGCATAAGGGCTCAAAAGGCACCCATCTCTAATAATCAAGGTCAATTTCTAATAAACTTGGGAAGCAGGAGACAAAGCCTGAACAAGAAGGGGAGCTGGATCAAAGACCCCACATGCAATTTAGATACCTAAATGGTCCCTTCCTGAAATAAGAAATTACATCTGCTTCCAGTTCCTGACACGGAGCGGAGCTCCTAAATCCCCGAGTGACAGGTGCATCTTCTGTTCTAATGCGGGGACTCTTGGTGGGCTCCTGGACAGCTTTGGGGTGGGGGCTGGTCACCAGAAAGACCAAACCGTGACTAGAAGCTCATAATGTTCACCTCCTCTCCCCATCCTCTGGGAAGGGGAGAGAGGATGGAGATTAGAATTAATAATTGATCATGCCTCCATAATGAAACTTGCGGGGAAGAAACTTTCCTCCGCCTTCCTAAGGTTCTTCCAGCTGTTCTGACAATGAAATCTTCATGAGACAGATTAACAAGAGAAAATAACCGAATTTAGTTACATATGTATGCATAGGAACGCCACATACTGTACTAGTTAGTACATTTGGAAGTCAGGGACAGAAAGTTAAAATGAGAAGTATACAGTATATATAGTATGTGGGCTTTAGCAGAAGTGATGCTATTTTGGGCTAATAATTAGATCAACATGAGACAGGTTAACAAGAGAAAAAAACAAATTTAATTACATTTGTCTGGGAACCCCACCTATACGAAAGGTTCAGTGACAGAAAGTTAAAATGAGGTGTATATGGCATTTAGTGCTAAGGATGAGGTAAGGCACTTTGGGGCATCAGAGGAAAGGGCATCCCAGGAGGATCAGAAGGGCAGATACTCAGTAATTAGATGTTTGCCCTGCCCTCTACATAGGTCATAGGACATTATCTCCAGTAATGACTTATTATGGGCAAGGCCCCTAATTTAAATTTTGTTAAGGGAGAGGTAGAAATTTCTCATGAGCCTACAGGGTCTTGATTGGCCCTCAGTTTAAAATAATGCACATGCCAAAGTGGCACACGTGGGGAGGCCTGTTCTGAACCCTCAAACCTCCATAAAAATGCATAAACTCTGGGGTCCTCTGGGTTGGTGAATGCATCCAAGTGCTAGGAGGGTGGCGTACCCCAACCCCACAGGGACAGACGCTCTCGTCTTCAGAACCCTTCTGGGTTTCTTCATTCGCATCCCTTGTAATACCCTTTATAATGAACTGGTAGATAGAAATGTTTCCTTGAGTTCTGTGAGTCATTCTAGCAAATTATCAACCCCCAGGAGAAGGTCTTGGGAATCCCTGGTTTCTATTATAGCTGGTTGGTCAGACGTATGGAAGGCCTGGCCGTGCAATGGGCATCGGAAGTGGGGGCTGTCTTGTGGGTCTTGATGCTAACACCAGCTGGACAGTGTCAGAACTGATTTGTACTATAGGACACTCAGCTGGTATAGGAGAACTGGGCCCTGTGGGTAGTGCTGGTTTAAACAGTAGAAAAAAACACCAAGGTTTCCTTTCACTCTGTAACCACAAAGGAAAAGGGTGTCTCAGCCTTGACTTTCAGGAGGAGAAGGAAAATAAGTATTTTTTTCCTGAGAATTCTAACAGCCTGATTGCATCACCATCTCTGGGAATGAGACTCCCTGCTTTCCATGCTTAAAAACCCTAGGGAATTCTGGTCCTTTTCCCTCTGTCTGCTGAGGTTCCGGGTCCCCTTAAAAAACCCCAGTTCATTGAGGGACAGTCCTTGTCCCTTGTCCTTTACAGTGTGAATAAAAATGGGGGCCTATGCCATGAACCTGACAAGCTCAGGGGGAACCCATGCAGGCAGGCCTGACAGGCTCAGTGACCAAAAGTAACCACCCAGGAGGGTCTGATCATAAACTGCTAGCTGGGCAAGCCACAGCAGGCAGTCAACTCCCAGGCCTCCAGCTGCCGTAGGCAAAGCCAATCTTCACCGTGAGTGAGCCCTGTGCTGTTCTTATGCATCCAGGAGAACACAGCTTTGCAATGTCGCAGGAATTTTCTTTTCTAGACCCTTCGCTGGCACAACCGCAGGCCCCAGAGCACAACATCACCACAGCCGGAGACCACAGAACCCTTCCTTGTTATCTTGTTCCCCAAATGCCAGTTCCATATATTGTAAATGTTAATGATTAACCATCCTGTACCCACCAATGTAAAAAGGTGTGTTTCTCCATTTTTGCTTTTTATCCAATCCTACTGATTTCCCCGCTATGCTTTCTCCCACCTCGTGATGCATTTTATGTACCTTCCTGGCTTATTTTTTCTTTGATTCTAAATGCAGAAAAGAAAGTGGCAAACTCCATTCACAGAAGCATTTTCTCAATCTGTTGCAATTTCGCTTCTGGGCATGCCTTCAAATGTAGTGTCAAATAAACTCTTACAAAATTTTTCTATAGGCTACACTTTCTTTGGTGAACAATAGCCATCCCGGAAGTTCCTGAAGGGTCTCTTTTGCCTGGGTGAGGCTGTGGGTTCCTCCCTCGGTCTGATCCCACCTATATTATTGGACACTGAATGTTCTCCCTCTTCTGCTCTCCTGATGGTCTGCTCTCCTGTGATCCGAGGGAGTTTATTCTTAGTTTCATATGCCTTCTGCCATTTCACTGGGATTTGGGGAATAAAGAGGAGGTACGTTTATTATTTCCGTGAGCTTTCAGAAACTGTGGTTAGCCCAGCCAGAGTGGCTCAGTGGACGGAGCATCCTCCCGTGCACCAAGAGGTTGTTGGTTCAATTCTGGTCAGGGCACATGTCCGGGTTGCGGGGTCAATCCCCAGGAGGGGCGTGTAGAAACATGTGATGTTTCTTTCTCAGCAATGTTTCTATCTCTCCCTTTCCCTTCCTCTGTCTCTCAAAATCAAGAAAAACATATTAAAAAATAAAAAACTGTGGTTATCAGCTGGTTTTGGAAAAAGAAATAGATGTCTGTTTCACAGCTCACACAGTTGACCTCTGATAGTATTATCACTTCTTCACAGATGCACTCCTACCCTCAAAATATGCCCCAGGGACGCTCAATGCCAGTGGGCCCTCACTGCCTCCCACTTCCATGTCCCAGCCAGGAGCACGCCAAAGCCTCCCAAGCCCCTGGGGTTACCCGGGGAGGCCAGGGAGCTAGCATTAGGTGGGGGTTCTAACTCCATTGATCTGAATAGTTGGGACAGGTGTGAGAGAACCCCTGAACATTCTCCATCATCTAGCTTTGCTGATTTCGTTTTTAAGATCCTTGTATCAGATAGGCTCCTTGTCCTTGATCTCCATAGATTCAACCAGTTCTTTTAGACTGAGGTATGATACTGTGATATAAGAAGAAATACAGATTTGGTCTTCAACCCTAGTTCCTAGCAAAGAAGTTCTAAAACCCTTGGAATTTCCTGAGTGGGCAGGGTGAGGGGCATCTATTGTAATTATAACAAGCTCCTTTCAACCCTACCAGAGTTTATGCTAATGAGGTGACTCTTGGAAAAAGGGGGTTTGCAACCAAGGAGACCAATCCTGGGAATAGAGGGTTGGAGCTTTCACTCCATCCCTGACCCCCAAGGAGGGGAGGAGGGCTGAGGATTGCTTTAAACACCAATGGCCAAATGACTGAATCAATAATGGAATATCCGAAAAAATTCTAAACAAATAAAGGGGTTCTGAGAGCTTCTGGGTCAGTGAACACATCCAGGAGCCAGGAGGGTGGTGCACCCCAATTCTATGGAGACAGGAGCTCCTGACCCTTCCAGACCTCATCCTGTGTACCTCTTCATCAGGTAGCCAAATCAGACAGAGGTGTGGGTTACCTGAGGGCCACAACTTGTAAACAGTGTTTGATGGGGGGGGGGGGGGGGGGGTTTCATTGGCCTGAGCCCTTCATCTGTGAGGTCCCTGCTAACTCCAGATAGTTAGTGTCAGAATTGGTTATGTGAGGAGGAAAAACCTCACACGCAAGCTGTTAGAAGTGTTGTGGGTAGGGAAATTGATTTCTTTATGAGGTTACTTAGATGGCAAGAGAAAACCCCTCAAATATTTGTCAAAAGAATTTAAAAACAGCACTCCCCACACCCGATTTCTATGTGTTTTTAACAGAAAGCATAGAAAGAAAAAGAAAGCTACATATTCACTAGGCTCCATAAGCAGGTTGGTCTGATGCCAGAACCCATTCAAGTTGGACTGGCCTTGAGTAGTACACTCAAGTTGATTTATAACCCAAGTCTCTTTACTATTCAAGGCAACACACAGCCCTAGGCCCAGGCATCAAAACAGCAACCAACAAATTAGCATTATCCTTGCAAAACTCAATCAAACATCTGCACCCAAAGGCTGACACACAAAGGCACTGCAGTGCATTCCAGGGGGCATAAATTATAAAACTGGATTCACATATTTAAATGGAATGTGACCATTTTTTGAAAAATATCTGCCACATACCCTTTTACTGGCATATTAAATTTTGTATTTCAGTTGAACATGCTTGTTAAACATTACGTGTCACAAATTTTACATCTGTAAAAGCCTTCAATTGTGGATTTTTTTTTAAAGGATACTCCATTAAACTCTCATAACAATCTGAGAAATGAAAGGAGAGATAACAAAGAAAAATGCATTGGAATCTGAGAAAAGGAGAAATAGAATAAGGTTCTTGACTTCCAGGGGAAAAAAGATTTAGACACTGATTTTTTTTTCTCTAAGTGCTTCTAAAATTAATATTAAAAAATGTTTGTTAAAATTTAGAATTGACAATTAGAACAAATAGTTAGAGGGGAAAAAGTAAAGAGCATGGATTTATAGACGCAGAAACAGGCCTGGGAGGGCCATCAGCAGTAACAATGAACTGCTCATGGTTTCCTCGGTCCAGATGCACTGCCCACTTTCTCCTGTAGCCTGAGTACGGCCTCCATCTATTCTAGACCTTTCCAAAAACCTCACCTTTCTCCCTGCTCCCAGCCCTTATCCCACTATATGGTGAACACATTTCTATAACACTTTATTAAACTGTTGTTTACAAAACCATCATGTTCATCAGACATAAGTTCCTTGAGGGCTAGGACAGAGTCAATGTCTGAGTCTTCTACCACATTGCAGTTACTCAATGTTTGTTGAATGGCTCAATATAGAGCCAACTTTTGTGCATTTGAAACTATTAGAGACGAGTAAGAGAGTTCATATGAGCAAGGCTATGAATGAGTAAATGATGGTAAGTTATTTGTTGCAAGAAGGCCAGGAGCATGTGTAAGTTACTAGTGCCTTTCTGAAAAAGCCACCCTTGCATCTTTTTTTGCTAAGTTTAGAAATCAATGGATGACGCAGGAGGATGGACTGGTAGACAATGTTAAGGCATCTTCTACCTCCAAGGCTCCAAGTTTAGAGAATAATTTTAAGAGACACTTGGACTGATAGTCCCTGAAACCATATTTCACCTGCAGAAGCTCCATGTCTTCAGGGTTCTCAGATCCAGGAATATTCTCCATCAGGATGGCGGACATCACTTTCACATTCATCTTCACCATGTCCAGCTCACTGTGCAACTTGCCAATCTGTTGAGAGCAACGCAGTCACCGGTCAGTATGTGGGACCCCTTGTTTCCTTCTCTCAGGGGACCCTTGCTGGGAGGAAAAATGCTTTTTGTAAAATTTAATATTGTCAAATCTCTATTTCAATTAATATATATATTTACACATTTTGCAAATGTGTCTTCTGTCACCTATAAGGACTTAAAGATCGCTTGTAATAAATCCAAAAATATTTCCCAGGAGTGTTAAAAATGAAGGGGGGAAATCAGATTAGGAACAATATGGAGAAGGGGGAAAGTGACTATACCAGGGACCTGGACAAAATGGAAAATGTTAGCCTGGGTTTCTTGGCAACTGATGGGAAAAAGGAAAAGAAAAAAAAAAAAAAGGTGGTACAGTTCTCATGGTATTAGGGAAGGAAGAATCAAGAAACACTTTATTTTTTCTTCCTGGATTAAATTCTGAGAAATTAACTGCATGGATTTTTTTAAAGGGTAGTGTTATTTATTTGTGTTTATTTCTTTATTTTTAAATCCTCACCTGAGGATATTTTTCTCATTGATTTCTAGAGAGAGTGGAAGGAAGGGGGAAAGACAGAAAGAGAGAAACGTCAATGTGAGAGAGACACATTGATTGGTTGCCTCCCGCATGCACCCCAACCAGGGCCAGGGATTAAGCCTACAACCAAGGTACATGCCCTTGACCAGAATTGAATCCAGGACCTTTCATTCGCTTTATCCACTGAGCAAAACTGGCTAGGGCTCCATACATTTTTATGTAATGCAGAATAATAATACTACAAAGTCTTCAATAATAGTTCCCTTAAAGCAGCACAGAAAAGAGCTTCATACGGGGTGGGGCAAAAGTAGGTTTGCAGTTGTGAGTTTCTTATATTATTATTTATTAATTATTGTATTATTTTCTATAACAACAACTGTAAATCTACTCTTGCCCCATCCTGTATAATAATTGCTCATCTGGACCTCTGATAAACAGATACAGACAAACAAGTAAGTGTAATTCACTTAGCATAATAAATACTCCTAATAAGACTATCATGTACTAAGGTTTCTGAAATGGTGTTTGGACAGTCCTAATCAAAACCAATAAAAATCAGCTAGTTGGCACCAGGTCCATTTCACAGCCCAACCTCCACAAAGACACAAAATCCACTAGCCAAGCAGAACTGTTCAGAGCTTGGGCTTTAGGGTCAGACAGAATCCGGGGGCTTAAGTGCACTTAGAATTGACCCATGATCCATCACACAGTATCATTAAGCTCCAGCCCCCGCCCCTGCAGAATGAGGGTAATAACGTACCCCCACCTCATAACAGTGTGAAAAAGAATAAATAAAATGTATACCAACTGCTCAGAACTTAGAAAAAGTCATCGATACATTCAGTTGTTGCTTCTGTTACCTGTTCTGGGACCAATGTAATAGTCGCGTTCTTGGGAGCAATTACAGAAGAAAGAGCCGGTGCAGTAGGAACAGAGGTGGGTGGATTTGATGAGACTTGAGCAGTCTGTCAAGATAAAATACGGAAAGACTATTATTTAACATTTATGACCATAAACACCCCAAGCCCAGTTTTTTTTTTCCATTCAGATGACTCCATCACTTTCTCTCAGCCCAAATCCAAGTTTAGAGGGTGTTAGCCCAGAGTCAATCATCAAGTGTTGAACCTGCCCACATTTTGCCCACATTTAAGCAAATGGCATAATAGACTAAGTAGAAGGTGGCTATTATGATTATTAACGGAATTAAAATTTAATAAAATGCTCTTAGATTTTTTACCAAGGGTCTACAAGACAAACTGCCCTGTGAGATTGCTGTGTCCTCTTTCGGGTCATTAAAAACAAAGGGTAAATCAATTCGTGTCGAGTCTTTTGAAGCCACAGCTGGCGAGGCATCTCCTTTTCCACCAATGGGCCTCTCTGAATCCATGCTCCACTCCCAACGCCGGGGGGAGAGCCCAAGTTCAGGGCTTGAGGCCAGTGCTTCTCAACATGAACGTGCAGAGAAGTCACCCGGAAACCTTGCAAAAATGAGCCTCTGATTTAGTCGAGGATAAACTAAAGATGATACCCCAAATCACACGTTGAGTAAGTAGCAAGGTTCTAGGCCATGACCACACTGTGCCGTGGAAGAGAACAAAGGGGGTCTGATGAGCAGGCTCATGGGCAGGTGAAAGAATGGGGCAAAAGGCGAATGGCCACACCAGTAGAAGAGCTGGCCCTCCGGACAGAGCCTCCTTGAAGATAAGACTTGTGGTATCGCTTATTCCACCAAGATAAGACTCGCCAATCCAAGGAAGGCAAGGAATGCTGTTTTTGCATTGTAGAAATTACGGAAAGTTAGGTGAATTTAATCAGCCATTCAGAGTGTTATAGTTCAAAACTTTGGAAATTATTTGCAAACTTGAGAATACATGGGAATATCTAGAAACTCTCTCAGAGATACAGTATCAATAATAAACAATAGACATATTATAAAGCTACCCAAGGTAAAGACCCTTGTCTAGCACCAAGACCTTTTGTTTGAAAGCTGCCCTCTCCTCTACTATAGCCAAATGATTCCTATTTGGAGCCAACATATCATATTTTTACATGAACTCAATTGAGTTGTGCAGAAATCGAAAACTGACCCAGATTGGTTCACGGAGCCTCCTTCTCCCAGTTTTTGTGTGTGTTTTTAAAACTTGGAATCTGAAAAATGCTAAAGCAATCACATGGAAAACTGGGAGCTATGTTATCTGCTATGTGGAAGAAGCTGTTCTGCAATGAGAGAGAGGAATGAAGCTGGTGATCAGAGGAACATCTAGAAGCAGACAAGAAACAAGGCATTTGAGAGCTTGGTCCCTGGTTGTTCAAAAGATCCAGCTAACACCAACCTGCTGTGGCTTCATTATTCTAGGACAGTGATGACGAACCTATGACACGTGTGTCAGAGGTGACACGCGAACTCATTTTTTCTGTTGATTTTTCTTTGTTAAATGGCATTTAAATATATAAAAGAAATATCAAAATATAAGTCTTTGTTTTACTATGGTTGCAAATATCAAAAAATTTCTATATGTGACACGGCACCAGAGTTAAGTTAGGGTTTTTCAAAATGCTGACACGCCGAGCTCAAAAGGTTCGCCAGCACTGTTCTAGGACATACTGCAGTATCCTTCTAATACAGTCATCTTCTTGCTTAACCTGAATAGAGCTGAGATTGTCCCTCTCAGTGAGAAAAAATCCATGTCACATACTAACTTACTCTACGTGAGTCAAAGAAAAGACCTCCTACCTCTTGTTCCGCTGCTTCCACCTCTGCCTCTGAGGGAGGAAAGTGAACACCTTTCTTGAGCAGGTCAAGGTACACGTCCTTCACCTCACTTACATCCACACCTCCTGGGAAACCCTGAGACCAAGTCTGAAAACAACACCAAACACAAAACACAATTCTTAAGCTGGTGACCGAAAATGAGAGACTGACAATGAAGGACTTTACTCAGAAAGAGAAAGCTACATTTGAAGGCCAAGGACAAACTGTACATTTTCAGAAACTAGAATAATAATATAAAATATGTTTAAGCCTGGCCAGCATGGCTCAGTGGTTGAATGTTGACCAGGAGTATGAACCAGGAGGTCACGGTTTGATTCCCAGTCAGGGCACATGCCCGGGTTGCAGACTCGATCTCTAGTGTGGGCTGTGCAGGAGGCAGCCGATCAATGATTCTCTCATCATTGGTATTTCTATCTCTCTCTCCTTCTCCCTTCCCCTCCTAAATCAATAAAAATATCTTTTAAAAATAAAAAATATAATATGATTAATCATCAGACTCGCATGCCTCAACATTTTAATGAAACCCTGGAATATATATTATTATTTTTTGCTGTACCAAATCCAGAATTAATACACATATTCTAAAACAGCATCAGTTGCTCTTTTGCCAAATAACTCTGTAAGCAATCAGTTATCTTCTCCAGACATAGTTTTCATATCTGCAAAATGAATGTACGCATCACTCTCTTTCCTACCTGACATGGAGAAAATAGAAACCAGAGAAAAAGCAGGAAAATGACTACAAATTCTCTTGGATAAAAAAGCACCATCCAATACCAAAAAATTATCATTACACAGAAAATCAAACAGTAAAATGCTGTCTGGCTCCATCAGAGGTTTGTGAAGGATGACGAAACCAATTAGTATGTAATGAAATCTCTAATTGTAGAAGTGTTCCATCCCATCAGGTATACAACAGACTTACCTTAATGAAATTCAAAATTCTATTCTGAATGTTTAGTGGCAAGGTGTATCTGGGTTGCAGCAGCTTAACTAGACTATCTTTAACAAACTCCTTCTTCACAATCAGAGATTGGAAACTTGGACCACAGTTCTGCATGCACATGTCAATAAGCTAAATTAGAAGAAAAAAGTTAAATGGTCAATTTCGTTGGTAAAACCACTTCCTAAATATGAGGTGAAAATTGCTAAGTAACAATTTCTACCAGCATTCTCATTAACAAACAGAATTTAGTGTCTACTAAAACATATCGCAAAATGTTAGGTTCCAGGGAATGCGACAAAGTATAAGGCATAATGTAACTGCTTAGAGCAGCAATTTTCAACCTTTTTTCATCTAAGGGCACACATAAACTATCAAAATTCTGTGGAATACCAAAAAAATATGTTTTTTTGCCAATCTGACAAAAATAGATATAATTTTCATTGATTTACAAAAAATAATAGTAATTACCTACCCTTTTTGCTCCAAAGTGACTTTTAAAAAAATCAGGGGACTATACTTGTATCTAAGGATTTCTGGTACCAAGAATTAACCAATCAGATGTAAGCTTATTATGAGTCATGACCAATAAGATGCAACTTTATTATATGACTTATATACTTATGGTTCAAGACAGGGAATTCACACCAAAGGACTATTATTGTGTTGGCTGTTGTCATTTTTTTATTTGACAATCTAAGGGGAAAGAGGTCAGTGCCCCCGTTGAACAGTTAGGTATTGCATGTTTTGAAAATGCTTGTGGCACACCAGTTGAAAAATCGCTGGCTTAGAGGACAGACTTTTTGGGGAGTCAGGACTCATAGTAGGACCTTAATAAATGGTAACTATTTTTTAAATAATTGTGTTGAATTTATTGGCGTGACATTGGTTAATAAAATAATATAGGTTTGAAGTGTACACTTCTTTAATACTTCATCTATATAGTGTATTGTGTATTCACCACCCAAACTCTAGTCTCCTTCCATGACCATTTATCCCCATCTTACCCTCTTCTACCTGCCCCCACCCCACCTTCCTTTCTGGTACTCACCATGGTGCCTGTGTCTACGTGGGGTTTTTTTTTATTTTTGCTTTTCTTAATCCTATCACCTATTTCACCCAGCCTCCCAATCTTCCTGACAGCTGTCAGTCTGTTCTCTGTGTCCATGAGTCTGTTTCTATTTTGTTTGTTTAAATGGTAACTATTTTGAACCCCTGCTTCCATGCATAATTTTCCATCAGGAGAGAATGTGCTGGTTAGCTGATAGAAGTATTCTTTCCCCAGAAGCTTGAAGAAAAAAAAGCTACTTGGTAGTTTTAGTTCTCACAGTGACTAATCCAAGCACAGAAAACTAGGCTTTGGGGCGATCCAGAGCTGAAGAAGACCACCCCGAGGCCTGGCCACCCTAGGGGCTGAGCTCACTCTACAACAAACTCCTGGAGGAATAATCACATTTGACACTTATCCTGAAGCCCCCAAAGCTCTCCACCCAGGGTGTGCTCCACAAAGGCCTATGAATTAATTGTCTCCTAGGAATCTGTCCAACCACTTTCCATTTGACAACAACAGCATCTTGCTGAGACTTATTGACTCATTGGAGAAAAGGCTAGCCTAAGAGTTATAAAGCCTGGTAACAAAATGCTTCCTTAAAAACAGAACGACTGGCTTCTTGACAAAACTGCTCCACCAACTGATGGTAGGAAATCACAGTCTCGTCATATCCCAGGGAAGACCCAATCAAGGCTCAGAAGTCCATGGAGAACCCAAATGTTGGATGATATCAGGAACATTTATAATTGACATCGACACTCTCTCTTCACTTCATAGTAATAAAATGGAAATGTCATGTATGGAGATTCATTTTTAAAGAGTTTACTGGTAAACATCAAATTGCCTTTGATGCACATTAGATGCCGCCTCCAGTGACTAATTCCTGTCACAATCAAGTCTGGCTTAACAATATCAGAGTCAGTCCCGAGGCCTTCAACACACCTCTGCAATGCAGTGAGTAGTCTGAGGTGAGGTGACTGGGCCCTCTTGGGGGAATCTGCAAGAAGCTATCAAGCGGCAAAGGCTAATGTAAAGGAAATGCAAGAAGCAGGTACCCTAGTGAACTCGGACCTTCACAAGGAGGCGCTGTCCTGCCCCCCAATCTGTGACTCTCGCCCTTATTTTGGCCCAGGTTTTAGATTCATTTGTTCTCAGGTACTGGTGTGGAATTCATGAGGTGGAGGAAGTACAGTTACCCAAGAGGGAACAGGGAGTAAGGCTTGAGAGCTCAGACAACCTGAAGGGAAGAAAGGGGAGCCCAAAGCGAAATGGAGGGTCCGAAGGGTAAGGAGAAACAACACTGTGGAATAACCCAGCTTCCTCAGGGAAGGGTCCTGGTTCATCCTCAGAAGGAAGGAACCACTTTGGAGAGAGATATGGAGCTGGAGATAAGAAACAACCACAGACATGTCAAGTAGGCTGGGTACAATAGAGAAGAGACTGGCTCATGACAGAGAATAAACTTTTGTCAGAAGGTGAAATAACCACATGCTAAAATATAGAAAGTGGCATAAATTCATCTTCTGACCTCATCTTCCTCACTCAAGTTTCCTAACCTTTGGCAGCCTGGAGCTATTCGAGATCCACTTCATTCCAAAACTACATGTGTTTCTCCCCGAATTCTACAGTCCCTTCTGTTAACCCTTGAGGGTTCTTGACTAGTAGGAGAGGTGGTATTGGGGGTGGGCACGAAACCATTAAGTCAACATCAGTAAGTGATACATGATAGATGGTCCTGCATGAAGGACTTGAAAAACATGAATGAAATAAAATAGTCACGGGCATGTAAAGTACAGCATAGGGAATACAGTCAATAATATTGTAATCACTATGCAGGACCCAGTGGGGTACTGGAAATATAGGGGGGAACACTGTAAAGTATGTGATTGTCTAACTGCTAAGCTGTACATACACCTGGAACCAATACAAAATATTGGGAAAAAATAAAATATTTGAGGAAATGAAAAAAAAGTATATAGTAGCCCATTCTTTCAAGGGGCACGATTTGTCCTGAGAAACAAGATGGTATGGGCATGGGCATGGAATTTAGACTCTGAGGACATGCTACTTAAATCTTGGGGGGCGGGGGGGGATCACTTAATCTCACTGGTCTCAGTTTCCTCATCCGTAAAATGGAGTTAATAGTACACCTGTGTCACAGGGTTGTCCAGGGCATCAATCAGGTATCAGGCAAAGGCTTATTTCCATCATCAACCCATTGTACAGCTATTTCTCCTGAAGTGCCTCCCTCCTCCTGAGTTCCCTCCATTCTGTGACCTCCCTGAGGTGGCTGCTATGGGTAAAGGACAAGGGAAAAATAAAAAAAGCAAAAAATGGAGAAAGACGAAAATGCCTCTAAAACTACATTCAGTCCCAGCCCAGCCCGAGTGGCTCAGTTGACTGAGTGTTGTGGTTGCTGGTTTGATTCCTGTCAGGGCATAGACCTGGGTTGTGAATTTGATCCCCAGTTGGGGAGCATATGGGAGGCAACCAATCAATGTTTCTCTCACCTCTCTCTCCTTCCCTCCGTCCCCCTTCCTCTCTCTGAGCATGTCCTCAGGTGAGGATTAAAGAAAAAAGAAAAACGATATCAGCTCCTAACCGAAGAATTTCTCTAGTGAAAGCATCATTAAGACTCTTCTCATTCAGCTACTCTCCAGGTAAGCAAAACATGAGATGTTTTCTTTCCCATGAAACCAGGAAACGGGAGCTGTGCTCACCTCTGCCCCAAGGCCCTCTAATCACCCCCAAAGCCCCTAAGAGCAGTGTGATGCTGGCTGATTAGTGCCACAACCATGCATGGCCTGGGGCTGGGCTGAGGTCCAAAGGCATGCAGAGGAAATCAGAAAGCC
The DNA here is from genome assembly GCF_028538775.1 of Myotis yumanensis. Classification (NCBI taxonomy): domain Eukaryota; kingdom Metazoa; phylum Chordata; class Mammalia; order Chiroptera; family Vespertilionidae; genus Myotis; species Myotis yumanensis. The sequence goes on along the minus strand of NW_027223767.1, from coordinate 26,462,436 downwards.
ACACAGCTCACTCTCAGGCAGCAGGCAAGGTTTGCAAATATTCCGAAGGAAAAAGGGCAACTCACCGAAGTGACTGAAGAGGTCACATGGCCAAGGATGGGGGGGAAATGGTAACAGGTCACGTAAGTGTGCATATTCAATCCACAGACGATACGGTGCACGGGAGAATTACTTACATCGACAAAGAACTGTCTCCCCATTGTAACAAGCAGCAGAACTTGGCTGAATCTTAACGAACTGCCAGAACCTTGGAATTCCACAAAGGTGTTCAAGTGCAACACAAAGCTAACGGGGGAGCATTTTCCCAAGACTTTAATTCCCACCCTGGGTAACATATATACACACTTTTTGATCAGCTCAGTACCTGTAAGTTTAACCACCAGTTCCCATCTCCTGACCAGAAAAATTGACTTTCCAGGAACACTTTTTCCACAACATTAAATGCTATTACAATCAACTAAACTCTCTTGATTCTGCAACTCTCAATAAGCAGTTTTAATTCAAATTATAAATAACTTTTTGTTAACCTATTAATTAGCAAATTACAGCAAATTAATAATATATATATATATATATATATATATATATATATATATATATATATATATATTTTAACCCAGAATCAAAATGTGACTATAGCTTGGGAAATCCTAGAGTCTTAATGATAACATGAAAGTACTTACCGACAAAGTAAGTTCGATTTCTTTATGATTGTAGTTTTTGGAAATCCTTTTCTTCAACGCTTTTACGGCATCCTTTGGCCTACAGCAGCAAATACAACATAATCATCAATTAGGCATTGCCGAAAACCAGGAGTCTCTGCAAAGCAATGTGTGCTGTGAAAGTAGGGACGGCTACAGGGAAGACCGAGGCCTTCGCTCTTTGGTGTGAGCCTGGCAGCACTCCTCACACCTGTTTCCTGGTACATCTAACCTACCCCCTTGCGAGAATCTAATAAAAAATTTTTCCTATAGCACTGTTTATAATAAAAACTGGACACTTAAATGTCCAGTAGTGTGGGATTGCATAGATAACTTGTGGTAATCCCTATTAAGAAATACTCTCTGGCTGTTCAAAATGTCTTATTAAATGGAATAATAATTAAGAAAAAAAAAGAAGTGGATTATGAATCAATACTCTAAAATGTTAACTATAGTTTTATTTGGGCGGTGGAGTCATTTGTGAGTTTTATTTTATGTTTGTCTGCATTTTATAAATTTTCTCTGAAATTCATGCACCACTCGTGTAAATGTGTTTTTGAAAAATGGTTATTTAAAATTAAATTCACCAGTCACACACAAACAAAAAAAATTTTTACGTAGGAGTATTACTTAGAAAGTGCTACATATGAAATGTATTCATACTCAATTCCCTCTATCAATGTACAGAACAAGTATACAGAAAACGTAATTTCCAAACAATGACAGTTTCCCATTTTGAATAAAAACTATTAGTATTTCCTGAGCATCCTGTAGGCAAGGATAAAGGAAGCTTTACCACTCACTAGGTCAGCTTCTGATAGGCTACAATTATGATACAAAAGGAAGAACTGTATCGTATTAAATAGAGAGTCAAAATTTACTTTGAGATGGTCCAAAGGTACAAACTTCCAGTGAGAAGATAAATAAGTCACCATGGGGTATAATCTACAACATGGTGACTTTATCTACAGGTGGCAGTGTTGTATGGTTATTTGAAAGTTGCTGAGTGTAGACTGTAAATGTTCTCATCAGAAGGAAAAAAATTATTTTAGATCCATATGAGGTGAGGGATGTCAACTAAACTTACTGTGGTAATCATTTTGCATCAAAATAGGTAAGGCAAGTCATTATACTGAACCCCGTAAGCTTACACAGTGCTATATGTCAATTATATCTCAATACAACAGAAATAAATACAAATCGTTTTTACATATTACCTTCGAATTTGTTAAGTTTGCATGGATAGATTTCTATTATATGATAATAATGACATAATATTACATATGCTTACATGGAATTGTCACTAATATAAAATACATTATTATATAGATTTTTCTATATTTCTAAAAAATCCCATATAAAATCTAGAATTAAATCTTAGAGAAATTTAAAAGAATAAAGATAGGATTTTATTTTATTTATTTATTTATTTATTTAATCCTCACCCAAGGATATTTTTCCATTGATTTTAGGGAGAGTGGAAGAGTGAGGGAAAGACAGAGAGAAACATTGATGTGAGAGAAACACAATGATTGGTTGCCTCCTGCATGAGTCCTGACCAGGGCCCGGGCCGGGGAGGAGCCTGCAACAGAAGTATGTGCCCTTGACCAGAGTCTAACCTGGGACCCTTTGGTCCACAAGCCCTCACTCCACTGAGCCAAACCAGCTAGAGCAGAGATACTATTTTAAAAGGGGAAAAATTTTTGACTTTGAGATTCCCTTTTTGTATCATCAATGAAGAAATCAGTATTATCAATAAAGGGTTCGCAGAGGAACCAAATATGGAAAACAAGATTGCAACGAAAGCACCATAAACACTTTATTAACAATAAGCACTTTCTACTGATACGGTCAATAATTTAGTGTAATGCTTTCTTCAACATACATTACACTAAATCGATTTTGCTGTCACTTCTCACTTTAATATACACAGTAAAATGAACAAATTTCATCTCTCATAGCAATCTGTAATTCAGGCTAAATTCACAAAATAGCTGGCCTTCTTAATTTTTTCAAAACTTCAATTCTCTCACGTTACAAAGTGTAACAAAAGATAGTACGTCATTTGAAAACACAGCATGAATATGGCAAGTTGGCCTTCGGAGAAAAAAAAATCCATCTTGTGACAGGGAGAGGAAGAAAAGACTGCTAGATTATTTCCTGGTTACAATAATGACAATTGCCCGGGGACAGGTCACCCCAGGAGGCCACTAGCTTCTTGATAACATTTTTCAGTTACAGTAACATAAAATATCGGTAATCAGAGCAGGAGCAATTCCTAAAGAAGAAAACAATCTCTCTTTTTTAAAAAAAAAATAATTATTTTTCTTAAAGAACAAGGAATTTGAACCAAAATTCGAAACTATTAAGGAAAGGGTGAAGAGGAGAAAAATGATCATGGATCCTCAGACACTGCACATGTTGAAACAAGCAGCTCTCCTAATATTTCAACCTGACGTGTCATCAAAAGGCAGTGGGCACCCCCTAAGGGGGGTGGGGGGCGGAAAACACTCTTTCAACAAGAAAAGCAAAAGCGTTTGGGAGAGAAAACACACTGTGGCTCTGATGCCTCTTGTCAGAGGCAGAGGCAGGAGCCACACTCTGTACTCACCCATCGCTGGCGGTGTTGATTATGTCACAAATGTGCAAGAACTGGCCCCAGTCTTCAGTCTGCACGCCCGCAAACGTAGCCTTTTCTGCAAAGAAAACACTGTGGTGTTGACTCTGAGCTACAACAGAATAAAAAATGGCTGGTCTTCCTGAAATCATCTGCCTGGGGGTTGTTAGCAAGTACCATTAAGGTTACACCGCCAAAGGGCAAGAGATTTTTTTCTTTTTCTGAGCAATTCCCAGTAATTCAGGAATCAATCAGAACTCAAGTTCAGAGCGCTGCTGTGGCAACAGTAATGAGTGACCTATTAATACAGGCTGCAGGCACAACGCCTGGCTGCCAGGCAAGGCCAGGGCGGCGAAATCTCCATCTGCCTGCCTGCTTTTCAGAGGACATCTCTGAAAACTTCCTAGCAGCCACTCAGAAGGAGAAGTGCATAGAGCTAAGTATTTTAGCTTATGTAACTCCATTTAACCCGCTGTTAGAGAGGATGAAGCAGAAGTTCAGAGACGTTAAGGAAAGTACACAAGGCTACCCAGCCGGTACAACTAGTGTTCAAATCAAAGTTGTCTGAAGCCACTTTTTGTTTCTTAAAATCATTCATTCACCAGGAGGAGGAGCTGTCAAGAAAAAGAGATCAGCGGCTCAGTGGTTGAGCGTCACCCTATAAACCAGGAGGCGACAGTTCCATTCTTGGTTGGGGCACATGCCCAGGTTGCAGGCTCCATCCCCAATGGGGGGCGGGGGAGGTGCAGGAGACAGCCAATCAGTGATTCTCTCTCATGGTTATTGTTTCTATCTCTCTCTCCCTCTCCCTTCCTCTCTGAAATCAAGAAAAACATATTTAAAAAAAAGAAAAAGAGATCAGAACGACTAAAATTGTCTGTGTCCTTTAGTAGTAGAGCAAGGTCACCCCTAGTACTTGTCCTAACCAAAGTTGTGCCAGGCCTACTTAAACATTCAGGTATTTTTCCCTCTCCAGACATCTTCCTTAAGAATACAAAATGCGGTCTGGGAAGGGTAATGGGAAAACTCAACCCCAGAGCTTAACCTCTTTCCTACAAGAAAGGAGAGAATCCGTCAGCATGAAAATACCAGGTCGCAGAGGGAACGAAGAGAAAATTGAAAAGGATAACAGAGAGAAAGCAAGCAGACAGGTTTGGCTGGGGAAGCTGCTTCTTGGGGAAAAGAACTCCTTGAGTTTGGCATTCAGTGGACAAACCTGACCAATCTTGTCTTGTCTAGGCACATGCTATCATCATTCCTTCTGCCGGACTCATTGCTCCTCATTCCATGCTCTGCCTCCAAACTTCCTGGAAAACTCCTATTCACCCTTCAAAAGCCACGGCACAGTTAATTTCCCCCTTCTCCTACGTTTTGGGTGTTTTACATTTTTCTTGAATTTGTAAAGATACCTACATTACAGTTACTACAAAACTGTGTCCATCTTCCCTGCAAAAGTGTGCATTCCCTGAGGGTTGAGACCAGGTCTTGCCTTTGCCAAGCAGGTCCAAGCAGTCGGTAAACATTTGCATCATTAAAATAACAGGTTTGTGAAGATGCGATCTGAGTCCATTTCTGCTCAGAGTTTATTTCCTATCCAATAGGGGTATAGCCAGCAACAATCTAGAAATCATTTCCTCCTTTATAAAGACGTGGGAACTAAAGATCCGTGGGAACTAAAGATCCGGTTAAGGGGTGTGTTCCATGTCACACAGCAGCTAATGAAGCTGCAGCCCAAACTCCCCAGATCCGAGCCTCCTCACCTCACTAAGTTCCTGAGAGCGTCATGTTTTGCTTGGCATCATATGCACCCATGCCACACCTGCTTCCCAAAGGAGGCATCAGGGAGAGGAGGGAGAAGGGAGCTGGGGCTGGTAGAACAGTCTGTCACTGGCTCCTGCAGACAGTATTCAGATACAGCCACAGGGAAGACGAGTTAGGCAGATACCTGCTGGTCCCTGGTGCCTCCAGATGGCTCCAGGGCTCCCCACTTCCTGCACTCCAGGTCTGAGCATTTGCAATCTCTTTGTTTACTGGGAAAAGGAACTCAGGTTGTCAGGGCTTGGCGCCAGGGAAGAACAGGTTTGAAGAGACCTGCCTCTCAGGGAGGTTACATCACTTCACCTCCTTGACCCCTCTCCTCCCTCTTCCTCTGCAAAACGGTCAGAAGAATACTGTGCCTTCGCCAGAACGCCCTTTAGGACTAACCCCGGCAGAGAAGTTTAAGTCCTATCCTTGGAGAGGCCCAGACACTCCACACCTGGAGCCCACGCGGGGCTCACCTGTTCGGTCTACTCCCCAGAAGGCGTGCACGGGGGTGGGGGTGGGGGGCAGGTTTTGGGGGAGGGGGTCCTAGAAAGAGTCAGCCACACAGAAATGCCTCCAAGGGGACGGGTGGGATGCGAGTGCCCCGGGAAACTGCAGGGGGTGGGGAAGGATTTCCTCCAACTTGGACCAACTCTGTCCTCCGCCGGCCTAGAAGGGAGCCAAACGGGAAGGGTCCCCTGGCCCCCACAGCCTTCCCCGGGCGTCTGCCCCCGCGCCCCTTTACCTATAAGGTGGCCCACGGAGGTCGCAAACGGATCCCGGTGGCTCTTTCCAAACGCCATGGTAGCCCGACCGAGCGGGGCCCAGGAAAGACGCCTCCCCGTTCTCGGGCTCCACCCGCTCGGTGTCCCTGGCTCCTCCTCTCCGCCCGATCGCTTCCCGGGCTCCGGGTGGAGGCTGAGCGTCCAGCCCGGCCGCTGCGGGGCGCCCGGCACCAGGCGAGGAGCGGGGGGCGGGGACGCGAGGGCGGGGCTCCCGGGCGCCGCGCACCTGCTGCGCGCCCCGCGGGACGGGGAGCGGGCGGCGCTGCGGGTCCAGGTGGGACCGGTGGGGGGCGGCCCCCGCGTGGAGCCCGCGGCAGGGATACGGGGCGCCCGCTCCCGACCCAGGTGGGCTTCTCGCCCGGGGGCCCCGGAGCCACAGCCTGGGAACGAGAGATCCCAGCTCGGATCCCGCCGCCTGCTGGGCAAATTGCTGCTTCTTCACTGCGCCTCTGGCTCCGCTTTCTAGCGAGGGAAATACGGGGTTAAGAACACACATCTCAGGATGATTGTGAGAATTAGGGACGTAAACCGCTTAGGTCTGTGTCTGGCACCCACAAAATACATATTTAACCACTGAATAAATAGAGTAACTATAAATATTTACTCCCACCCCCACCCTCGCCCCAGAGATCCTGGAGGGGAGGTGTGTCCCTGGGCCTTTAAAGCTGCAGGTGATGGGTTGGCTTTGAGTTTAGGGGCCTTCCAGGAGCCCACTTCCTTTGTCTCGTTCTGATTTCCTGAGGGACCACAGGGCGCCACCCAGCAAGCTCTCTGTTCCTAACCTTCCCTCCTGGGAGCCCTGTGTTCCAGCCTTGATGAGGGAAGGGGAGGGGAGGGGAGGGGGGAGGAGAGGGGCTTTCCTGGTGCTCAGGCTTGGAGTGTGTTTGGCCTCAGCAATGTTCTGGAATGTAAACCCTGGTTTAAGTAGTCCAACCCCTTTCCAGCTGCCCCTTCAGAAGGGGAATTCATTTCCTTTTCCTGTGCATTCAATAACTTCTGATTCCCTGATGTTAATTTCCAGCGAGGCCAGAGCCTGCTAGGGAGTGGGGTGTCTCCAGGTGATGGCAATAAGCCGCAGGATGGGACCCCCCGCCCCGCCCCCCCTCTACCTCTTGCTTCCTGATGTCAGCTTGGGCCCAGTTCTACTAGCCTTTCCTTGGCCCTGGGAATGAGGACAAGAGAGATCAAAGTGGGTTTGGTCGACTGACTTAGGTCTTTATTCTTACATATTTTAAAATAAAAGTCAAAATCAGTTGCCATATGCACCAAGGGGCTAACTTTTTCTTTTCTTTCTAATTCTGTTATTTCTCATTTTTCTTGTTCTAAGTGAGCTAATACCTGGGATTCTAAAATCTCGAATAAAACATTTTTTTGTTGTGATGGTTTTTCTCATAATAGGATTGGTCCTACCTGTAGCTGATACTCTCTCCACCTGCTTACCCTGGGTGAGCAGCTAATTCAGATGGTGTTATTTTACAGATTAGGAAACCCACAGTAAATACTTATTTACACAGTCACCTTGCTAGTGAAGGAGTGTCTGATTCCAGAAGCTGTGACTTTGACCTTTAAACTGCATTTCTCATGGGGAGAGCCCTAGGTAGTAGGCGGCACACTGGACTACTTCACACTTTTAAATAAGTGGGTTCCAGGGCATGTGCCTGAGAATGAGGTGGCTGAACATGGCAAATACCCATGTCTAGAAGACAAAGTTGATCCATCACCGAGCTCTGTGCAGCGAAGAGTCACTTTTATCCTCTCATTTAATTCTACTCTCACCACTGAATTTCTTCAATTGTCAGATCTGGGCATGACCTTAGAAATCAAAATTTCTAACCCCCTCATTTTATAGATTAAAAAAAAAAATGACAGCCAGAGAAAGCCGTTCAGTTCCAGGCTAGAAGAATGCAACATAATAGTTTAACCCTGAGTCCCAAACTCTTTCCCCCAAAGGCAACTCCTCTCTATTTTAATACTTAAATGAGTTCCTCCAACCTTCCCCATAGTATTTTCTTTGGCCCTCTCTGAATCCGTCTCATTTTTCAATGGTTCCAGTTCCAAATCCCACCCACTCTTATCTCCCCCAGGGACCCACTATGGAAACTAATTTCCATATCCATGTGATCATCAAATCTAACAGCTGTTTCTCAGCCTCACTTTGCCTTCTCTGTAGTATATTATACCCTTCCCATTAGCCCAGTGGTTCTCAACCTTCTGGCCCTTTAAATACAGTTCCTCATGTTGTGACCCAACCGTAAAATTATTTTCGTTGCTACTTCCATAACTGTAATGTTGGTACTGTTATGAATCGTAATGTAAATATCTGATATGCAGGATGGTCTTAGGCGACCCCTGTGAAAGGGTCGTTCGACCGCCAAAGGGGTCTCGACCCACAGGTTGAGGACCGCTGCATTAGCCATTCTTTCCTCCATCACCTTTCAAGGTACTTTATCCTACATTCCCATTTCCTCCCTAGCCTACCTAAGTAAGCTACTCCACAGTTCCCAAGTCTATCTTTTCCTCTTTCTCCAGTTCCCTCAGGGTTCCTTCTTCCTGTCCCTTCTCTATAAAATCTTTTGTGACCACTCCCAAGAGAATTGAGCCCTCCTCTCTTCTTTTACATACAGATCTCTCTCCATCTTAGAGCTCACAACACTTTATATTCTTTGTTTAGAGAACTGTTTGTTGGACTTTTTAAAATATATATATTTTATTGATTTTTCACAGACAGGAAGGGAGAGGGACATAGAGTTAGAAACATCAATGAGAGAGAAACATTAGCAACCAAGGTACATGCCCTTGACTGGAATTGAACCTGGGACCCTTGAGTCTGCAGGCCGATGCTCTCTCCACTGAGCCAAACTGATTAGGGCTGTTTGTTGGACTTAATATCCAGACACTTAACAAGCCTTAAGGCAACGGTTCTCAACCTGTGGGCCGAGACCCCTTTGACGGACGAACGACCCTTTCACAGGGGTCGCCTAAAACCATCCTGCATATCAGATATTTACATTACAATTCATAACAGTAGCAACATTACAGTTATGAAGTAGCAACGAAAATAATTTTATGGTTGGGTCACAACATGAGGAACTGTATTTAAAGAGCCAGAAGGTTGAGAACCATTGCCTTAAGGGATGTTTATTGAATGAAAGAATGAATGAATGGCTCTCCAAAACATTGAGATGCTCTATCCTTTCTGAGATCCAGTTTTTAATTCCCTCCTAGATGCCTTGTTGGAACCCTGACCTCTATCTAGCTAGAGTTACTATACTCATCACCTCCCTCCATCATCTCAATATCCTACCTAACTTTCTTATTTTTATCAATAAGGTTATTGATGTACTAGAGGCCTGGTGCATGGATTTGTGCACTGGTGGGGGATGTGGCCTGTGGGGATTGGCCTGCTGTAGGAGCAGCCTCTCATCCTGGTCAGTGGAGCGGCTGTGGACCCGTCCTCTGAGCAGCTCCTCCTGCTGTGGGAATGCCGCTCATCCCTGTCAGCTGAGTGGCGCTCCCACTGTGGCAGTGCACTGACCACCAGGGGCAGCTCCTGCATTGAGCGTCTGCCCCCTGGTGGTCAGTGTGCAGCATAGTGATTGCTCAAGTGGTCGTTTTGGTTGTTTCGCCGTTTGGTTGCTGGGCTTTTATTATATAGGATTGGAATCACATGGGTTGTTGTAAAAAATACTGATACCTGGATCTCACCTTCAAAGATTTTGATTAAAGGAGCCTGGGTTGCATCAAGAGCGTCAAGATTTGGTACCATAATTTGCCAAATAAAAAATCTTGACGTTATCCCTAAATCTTTTCTTTCAGTCAGTTTTGGATTCCCCTGTGTTCTTCTTCTGTCTCCTTGCCTTTTCCCCTCTGTGGACACTGCTCGGTCCAGCAGTTCTTAAATATCATAAGCCTTAAGACTGCCTAAAGATGAAATTGGACTAAAGCTTGAGTTCTCTGGAACATAATTAAGACCCTGTGCATCTAAAGACATATCCTCTTTTTAAAAATACTGATCCTCTTTTTAAAAATCCTCACCTGATGATATGTTTTCCATTGATGTTTTTAAAGAGTGGGGGAAAGGAGGAGAGGGAGGGAAGAGAGAGAGAGACATCAATTTGAGAAAGACACACTGATTGGTTGCCTCCAGCACTGGGCCAGGAATTGAACCCACTACCCTTCAGTCGCCGGGGAAATGCTCTAACCACTAAGCAACTGACGAGGGCATAAAACTGAGCCTCTTTTACATGATACTTTTACCCATTATTTTTGAAAACCATTATGTACAAAGATATATGTTGACTTTATTTCCAGTTATTTTTTAATATATTAAATCTTGACTACCCCGGATTCTGGAAATTGGAAGCTCAGCCTTCCCTCTCTTCTTGCTCTTGGGATCACCTCTATCAGTTTCACATGAGAGCTCCTCCTCTCTCCCCTACTCCCACCCCAAGGACTGTTTGGTTCCATTTCTATAGGCTTTCACTAAACTCAGAGACCCAAGATGAGAGAGGACAAGGCACAGTACTAGTAGGCACTATACAAAGTGCTTTGGTTATAAACTAAAAATTATTATTCCCCCCCTTTTTAAAATATATTTTTATTGATTTCAGAGAGGAAGGGAGAGGAAGAGAGAGATAGAAACATCAATGATGAGAGGGAATCATTGATTGGCTGCCTCCTGCATGCCCCCTACTGGGGACCGAGCCCGAAACCGAGGCATATGCCCTTGACCAGAATCGAACTCAGGACCCCTGAGTCCACAGCCCAATGTTCTATACACTGAGCCAAACCAGCTGGGACATTATTCCCCTTTTATCACCTGACTTGCCTAACGTCACTCAGAATTGGGAGATGGATTTGAGTTTGTTTGCCTCATTCTGAAGCTTAGTCCCTTTTCCATTTTCATCTTGCTGCACCCAGCACAAGGATCTTGTCACTGGTGAGGAGTGCCTGCAGCCTCTACCCTGCCCTCCCCATCCAGCCGTGCCAAAGGAGGAGACCACTGAACCCTGAGTCAGACCTGGGAAACGGACACACCTGTGGGTGGAGCCGGAAAATGCTAATGAACATGCCTCCAGGTTAGAGTATGTAGCTCTGCTGTGCCAGTGCAAAGGCCAGGAAACCTGAAGGACAAGGGAATCTGCCCTGCGCTTACAAGAGTCAAGCGCCAGCCCACCAAGGAGGAGGAGGAGGCTGAGACCATATTAACCAGACCCCAGCAGTAACTCGGAGCCACACAACTTTCCATCCAGTGTGAGCTCATTTGGTGCCCTGAGCCTTTTACTTTGTCTTGAATAAACTTCTTCCCTTGATTTCTCTCCTGAGGGTGGAGGGGTCAAGAGTCTTGGAGCTGGTAACAGATTGACTTTAAACATTTACCCTTCCTCCAATATTGAACTTTAAACCATGCAAATGCTTCCATTAGCTGCCCTCAACATGAAGTTCCATAGAGATCTGAAGGGCATTTGTTGGCTAAATTTGTCATCTCCAAGGATTCCTATGAAGCTTAAAGCCAACGTTTTATCTGGAAAATAAACTAAGGAAACCAATGTGTTTATTAACCTAAGCCAAGTAGCTTTCTGTAGGTTTCATGACCTCAACCAGTTCATACTTACCTCATTTGGGGATTTGTCATTTAATTCCTGGTGTCCTTTTAGAAATCTGGTTCAGATTTGCAAATCAGAATACCTGAGTTCAAATCCCAGCTCTACAGTGATACCAAGAATTCCAACTTCATAGAACTGTTTTGAAAAATAATGAGATGTATGTAAAACACTTAGAATGGTGCTTGGTATAATCAAGCTCAGTAAATATGAACTAATTATGATTTTCTCCTTTCAGCCTGCCAGGTGGCTGAAATTTCTACTGTTAGAAAACAGTCTTTGAGGCTTGGCAATATCTCCCTAAAAGCCACTATATAAATGTGCAGGTGTTACCTTTTGGTAAAAGAAGGTCCTATTAGCATGAATAGAGTTATACCTGCCACACATTTAGTTTCCATTAGCACCGTGGGAGGCAGTTAGACAGACAAAGGCAGGGCAAGGATGATGGGCCAGGTACAGAAGGTCACCAGGGCGGAAAGCCCCGGGTACCTAGCAACAGCCACAGCTGGGAACACAAGGACCTGGCCCCCAGGGTAACCTTTTCTCCCCTAGCACGTCACAGGCCATTTGTTTTAGACCCTCTGACCTTTCATATCGCTATGCAGTTTGGACCTTCCCATGACCTTTCTTCCCCTGACATGTTGCTAGTCATGTGGGTTAGACCCCCCTTAGAGGGAGAAAGAACAAGGGGTGGGGGGCAGAGAATAGACCTTAAGCATTAATCCCCTGAGATAACGAGGTTCTGTCCTGCATCAAACACATCTATGCCTCAGTGGTGTTTCAGCTCCAGCCCCAGGAAAAGCAGCAAAACCAGATACACAGATATCAGGACCAGCTGCAATGATTAATGATCCCTTCCCTGGCAACAACCAATCAGTAGGGACCACAACTCTGAAAGGACACACTGGGAAAGGTGATGAATATTCTACTGGGATCCTCCTCTGAGACCTCCAGATGAATACCCACAAGTGTGGTGTCCATGGGGCACGCCCTCACCTCTCCCCACCCACTCCCCTTGGGTGAGTTTTCCTTGCCTCTCTCTTCCTCCTAAGCTCCAGGGTCCCTTCTTTTCCTTTGTAACTTGTTTCCTGCGCCCATGTATTCTAGGGCTCACTTCTACCTCTGATTTTCTAAATAAATTTTCTTTTTTAATTTTGAGTCTTGGCTCTGAATCCTTTCTTAGCCAGAACTCAAATACCAAGATTGCTGACCCAAGGTCTGGTCTGACTCTACCGGTCTAACACCTGCTGCCATTTCGCCACCAACAGCAGTTTATGAATAATGTGTGATTTGTTGAACAACTTACTTGAAAAGAGGTCTTGTAGGAATGGGGCTCTGAGAGAGCTGGCATTTGGGCTGGAGTGGGGAAGGGCCGGCCCAAAGGGTGGCTATTAGGATTGTTCCGCAGGAGAGTATTGAAATCAGGAGTGGGCCGCAAGGGAAACAGAGACATTTACTTTAGATGTCCAACTTGGTTCTGTGGGGCTAAAAAGAGTACTGTTTGCCCTCGCTAGTTTGGCTCAGTGGATAGAGTGTCAGCCTGCAGACCAAAGGTCCAGGTTTGATTCCAGTCAAAGGCACATGCCTGGGTTTCGGGCTCGGTCAAAAGTGCAGAAGGCAGCCAATCAATGATTCCCTCTCATCATTGATGTTTCTATCTCTCTCTTCCTCTCCCTTCCTCTCTGAAATCAATTATATATATATATATATAGTAATTTTCCTCCCACTTTCTAAATTCTTCTAGCTGGACTAATAATCAAATGAATAGAGACAGATTAACAGGAGAAAAATGTACAAAGTTTGTTATACGAATACAAATTAGGGAGCATCATAAGAAGGGGACCCAAAACTGTTGTATGTGGCGGGAAGGGCACTGGGTGTTAGACCCATGGGATCAGAATAGACCTGGGTTCAGCATCCTTAGTATCTGGGCTCTGGGTAGGAAAGAATTCAGAGCCAAGACCCAAACTATAAGAGAACATTTATTTGGTAAATCACAGAAGTAGATGAAGTAAGTTTTAGAAGAAATGGGCTTAGGAAACAAGTTATAGAGGAAAAGGAAGGGCCCTTGGAGCTCGGGAGTGAGAAAGCTACTGATAACAAGGCAGGGGGAAGGGAAAGGGGCGAGGGCGGGCGTGCTCTGGGGAAGGTAAGAGCTCTGAGTCCCCGTCCTAAGGGCTTTTAGGGTGGAGATTTTAGGGGAGGCCCCAGGAGAAGATCTTTATAGAATATTCAGCAGCTTTTCAAGTGTGTCCTTCACTGATTGATTGGTTGGTGCTAGGGCAGGGAATCATTATTCAATGCAACCGGACTTCTTGTGTATGGAGAAGAGAAAGCATTTTATTTTATACAGGTGATATTTTTTTAACCATGAGAGGGCAGCCTTGGTTAACTTATCATATTCTCCTAGCGGCCTGGCTGGGCAGCCACGCTCAGGCAGGGGAGGAAGGCTCCAGAAACCCCAGTCAGCTGTGCCTTCCCGGTGTTTAACTGCTAAGGGTTAGCTGCCCTGCAGGGAAGCACATTGATGGCTGCTTGCTGTTTCCTCCTAGGGTCTCACATTGACAGTGAAACTTGGTATCCCAGTAACACCTGATATTCTTTATTTAGCAGGCAGATGAAGGGTTTAGGGGAGGTGGTTGTTTAAAAGGATAGACATGCCTCAGGAATTAGGTGGCTGCAGGTGGGGATGGATTAATAAAAGTCACGTCTGGGATTTGAACCTCTGGGTGACAAATATATACAGTTTTTGTGCAAACTTTAAAATATAGTTAGAGGCTGCCTGGAGAGGCTACGCCATGAAGAATGGTGTGGGGCTGAAAGTGGGTATTAGTAAAGGATGTGTGTCATGATCAATGAGCGTAGATGGTTAGTGAGAGGATCAAGCCTTATATTTTATATCATTTATTAGATCATTTACTCATTCATTCCTTCACCTATCACACAGTATTGAATTTGATCAGACAGAAGCACAATGTGAATGCAGCTAGAGAGATAAACCATGTAGTAAATGATCACTGCAATCCAGTCTAAGTGGTGAATAAATGGGTGCACATAGGCTCATGGGAGCACGGCGTGGGAACTAACTTTGCGTGGAGGATGGGTGTCGGCCAAGATGAAAGGTCTGGGCAGCATAGGGTTAGAACCAGGTTTGCTGCACAGGTAGGGCTGAGCACAAACCGTGCAATGGTCAGGAGGGAAGGGAGCTCCAGTCAGTCTGGATCGCAGGACTCCACACACCTGACTCCCTAGCAGGGAGAACTTTAAGTACATTTCCATCTCTGTGGGGGCCATAGCGTTAGGGAGCTGGGCCCCATTTCCTTTCCAGTTAGAGGTCCTCTGTGTCAACTTTGCAAACTGAGCTATGAGAACATACGCCAGCCTTCACTTGCTCATTTTACAAATCCATAATGGGACCCCCACTAGGCCAGTCACTGTGCTCGGAGTCAGCGGTATGTGAAGGAGGTAAAATCCAATCTCTGCACTCCACGTGCTCACAGTCAAGGAAGGAGGAACTTGTAACTTGGTGGGCAAAGTTAATTTCTCTGTGCAGATGGGTAGAAAATTCACTTTGCATCACGCCCCTGAATCGAGTGATCAGAGTTTTCCCTCGCTGGCTTCTTACCCAAAAACAAAACAGGATCAGGCTGAGCTTCGGAACGGCAAGGATGGAAGTGGTAGAAACCATAGCGTTTTTTATCCGTCTCAGCCCCACTTTACAAGGTGAATGCCCAGCCATGTTCCTGACAATCACACAGCAAACACAGTAACGTTAGTTCCATTTCAGAGCTAAATAGAAATGCTTTTCAGATCACCTAATGTTTTGTATTTATATGAGAGCTTCCCAACAGGCTTGGAGGTACATTCTTAATCATGGAGAAAAAATAGTTATTAAAGAGATAGTATGGGATAAATATTACTTTTAGGTCAGCAGTTCTCAACCTGTGGGTCGCGACCCCTTTGGGGGTCGAACGACCCTTTCACAGGGGTCACCTAAGACCATCGGAAAACACATATATAATTACATATTGTTTTTGTGATTAATCACTATGCTTTAATTATGTTCAATTTGTAACAATGAAATTGGGGGTCACCACAACATGAGGAACTGTATTAAAGGGTCGCAGCATTAGGAAGGTTGAGAACCACTGTTTTAGGGAACTAATTTATACATTATTCACAAGATAATCTATATACATTTGATTGTATGCGTATTTTTTCAGAAGACCCAAGGACTTCTTTTGAGTTTTCTTGAGGTCATTAGCCTCACAATACCTGCTCTAGTCCTGGGTCCTTCCTAAGAAAACTATGTACAGCCCCTTACAGAGCACTTCCTTGCGCTGAACACTTGACCTTGTTCTAAATCAGGGATTAGCAGACAATTTCCAGAAAAGGCCATAAAGTATATATTTTAGGCTTGTAGGCAACTACTCAACTCTGCCTGCCCTTGTAGTGTGAGAGCAGCCAGAGACAATACATAGCTGAACTGAAATACAAAAAACAGATGGCAGGCCAGATTTGGCCTGTGGGCCATACTTTGCCTGTCCCTGTTCTAAATAATTTGATTCCACCCTTACAGCTAATTGGACTAAGAGAGGGCACCTGAAGAAGGGGCAGAAAATCTATTAGTGTCGTGGTGCTGAGCAGACTTGGAAGAATCCTGGTATGAGACCTTTGCACCAATCAGTGTTTCTAGATAGATAGATCATAAATAGACAGATGGTAGACAGATGATAGAGAGATAATAAATAGATGATAGCTTAGACTGAATTGCAATGATCGTTTATAAGACATATTCTCTCCCTAGCTGAGTTGACATTGTGCCTCTGTCTGACAATTCAATAATGTGTGGTAAGTGAAGGGATGATAGTTGGGATCAATTGCAGCATGAATTAAAAGTAGTCAAAATGTATCAGTAGCCGAAACCGGTTTGGCTCAGTGGATAGAGCGTCGGCCTGCGGACTGAAGGGTCCCGGGTTCGATTCCGGTCAAGGGCATGTACCTGGGTTGTGGGCACATCCCCAGTGGGAGATGTGCAGGAGGCAGCTGGTCGATGTTTCTCTCTCATCGATGTTTCTGGCTCTCTATCTGTAAAAAATCAATAAAATATGTTTAAAAAAAAAAAAAACTTCAGTAGAAAAAAATATTCAAAAAAAAAAAAACGTATCAGTAAACTAAAGTCAAAAGGCAAAAACAGTATCCAAATAGAGGGTGGAGTAGTTGCCTAATGACGTCAATAGTAGAGAACCTGAGGTTATCATTGGTGGAAGTTGTCAAACCTTTGGAATTTCTAGCACCACATTGGGTCTTGGGAATTAGGGTCCTGAAAAAAAAAAAATCTTACAGTTTTAAGACTATATTCCAGCTTCAGTCTAGCCATTGGCGGTTTTGGGAGGATTTCTATTGTGGTAATTTCCCCGTGTAGCCTTATGGCTGATTTCCCTTTGTTAGAAGTAACCTCCACGAATCTCTATTTCCGATAACTTTACAAAACCTAGCACACACTTTCCTACGCCTGTTAAGTTGGGAACCAGAGTTGTACATCAAATCTTTATCACTAAATAGCGGCGATGTTAGATTTCTCTCCTACTTATTCATTTCATACTTTTTGTCAAGTCTTTGAATAGATTGAGAAAGCCTAAGTAAAACATCCCTTGGAAATGCAGTGATTTTCTCTGGGGGGGCCTTTGATGAGGAATAAGCATGGAAGTGTATTCCCTTCAGGCGCCGAGATGCTGCTCAGTGAGGCATTAGGGCTCCATATGGTGGAAACTGCTCCACGACGAGTTGGGTTTATTCCAGTTGTTGCTCCTGTTGAGGATCTTGGGCAAACCTTTTCCTATTTCTCACCTGAGTGCAGTGAGGGATTTGGGGCTGCCTGGGAATAGGCTTAAAGGAAGGTTACATTATTAATCAATACACGTGTATGTCCAGGTACCCCTGGTCAGAGATGAGTCCTCCCATCGCTCTCAACAGTCCCTGGGATTTAATTCAACCTTTGTCACCTCTGACAGTGTTTTACAATCCCCTTCTCTGGCTGCCCATCTTATAATAACAGATGTCAGAGTACATTTTTATCCTTCTCTTCCACAATATGGGAAAAAAGGCACCATTTGCAGCTATTTGGGGTAGAATATTTTATTTTTTCTTGGATTTGTTAATAGATCTCCTTTCAAAGCTATGCTGAAGGATATTTTATATCTCTGACTCATTCTTATTATATAATGAAAATATTAAGCCAATCATCAAACATAGCATCACACATAGCACCCTGTTTTGGGGGACTGTTTCTTATAGATCTGAGAGTATATTGAAGTTATTAATATGAGTCCCTGAGCTATCCTTGCATGAGACCAGGAACAACAGACATCATTGTTATTATTATTCTGTCAGGGATCAAACCACACTAATAACATACCTAAGATTTGCAGACTTGCCATGCACTAGACACCAGGGCACAGAATATTGATAATTTACTCAAGGACTCACAGTGAGTAGAAGATACATTTGATTCCAGAGGATGTAACCATTGCACCAGCCAGCTTTCCCAGCATCATGCTCATGAGCTCAGGCTCCAGAAAATTTTAAAAAGAACACCCAATGCACTGGGTGTGAGGACCTGGAGAAGAAAGCCCTGGTGTGACCAATGAGATATTTGATCCCTCTAGATTTCCTTCTTTTTCTTTCTTTTTTCTGTAAGCAGGAGAAATAGATTATCTATATATAAAAGACGAAGTGACTGACTGTCCATCCATCCGACCGTCAGACCAACCCACTGACCAATTGGCCGGTACATATGACGTGCACTGGCAATTTAAAAATAAATGTTGACTCATCATACATGATAGATATAAAGCTCTCACTGGTGCCAATCACACGTGTGTGTTTTGATCTGTTATTGTTGATCATGAATTTGGTTGACACTTCTATTATAGAGATAGGGTAAATAGCAATATTAAAATATTTCTTCTAATTAATTTTCTTCCAATGTGCACAAATTCGTGCACCGGGCCGCTAGTATTCTAAATAAGAAGCCAGACAGTCAATGCAATGTATTGATACCCAATATGTGGCAGCCTTCTATTAGGCATTTGCACAATGAGGTTGCAGATCAGAAAAAGGCAGGTCAGGTACCAGCTGGTGCCAAGGTGGACAGAAGCCTGTGGTTCTCCCTGGGTTTACAGGAAGCTGGTCTTTTCTTTAAAGAAAGCTATGTTCCATGCTGCTTCCATGGCTGTTTCCTGCCCTAATTAATTTTTGAGCTCTCTGTTGGATTTTAATTACAGGCCTATTAATTCATGGGAAGAATTGACAGATGCTGTAGGTTGGTCATAGCAAATTAATAGACAGGTGTTGGGTAGACAGTCCTGAAGACTGTTCAGTGATTGACTCAGACCAGTTGCTACTTGGAAGCAAGGAGCACAACCCGGAATATCATTAGTTACCTCAATTTAGTTACCTAGCACTTCTATTTTTATTATTTTAAATATATATTTTTATTGATTTCATAGAGGAAGGGAGAGGGAGAGAAAGGTAGAAACATCAATGATGAGAGAAAATCATTGATTAGCTGCCTCCTGCATGCCCCCTACTCGGGATATAGCCCACAACCCGGGCATGTGCCCTGACCGGGAATTGAACCGTGACCTCCTGAGCCACGCAAGCCTACTACCTAGCACCTTTAGAAAGAAGGAAATTGAGACAGATCACAGTTTGGGCTTATGCTTTCTATTGGAGTGCGGAAGGTGAGTTGGGGTTGCTTTGAGAAGGAGTGGGAATGATACTGGGCTGGGTCACCTGGAAAGAATTGAGTCAAGTCTTGGGTTGATATAATATGATGGACACCCAGGGAGTAAACACTTTATTTTTAGCAGGATTTGTCCTCAAACCTCAATATAAAACTCTAGAAAGACTGACACTAAAGAGTGTTCCCTTTTTGGCTTAGTTAATAGTCTAGATTGAATCGGCAAACTCATCAGTCAACAGAGCCAAATATCAACAGTACTTCTTCAAAATAGACTCGCCCAGGCCGAAAACCGACTTCTGCACATGGGCCACAAAGTTTTAATCGCACTGTACGTGCGCCCGCACGCGGTATTTTGTGGAAGAGCCACACTCAAGTGGCCAAAAAGCTGCACGTGGCTCGAGAGCCGCAGTTTGGGTCTAGCACCAAAGCTGGAAAAATGGCCCAATTTTTTCCCCTGAGATTTGCTTCCAATTTTGTCCCATTGTTGGGAGAAAAAACTAGGCCAAGAGAGCTATAGTGAAAAAGAAATCTCTTTGCCCCGATGCAAAGATGCCCCTCACAGCCCTGGCTTTGTCTGAGTCTAGCTCTAGGTGAAGGGAACATCAGAAAAAACATCTGGTCAAACTCCTGCCATTTAAGTGCAGCCCTGGCTGTGCTGGGTGACAGATAAATCCACAGAAAGGCGAGAAAGACTGTGCTAATAAGGTGACATTTTAATACTTTTTGGAACTCTGCCCTAGAAGCACAGCCCACAGTCTGTCACCCTGGTCAGCACTCCTGTTCCTTGAAGCCTACACCGTCTTCCCTCTAACCCTGTCTCCTCCTTGAGGAGTAAAATGAGGGTGGGGACAGGGAAGGAGCCTTGTGCTGGCTGTCAACACCTCCCTCTATAGGGAAATCAAACCATCCTTGGGAATAAACTGGAATTACATAAAAAGGGATGTAGAGCATTCAAGAAGAGCTTTCTAATTAGTAGGGGGTGAGATTGTAGAATAAACAAAGATAATGGAATAACACCTAAAAGGGAAAGATAAACAAACGCAATGGTAGTTATTTTTTTTATATATACCCCCTACCTTTTTAGCATAAGTCTTACCAATCTTTTAAGTTCTCCTCAGCAGAATTAGGGATCCCTATGCTTATTTCTAGCAACACTTGCATATTTGCATATTTATTATGATACCTATTCACAGGCAGAGATTACAGTCCATTCCACTATTAAATGTTAGTTGCATTATTTAAATAACTATGGTGTTATTTTAAAAAAGTTTTACCAAAACAACTGTTTAAATGGAACAAAATGGACTATCTTTTCCTGGAAATGTTCCGTAATGAGAGTGTTTCTATAGGAAAAGTATGTAATTATAAAGCTCAAATAAGCAGATCCAGCATTTAATTTTCTCAAGTGAAATGGCTCCTTTCTCTTTAACCACCAGCACCCTCATTAGCAGAGCATCCCCTGTACTCTTCTCGTTCTGACTTGTTACATCCATTGTTATTGCAAAATGAAGTTCAGGGTCTCCCAAACATAGTAACTACAATTGGTCAGCAAAAGCAATTTTTTTTTTTTTTTTTTTTTTTTTTTTTTTTACCATACCATGTGAATGACAGAGTTTTCCCTCTCTCCTGGCACTGAGTTCCTGGTCATCCCTTTATCCGAGGGGCGCAGAACGTCCGGTTTGTGGGCCGTATAAGGCCCTCTAAATCATTTGGTCTGGCCCTGCCAAGGCATTAGGGGTGAGTTAATTAAATGTTTGACCAAATGCAGCAGGCAAATTTTTAAGTTGATCATTTGGTATGGCCACTGAATGATGTTATAAACACCCAAATGGTGCTTGGCAGAATAAAGGTTTCCCACTCTTGCTCTACACTGATACTTGTCCTTGCAATGCAAGTGGTGTTCTCTAATTTGTCAAGCTTATTATAGGTAAGTCATGTTATGGAAACATAAATTGTAAGAGAACTGCCTGAGGCAGAGTTGTGCTTGCCGCAACTGGCTGCACATCAGATTCACCTGGGGATCTTTTCCCCACCGCAGCCTCTTGCCTGCACATCTGATCAACAGAATCAGAATATCTGGGGGTGGGGTCTGGGAACCTACATTTTCAAAAAACTTCCTCCACGATTCAGATATACAGCTGCATTTGAAAACCCTCTACAAAAAGTGCCTCTTGTAGTCTCAATGTTTAGAAATCCTTGGAATAAAAAAATATATTCTTGCCTGGCAGGCGTAGCTCAGAGGTTGAGGGTCAACCTATGAACCAGGAGGTCACAGTTTAATTCCAGTCAGGACACATGCCTGGGTTGTTGGCTCCATTCCCAGTAGGGGGCATGCAGGAGGCAGCCGACCAATGATGATCTCTCATCATTGATGCTTCTATTTCTCTCTCCCTCTCCTTTCCCCTCCAAAATCAATAAAATCATTTAAAAAAATAAAAAAATATATATTCTTATATATATTCTTCCCCCTACCAGTTAGGATTCTTGCAAATAATAGTTGCCCAGTTAGTAACTATGGAAGGAATCTAATCTTTTATTATATTGATTTATTTGGAAAGGAAATAACGTAATTGAGGGAATCTTTAGAAGAAACTCCATGTAATTTTCTCTAATCATACAGGGAATAAATCTTTCCTAATTTGCACTATCATACAGGTGGCCAAGCAAGGTTGGCCAAGGATTTGATGAGATGATGGATATTAAAGTATCACAACAAAGGCTGGCATGCAATAAGTTAATAGGTGCTCAATAATTACATTTTCTTCCTTTTAGATTTCTATTTCTTTCCTATTTCCTTCTCTTTTCCTCTCTCTCACTTCTCTCTCAACCACCCCCGCCCCCCGTCTCCAGATAGCCAACCCTTCCATTTCCCATAAATATGGGTAACACAAGTATAAAGGTACTTAAAAAGTCAGAAATTACACAATAATAGTTATTCTTTGGAATGTAACTTATGCTATATATAATATTTCTACTTACACAGCTTTACCCACCAATCTCTTAATTAGTCTCATGCAAACTAGCCCCTCTGTATTAGCAGCTAATTCTTTCCTATACTTCAGTGAAACAGTCCCAATCCTCTGTTTTTCTTGAAGATTAGCATCCGTTCAGACAAAAATCAATTCCTCTTCTCTCTTTGATTCCCAAAGCACTTTGTACCTCTGCTATAGAGTTATCACACACTGGCTTTTATTTTAATTACCTGACTGTGCATTCATTTTTCCATGTTGATTTGTGTTTGTATATCTCCACAGTACCATACCCATCATAGCTGCTCAATAAATGTTGTTCTGTTCTATGCATTTATTACAATGGTTTTTGGTTGGATTGGGGGGCGTTATTTTTTTCTGGCCTGTTTCTCTGCTGTATGGTGAAGCCGTCTGAGGCAGGCACTGTCTCTTCTTGCCTGGAATTTGCAAACCTGCTTCAATCCCAAATGGCCTTTCAATTTCTTCCCATTTCTCTGTCCTCCTTCACAAAATGAGTTATGTTCGCATTCCCCACTTACCTCCCACTCTCTTCTAAAACCAATCTAAGTGGTTTCTTTTCTATCACTGTATGGAAACTTCTCCCATCAAGGTCACCGATGATCTAGGGTGGTTCATAGGCCACTTCTTTGTCTTGTCTTAATGCAGTGGTTCTCAACCTTCTGGCCCTTTAAATACAGTTCCGCATGTTGTGACCCAACCATAAAATTATTTTCGTTGCTACTTCATAACTGTAATGTTGCTACTGTTATGAATTGTAATGTAAAGATCTGATATGCAGGATGGTCCTTAGACGACCCCTGTGAAAGGGTCGTTCGATAGCCAAAGGGGTCGCGACCCACAGGTTGAGAGCCGCTGTTAAATGGATCCCTGGGCAGCATTCAAAATAGGTGAAGCTCTCTTGTATTGAAATCTCCTGTTCATTTGATTCTATGACACCATAAACTTAGTTTCTTAGGGTCCTACTATGCAGCGGGAGTGTATTTGTACAGTGGGAGTAGATTGGGTTATTAAGCCAGAAACCTGAGTTGGTTGGTGTGCCAGCTCCAAGAGTAGTTGTGTGTCTTTAGGAAAATTACTTAACCTCTCTGGCCCTCTGTTTCTTCAACTATGAAATGGGGATAATACTACCTATTCTGACGCCACAGAGTTTCTAAACTGATTGAATGTGATAATAGATATGAAAGTGTTTTACAAACCATAAAGATATCTATAGCTATGATAGTTTATTAACCTTGAAGAAAGAATGGGATTTATAGAATAAATTGATCACTAGAAGAATACTTCTGGTGTTTCTGAATGTAACAATTTATAAGCACCGAAAGTTTCATATGTCCCTGATCATTTAGGTTGTATGGATGGGTACCGAATTTGAGGGATAAAAAGCAATTAACAGCAAAATCCTGAGATGCTTATTTTTAGAACAGTTTGTGATGGGAATGTGGGAGAAGGAAGCTTTGCCCAGGGAGTGAAGGGAAGTTGGTCCTAATAATGACACAGTCACCAACCAATGTATGACTTGAGTCATTGAAGTCCTTGGTCTTCCCTGAACCTTGATAGTCCCATCTGTACAATGAAGAGTTTGGCCTAAACTCTGCTCTAAAGTGCCTTTTGGCTAATAACTC
Source organism: Myotis yumanensis (assembly GCF_028538775.1). Lineage (NCBI taxonomy): Eukaryota > Metazoa > Chordata > Mammalia > Chiroptera > Vespertilionidae > Myotis > Myotis yumanensis. Next base: position 26,438,568 of record NW_027223767.1, on the reverse strand, counting down.
AATACTCCTAATTGAGTAGACAGGGATGCACATATGAACAGACATAAGTTGCTTACAAAGCAACTTATCAGCAAGTATACACAAGTGCAGGAAGTATATGTTAAGTTTTTAGGTGAGTCAACAGAGAGAGTGACCCCACTTGGGTGGGTCTAGTTAAGAAAGCTATTGACATCTTGACTGATGAGTCCTAGTCAATGAATGTTTACAATAAAGAAGTTAAAAAGAAATGTTCATCACATGAGGTTGAGCTGCATGCATGAAAGTCCTCACAATAGAAAACAGATCAAACAAAATTCTACTTGGTGTCTGCTAATGCCAGGCATTTCCACATCCATGATTTCACTTCATTCCAGAGAGGTTCAGTAACTCACCCAAGGTCACCCTCTGAGCAAGTGGCGAACTGGAGACTCGAACACAAATCTTTTGATTCTAAGTCCAGCATTCTTGCTGCTATACCAATAGTACCTACCTTCCACTTGACCTCATCCATTGCATGCTAACAGGTTTGACTCTAGACCTGAAAGAAACTAGTCAACCGACTATTATCTGTCTCCCCCAAACCTTTGACTTGTGTAATGCTTTTACATTTTTAAAAATTAAGTAACATTTCTTGTGACTGCAGCTCCGTTTTTTTTGTTTTGTGTGTGTGTGTGTGTGTGTGTGTGTTTTCTGTTGCTGACATTCTAGGAGCTGGCCGTTGCTGTTTCTACTTCTTCCCTTTATATCAATGAGGACAAAAAAACTTTAATGCACATCTGGCTTGCTTGAGCAGCTTCCTGTCTTTCAATTCCCACCACACCCCACCAATTCTTTCAGCAGTAATTACTTTACCGTGAAGCGTTCTTCTTAATTTTGAAGATAGAGAATTTCTTTTTGCGGGAGCGGGAGAAAACATCATCACTAAGTTTCTCTATAATATGATTCTCTCCTCTATCTTATTATCCTTTATACTCCATACCCACTCTGCTTTGGCCACTGGAGGTTTTCCTTGAGTTGCTACTAATAGATTAATGCACGGTGCTTTATTAAGATGTATGGATGTGTCACTCCAGTGCCATGCTAAGCGTCAGCTGCTCTGGGGCGCGGCTGCTGTTCTCCCCTTGATATGAGTTCCTCCTTGAGCTCTCCGTGAGAAAATTAAATGGTCAGGCCGTTCCTCCAGTGCCTGAAGCATTTTCCCCCGAATTCCCTGCATTTCACCCTTGTGAGTCCTTTATGGGAAATATTCCATACAATGAGATGAAAATACACTGAGAGAAAAGTATATCTGTCACGCGCCAGACCAGACACCCCGTTTCGGAGAGCTGAGAAACAATACTGTGAAGTTATAGTCTTTGTCAGTTAGAGGCAATTGCTGAGTTTCAGATTGCACACAGCGAGCCGGAATCATCTCGCGGATGTCAGCCTTCACGAGCTGCATTTGAGGCAGCTATTCAGTGGGTTCACCCTTGAAAGCCCGATTCTTCTTTCAATAATGCTCATTAGAGAGCGAGGCACAGACCAGAGTCGCGTGTCATAGGCACGCACATTGAAATCATCCTGAAGCTTAAAGCGAGGCCTCTTTCACTTAGCATAAAGCTTTTGAGCGTCCTCCTGGCTGTTGCACGTATCAGTAGTTTGTCCTTTATATTGATGGACAACCTCCCACCCTCCCCCCGTTTTTATTAATAAAACTGCTGTGTACCTACAGGGCGCTCTTGCTAATTAATATACTTGGTTTATTGTGAGAAAGCAGAAATGTAACCAGTGGAGTCCATTTCAGATACCAGTCTGGTTCAGACATCTATTTTTTATAATCTTTAGAAGAAGTATTAAGGGGCTCTTAAAAAATTAAGCATCTGGGGCTTTTTAAAGATGACAAAAAATTAGTAAAATGATTAACTTCAAAGTGTGTAATGGAAAAACCCACATTCAGTTTAATATATATTCTCTTACAGGGGAGGAATTTTGAGGTTCATTAGCTCATGGTTTGATTATTTTTTAAAAAGAAAAAGACATTTCATAGTAAATTCAGGTAGCCACTTTGTTTTTATTGTTGAATAAACAATCATTCTTGATTTCCTACATGTGACAATTCTATCAGGAATCCAGGTGGTGTAAAATACTTTTCTATTACTAAAATTTAAAGGTAAATGAAATAAGTATTTCATATATATTCTTTCATTAAAGTCAGGTTGATTAAGGTATAACTCGCATGCAGGAAAATTTACCCCTTCTTGGTGCACAGTTCTATGAATTTTGACAGATAAAGGGATGGACAAAAGTAGGATTATAGTTGTTCAAATGGGAAAATGTATAATTCAAGAATAAACAATAATGCAAGAATAAGCTAGCTGTGTTTCATGTACGCACAACTATAAAACTACTTTTGCCCATCTCTCTATATATAGTTATGTAACCACCACCACAGTCAAGATACACAAAAGTTCCATTGCCCCCAAAACTTCCTTCTTGTCCCTTGTAGTCAATCTCCCCTTCCCCACCCCAGACTTGGTAACTACTGATAGGTTTCTTTTTCATTAGTTTTGCCTTTTGAAAAATGTCATATAAATGGAATCTTACAGAATGTACCTTTTAAAGCTGGTCTCTTTCACTTAGCATAAAGCTTTTGAGCTTCCTCCTTGCTGTTGCATGTATCAGTAGTTTGTTCTTTATACTGCTAAGTAATATTCCATTGTATGGCTATACCACACATTGTTTATTTATTCACAAGGTGACGGACAACCCTTCCCCTTCCCCTAGTGTTTGGCTATTACTAATAAAGCTGCTATGAACATTCATAAAGAAGTCTGTTTCTCTTGGGTAATTACCTAAAAGTGGAATAGTTGGGTCATATGGTAAATACATATTTAGCTTTTTAGGAAATTCTCAAAATGCTTTCCAAAGTGGGCCATTTTACATTGTAATTAGCAGTGTATAAGAATTCCAGTTGCTGTACACCCTCAGCAACCTGCCTTTTTATTTAGCCACTATAACAGATGTGTAGTAATTGCTCACTTTGGTTTTAATTTACATACCCCTAACCACTAATGATGTTATTAGTTACCATAGGTACACAATAAATCACAAAATATTGCATATCTTTCCACATGCTTATTTGCCATCTGTATAGCTTCTTTGATGAAGTGCATATTCAAATCTTTTCCATTATCAATTGGATTACTTTTGTTATTGAGATGCAGGCGTTTTTAATATATTCTGGATATCATTCCATTATCTGATATGCATTTGACAAATATTCTCTCCTAGTTTCTTTTAATTTTCTCAGCAGTGTTCTTTGAAAAAGAAGTTTTTAATTTTGATGAAATCAGATTTTTTAAATCAATTTTTGATAGTTTATGCTTTCTGTGCCTAGCCAAGACATCTTTGACTAACTTTCTCCAACAAGGACAATAATTCTTCACAAAACCTGGGGAAAAGTCCTCCATGGCTTCAAAACTTCCCTGAAATTTACATCTATGCAAGTGTCTGCAGGATAAGTCTCTCTTATACATAAATCTTTTTAAACTGAGTTATTTTAGTTGACAGTGTTCTTTTCCTAATGAGAATTTCTCTATGTTCGTAGAGCCATCTTTAGTATATTATTATGCAATTGATTTATCTTTAGGTACTAAGGTGTCCATAGAGTTCTTTTGTCTGGTCAATATCACGAGCATATTTTCTGTTGCAATAAGCTATTTTATATTTTTTGACCTATATTGCTTTTTTTTTATTACTTAACTATAACTCCATTAGTCTGCAGTTTAATGACATATTGAAATCACAGCCTTTTTCTTTTTTTTTTACTTTCTATAAGGACAGAATCAACTCTATAACATCCTGCATCTCCTGAAGTATTAGTTTAATTAAGTGAAATGGTGAAATTTTATGGTTAGTAATCATCATCATTGTGTTACTAAATATATTCTTGCATTTCCGTTTTGGTTTTTGCAAGGCGTCTTTCCCTACAGATTCATTTTTGAGGTTGCATATTTCATAAGATACTTTATAATCATATAGAACTCTGTACTGAAAGGAATCACAAATAATAGAGTTAGAAAGTTACATGATTGGGCATAACCTTTTGTACTCCTCTCAGTACTCAGTAATGTTATTGATTATTCCAGTTAAGAATATCTGTAATTTTTGAACAAAAATATTTATTTTTATTTCTTCTTTACATAAGCAATTACTTCGTTAGCTGTATCTCCAGTACAGCCCTTGGGCCTCTGTGTTACCTTTCATTGTGCCCCATCTAGTTCTCATGCCTAGATTTCACATTCCATGAAGAAGGGACCTTCATGTCCCCAGGAGCCAGCATAGGACCTTTACACAGGCACTGGGGAGATGAAGGTATATATTAAGTTGATCTCTGGATTAGAGCGAACTAACAAAACATTAACTTTTTGTATCCATTTGTCCTTCTGAAAACAGAATGCGGTTGTTCTCGGGGATCAAAGGCTGAGTTTTGAAGTCAGATGGACTTGGGTTCAAATCCCAACTCTGTCAGTTCCTGGCTCTGCCACCTTGGCAAGATACTTTACCCTTTGTACATCCGTTTTCTCATTTATAAAACAGAGATGACACTCAGCTTGCAGGCAGTTTTGAGTGGTAAATGAGTTGCACAAAGTGCATGGCCCAGGGCATTCACTATGTGGCAGCTGCTAGTAGCGGTAGCATCAAAATGCATTTCTATGTCTGTGTTCCCATCATCACAGTATTCTGTCTTTCAAAAATTTAAGATATTGAGTTTCACAGGTCACCATCAGATTGAAATCTTTGTTTTAGAGAAAATTTGGCTTTTTACATCCTCTAAACCAGTGGTTCTCAACCTTCCTAATGCCGCGAACCTTTAATGCAGTTCCTTATGTTGTGGTGACCCCCAATTTCATTGTTACAAATTGAACATAATTAAAGCATAGTGATTAATCACAAAAAATATGTAATTATATATGTGTTTTCCGATGGTCTTAGGCGACCCCTGTGAGAGGGTCGTTCGACCCCCAAAGGGGTCGCGACCCACAGGTTGAGAACCGCTGCTCTAAACCTTCCAGAATTTTCCCCGCCTATGAGGAATTCTACTCTCAGTATCTCAGACCCTTTTGCATCTGTTGATGTTTGCTTCACTGGAATTTTCTTAATGGTGTGTTATATGGCCGAGTCTCCTATCTACTGTAAGTTTATAGCTGAGTCTCCTATCAACTATAGAAATTATGACTCCCTAGGTGAAAAGCTCACACAATGGGGACCTATCTTTTCTGTATTCTACTCAATATAGGACTCTCATCTGGTTTCTGCTCCATTCAGAGAGGTGAACTCACTACTAAGTACTGGAAGATGGTCATAATCATTTAAAATGTTTGCAAAAATGTTCTTAATAATTTTAAAATATTTCAAAGTTATTATCTGCCTACACCCATGTGTATATAGAATGCTTTACCTGAACTCATATAATCCTTTTAATCTGCTCACTCACTCATCTACTTTCCCATTTAAACATTTCCAAGTACCTATTACACAGAGGCACTGAGCTCAGTCCCAGGAATTCTTACTAGGATACAAAGTTTCTTCTTAGAAGTCCCTTAAATCATAAAATTCTGGGCTAAGTTCACCTAGAAAAATCTTTATTTTCTGAGAAATAATGACAGTAGTAGCATTTTTACGTGTAAATAACTGAAAGAACACCCATCGTGTATGTTTTAAAAGTCTTCAAATATCAACCTCTGGAGAGAGATGGATTGAAAGCAGTTTCCTAAGCACTCAGTAGCTACCGGTCAGCCAGCCTTCAAGAGTACTCCCGACCCCTTCCAATTTCACATCCTCTAACCCCCACGGATATTAAGACGTTGTGTCTGTGCCATCAATTCTCAGTTTTCTTGTGAACTAAAGAATTCCAGCATGGCAGAGACGATCATCCCCAGAACAGCTTTTTACTTATCATTTCTCCAGTGCATGTTCCTGACCATCCTCAGTTTGCCTCAATAGAGCTAAATACATACCTTGTTGCATCTGATCATTTAACACAGGTAAGTTGAGACTCCCTAAATCATCGGGGTGTTGTTTTATATATGTATGTATGCATTTAAATATATTTTTATTGGTTTCCAGAGAAGAAGGGAGAGAGAAATAGAAACATCAATGAGAGAGAATCATTGATTGGCTGCCTCCAGCACCCCCTACACTGGGAATTGAGGCTGCAACCCAGGCATGTGCCCTTGACTGAGAATTCAGCTGTGACCTCCTGGTTCATGTGTCAATGCTCAACCACTGAGCCATGCCGGACGGGCATGGTGTTGTTTTATATGGATCTTTGTTGTTTATTTTCAACACAAGTAATGAAATTTTGCCCCTTATTTTCCTTCTTCTTTCTTTGCTGTCTGCACCCCTTTCCCTGGCCCCCCTCTTCCCTTTTGAATGACCCACACACACGTATAAAGCAAACCTGGGTCTTCAAGCCTCCAATTTCCCTGAAGTCTCAGGCTAATGTTGCCATTCATTTGGCTTTGCTTTCTTGAAGCCGGATAATTGATCTGCCTCTATCCAGATCTATACATTATGTATCAGTAGATGAGAAATCACAAATGGCGGGACATGGCAGGAGGCATCACCACAGATTAGCTCTAGCTGATCAAATAATAACCACCAGCCAGCTCTGCTTCCTGCTCAAGTGGTCTCAGGAGGGAAATCACGGGAATCTTTTCTATTTTTCAGAATGGCTTTCCCTCTCTTGTACTCTTAATAAAAACATTTGTTCCCCCGGCATCCTGAGGTAACATTTAGTCCTAATCAGTAACAGTCATCATAGCATTAAACATTAAAGCCGAGAAATGCCACGAGGTGTCAGGGTTCAGGGAATAATGGAGGGAGAACTAAGCTGGCATTAAAGCACCAATTAAGCAATTCCTGAGCAAAATGTGGAATCTGGGGGAAACCGGAAGAGCTAAGTAGCTAATAGGTGGTCCAGAGAAGGTACTGGCACACCCACTGAATCCACAAATAGAACCTGGGAAGGAGGGTTGCAGTGTTTCCTGGCAGAAAGGGAATGTGTTCTCAGTGATGGCCTGGAGGACAGTGATGCAAATTCCCATGCAAGCCTGAATGTCCACAGAGGGTCCTCACTCTTTTTATCTGTATAACAGATACAGTCTGCATGAGTGGTTGACAAGGCTGATTTGTGGCCTCTTTTGAAACCAAAGAAAAAGGGATGAGGGGTTTCTGAACTCACTATCATTAGAAGGTCACCTCAGAATTGGAATTTTTGCTGGGCCCACAGCTTTACTGCTGTTTCGGAACACTGTGACCTCCTGCTTGGGTCTTTTTATTTAAAAAAAAATATATTTTTATTGATTCCAGAGAGGAAGGGAGAGGTAGAGAGAGACAGAAACATCAAGGATGAGAATTACTAATCGGCATGAGAATTGTCTCCTGCATGCCCCACACTGGGGAGTGAGCTCAAAACCTGGGCATGTGCCCTGACTGGGAATCAAACATGACCTCCTCGTTCATAGGTCAACAATCAACCACTGAGCCCAGTTGGCGGGGCTCCTGCTTGGGTAGTAATCCAATCCCAATGGCTTGGTGGGAGGGAGGGATGGCTGCAGTAGAAGGAAATCAGAATTCAGGGGCCGGTCTGTATGCTCAAGCTTCCAACTAGAGTTGGTGGAGTGGGTATATCTTATAGGAACTGCCAGCTACATTGGGACCAAGAGCCCTTACAGGGTAGAGAGAAACATTCCATATAAGGGTGGTTAGAAAGGTCCCTGGACCAATCAGGGGAGTCAGAAACCTATCCTAAAACCAGGGATGGTGGATCAAGCTACAGGGAACATGAAGAGAATGTACAAGTAAATACATTGGCAATCCAGGACAAATTGTGAAATCCCATCCTTTAACTTTCTGCCATTGCATGGAGTATTTCAAGGTCAACTGTTAGATGAGTGAATTCTACTCTTGGCTTTGGGCTGTGTAACCCCTTCTGTCTCTGACCTCCTGGGGGTCTGGAATGCATGCTGGAAAGTATTTGGACTCAGGCACTGTACAAGTCGAGTTCTGTAGGACGTGGGCCTCTGTGATCTATATTCAGCACAGCCCACTTTTAATGGAAAAGGTTACTGAACTTCCCCAAGGCAAACAGAACGTAGGGAGGAGGGAAGAGGATGTAAGAACAAAGAACTGTGGATGTGAGTCAGCATCACGGTGGAAACCCCCGAGGCGCCCAGGACAAAACACCCAGGCCCGCCTCAACTAGACAGGGGGAGGTGGAGACAACTAGAAAAGGCATCAGCCCATTTTAAGAAAATAACCCAATAAGAGACAATAAGACCTAGGTGTTGAATGAGGAAACTATTAACCCGATAGCACTCAGCCAATGAGGAACCAAAGGCCGGACTCTTGCACCTTAGGGATAAATATCCTGTGATGGCTACTCCATTTGCGCCTGTACAACTGGAAAGACACCTGCTCTTGCAAGGACGTATTAAAAGTCTCGTGTTCGCCAGATTTCTGTCTCCGAGTCTGATGTTTGAATTCGGACAGGTGAGCCTTTCTCACAGTTCAGGTCTCTGCCTCCTAACAAGCTATGGCACCTCAGATAAGTTCATCCAAACCTGGAGAAAAATAATCCCTACCTTGCAGAATATTATGAAATAGTATGAGGTATGTATAATCCCTTTTTCAGGGTCTTCATGGTGAATATATGATGATATAGTATTAACCTGGTTCCTTCCCAAGTAAAATGTGTGGTTTTTTGATTGTTTGTTTGTTTTTGTTTTGTTTTGTTTTGTGAGCTGTTCTAGCAAATTAATGGAACACAAGGAGGGGATTGTTGAAACCTCAAATCTATAACCAGTTAGTGACAAGCACAGCTGATAACCTGGACTTATGATTGGCTTCTGAAGGGGCGGGAAAGGGGGTCAGTCTTATAGGACAGAGCCCCTAACCTATAGGATCTAACAGTATCTTCAGATAAACAGTGTTGGAATTGAGTTAAATGGTGGGATGCCCAGCTGATGTCAGAGCACTGCTTGTTGGTGGGGAACTCCTCCAACACCCAGTGGAACTGGGCACAAAACTCTTAGTCCCTTAGCCTCTTGTTATTTTTATAAAAAGGTCTAAATTCCCCGGGAGGATACCACCTAAGCAGATTCCTAGTATTTCTTCTCTACTATCCATTGATTCCTCTACCATTTGGGGATTATTTTAGGCTTTATTTACTTCATGCTGGATGACCAAGAGTTAACTCAAGAGCTAGCGAAAAAATTCGGACATTACCTATTTGTAAGCCACAGCTGTTAAGGTGCAACATAGTTTTTCTGGGCGTTAAGCATTTGGCTAAGTGTTTGAACATCGGCTGAGACGTGGGATAACGCAGTTTGAATTTAATACCAATGGCATATTTAAGCAGCCAAGCCCCATTGAATATTCCCAAACCTTGGTCACAGGAAGTGATGCTTCTGCTCATTTCCCCCCACCCCCCCTTTGTGTATCCCCTCACCAGAGAGACCAGGGTATGTAAACACAAACACTAAGGAACTCACTTGAAAACAGATAGTTGGTTGCAACAACTCTGATCTTGGAGGAGGAACTGACCTTTACCAGCACACACTTTGCTTTGCCCGAGGAGGTTTGATTTTGCAATGTAATCAGGTACTTGAGTGAATCTCCTTTTTTGAAAGCTTTTTTTTTTTTTTTTTAAACCTGTGGGACTGTCAACTCCTGCCTTGCTCCTCTTGCCCTTGGTTTTCTTCATTACAAATTGAAAATACCCTGCTCTGAGCACTTATCCACTTTAATCCCAGCTCAGTCTGGTGGAGGCCAGGCACGCCCTGAGAATGATGGCCCCCGGCCAAGCCCAAGCCCATCCTTTAACAAGGGACTTCCCTGACGGGCTTCTGGGTCTTCCTGGTCTGTGTAGAGACATCAATGGCAGCATCGCCAGGTTGTCATCACCATTATGACTCTAAATTTTCCAATTTGTAGAATGGGAGAAGCTACACTTGTTCCACTATCTTGATCGCTTTGAAATGAGACGTATAAAGGTGGGAGAGAATTACAGATGAGATCAGAAATATTAAAGCTTTGGGAATGTAAATATGTAAGGACAGTTATATAAGGTGGATGCCTTTTCAATTGTTTCTTTCAGGAATTCCTTTTTATGTACACACCAAGGCAGTATTGCCATGATTGCAGGTGTAGTCAGTACATTGAAGGGATTTGAACTAGAAAAAATATTTTGCTAGAGCAGTCTTATGGGCCTAGAGTGTTAGCAGCAGGTAATGGCCGATGGCTCCATTGGGTTGGCTCCATGTGCGGATACCATGGCTATCAGGTGACAGACACTGCTTTGTTTGAAGATAGCTAATGGTTCCAGATGCCTTCCTAGGATTCCTTCTACTCTGTCACTCTCTGATTCTATTTTTGTTTGACTTGAGCGGTTAGTTATAGGTATTTGCATGTAATCATGTTCTGCATGAGAAAACAGTTCAGATCCCTTATGGAACATACTTGGATGGGACCAAATGTGGAAACTGTGTAGGCAAAGTCATTCTTTTTGTATGGAGTGGGATAAAGGAGCAAACTGGGAAACATTTAGGCATTGCATCAATGAGAAAACAGAAGCTCCGAGAGGTTAACTGACTTTGCTAAGGTCCCTTTGTAATTGGCAGAGATAAGATTTGAACCAGGTCCGTCTAACTCCGGAACACATGCTCTCTCCATTGAAACCCTCTCTATGTGGCCCATGTTGCAGTATAGGAGGAAACAAAGTGAAATGGGTGGCGGGACCTGGAGATGTGAATGCCAACATGGGCAACTGGAAAAACCTGGAAGAAAGAGACTATAGTAACGTCTTGGAGGATGGGCAGGACTCTGAAACAAAGAGATGATGGGTGGGTTGTAGGCTGCAAAATGAGTGAAAAAATAAAGGGGAGGAAAATAGGTTGTTCAAAATTGGCAGAAAAGTCAGTGTGACTGAACTATAGGCTGTGGGGGATGAACAAGAGTGTGCAATGCATGATAAGCCTGAATAGGTGGGCGAAGGGCTATAATACCCCAGCACAGTGTGTGATTACATTCCAAGTGGCTTACACGGTAAGGAGTGAGAGTTCAGAGGAGGGAAAAAGCAGTGAGCATCTGCTTCTTGCGTCCTTTTTGTAGTGGAAATTCTATGCCCACAGTGCCTTTCCCTGGCCGTCTCCCCGAGTGCACTTTGAAAACACGGACCCTGGATCTGTGTGTAGCAGAGAGCTTAGCAAGTCAGGGAGTGGATCAAGGGAAATTCAGTTATTCCTCAAACCCAGGTTATCTGCTCCCTCAGCCAGCATAGCTGCCAGAGACCCTGGAGGAGGCTTACCCATTCATGGGCTTAGCAGGCTGAGCAGCTCAGGGGCTGTTTGTGAGAAAGACAAGATAGCAGAACTCTAAAGAGAAGGAGGGAGATGACAGAGCAAAGAAGAAAGTGTATATTTATGTGAGAGTGTGTATGTAGATATTTGTGTACCTGTAGATATTGGTATATGTATACATATATGTATATAGGTTATCTACCTCTATCTATCATCCATCCATCCATCCATCCATCCATCCATCCATCCATCTACATCTTTCCTGGATCTTTTCATTTAGCTAAATATCTCTATTAAAAATTTCTTCACTAAAAGAAAATTAACATCAGGATACAGGTGGGGAATTTCCTCACTCAACCGGAGCTGTTTTCAAAGAACAGGATATTTAGTCTCAAATGAATTTGCAGGATTAACATCTGAGCGCACAGGCAGATGTCTGTGGCAGGGGATTTCAAGCAAGGCCAAGCAAGCAGGCAGCTAGTTTTGCAGACAGGTATCTGACTCCTGTTCCAGAAAGAGCACACAGCACACACAGAGAGGTTATTCTTTTTTAAAAAAATGTATTTTTATTGATTTTTTATTGAGAGAAAGGGAGAGGGAGAGACAGAAACATCAATGATGAGAGAGAATCATCAATTGGCTGCCTCCTGCACACCCCCCACTAGAGGGATTGAGCTCACAACCTGGGCATGTGGCCTGACCTGGAATTGAACCAGTTACCTCTTGGTTCATAGGTTGATGCTCAACCACTGAGCCATGCTGGCCAGACCAGACAGGCTATTCTTATAGTGCTAGGTGAGAACTTTCCTGGGCTCTAACTTGAACTATCTGTGTTCCTGTGTGGCAGTGGGACAGAGCAGAAAGTAGACAGATGTAGGTTAAATTAATTCACTTACTTAGCACATATTTCATAAGCACTTATGATGTGCAAGTCTCGTGTTAGATGCTAAAGATAGAAAACAAGAGAGAAAATGTCTCCTGTGTGGAGCTTGCATTCCCTTTGGATCTGTAGATTCCATGTCATGCACTCAACACCATTCACAGAAAAGCTTCTCCCCAGAGTGCATCACCTACAGTCCCAATCCGCCCTGACAGCCATATGCATATGGCTCAGGAGCTGAGAATGGGCTTTATATTTGTAAATCATTGGGGGGAGGGGGGATCAAAAGAGGAAGAAGATTTTGTGACGTGAAAATTATATAAAATTCAAGTTTTATTGTCCATAATGAAACTTTACTGGAACACAGCCAAGACCATTTGCTTATAGATCATGTGAGGCTGCTTTCAACCGTCAATGTCAGAGTTGAGTAGTTATGACAGAGACTATAAGGTCATGTACTATCTGGCCCTTTAACCCTTTTTGTTTAAGGTCTCTTCACTTCTTGTAACGCATTCTCCTCTCAGTTCATTCCAACCAGGCCTTTGTCTCCATCCTTCCACTGTGACCTCTCTTTTCAAGCAAAACAGTATTTTCCATGTTAACAGATCCAGGGATTTCCCGTTACTTCCTCTTTCAACAGCATTTCAGACAGTTGGTGTCTCTGTAATGTGTCCGTGTAACATATTTTCCTCCGGGCTTCCATGACACTGCATTCTCATTTCTTCTTACCTTACTGCCCACTGTGCCACCCCCACCGCATACCCCTTCTCAGTAACACTGAAGGTTTAGGAAGACCCATTGTGCTTAGACAGCCTGTACCGGCCTCACACGAGACATTCTAATGTCATAATATCCCCTGGAGCTATGCCTACATCTGCCCACACTCACCTTCAGGCTGTTCCCCGAAGAAGACCCTGATGTCCCCTTGTTATCAGGGAAATTGTGGTGCATTTTGGTACCCACTGGGCATTCTCCAACACTCCTGAGCTGCCTGTTCAGGTTCTCCAAGTTCTGCCCCAACATTCCAATTACTGTTATCCATAGCTCGGGCTACCAAGTTACATATGCCTCGAGAGGTTTGTTCTAATCACATGCTTTGCACAAACCTCGCTATTTTTAAATTTAATTTTGTAAAGCTTGAGGTTGTTCAGGAATGCACATATGTCACATCACAGTAATTCCTGTACTGCGCACAGGTCAGGGCAGGCTCTACTGATGGTATAAAAACTAGAGTTTTAGGTCATGGAGTCTGAATGAAACTATTTAGGCAACCCTTTTAAGACCCCTAGCACAAGCTGGGGTGCCAATTAAATAACACATTGATTGTGCTAATCCACCTCACAATGATTAGGGAGTTCTAGACCCTCTGTACCTGATGACAGTGGTCCCCCTTTTCCACAGTTTCTCTCTCTCTGTGATTTCAATCACCTGTGGTCAACCATGGCCTGAAAAAACTAAATGAAAAATTCCAGAAATAAACAACTCATAAGTTTTACATTGCATGCCATTCTGAGTAGCATGATGAAATCTTGTGCCCAGGATGTGAATCATCCCTCTGTCCAGCATCTCCACGCTGTGTACACTACTTGCCCATGAGTCACTTAGTGCCTTCTTGGTTATCAGACCAGCTATCAGTGAGAGAGAGAGAGGAGAGAGAGGAAGAGAGATAGAAAAAGGGAGAGAGAAAGAGAGAGAGAATGAATGTATGTTGAACTAATTACTAATTAGTACAATGAAAATATATGCAGTATATTTTCTATATAACTGTAGAACTGAGAGACCACATACTCAGTACAGCATTCCCAAGTAGAGAATACTTATTAATATTAAATTTAATATTTAATGCTAATATTGCCACAGTCTATCTGATAACCAAAATGGCTACTGAGTGACTAATACTAATAGCATACACAGTGTGGATATGGTGGGCAGGACAGAGTGAGATGATGTGAGATTTCCTTTCACTACTCAAAATGCCGTACGATCTAAAACATATCAAATTTTATGCAGTATGTAGTCTCTCATGTTGGCATTCACATCTCCAGCTCCTGCCACCCATTTCACTTTGTTTTTTCCTATACTGCAAATTCCTCCTTGAATTTGGCACATAACTTTTATGTGAAGATAGTCTTCACATAACTTTTACAGTACATTGCTATAATTGTTCTATTTTATCAGTTATTGTTAATCTCTTATGTGCTCAATTTACAAATTAGACCTTATCATAGGTACGTATACATAGGAGAAAACATAGTAGCATAAGTTTTGGTAAATATCTGTGGTTTCAGGCATCCACTGGGGTTCTTGAAACGTATCCCCATGGGTAAGGGCGGGGGCTGCTGTACTTTGGGTGGATAAATACGATTATTTTTCCTGGCAGAGCAGAGAAGGAGACCACAGATCTTTGAGGCCCACCCCAGCCGTTTGAGGCCTGACAGGGGGAAGAGCTGACTTCAAACACCTGGCTCCCTTGGGTCAGTGGTTCTCAACCTTCTGGCCCTTTCAATACAGTTCCTCAGGTTGTGACCCAACCATAAAATTATTTTCGTTGCTACTTCATAACTGTAATGTTGCTACTGTTATGAATTGTAATGTAAATATCTGATATGCAGGATGGTCTTAGGCGACCCCTGTGAAAGGGTCGTTCGACCGCCAAAGGGGTCTCGACCCACAGGTTGAGAACCGCTGCTGTGGGTCCTTCCAGCGCCCAGAAGTCTCTCTGCTTGCCTGTGGGATTGTCCCTGATTATGTTCTCAAGCTGGAGCCCTAGGGATTAGCCAGGGGCTTTGTCCTTTATTCATTGTTTCTCTGAGAACACCAGGCCATATTTTGTTCCCGTTTGGTGTGGGTGCTTTATTTAAGAGGATTTCCCAGGGTTAATGCCTCTCTCATCTCCTGCCGTGGCTCCTGGAGTGGGTCTCCCTCCTCCCGGCACAGCGCCCTTGAAAGGCAGCCGCTGTCACGGGATGACCAACTACTGCCAATGGGGTAGAGCCTCCTTGAATCTGGCACACTCTCTTTATTTCTTATTCCATCTTATTTCTTCATCAGATCTCACGGGGCTCCCAGGGAATTAAAGGTTCTCTGTGAAATCATGTTACTCTGAAAACACGGCCTGTGAATTTCAGTCACTCCTGGCACATGTAGAGGTAAAGTGGCCCCGAGCAGGTAGGGCTTGAGGAAGAGAGGGAAGGAGATGGTGGCATCAACTCAGAGCCCAGAAACTGATCTCGAGTAATGATATCAAGTGAGCAGCTTAATTGAGAGGTTTATCCTAGAAGAAGCCTTAAAGGATCCTGTGAAAATGTTAACATGTTTAAAAATTTACATTGAGTTCTCCGCCAAGAGCCGTTCCATTAATTGCTGGCGTTGTGACATGCTAGAGCCATAATCCTTTTCTTCTATTGCAGAGCATGCTTCAACCGAAGTATTTTCCTTATTACCCTCAGATTACAGAATATTTTTAGAAACAAAAGACCTGAAATATCTCCAAAAATGCTGTTGATATGGTTTTCTTCATCAAATCTCACGGGGCTTCCAAATGAGATCTGTTTATGATCATAGTAACATTCATAGTTTCCCCAAGCCTTCACTTAATCTTTTTCTAAATAGTCAGATATTAATTAGTAATTTCTTATACTGGAGGGATGTGATTATTCCAAAAAGGGGTACGTGAAATGGAAAATGATAATCGCTCCGATATTATGGTATCATCACACTAACATGATAGGGATTTGTCTCAATTATGAAGAAACACAGACACCATGCTGTGTTATTAGCAGTGTTCTCTAGTTGGGAATGCTGTACTGAGTATGTGGTCTCTCAGTTCTACCTCCTTCTTCCTCCCAATAACTCCCCTGACACGTTCAAGGACCCCCCCCCCCCCCAAATCTGTCACTGGCTCCTCCCACCTCAAGAACAGTTCAAACTTTTTAGTAGGCAGCAGGCATCTCATGACCTGCCTCCCCCACTTCCTCTCCTCCAGCTCCCACTGCATTCTCGCACACATTTTATGCAGAAGCCATACAGAATTCACATGATTCAATAAATGAGCCATGCTGTTTTGATGTCTATAGTTTTGGACGTAGCTCTTGTTTTCTCCTGGAATGACCTTTAACCCCAGGCCTGTCTGAAGAATTTCTTCTCAATGCTCATACTTCAGTTCAACAGTCACCTTCTTGGTAAAGTCTTTTCCAATCCTCTCTCTCCATTCTCTGCCTCCTGCCATGAAGCCATCATCTCCTTCTTTGCATCACCCCAAGATCTTGTAAACCGGACATTGTAGTAATTAGTAAACAATTTTGCAAGCATGTATGTACTTGCCTTTCTTCTTTACAGGACTAGTTGTTTCTTGAGGGCAGAGGTTGTATTCACTTAATTTTGGTTTTCTCAGTGCCTAGGATAATACCCAGCATACAGCAGGCACTCCAAAAATGGAAAAATATATGGTGATTAAAGAATTCAAATAATTTTATCAAATGACACATATTTACTGAACAGCTATATTTTTCCATCCTGTGCTGGTGCTATGGGGAATACAGAAGAGACCACTGTTTCTCTTCTCTCAGGGACTTTGTGGTTTAACCTGAAGTTCAAGGCTGACACATTCAACACAATTAGACGTTGTTTGCTAAAGAGTGTGCTGCAGAACGCTGACTGTGTGAGAGCTACATTGGGAAGGGTTCTGTGGTCAATTGCCTTTTGAAATGTTGCATATTGTGTTCCTCAGAGATTTCAATGTACTTGCATTGCACACACTAAGTGCTCTGAGAAGTCTTTCAAAAGGAAGCCTGTATAAATTACAAATCTCATGGCCAGGAGGTCTTTTCTGTGTGGGTAACACCTATTAACATCCCATGGTTCCAGGGAATACAGTACTTCCCCTTTATCCATGGGGGATACATACCAAGATCCCCAGTGGATGCCTGAAACCATGGATAGTACCACAACCTGTATATACAATGTTTGTTTTCTCGCTACATATATGTATACATATACATGTTCTTTGGCATATCTGAATTGCCAGCATGACTACTCTTGCACTTTGGAGCCATTATTAAGTAAAATAAGGGTGACTTGTACACACAAGCATGCTAATATTGCCACAGCCTATCTGATAACCGAAATGGCTACTGAGTGACTAATACTAATAGCATACACAGTGTGGATATGCTGGGCAGGACAGAGTGAGATGATGTGAGATTTCATTTCACTACTCAAAATGCCGTACGATTAAAAACATATGAATTTTTTATTTCTGGAATTTCTCATTTAATTTTTTTCTGACTGCGGCTGATGGAGGATAAGTGAAACCAAGGAAGGGAAAACCACCAATCAAAGGGGACAACTGCACGCTGATTTAGAGAATAAAAATGTGTTAAACTGTATAGATGCCCTTATGTGCAGGGCAGTGCAGAGAAGGAGACATTGTTGTGGCTTAGGTAGGTAGGCAAACATCCTAGACCGCCCTCTATAATGTGTGTGTGTGTGTGTGTGTGTGTGTTGGGGCGGGGGGGGGGGGGGGGGAGTCTCATCTAATCAGCTGAAGTCCTAAGGAGAACAAAAGACTGACCTCCCCTGAGCAACAAGCAATTTTGCCAGCAGAAACTTTTAGACTTGAACTGCAACTTTGGCTCTTCCGGCGTCTTCAGCTTACCAGTCCACTCTGCAGACTTTGGATTTGCTCCATAATTGCATGTCCAGTCCTTAAAATAAATCACACACATACACATACACACACACACACACACACACACTCACACACACACACACACACACATTGGTTCTATTGGTTCTGTTTATTTGGAGGACCCTAATACAGTGAGGAAAGAAAAAACATATCCATGCCCTCTGGAGTTGCAGCCCCCAGCCTCTGCAGGAGATACTAGCCCAGAGGAGAGAGCAGGCACTGTTTCCGTAAGTGGGTATGCCTGCAGCACATGGAGCTCTACAGGCCATGACTTACCATCCTATGCACTGGCCATCCTATGGCCAACACAGCAGCCAGGGCACAGCCCTGCACAGAGCAGCTCTCCACGTCTAGACCTTCAGATGGAGCCGTCTCCCTTCCTTGAAGTTCTGCTTTCTTTTATGAGAGGCCTATTTCCACAGAATTTCTTGATTCACCTGTGGCGCAGGTCAAAAATGTCAGGAACATCACTCACCCTTGGTACGTAGTAATCCCAGGAATTCTGAACCTACGCTTGATGGTCAGTGTGGGTTCTAATTTTAGCTCTGCCACTTCTAACTATGTGACTTTGGGTAAGTTTGGACACCTTTTCTCTTGGCTTCCTCATCTGTAAAGTGAGTATAATAACAGGGTTCATCCCACAGGTTCTGTGAAGATTAATTGAAATAATTCCTATAAGAAACCCTAAAATTGGCACATGTAATCACTCAAATGTTAGCGATTGTAATGAAAATTATTATTATATCTTATCAAGAATTGTTTTTTTCCAGCCATGCCAGGTAGTCTGTACAAGTTCTTTGATTAATTGACCCCATACCCTCATTAAAATAAATTTCTATTCAAGTTGGACTCCACAGAAATCTACACATCTTTAACAACATTCAGTATTTTAGTTGCTGGACATATGCAGGGATATAATATGACCCCTGCTCAAGAGGCTTGGAATCTTTATTAAACCAGTAAGAACCAACTCCTAAGACCCTTTAGTTTCTAAGGAGTCTAGTTCTTAGTTTCTGAGTGTCCTACTTTCATAAAGACTTGTTATTGCTCGAGCCCAAAGTTGAGGAATTTACCTTGATTTATCCCTTTTCTTTACCTCTCTTGCCTGATCCACTATCACAACCTCATTCGTCTCATCTCTTGTCTAGATGTTCTCAATCTATCTCCACTGCTAACACCTGTGAAACTTGAGCAGTGATAAAAATTATATGCTTCCTTTTGCTCAACATTTTTAAAATATATTTTTATTGATTTCAGAGAGGAAGGGAGAGAGAGAGAGAGAGAGAGAAACCTCAATGATGAGAGAGAATCATTGATCAGCTACCTCCTGCATGTCCCACACTGGGGATCAAGCCTGCAACCCGGGCATGTGCCCTGACCAGAAATTGAATCATGCCCTCCTGGTTCATAGGTTGACGTTCAACCACTGAACCACACTGGCTAGGCCCTTTTGCCCAACTTGATTGTAAAGGGCACACCTGAAACAAAGACTCCTGCACCAAGAAAATAATGCTGTGGAAATATTGTTTATACAGACAAGGTACTTTTCCCAAAAGGCTTCACTTTGATCTGAAAAGAAACAAAGTGAACAGAAGTTTTGCTGATCGAATTAATCACACTGAAGGTGGGTCCCCATAAGACTAAATTTAACTGTGTTTTTCTCCCTGTCCCAAGTCATAAATTTCCTCTTTGGAGATTTTCTATCATCTTCTTTCTAAAAGATAAGTTTTATTGTCAAATTCTTTTTATCTGAGTTTGCCTTTAAGCACTTGCATTGTAACCTTTGATCTTTCTCTCTTCTTTAAAAAAGTGGGTGGACTCAGGAAACTGAAATGGTGTTGATTGTTAAAATGTATGTGGTTTTTCTTTGTTAATGTTGCAAATGACATCATCAATGTGTTTTCCCTACAATTATTGCTTTCTTTCTTTTTTCTCCTCAAATATATATGTTATCTCCAAAATTTTCTGAATGGAAGGGAAGTAGCTCAATCTGTCTCTTCCAGCATCTATTAAGTTTAGAATGAAGAATTGGTTATGATGTTTCCTATTCAACACCAATGTGGTTTATTTTCCCTACACCCAAGTCTATCTCCTCACCTGTACTCATCTGAGTTATACCATTGCCACCTAAACAGCGTCTTGGCCTCACTCTTGCTCCACCATTACCCAATTTTCACCCAATTTAATGTCAGAGTGATATTTTTAAAACTTAGAAGATGCTGACTCCAGCTAAAAACTCTAAGTCTTCACACCAATTTCAATGGGTTCCGGTCCCTCCTATCACTCTGACTCAGTCACTAGACTCTAACCACATTGGTCTCTCAATCCTTGGACTATCCCAAGATATAAAACAAACTCATCATTCATGTCTCATCTCACATGTCACCTCTTCCAGGAAGCTTTCCCTGGCCACTTACCCAAAGTGTGTCTACCCAGTGCTTGCTGCTATCACTTCACCCTGTTTTGATTCCATCATGACATTTACCTCAATTGAAAATAGTGAGTTTATTTCTTTGATTTTATGATATATTCTTTCTGGCTTCCTGGTAAGATTATAAACTTTGAGGGCAGTGACTCTGTCTGGTTTACCACTATATGCTGAGAACTTGAATTAGTCCTTATAGTAGTTACTCAATAGATATTTTTTGAATGAATAATTAGTTACCTAGGCATATTTTGTAAATATATTCCTGTCATAAACATCGGTGTGCCTCTTGATTGAGGAGTTTGACCCTAATTATTATAGGTTCATCTGAATATATCAAAACAAATAATGCTCAGGTGCTCATATTTTTATGGACTGGGTTGAATTCATCTTAAGTCTGGGTTGTCATAATGTATAGGGCTGCATATAGGTAACTAAATCTGGAAGCATTATTTCTTGGACACCACGGGAAATGCAGGAATGATGGCAGGGCCCAGCAGGGATGCCACCAACTGAAGCCCATAACTGTGTAGGCACCTGAAAATCAGGGAAGATTCCTTATTTCCCAAACCTCCTCTTCTTTCAGTCATATCCAAAGTCTTTCCTAAATATTCTTGAGCATAATTCATCCTTTCCGGCCCAGGCGAACAAAGGCAACAAATGCCACATTCTGTCTAGTGGCTCTCCCTCCCCAGTGTATCTGGAATTTTAATTTCAATAAAGCAGATGACTTCTTATGGAGGGTGAGCTGAGCTCATAATTCATGGGAAGGAAAAGAGGAGGTTGAGTGGGGCTGTCAATCTGAGCAATACCCTTGCAAGACAGATGATACCATCTTCTCTTTTCAATAGCCTTCCTGGCATTTAATTTGCATGAGTTGTGAGATAACACTTAGCACTGTCTCATTTGCAAATTTGGAACCATAAGGGACAAACACTAAGACCTCCAACAGTAAATCCAGAAAGTGAAGCAAGGTTAACCCTTCTCATTTAGAGACAAAAATGATGTGCTGATCACTATCTGAAAGAGGAGGTCCTATGAAATGTCAGAGATATTTACTTAAGTACATACTGATATAGCCCCTGAAATAAAAGTCAGATAAAGGCTTTACTGTCCCAAAATCGAGGGTATCAGCAGAAGACTCCTTGCCCCTTAATAAATTTTTTTATCAACCAAAGAGCAATCAGCAGGGTTGATAGTCATGGGTTGACAGTCCAGATTTCATGATATTTTTGGCATAGTTACTAAAAGGATTTTTTTAGGGGTATTTTTTGTTCCTATTTGGACTGCTAGAACTATGACATTCATTGCCTCAAGTTATGGGGAATGAAAAAGAAACCTAAGAAAATTTCTGATTTTTTTCTAAAGAACAGCTTTGCCTCTGAGAGTACCCAGAGGCTGAACCATAGAGTTAGAAGAAGACAAAATGAGTCAGAGCTGGGAATCAGGCCGGAAGACTAGATAGGGATTTCATAGGTTGAGTGTTAGAAACAAGTCTGAGGAGAAACAATGCAAAGTGGGTTTTATATTACAAGTCCCTGAAAAAGCAGATGTTGTGGATATTGGCACCTTGACCCACCCCCTTGGGTAATTTGTTGGGGGAGCGCAATAAAAAAGGCATGTCTGAAGACTCTGTGTGTTGCTTCCAGAATAGAATCTCAGAGTTGACAAGACCCAAGAGAGGAAATGGCAGTGAACTTGGGCTGATGCGTCCTTAGAGAGCTCACGGAGTTTCCACCACCTAGTCTGTCCCTGGAGCTGTGCTGGACAATTAGTGTCACTCCAGCCCCAGCGGCCACCCATCAGCCAGCAGGTCAATGGGAGCTGGTATACAAATACTTAAGTTCTCTTATGCTCAGATGGGATGACACAGAGGAATGTGTCCTACCTGGACCCTCATAATTCCCCAGCAGGAAGAAGCTCATTACTCATAGCAGCTAGAGATTCTCTCTGAAGCAAGAAAGTGGTACATCCCATGAGAGACACCGAATTTAGGTCAGGGGATTCCCACCCTGACTAGATGGACAGGTTTAATTTTCTGAATTGGACAAATAAGAATTCAGTTACTTGCTGGAAATGCACCTCAAACAGCTGCAGCCTATGACAAATGTGCCGTGGGCCACCTGGCTGCCTTTGCTGGGACTATGCTTCTCTTCATATGGTCATAACGCTTAGGTCTTGGGTTGATCTTGCCTCATTTTTCCTTCACTGTTGGTCCCCACATTTTGGCCTGATCCTTGCTGGCAATTAATTTATTATGATAGTCACAAAGCTCTAACTTTTCAAAAAGTTTCCCCTCTTTTCTTTCGTTTCTTTGACCTTTAGTGAAAATAAATATCCCAGCTTTAGGAGAAAGTCTATCTTAGGAAAAAAATCGCTTTCTTAAGCATTAACATCCGAGAAGAAGTAGTTCTGAATGGGATCTTGCACATAGCTTTGCTGGCTACTTGATTCAGAGATAGAGCTTGGAAGATTGTGGGAAATTAATATTTAGCAATCTCTTAGCCTATCTCTCTAAAATATCAGTTGTCTCAGTGAGAGTTTGGAGATTAGGTGGGTAGAAGATAACATAAAGGGGAGATTAATGTCTCCTTTCTCAAATCTTTTGTTATTGATTGAAGGAGACCCACATAGTTTAGAGCAGCGGTTCTCAACCTGTGGGTCGAGACCCATTTGGGGGTCAAATGACCCTTTCACAGGGGTCGCCTAAGACCATCAGAAAACACATATATAATTACATATTGTTTTTGTGATTCATCACTATGCTTTAATTATGTTCAATTTGTAACAATGAAAATACATCCTGCATATCAGATATTTGCATTACGATTCATAACAGTAGCAAGATTACAGTTATGAAGTAGCCACGAAAATAATTTTATGGTTGGGGGTCACCACAGCATGAGGAACTGTATTAAAGGGTCACTGCATTAGGAAGGTTGAGAACCACTGCTTTAGAGGCACATGCACAAATGGAAGAGTTAACATTGTGATAGGAAAATTGAGGAATCTTACTTGCATTTTACCCTAAGTATAAATTTTAAAGCGGAGGGTTTAGAACACAGTCTTTGAAGATTTTAAAACATTGGTTAGGTTCTGAATTGACGGTGCACAGAGCCCATTCCTGTGTGATCTATTTTTCACTGCGGTGATTTGCCAAAGGCTTGGGAGAATCACTTAGAGTCCATGACCTATTTAGAGATGACTGACCCATACTCTGTTTCCGTCTGTGTGATCAAAAGCTCCCTCAGCCGACTTCTGATTTGTTAAACCAGCTGGTTAGGTCCTTCCTACCTGGACAACTGTAAACGCACACCGCAGACACTTGAATGGTCTTTTCAGTTAGAACTTTGGATCTTCCTTGCTTGTTCCTGACGTAATCCTTGTGTGATCTAACCCCCTTCTGGCCTTAACATTTTTATTCTTTCCCTCAAATCTCAGTGGATTTTCCTTTTTTTTTTTTTTTTTTTTAAAAAAAACACAACAACTCTTTTTTCTGCATCTGGCTTTCAGTTATTTTTCAATAGATTTTGGCTGGTGTGCATGTTTCTGCTTCTTTTCATATTGCCTTCAGTAGGTTGTTGCCCTCTAGTTTAAAGTTTTTGGATCCCGCAACACTGAATCTTTGCTTATCAGGTGGACCAGCCCTTCCTCATAGGACAGTGGTTCTCAACCTTGGCTGCACATTAGAATCACCTGGGACTCTTTTCAAAATCCTGATTTCTGGGCCTCATCCTCCGGAAATTCTCTTTCTTTGTTATGGAGTGAGACCACAACATTAGTAACAAAGAAACAGAATTTCCGGAGGATGAGGTCCAGAAATCAGGATTTTAAAAAGATTCCCAGGTGACTCTAGTGTGCAGCCAAGGTTGAGAACCACTATCCTAGGAGGATGTTTGAACAAAGTTGAAGATAGATCAATTCTTACTTCTAAAAAGTCGTTAATTCTTAATAACATTCTTCATCAGGCAAATTTGAGGGTATAGATATTCAATGGTGTACCAGCTGAACCAACAACCTACTAATTCTTCAGAAAGAAAATGAGTAGAGGGATGTTGTTATAAAAATCATTTTGAACTCATTTCCAAGGGATATATACCCACTCAATTAATTCAATCAAACTGTTTTGCAAGTATCTGAAAATGCTTTCTTTAGAAATATTCTTCAATTTAAAGTGGTTAATCAGATACAGGCATACCTGGGAGATATTGCGGATTTGGTTCCAGATCATCGTAATAAAGTGAGTAGTATCACAATAAAGCGAGTTGTAATCTGTTTGCTGGCGGAGGGTCTTGTCTTCAATTTGTAAAAAATGCAACACCTGTGAAGCACAGTAAATGGAAGCGTAGTAAAACAAGGTATGCCTGTACGCAATAATAGGGAGCTTTAACATTTCTCCATTCGGTAGAGGTTGAATTCTGCATACATGTGGTAGATAGAGGTCAATGAATTATAAAGTTAGGGCATTTAGAGTTTAAACTATTTGTGAATGTATTCAACTAGAAAATCACCAAGAGCTCTATGCTCTTGTGTTTCTAAGCAGATTCTGCAATATCTGGCATTTTGATCTGTGTAGATAGACTGTATTAATGCATACCTTAACTTGGATCATCACATTGGCCAGAAAACTTGTAGGCATCTACATTTCTTTGACGTCTCTCTCAGTAGCTTTCACTGTGTGGGACTGGCTGAAATAATTCTAGGTGGCCGGAAGGAAGGAACCATTCTACCTACTGGGTTGAACCTTCTGCTTTGGTAACTATATCTTATTTTCTCTCAGATATTATGGCCAAAACTCTGGAGTTCTTAATTCCCTGGTGGGAAGAGTGTTTGAGAAGAAATGGAGAGTCAGGAACTTGTTCTCCAGAACAAGGCCGGATTCCCACAGAACGCTCATGTGTGGTCACTTTCGAGTGCTTCAGAGGGTTTGTGTCCCAGCTCAGCTCCCACACCTGACATCTTCAGAACCTGCACCGTTGTAGTTCTCTCTCTCTTTTAAAAAAATATTTTTATTGATTTAAGAGAGGGAGAGAGACATAGAAACATCAATGATGAGAGAGAATCATTGATTGGCTGGCTCCTGCACGCCCCCTACTGGGGATCCAGCCACAACCCAGGCATGTGCCCTTGACCGGAGTGGAACCCAGGACCCTTCAGCCCACAGGCCAATGCTCTATCCACTGAGCCAAACCAGCTAGGGCTGTAGTTTTTTAAAAATAATATCTATATCTCTATATCTCTATATACTAGTCTGTCTATCTATCTATCTATCTATCTATCTATCTATCTATCTATCTATCTATCTATCATCTCAAGACAGGGCTCCTGGGACTGTTGCCTCTTGCTGTGCCCTGGGGATGGTAGCTGGTTAAGAACCCTCTCTCCACTGGTTACTGTCTGTGGGACCCACACGTGTAAGCCCCACTGGCCAGAACCCGGGGATTTGGAAGTGCGCAGGCGCGAAAATCAGGCTCCGGGGCGGCAAGAAGTTTCAGGTGGGGCCAGGCAGAGGGGCGCGAGGGTGGCGCACGCCAGCCCTGTCAGCCACGCCAGCCGCCCAGGGCGCTTCCACGGGCCTCCGGGTGTGTGTGAAGGTACAAGCCTGACCCTCAGGTCTTGACGTCAAGATAAGCGACTAAGTCTCCTTTTCCAGAAGGTCTGGGCGCTTCTGCAGCTGCTGCCCTGCGCGGGGCGCTCGGCCAGGTGAGTCCAGGCCGCCGCGGGCATTGAAAGAGCTTTTTCTCGGGTCGCGTGCAGCCTGTGGGCCTGGTGGACGCAAGCACCTTGGGCTTTGAAAGCTAGGTGTGTGGGGGCTCGTCTCGCAGGTACAGATCTTAAAAGTTGGGGTTCTTATGCGGGGTTCAAACCCTTTGGTCCTCAGGGAGAAGCTGTGGGGTTGGAGGTGCGTGGAACTGAGTGGCCTCGCTGCGCTGCGGGGGAGGTTTATGGCGAGGTTTGCGTCTCGGCCTCTCTTATCCGTTTGGATGTGGTTTTCTTTCCCATTTGCCCTGTATGTGGTTGTAGCTCAACTAGCTTTTTAAAAATCAGTATTTAATCTTTTAAAATCTTTTGTTGTTGATAGTATTGCAGATATCCCACATCCCCCCCACCCACCCGCCAGTTTTTTTTGTTTGTTTTTTAAGAGGAAATTATTCCATATGTAGCTATAGATTCAGTGTGTCTTTGGGGAAAGGTGAGCTCAAGACCATCCTACGTGGCCACCTTGAACCCGAACCTCTGTAGTTCGTTACCTGAGGTGAGAACCGTGTCCTGAATTCTCTGTGGTCCTGGATAACCAGTGTAACGCGGGGATTAACACAGCCCCTCCAGGTTCACAAGGCTGAATATGCTGCTGAGTTATTTCAAGGGATTGGCAATTCTTGATCCTATCCATATGCATTCATGGCTTTGGTGCCCTTGTGATGAGAAGCGATTTTAGAGACGGATGTCCCTAAATCAGAATGTCCCTCTGAGTTAGAAACTAGCTCAGGGCTAGATAAAGATGTGCACGGTGTGGGACAAGAATTGACCTCACACATACACCTTCCCTCTGTCAGTCGTTCAGAATAACTTGGCTTGAGCTGCTGCTCCTTCAGGGCAGCTGCTTTGTAATGGCGTCAGTCACCAGGGATGGAAAGTAGGAGCAGAAAGCGCCAAACATGGTCCAAGATCCTCAGGATAAACACACCCATGTGACAGGATTGGCTGTGTAGTCCCGAGTTCTGGAATGCCACTGGGCTTGCTCTGCTGAGCCTCTCTTTCCTTGCTCATACCTTGGGTTAAGTTGAAACTGTATTGTATTTTTTTCTCCTCTGTAATGGATGCCCATGAACCCCTCGAGTTGTGTGCAAATGAAGCTGCCTTTTTCTCAGCATCTCAGAGGTAACCCATATAGGCAAAGTCTAGCTGATTTATTATTTCAATATCTTTGTCTCAGAGCTACCTTTTGTCATTGCCATGGTCTAATGTCGGTTCTGAAACCTTGGTGGGTGGTGCACACCTGATACGGTGGGAGAGAAAAATCAACGTGCTTCCCTTTGGGGGCTCATTTAGGTTAGGCTTTGCTCCTGGACTCGCAGAAGGATCGCTGGGAAAAAATCGGCGAGTGATTTTAATACCAGGCAAAGGCCTGGGAATCCTGGCTGGGGAGAGAGGCTGTGGGGCATTTGCAGTGGGCTTGTTGACGAGTGGAGCTTTTGATTTGCCACATGCTGCTCCGTAGCTGCAAGGCCTGTTGGGAGCGGAGCTGGGCTGTTTCAAAAACACTGTGAGTCTGTGGAGGGAGGCAAGAGCCCTCCTGAGATGCTCTTACCCGCAGCTGCCAGCAATACTGCTGGGCTGAGGAGGACCGACAGCTGAGGGCCATGAGGAAAAGCATTCCAGGTCGAAGGAAGAGAGAGCATCATTGGAGTCACAAACCTGAAAGCGTTTGTTTTCCGGGGAAAGGGAGGGAAGGGCATACGATGAGGTTGGAAATGTAAGCTGTATGTCATTTTAAACGAGGAATTTGAACTTATTTCTCTGGATGTGTTTTTATTTTTTATTGATTTTTAGAGAAAGAGGAAGGGAGAGGGATAGAGAAATAGAAACATCGATGAGAGAGAAACATCATCAATTGGCTGCCTCCTGCACACTCCCTACTGGGGATTGAGCCTGCAACCCAGGCATTTGCCCTGACCTGGAATCGAACCAGTGACCTCCTGGTTGGATGCTCAACTGCTGAGCCACACTGGCTGGGCTGGGTGTGTTTTAAAAAGAGGAGCAACCTATTAGATTTGGGATACATTTGATGGCAGCCCCTAGAGCCATTGCCACTTGTGGAGGGGAGGGGACTTTTGGGGATGGTAGAGCACATTTGCCCTAAGCATGTCCTGTGAGGTCACTTTGATCCAGCAAAGTCCCCCATTAAAATCAGGAAATTATTTTTTTTGTATTTTGAAATAATTATAGATTTACAGGAAATTGTAACAGTAATACAGAGAGGTTCTGTGTACGTTCACAGTTTCCCTCAATTGTAGCAGCTTATGAACTAATTAGTACAATATCAAACCCAGGAAATAGACATTGGTACAATCCTCAGAACTTATTCAGTTAACCAGTTCACGTGCACATTGTGTGTGTGTGTGCAATTTTATGTAGATTCTGTTACCATAACCACAACCAAGATTCAAAACTCTATCATTTCAAAGTTTCCTCATGCTTTCTCTTTACAGTCACATCCATTGCTACCCCACTTCCCCTCCCCTCCCACTCTCCAATCCTAACTTGGAAAACACTAATCTGTTTTCCATTCCTATCATTTTGTCATTTTGAGACTGTTATAGAAATAGAATCATAAGGTATGGAACCTTTTGAAATAGAATCATAAGGTATGGAACCTTTTCCACCCCAACTCAGCATAATGCTCTTGAAATTAATCCAAATTGTATTGTGTATCAATAGATAGGGGAGCCCGGCCAGTGTGGCTCAGTGATTGAGCATCAACCTATACACCAGGAGGTCACCGTTTTATTCCAGCTCAGGGCACATGCCTGGGTTTCCGGCTTGATGCCCAGTAGAGGGCCTGTAGGAGGCAACTGATCAATGATTCTCTCTCATCATTGATGTTTCTATCTCTCTCTCCCTTTCCCTCTCTGAAATCAATAAAAATATGTTAAAGAAAAAAATACGGGATGTTAGAAGCTCACAGATGTTTATTCTGTTCCTACATTGTCTCCATTGGTAAGAATGTAAATATTTAAACAGAGGCCTCAAAATAGAGGCCAAAGAAAGCGAAATGGTGGCTAAGTGGTAAAGGAGTTTAGCATTCAGAAGGATAATTATTTACACATGACACATCTGAAGCCCATGGGAATCCAGTGACTTTCTCGGCTGTAATAATAGGGAGATCTGCCACAGCTACCCCCTCCCCCCTCTGTGGGATTTGTGGTTTTCCTGGTCTCTGTCCATATGCAAAGTGGGAACGGAAGTAACATCCCTCTGTGTTTTCTTCTCTGCAGTGTTTTGGGAATCATGAAAATCAGACAGCCTGGGTTTGTGTCCAGGCTCTGCGTTAACCAAGTCTCATCACTGAGTTTGAGATTCTCCCTCTGTAACTGGGGGAGTTGAAATCTGCCTTTACTATGCATAGTCATCAGCAGGATGAAAGGATTCCATGTTTTAAAGCAACATTTAAACTGGCAGGGATTATTTGAATGAAACGGATGGTTTTTAATATCGACATGTCCTAAGAAAGGGATAAAATATTTACTTTTCTGATCCAAAGTCACAGGTTAAAAGCACGAGAAGCAATTTGCGTAAGAAAGAGTAGGGCAATCGGATCCCAGCTATTAGAAGCTGTGTCGCTTTGAAAGTTTACCTAACCTTTCTCAGGCCCAGTTTTATATTTAATCTGAAGGTGTATGTTTAGTATGTATTTTGAAGGGTTGTTGTAGTGACAGGAGATAGTGTGAATAAAATAAAAAGACCTTAGTTCCCATGTTTAACCATGGCCTTTCCCACGCGATTACAAGTACTAATACGGTTTTTTATTTCAGTTTCCATGAGTTGATTCCTTTTGGAAAATACATGGTAACTTAACTCTGTCAGGTTTTGCCCAACAGTGGAGGATTCTGTTACTCTTGTCACATGGAATGCCTCAGCCCTGTTTTCCTGCCGGATTGAAAGGATGATATGTAAGCGCGAAGAGCTCAGGCTTGGGAGCAGAGAGAGCTGAGATCGAACCTTGGGCAGATCAGATCATCTTCTGAGCCTCAGTTTTCTTATCTATACAATAGGAGCTAATAGTTTGCCTGTGGGGAGAGTCTTGATGATGGAAAGTGCATGACAAAATGGCTGCTATGTAATAGGTACTTGGCATTGACATGAACTCCCAAGTCACCTCCAGTTTTTAAAAAAGTACCTACTGTCCTAGGGTGGACACGTTCCGAAGGGCAGAAGTAGAGCTGAAAATGGGAGAAAGTAAGGATTAGAATCTGGAGGGGAAAAGGTGGGATGTAAGAGAAATGTAACCAGGAATAAAGCAAGAGGGGTTCCTTTACAATCCTGAGAAATGCAGTTGAAGTGCCTGGAGCTTGTCATCATAGGCAGTCAGGTGTCGTGCCTGGCTCAGGTGGGCATAAAGAGCAGTGGTTAAAGTGAATCATTGGTTAGTTGTATCCATTGACTTTGTTCACACTTCTTTTTTTTTTTTAAATATATTTTATTGATTTTTTACAGAGAGGAAGGGAGAGAGATAGATAGCCAGAAACATCGATGGGAGAGAAACATCGATCAGCCGCCTCCTGCACATCCCCTGGGGATGTGCCCGCAACCCAGGTACATGCCCCTGACCGGAATCGAACCCGGGACCTTTCAGTCCGCAGGCTGACGCTCTATCCACTGAGCCAAACCGGTTTCGGCTTTGTTCACACTTCTGGAAAGAGCAGGATGAGGGTATTCCTTCTACCACAGGGGACAATGGACTTCCACAGTAAATAAAACTATTCTTTGAGACTAGGTAAGCTTCCCACATACTTATATTTCTCTGCCCTTTGTAATTCCCTTACCAAATTCCAAGGTTGGGTATCTGGGAACCTGTCTTAATGTGGGTTTGGGGAGAGTTTAGCCTGAGGGCCACAGATCATGGAATTAAAATTGTTTAATGTCAAAATTTATTACAAGTTATATTCCTGAGAAACAAAACAAAAAACTGATGCTGAATGGACCATGAGTGTTCAGTTCCTTAACTTAAGCTAAAAGCAGTTTTATTTCAGTGATTCCTAGTAAAGACATGCATGAAAATATTTGAATTAAAAGGTGCTCTGCTTTTTGGAAAACTAAGGATACTGACATTATATGTAACACAGTGTTACCTGGCTGTGACGGGAAATGTATTTATTTCACTGGTCATTAGTGTAATTTGGGTTGGCAAAGGCAGATCTAAAGTGAAGAAATGCAGGTGGAACTGATTTATCCTCTTAGCCTGGGAAAGACATTAGATTCTGAAGGTGAGATGCCCCTGTAATTAGGAGTATGTGGAGCTAAACTTTAATACTCTGTTCTAAGGTGATGCATTGTTCCTTCTGGAAGTTTGGCGTGTAATTATGGTTTATAAAGTGCTTCCAGCAAAGAGCAATTGTACAGATATGTCAGTAGGAACAAGTGTATCTATAGGAGGAGAAAACCAGTAAGGTTTCTCTAGCTTTTGAGACAAATTGTTAATGCTTCTGGGGGATTTATTAAGTGCTTACTTTCTGCTAGGCATTCTAGATTGGGCATCAGTAAATTTCTGTAAAGGACAGATAGCAAATATTTTGGGCTTTGTGGGCCATCAGGTCTCTGTTGGAACTACTCACTCTGTGCTTGAAGTACAAAAAGCAGCCATAGACAATATGTAAACAAATGTGATTGGCCATGTTCTAATAAAACTTTATGTGTAAAGCAGGCAGCTGGTAGGATTTGGCTGCAGGCTGTGGTGTGCCCAATCCTTATTTTAGGGACTGAAGTACAGAGGTAATCAAAACAAATGAGGGTCTTACATGGGGCTGCTTTCTGGCAATGAGGTAGGGGTAGGGGAGTAAATAATGAATATAGAAATGAATAAACAAGAAAAAATGTGACATTGTGATAATTAAAACAGAATGCTATGAAGGATGACTGCTTTGATGTGGCTGGGGAGAGAGATCACTCTACAGAAGTGGCATTTAGGTTGAGATTTCAGTGACAAGAAAGATCCAGCCAGACACTGATCTTGGGGAAGAACATTCTGGGTGAAAGGAACTCTAGGGAAGGTTTACCAAGTTGGGAGGGTTTGGTATGTTTCAGGAACCAAAAGGTTAGTGGGAGCAGAGTGGGTGAGAGAGAGAAAAAAAGAGAGAGAATTCTTTCTTATGGAAATAACTCCAATGAAAAATATAAGCACAAGGGTGTTCAGCTTGGATTTTTTTTTATTGTGCAAATTTTGGCAATACTGTCCATTCCTTCATGGGAAGGAATGTATCTTATTTATTCAATAACACGGAACATAGAGACCATCTGTAAATGTTTGTTGTACTAAACAATCCAAATTTCTGGCAAAGGGTAGATGACTGATTTAATTGTATCAATTTGATGAATTTTTCCAAAGGCACTAAAATCATCATAGCAGTTTGGAATGTTTGCAACGGCAATTACGGAAATTCTGAGTAACGATGGCTTTTAGAAATGAGTTTTTTATTCTCTTATCCAGGGGTCCTGAAACTTTTTAAACAGGGGGCCTATTCACTGTCCCTCAGACCGTTGGAGGGCCGGATTATAGTTTAAAAAAAGAAACTATGAACAAATTCCTATGCACACTGCACATATCTTATTTTGAAGTAAAAAAACAAAATGGTAACAAATACAATATTTGTATTTGCATGTGGCCCGCGGGCTGTAGTTTGAGGACCCCTGCGTCTTATCAGAAGAAGTCCAGAGGTGGGTGACTGCATGGGTCGGGGCAGGGGCTTCGTGATCTCATGGCTGACCAATGTCTTGGAAGTTCCCAGGCCTTTCTCTCATATACACAAAATGGCTCCCAAAGCTCTAAGTAGTACCTTCAGGTTTAAGGCAGGAAGAAGAGGGACAAGGGGAAGGCCAACAGAGTCTATTGCATTTGTCCAGAAGATGAATACCTTCCCAGAAGCACCCCTTCTCCTCCCAGTGAATTATCCATTAGGTTGCACTGTCAGAACCCAGTCATGTGATTCCCACCCCCTGCTGCAAGGTAGGCTGGGAAAGAAGGGAACAGGTTTGTCATGATTGGTGCAGATCAATCATGATTTATCACTAGGCTGGGCACATTGCCTACTTCCAATAAAACTGAGTTTCTGATAATGAAATGAAGGGGGAATGGAAAGTAGGTAGGCCACTAAGATGATTACATGTCATTGTGGAAATGCTAATTATAGAGAAAATGAGAATAGCAGAGTGAAGAATTGTATCCACACTGTGATCGCTTGTATTAATATAAAGTACGAAGCATTTGAGCAATGCTTATAAATGTGCTTCACCTATTTTCATTCTCATAACAACTCTGTGCGGTTAGATAATATTTTTCTTCCCCTTTATAAGTGATCAAAGAAAGATTTAGAGAGTTTAGGTAATAGGGTTTTAAATCATTTTCTCTGATTCTGAATCCTGACTTCTTTCTACATGGGATTTCTGTTCAGAACGACTCCTTACATAATAGTGTATGTACAAGGGGATATAGATAAATGGAACAACTCATCTTTAAGGGTTAATTTATAAGTGAAAACATATGTGACTTTTAAAATAAATCCCTTTATTAGTAATCTTATGATTAACATAGAAATTTTGGGTTGGGGACATCCTTCTTCATGGGGAAGGAAATAGTTTACTTTTTTTGTCTGACGTACACTTCATTAGTTACCATAATTTATAACTGTTAATTTTGGTATCTATAGTATATATAAACCCATGTAACTTCCACCTTTAGAGTATTTCCTATCATTAATCTTATGGTAATTTATTCCTTGTGTTTTAAAAATTGTTTTCCCATTGATGAAAGCATTTCTGATCATATAGTTTAGTTTTGCATGTTTTTGAGGTTTATGTAGTATGAATAGTACTGTAAGAATTCTTTTGTGTCTTGCTTCTTTGGCTCAAGACTATTTGAAAGATGAATTCATATTGTGTGTCTAATCAATTTATTTTTATTTATGCATACATGCCATTGTATGAAGGGAGTTGTATGAATTACTGTGATTTATTTATCTGTCACTGAATTGTCTCCAGTTTGGGGCTATGACAAACAATGGTGTTGTCAACATTCTTCAACAGGGACCTTGGTGAACATGTGTATGCATTTCTCCAGAGTATATATGCAAGAGAGGAATTACTGTCCTGTGGTATGTGTACCTTCAATGCTCCTAGCTGATGCCAAACTGATTTCTCTCAAGAATGTAAGGAAGATAATCACAATGGGCAGCGTTAAATGATTTCTTGATTTTGAAGCTAGTTCTGAAGGCAGAGAACTGGCATAGGGCAGAAGTTTCTTATTTCACCTGCCCAGTGATAGCAAATGTGATCTTGTGGGAGAATCGGGGAGAAAGCATGGTGGAATAGGTACATAGGTCCTGCTGCAAGAGAGAACAGGGTGCTCAAACCCTGCCTCTCTAGTGAACTGCTGTGTGGACTTTCACCCCAGGGTCAGTGCCTTTACCTAGAAAATGTGTTAACACAGACACACAGAGATCTAACAAATGAGGCACCAAATGCAAAGTGCCAGGCACAGGTGCCTCTCTCCCTCTCTCCCTCTCTCCCTCTCTTTCTCCCAGCAGGAAAGTATTAACCTGTCTTAATGTTCCCCCGCTATTTCCTGAAATGTATAGGTGACACTTTGAGATGTGTCTTCATTCAGGGCCATTTCTAACCTGCCAAAATTCTTAGGTTCTCACAGTCACATCTTCTGGGAAAAGTGATTTACAATTTCTCTTTGTTTTTAATCCTCACCTGATGACATGTTTATTGAGTTTAGAGAGAGAAGAAGAGATATAGAGATGATAGAGATAGAGAGATAGAGAGAGATAGAGAGAAAGAGAGAAAGAGAGAGAGAGAGAGGAAGAGAGGAAGAGAGAGACAGACAGACATTGAAGTGGGAGAGAAACGTTGAGTTGCCTCTTGTATGCCCCCCAGCTGGGGATCAAACCCGCAAGCTTTTGGTGTACAGGACAGAGCTCCAACCCACAGGCCAGGGCAGTGATTTACAACTTTATGGAGTGAATATTGATAGAGTCACAATTCCTTCAAGGCGACCATTCCAAGGAAGGACTCCCTTCAGGGAGAAAAAGATTACACATTGCAGAATAAAGTACAATCTTTATCTTTACTCCCTTTGTGTGAACATGTATGTCAGACCTGCCTCTGCTTCCACAGTCCAGAAAAAATTCCAGTTTCACCAGATTATTGCCTGTGTGTGTTTACGTTTAGAAGACATTTCAGTGTTTACCACAGGAGGTCTGCTTGGAGGAAATGACACAAAGAGCTTAAAAGATAAACATTACACAAATCCAGCAAGTTTAGGGGAATTTCCTAGAGAGGGGTAATTTCTGGTTTGGTGGACATTTTATTTGTGCGCTAAAACAATCTGTGATAAATTATGGAGCCACACACATTGTTTGCATGATTTTGAAGATGATAATCTTTTAAGGAGATTCTGTACCTTTAGTGCAGCGGTTCTCAACCCTGTGAATGACCCTTTCACAGGGGTCGCATAAGACCCTCCTGAATATCAGATATTTACATTACGATTCATAACAGTAGCAACATTACAGTTATGAAGTAGCAACGAAAATAATTTTATGGTTTGGGGTCACAACATGAGGAACTGTATTTAAAGGGCCAGAAGGTTGAGAACCACTGCTTTAGTGGGTCACTTTGGACTGTGCCCTTACTCCTCTGGACACACATTAACTTTTCTCTTCCATTAGAGAGATAGGAAAAGGCTGGACATGAGCATTACCTGTGAAGTCTTCTCACATGGCTCTTAGACTGCCTGCCATTCTCCTCCTATGGCTTTATTTCCTGTGACCCAACAAAATAACACCTTCTTTCTTCTTTTTGGTGCAGACAAAGCTGACACTGGGAGAGGGTGAGGGGTAGTGTTGTGGTAGGGGGTGGACTTGTTATCTCTCTTGCTTGTTTTCAGAAACTATCGCCCTGACATCTAAGTCAATCTATAAAACTAGAAGTCATTATAAAATCCCCCAACAAAATCCACTCATTCTTAAAAGCAAAGTTACAAGAAATAACTGGAACTAGATTTATATTGTAAGCTTATTAAGATCATTTCTTTTTTTCTATCTATTGCCTATACAGATATTTGAAACCATATTCTAGCCTACAGCCATCTGCAATCAGTGTAAGAGTTTAAATTCTGTGTCCCACAGTCTTCAAGGGAAGAGGCCCTATTTCACACTTGTAAAATGTTGGGCTTGGTCTGATTCCGTGATACCTGACGTTTCTTTTATTTCTAAAATTCCAGGATTCCACTTTGAGCTTCTCTCAGATTAAGTGTTTAGTGTGACAAGGGGAAATTGAGTTTAACATAAAGTTAGCATACTACAAAGACGTGGGTAATTAAGAAATCTTCATTATCTCGGTAAGACCTTTTTAGCTAGCTATATTTTGCCTTAATTATGGTAATAATAACAAAGCCAATGAACTTATCACCTTTCCATTAAGTGCCTCCAAATGTTTTATTCAGAAGCACAATGATTCTGAAGAGGGTTATGTGTAATGTGCTCTCTGCACGATGAGCCTTAGCATTTGATTAGACCCCATAATTTTTGAGTTAAAGGTGAACACTAGGTATGGAAGCATTGGCTGTTAATTCGGCCTATGCCATTACGAAAGCCTTTACAAAATGCAGTTGCTAACTTTCTCATAATGATCTAGGTACTTGGTGTTTTGGCATGTTTCCTAATTACTCTTGCTAGAGGTCAAGTGTCAATGGTCTCTCTTTCCACTTTCTTATGTGTTCAAGCTGTATGTAAGGTGTTGTTTTTCAAATACCTGCAATAAAATTCACTCTTTGTGGTGTACAGTCCTGTGCATTTTTGACAAAGGAATAAAGTTGTGTGTCCAACACCATAGTCATGACTCAGAACAGTTCCATTACCCCCAGATTCTCTTGTACTTCTTTGTAGTCAACTCTTCCCAGCTCCAGCCTCTGGGATCATGAATCTGTTTTCTATGTCTATAATATTGCCTGATCAGAATGTCATATAATGAAATCATACAATGTCATCTTTTGAGTGCGGCGTGTTTTTTTTTTTTTTTTTTTTTTTGCTTAGATGCATTTGAAATTAAGCCATGTTATCATGTGAATCAGTAGTTCATTCTTTCACATTGCTGAGTAATATTCCCTTGTGTGGTTGCATCATAATTTGTTTATCCATCACAAGTTGAAGGACACCTCAGTTATTTTGATTTTGGTGATTATGAATT
Source organism: Myotis yumanensis (assembly GCF_028538775.1). Classification (NCBI taxonomy): domain Eukaryota; kingdom Metazoa; phylum Chordata; class Mammalia; order Chiroptera; family Vespertilionidae; genus Myotis; species Myotis yumanensis. Next base: position 26,401,285 of record NW_027223767.1, on the reverse strand, counting down.
AAGCTGCTATAACGTTTATATGCAAATTTTAATATGAACATAGTTTTCATATTTCTTAGGTAAATACCTAAGCATGAGATTGCAGGGTAGTACATTAAGTATATATTTAATTATAAGGAACTGCCAAACTGTTCCAAATTGGCTGAACCATTTTATATTTCTGCCAGTAAGGTATAAGAATTACTAGTATAGTTGCTCCCTCCTCATCAGCACTTTGTTTTGTCAGTATTTTATATTTTAGTCACTCAAATAGATGAATAGTAGCATCTCATTGTATTTTTAATGATGTTGATGGACTTTTTTTTACATGCCTATTTGCCATAGATATATCTTTTTTTGGTGAAGTGTCTGTTCACATCTTATGCTCATGTTTAAATTGCATTGTTGGTTTCCTTATTGTTGAATATTGAGTTTTTTATAGATTCTGTTTATAAGTTCTTTGTCAGATATGTGACTTGCAAATAAGTTCTCCTAACCTATGACTTGTATTTTTATTCTTTTGACAGTATATTTCATGGGCCGAAATTTTTATATTTTGATGTATAATTTACCAAAATTTTCCTTTTATGGCTCTCACACTTTTGGTGTCATATCTAAGAACTCTACAAGTGTCGCAAAAATCTGTTTGTTCCTAAATATTCTACAATTTTAGATTTTATACTTTTATCTCTATAGATTTTATCTGGTTTAAATCCTTACCTGAGGATATTTTTTCCATTGATTTCTAGAGAGTGTAAGGGAGGGAGGAGGGAGAGAGAGAGATGGAAGGGAGGAAGGAGGGGGAGAGAGAGATACATTAATTGGTTGCCTCCTGCATCTCCCCTAACCTGGAATTGACCCAGGCCCCTTCATTCGGAGGGACGATGCTCTAACCACTGAACAACCTGCTAGGGCACAGTTAATATTTTGTATAAAAAGTAACATATAGGTTGTGATTAATTTTTTTGCGTATGGATAGATATCATTGTTCCAGCATCATTACTGAAGAGATGATCCTTTCTCCATTAAATCACTTTGCAATTTTGTAAAAAACCAGTTCTTCATGTAGGAGTAGGCCACTTGTGAACTCATTCTGTTCTGTTGAGCTATGTGGCTTTCTTTCACCGGTACTACTCTATCTTAATTACTGCAGTTTTATATTAAGGCTTGAACATAGATAATACGAGTCTTCTGACTTTGTTCTTCTTTTAAATGGGGTTGCACTGACCCTGTAGATCATATTGGAGAGAATCGACAGCAATATTGACTCTTCTAATCCATGGATATAATACATTTCTTTGGAACTCTTTAAATTTCTTTCATCAGTGTTTTGTATTTTTTCATCACAATGTCTAGCACACATTTTTGTTAGATTTATATGTTAGATTTAATTTTTTGGTGTTATTATAAATGGTACTGTTTCTAATTTTGATTTTCAATTATTGCTAATATATAGACATACTATTGATTTTTGTATATTGACCTTGATTTTTGGCACCTTCATAATCTCAGTATCTAATATCTGCAAACAGAGGAGTTTTATTTCTTCTTTTTAATTTATATGCCCTTTTTCCCTGATTGCCTCAATATACTGGTTAGGTCTTTCAGCGAAGTATTGAATAGGAGTGGTGAAAGTATACATCCTTGCTCTTTTCCCAATTTTAGTAGGAAAGCATTTAGTCTTATAGCATTAAGTATGAAGGTATGTGTAGGTTTTTTTTAGATGGTTTTTATCAGGTTAAGAAAATTCCCATTCTTATATAGTTGCTGAGAGTTTTTAAAAATCAATGGATATAAATGTTCTCATTGCTTTTTCTGCCTCTATTGAAATGATCGTGTAGTTTTTCTTCTTTAGTCTGTTAAGATGATGAATTATACTGATTGACTTTTAAATGTTAAGACAGCCTACACTTCCTGGATAAACCCAAATTGATTCTGATCCATTTTATATATTGCTGGATTTGATTTGATAATATTTTAACTCTATTTTAATAGATTTTTGAACTTATTTATGCACAGAATTTTTTTTTTGTAATGTCTTTGGATTTGGTATCAAGGTAATGCTGGCTACATAAAGCGATTTTGTACGTGTTGTCTTTTATTTTATGGAAGAAATTGTGTAGGATTTATATAATTTCTTCCATAAGTCTTTTGTAGAATTGGCCAGTGAACCATCAGAACTGGGATTATTTTGTTAGAAGATTTTAATCCAGTAGTTTAATTTCTTTAGTAAGTATAGGGCCTTTCCAGTTATCTAATGTCCTTGAATGAGTTTTGGTAATTTGTGTTTTTTCAAGGAATTTGGACCATGTTGTGTATGTCGTTAGATTTATGGTTTAATACTTATAGTATCATTATCATTTTAATGTCTGTGCTGTCTGTAGTAATGTACTGCTTTCATTCCTGGTATTGGAAAATTGTGTCTTCACCTTTTTTCTTCTTGGTCAGTCAGTCTTACTGATTATACATTTTATTAATCTTTCTAAAGAACTAGCTTTTGGTCTCATTGAGTTTTCTTTATTATTTTTCTATTTTAGTTTCATGTACTTGTGCTCATAAGAAAACATAAGAGAAAAATAGTCTATTATGTTTACCTAGATGTATACCATTGCCATTGCTTTTGCAGACAGAGTGAAAGGGAGAGAGGGAGAGAGTGAGAGAGGAAAAGGAGGAAGAAAACAGGGGATCAACACTGTGCTGGTGGTTTAAGTTTTCTGATCCTGTTTCTTTTTCAGAATTCCCAGGTACTTTTTTTGTGCTCTGTGAAGAGTTTTTAGTTAGTTGTAAACCATGGGCTGCATACTGAGCTTATTCTATCTTGGCATGCATTGGAACTTAAGGTGGTTTTAAAGGCAGAAAATCATACCGTAAAGATGGATAAACTCCTGGTAGACTATGAAGTGGTGGCCATATTTTTTTTTTGAATCATTATCAGGGTAAATAGGCTGGTACTTTAAAATATATCCCTGGAGGCAAATTATTTGAAGTTGAGTTGTTCTGGAAAATCTAGGGGGTGTGTTTATCACATGTTTTTGCTCTTATGACTAGCTTTGTTGTCTCTTCTCTGTATTTTCATGCCACTGTGACTTTCTTCTTGGCTCTTACCACACTGAATTGAAATTGCCCATTTCCTTATTTTTCTCTCACATTAAACGATTCCATTATTGAAAAAAAGAGCCCAGTCTTATTCTCCACGGCCCAGGGAGAATTGTTAGCACCTAGCAGTAGTGCCTGGTGATTGATAGGCCTTGTGTAAGTATTTGCTGCATAAATCGATGAACCAAAATATGGAAGGCTCATACACATCTTTCCTATACATATGGGTGTATTATATAACGAGAGGTTGTGAAGTCAGCCTGTCCTTGAGATTTCAATTCTGAGTTAAATCTGATATTTTCCACAGATTCTCAGGGATTTATGTTCTCATGGTCACCTTTTCACATTGATAATTCAATCCAGTTACAACTTATCTCCTAGGAATTTTTTTTTTTTTTTGCTGCACAGTAAATCGAACATGAAATTTAATTTTTTTCTGTTTATTCCCAAAATTATTTATGCAAGGGGTGTGTATGTCTGTGTGTGTGTGTGTGTGTGTGTGAATCTGCAAGTGTATGTGTGTGTGCAGCCTTTGAGAAGGGCCAGGATGATGGAGAGGTTATCACCTTGAAAACAGGAAACTTAAACTTGAATGTTATATGCTTCTAAGTATCTGTCCATCATGGTACACAGTCTCCTTGCTCCCCTCTAGATTCCATTTTCCTCATGTTATTGTACAGAATAATTTATCTTCCCACCCTTCTAGTGAGTTTGGTTCTATGTTTGTATATCCGAAGACCCTCTACTGGGCTCTGTTGCAATCTAAAATAAAATAAGAAGTCATGGAAACCCCTTACAACAGAAAAACTGGCAGAGGCTTTAATGCTTGTTTCCTTTCTCCCTTATTATAATGAGCGTATGGAGATTTCATTTTCATCTGGTGTGATGTAAGCCACGCCCTCTACCCTGTTTCCCTTCTTCCTCCATGAAACCCAGATGCAGCTCAAGTCAGCTTTGGCTTTCAAATGACAATTCATCTAACCTGTTACACATCCTGACACATGCAGATGTTCATTCTCAAAGATCACAAAATGGCACACCTCCCTAAAAAGAGTATCACTGCCTATTTGCGAAAGAGCATAAGATTTGGAGTCAGAAAACGTTTGTTTGAATCCTGGCTATACAACGTCTACCTGCATTATTTTGAGATAAGTCAAAACTACAGAGAACTGCCCTAACCGGTTTGGCTCAGTGGATAGAGCATCAGCCTGCGGACTCAAGGGTCCCAGGTTCGATTCCGGTCAAGGGCATGTACCTTGGTTGTGGGCACATCCCCAGTGGGGGGTGTGCAGGAGGCAGCTGATGTTTCCGTGTTATAGTGATGTTTCTCATCGATGTTTCTGACTCTCTATCCCTCTCCCTTCCTCTCTGTAAAAAAAATCAATAAAATATATTTTTAAAAAAACTATGGAGGACTAACATACATCTTTTCCACATAAAGATACTTAAATATCAATCCTATAGTTTGGTTCACCTATTGTCTCTTTGGGCCTCAGTTTTATCATCTGCAAAATGAGAATAATCATATTTTTTAGATGCAGAATTGCTGTCGGAATTAAATGAAATACATGCAAAGGTATTTTGTAAAGTGTTATTTGTGCTACAAATCTTAGCTATTGTTGTCATTATTATGTCTCAATTTTACCAGTGATTATTTCATGAGGAATTGATACCGTTGTGAGTAGTCATTAATAGCAGGAAAAGAGCAAAGAAGGCCATATGTTATAGGCATGTAATTTAGGCAGCTTTGCCAGAAAACTGCAGCTTTACACTCCTGAGGGGTCCAACCAAGGGGAGACAGACACGTGCCCAGTAACGTTGGGGTGACATAGCTAAGGTACTCGCTTGTCAGTCACACCTGGGAACAGAGGTCATTGGCCAGAATGGGCGTGGCCACTGCAAGCATGGGGAGACTTGGAATACTTCCGTCCCTGAACAAAGGAGTTCACTCTCTTGTTCCTCTTGTCTTGGTTCCTCTTGGCTCTCTTGGAACTCTTGTTGCAGGGGGCACACTCTTGTGGCTCCCCTGCATTCTCCCATGTGGCCCAGGGCCGTGTGGACCCCACAAATAAGGGACTGATGGTCTGTAACTAGCCTAATGATGAACTGGACCTGGCTACAATATGGAACAGAAACTCTGGACACTGCTTTGTTTTTAGCTCTGCTAAATCCCTAGCTACACTTCTTCCACGACTGGATTAAGGGAAATGGCACTTCAGAAATCCAGGGTTGTAATTCCATACAAATAAAAATCACTCATCCTCCCATGTGAGTCTTAAAAAATTCGTTTTTTTTCTGCATGGTGTTAAGGACCCTATCCCCAGCACCCAGCGGGAAAAGGGATACTTCTGCTTCCCTGATAACAGTGTTATTTACTTTCCAATACTGAAGCCAAAGCCTGGCACCACTCCCAATAAATTCTGAAGCAGTTATTATATAAAGTATAAAGCATGTACTTTACTATATATGGAAGTAGTACCTGAAAGTCAAATAGTGGCCAAGGTGACCTTCTCCAAACACAGAGGGTGCCCTGTCCTGTAAGGGCACTTCTTTCTAGCTTATCACCGTATCTCAGTCTCTTTCCTTTCTGTATCCCAACATAGGAGTCGAAGGATTTCCATGCGGTGATACAGAGGATTAAAGGTAAGGAGGAAAAAACACACACAAAACAGTGTAAATGAAGAGGACCCTGCTAGTCACTGATTTCTAGTTATATTCAAGAAATTTGATCTGTTCAGGCAAAGATTCCGTCATCCTCTTAGAACAAGTATGCTCAATGCAAATATGTTTAAGTAGCTTCCCTCATGTCTGTATTCTCATTAACCTAATGGCAGAATCACCGTGAATGGAAATTCTTGGTGGGTTTTCAACTGCAGCTAAATTTGATCATATAATCTATATATTAAGTTCAAAATTTATAGCCAGAAATGTTTGTAGTGCAGACAGATTGTGAGATAGGCTCTAGTTGAGGAACTATAGCTATGCCCTATGTATGATAGAACTGACATTATCCACGTCAGATCTCTTCTGAGAGCAGCACTGGGTCTTTTGGTATTTCTTTGGTTAGTACGTGACTTTGATTGATTAAATGAAAAGAGAAAAAAATGTTCTGGAAAATTACATATAGTGATGAGCTACTAAAAAGCATATAAGTGTGGCCAAATGCTTTGCCATTATAGTTCAGTAAATCCATTGGAGTTTAATGGTCATCTTTCAAATCCATTCACTACGATCAGTGTCCCTGGGTTTGGAAGGCTAGCCTGCACCATCTCTCACTCATGAACACAATTTCTTTAAAAATAATTGAAAGGCATTTTTACAATAAAATGGAGTTTAAACAACAACATATAAATCACTTACTGTGCCATTATCCTAATCCAATAATAGATTTCCTAGTTTTCAGATGTTCTTTCAATTCTACATACATACAATTTTTGTAGTTGTTCTTAGTGATCTGATTTATAATCTGCTTTTACTTAACATTATGCCATTAACACTGCCCATGATAACGTAGTGTTCATCATTATCTCTCATAAAAGCTGCTTACTAACATTTTGGCAGTATTCCATTAACTTAATGTGCCATCATTTACATAGACCTTTAGATTGTTTACAAGTGTTTTCTATTACAGACATTAGTGCACTATCTTCATGGATATAGCTTTTTGTTGTTTTCTGTAATTTCTTTAGGATGCATTTCCTAGTAGATTCAAAAATGTATTGTGCAACCTTACAGTGCTACAGGTACATAGGAATGTCCCAAGGACAACACAGTAATGCCACTTTTTGTGTGACTATTTCAAGCTTTTGAATAATTCAAACAATTTAATAGGAGTAAATTATCTCAAGATTGACTTTATGTTTTTATTAATATTGAGTCAAACATTTTCCATATATTTGTTTATTTACAGCTTCCTTTTGTGTGAGTAAACTATTTCTCAGTTCTCTTTATGATTTCTTAGATGGCTTCAGATAATGGAAATGACCATGTCTCTACAGACTTGAAAAATATTTGACTTTTTTTATTTTCCAAAGTCTGAAAAATTGTAATTTCACTCTGAATCTTTGAGTTTATTTTGAAGAGTTGGGGCTCATTTGCATACCTCAAGTTGACAGCTTTAATAAAAGAATATGTTTCAGATTTCTGTGTGTAATCATGGAGAAAGAAAAAGTTGGTACGCAAATATGAATGAAGAAGAATCAAAATATTCCAAGGGCAGAGAGTTATTGCAAATTGACTAATGTATAACTATTTACTTCTTCACATGACAAAATTGAGAAACTGATGAACATACGAAGGAATTATATGCTGTAATGTGCTTCCTAGTTTTCTGTTTTCTGAAAGGTTTTGTATAATTTTGAAATTCTATGTTTCTTGGAAGTTTGGTAGGAACTCTTCAGTAGTGCCTGAATGTGGATTTTTGTGTGAAAACTTCCGAATAATTGTGGCACTATCCTACTTCCCAACTCTGTTATTAGTATTATTTTTGCTAGTGTATTTTCATTTCATCTCAGTTTTCAAAATGTTAGGCATACAATTATTCATAGTGCTCTCTTAGCATTTAAAAAAAATCTCTAATGCAACTATAGTTATGCTTCCTTTTTAATCACATTTTAATTTGTTTTTTTCTCTCTGTCTCTTTTTCTGAAGTAATTTTGCAGAGAATTATCAAGCTTATTTGTTCAAATAGTTGAATTTGTCTTTGACTCTAATGACTTTGTTTTCTATTTCATTTATTTTCTGCTTTTAAGCTGATTACTTTTTTGTAATTTTATTATGCTTCACTCATTAATTTTTGACTTTTGCTTTTCTAATATAAGCGTATTTTAAAGCTAAAATTTACCTCTAAATACCACTTTAACTATATTCTACAGGCTTTGATATGTAATATTTCCTTCTGAATATTTTAACATTTTCATTATTATTTCCTTTTCAGATTTTTAGTTATTTAAAAGAGGTATTTTAAATTTCCAAATGTATGGAAATTCTTAAAATTTTCTTTTCATTATTGATTTCTTACTTAATTGCTTTATGATAGAAAAGCTACATATCAATTTTTTGAAGTTTTTTGAGACTTAAATTGTGGTCAGCGTTTGTAAATACTAATTTTTGTAAGTTGTCTTAGTATGCATGGAAAGAATGTATATTTTAAAATTGACAGATGCTGATTTAGATATGTTCATTTATCAATCATGTTATTTATATTGTTCAAATCTTCAGTATATTTATTTGTTTTATATTCTTGTGTTATTGGTAATGTAGGGTATGTATTGAAATATTTTACTGTGAGGGTGGTTTTAACATTTTTTCCTGTAATTTTACTTGTTTTTTTTTTTTTTTTTTTTTTGCTGGTATATTTTGAGGTATTTTTAAAATTAGGATACAACTTTAGCTGTTATATTTTCTACATGAGGTGACATTTTATCAGTGTTAGTGTCACTGATAAAAGTTTTCTCAAAGTTTATTTTGTCTGATATAATATCTCTATGCAAACTAATTTTAAGTGTTTTCCTGGTATATATTTTGACGTTCAATTTTATTTTTATGTGTTTTTTTTGTAATTAAAAATAAATCCAATCTAACAATCTTCTAACTCACAAATTACTCCATTTAATACATTGTAATTATTGATATATTAGGACTTCTTCGTATCTTCTTCTGTGCTTATTATATTTCCTATTTTCCTGTATTTTTTTCTGAGAAGAATAAATAATTTCAAGATTTTTTTTCCAGCTCTAATATCCTATGATAGTGTAAAGCAGATTATAACTAAATAAAAACTAGTATTGTAAGCTAATAGCAACCAGTGAGAGAGAGAAGTCAGGAATGGCTTCGCTTGATCTCAGTCTCGAAGGATAAATTCTATTTGAATTAACAGAAAGATGAAAAGTAATGGTAGGAAGCAAGTTGAGGAATAAGCAGTGTGCAAGAAGTTTATGTATTTGGGACTAGAAATGAATGAGGTCAGGGAAGAAAGGTGTTAGGTCACGACGACCAGAAGAAAACTTAGACCTAGAACAGTGATGGCGAACCTCTTGAGTTCGGCGTGTCAGCATTTTGAAAAACCCTAACTTAACTCTGGTCCCGTGTCACATATAGAAATTTTTTGATATTTGCAACCATAGTAAAACAAAGATTTATATTTTTGATATTTATTTTATATATTTAAATGCCATTTAACAAAGAAAAATCAACCAAAAAAATGAGTTCGCGTGTCACCTCTGACATGCGTGTCATAGGTTCGCCATCACTGACCTAGAAGGAAAAGGGAAGAGGAGAGGAAAAAGGGGCTGAGAGATGATTACTGTATAACCTGAGCATAAGAAATACTACAAACATATCTTGCAGATGTTTACACCAGAGGCCAGTGAAGCAGCTTTACATCTTACAGTGGGCACTCCCTCAACTTAGAGTGGTAAAGCCAAACACTCTTACATTTTGTGTCCTTTTGATATGGAAGACTTGGGTTGGAAGTGAATTGTTCCTGGTGACACTGGGTGCGGGGGAAGCATAGGTGAAAGTGTTTTGACCACTGAGATCCTGTTTCCAAAAGGATGGGGACCCATATCAGTGCAAGTGACATTCAAGCTGTCAAAACACGCCGGGCTTCCCACATACTGTCAACACTGAGTGGCCAGATTATTATGACCACCTGATGTTTGTAGGCAAATTAGCTATAATTTTGCGCTGAAGGTGCTAGAGGGCCAGACCATTATAAGTAGAGAAGCAGGTTGTTTACTACGACAGAAGTGATTTTTTTCTGAAGATATGGGTAAACAACGCGATTTAACAGCCTTTGAACGTGGGACACACACACACACACATATATCTGTAGCCCTCTATGGGAGAGATGATGCTTTTTGGAAATGCTTATTGGAAAGCTCAGAAAATAAACTTGACTTCCTAAGACCATTAATATTTTTTGTAAATAAAAGGGTAAAGGCTGTCTTATACAGTGTTTTAGAAAATGTATACTTTGCATTTTTTTAAAAAAATATATTTTTTATTGGCTTCAGAGAGGAAGGGAGAGGGAGAGAGAGAGTGAAGCATCAATGATGAGAGAGAATCATTGATCAGCTGCCTCCTTGCACACCCCCTACTGGGGACTGAGCCTGCAGCCCGGGCATGTGCCCTGAGCAGGAATCAAACTGTGACCTCCTGGTTCACAGGACCACACTCAACCACTGAGCCACACCGGCCAGGCGAAAATGTTTATAATTTTGGGGAAAAAGGGAATAGAAAACACTGGTCAAGAAACCCTGTTGCAAGAGAACAATGTTTGTGTTCCCTCATTTACATTCTAGTCTGGGAAATGGTCTTTCATGAGATGATAAGAGAAAAGCAGAAGGCATGTTCATGACCCTTCTATTAAAATTTCTGGGTGAAAAAGAAATAATGACCGAAAATTTACAAGAGTGCAGCAGCGTGTTCTGCAGCTTTTGCTCTTGCTGTCATTAATAAATCTGTGCTGCCCACTGACTGCTCTAATCCCAGGGAGCTGGATGATGGTGATAAAGTATCTCTCCTACATTAGAAATCTGAATGGAGTAACAAAATGTCACTCTGTCAAAGATTAGATGTCGACAGGGGGTCAAAAGGCAAATGCACAATTCAGTTCCACTAAAGGTCCCCTACTTTCCCTGCCAACGGAAGATAACTACTCTTAGGGCTGAAATTGGTGTAAACTTCCTCAGGCTGCATTTGGAGTTTTGTTCCCATTATATCAAAAAGGTCACAGGACAAGGGAAGCTGAATAATTTCTGTGATGCTCAGCTGTCAAAACGCTTTTCCATAAACCCATAGTAATTAAAGGAGTATGCTGCCCTGGCCGGTGTTGCTCACTGGTTAGAGTGTAGGCCCATGCACTGAAGAGTCACCTGGTTCAATTCCTAGTTAAGGGCACATACCTGGTATCTAGGTTGCAGGTTCGATCGCCAGCCATGGTTGGGGTGCATGCAGGCGGCAACCAATTGATGTGTCTGTCTCTCCTCTATGCCTCTCACTCTGTCTGTCCCCCTCCTTCCTTCCTTTTTACACTCTCTAAAAGTCAATGGAAAAAATATCCTCAGGCAAGGATTAACAACAAAAAGGAGGATGCTCCTAGCACAGAGGTAGATAGATTGACCAATGAGCAGGTTATATAACCTAGACCTCAACTATGTAAAAACTTAGCATACAGTATCCTCAGCTAAATGTCAGTATACTCCTTAGTAATGGAGAAAGGGAACATTTTGCCCATTTTTCTGCCTTCTGCATCTCTCTCCTCTCCAGGTCTGTGATAGTAGATTCAGGCCCACTCTAGCACCAGAAGAAGCTTGACCTTTCACTGGATAGATTGTGAACGTTTTCTAAGAAATATTGTCCTTAACTCCATGTATCATAATCATCTGGCATTCCATCATTGAGGTGAAGACTAACGTCTTTAACCCATCCTCTATTGTCTTGCAGGTGAAATTTTGAAAACGCTGATTACGTCTTTTTGTATCCCACTTTTTATTTGGACTTTTAAGATAAATAATACATATTCTTTGGAGATGTTTCATTTAATGCTCTGTCACATGGGTCTTCCCTTTCCCAGTGGTTGTACATAGAGGTTTCCCCCCAAGTATTGTCTATTATTGTACATAATAGTATGAGCCAAGTCTTCATATATGTCCCAAGGATAGTTTACAGAGGTGAAAGAAAATCTGTGGTCTCACAAAAATCATTTTGTGAAAAAGAGAGAGTAAACCATGACCCATGTATATCTGTATGTCCAGTGGTTCCATGGAACCTGAGGGAGAAGTCATACCCCTGATTGGCTACAGACTTGATGCTAAGTCCACTGGGGTAACAGAAATGGAAATGAGAGTGTTGAGTAGGAAGGAAGTTCCCCTGCTTCTCTGCTTGCTTCTCAGCCCCTTCCTTGCTTTTCCACAGGGAGGAAAAGCAGTAAATCTGACTGCTGCTTAGAGCAGGGATTAACAAACTCTTTTTGTAAATCTCAGAAAGTAAATATTTTGGGCTTTGCAGGCCATGTGGTCTTTGTGGCAACTGCTCAACTCTGTTGGCGTGGAGTGAAATAGAGAGGCAATATGTAATCGAACGGACATGGTTTTGTTCAAATGAAACTTTATTGACAAAAATAGATGGTGGGCTAGATTGGGCCTTCACGCTGTAGTTTGCTGACCAGTGACTTCAAGCCCAAAACACTGGACGAAATTCAGTAGTGGCAAGGGGCACCGTGCAAGTAAGTGGAGATTGCTTAATTCGGTCACCACTTCTCCGGACCTTGAAACTAGTAAACTGAGGAGGGTCAATGAATAGTGTTGGCCATCTTCCTTTTCCTTTTTCTCTGTGATATTGGTCATTGCCCTGAGCCAGGGGATGGTAAAAATTAGATCCAGGCTTACATGTAAAAAGTAGATGATACTGCATAAGGCCTTGAAACTGAGCTGTGGTATAACCCAGTGTTAATCAGCACTTTTCTTTAAAGAGTGTTGGGTGAGGCATTGCTAAACACAGAGAGGGATTTTATTCAGCACATGCTGTAATTCCTTCTGTGTTGAGCTCTTTTAGAAAATCTTGCTTGGTGAGAGGGTCATAGAGCACGAATTGTGATTTCTTTGGTCCTCTAGTTAAATTCCATCAAGAGTTCATCCCGTAGTTTTCATGAAAGCAGTACCTTTTCTGCATGCACTGTTACCAGGACATTTCAGCACAATGGATCGTCATTTTTTCCCCTGGCTAAAACTCAAAAATGTCACTCGAGTGTCTGCCTGTATGTGACTGTTGTTGAGAGGGCAGCATTTAGAGATGGCAACAGGCCAGCTGGACTAATCTGATTGCGAGTGGAGTGGGTGGCGGGGAGGGGGGATTCTGGCCTGTCCCATAGAATCTCCAGTGAGAAAACGCTAATGAAAAATAGATTAGATTTTTACCAAGTGGAGCTTTGGGTGTCAAATGCCTACACTGTACCAGTTCCCATCCTCATTACAATAACTGTCATAAGAATTGATTCATATCATGCTTTTCTTTTATCTTATTTCGGTCCTTATGGAAATTTTATCAGAAAGAAATAAGATCCAGAAGTGTATTATCTGCATGGTCCCTGGGAACCAAGGGTCCCTGTAGCGTTGAGGTTTATTGTCTCGCTCAGGCAGTCTGTGGAGTTGCTTTATGAAAACTGACGTTCTCAGCTGGGAAAAGCACCTCATGGGGTGAAAGGAGAGTGAGAACCTGCTCCAAGGAGCAGGCAGTAGTCAGCAGCAGAAACTGGAGACATAGTTTATGTATACAAAATGATCCAGGCGCTGTGCTGGGGAAACATTTTAAAAGGGAAATGAGATAACAAATAATAATAACCAAGAGAGCAGAAAACAAAATGGCGAAAGCATTCTGTAGAGAGCAGCAGGTCACTACACCCTTCTTTAGGATGGTCTTATCGCATGTAGGCGTAGCCAAGACCCTGGGAAGAGTCACGTGAAAGAGCCTGTTTAACTTCATTTAAGCCAGAGTGTCTGGAAAGGAGTTTGCCCTGGAGTCCTGTTTTGATGTATGTTAATAAGATAGCACAGGACATGATTTGGAAAACTGACTTGTATGGGGTTGTTCATAGTCTTGCTCTATTAACAGGAGCTTGGCCACGTTAAGGATGCTAGTTGTGGCCCTGATCCAAACTCGCTGTTCCAGAAAGAAGAGCAAAGTAACGATATTTACTGAGATTCCATCAGTCTGTTCTCTTTATGAGTCTGTTTCTGTTTTGATTGATTATTTTGTCCTTTAGATTCCACATATAAGTGACATCATATGGTGTTTGTGTTTTTCGGACTTATTTCACTTAGCGTAATACCCTCTAGATCCATCTGTGTTGTCACAAATGGTAAGATTTGTTTTTTATGACTGAGTAATATTCCATTATATATATATACTAGAGGCCTGGTGCATGGATTCGTGCACCGGTGGGGTCCCTTGGCCTGGCTTGTGGGGATCGGGACAAAACGGCTCTCTGACATCCCCTGAGGGTTCCTGGCTTGCAAGAGGGTGCAGGCCAGGCTGAGGGACCCCACTGGTACATGACTGGTGCTGGGGAGGGACTGCGGGAGGGCTTCAGGGTGTGTCTGGCCTATCTCACCCAGTTCTGATCGGCTGGACTCCAGCAGCAAGCTAACCTACCGGTTGGAGTGTCTGCCCCCTGGTGGTCAGTGTGCATCACAGCGACTGGTTGAACAGTCGAACAGTTGGACACTTAGCATATTAGGCTTTTATTATATAGGATATGTATATGTATATATATTCTTCTTTATCCAGTTGTCTGTTGATATGGGTGCTTAGGTTGCTTTTGTATCTTGACTTGTGATGCCCTTTATTTTATAGCCCCATATTATTTTTCTCACTTTAAAAGAAACCTGAGATTCTGAGTGACCAAGTGGTTTTTCCAAGGTATAAAATACTTTGGTTGTGCAAGTAAGCCAGGTTATTTTTCTCCTAGTACCAGGCTTTTTGAACTAGACCAGAGAAGGCAAGCAGGGAACCATTTCCTGGTAAAGGGAGAGATATCCTGGTTTGCTGGGATTCTGGAATGTGGGACTTTCAGTGACAAAAGCAGGAACCAGTTGGTCATTTTACGTTCCTTTCTCTAATTCCCATAATAAAGTTAGATGGGCTCCTGGCACTTTTTTCTGCCGAGCCTGCATATGGTCTCAGAATCTTTCTGGACACTGTGCTCCAGGAAGCCTCTGCCGATCAGTGGGAACATGGTGTGTGTAGGGGGGTTGAGGTTTGGTGGGGAGGTTGAGAGGAGGTTATTTTTCATCTCTACCCTATAGTATGCTGGCTCATATGAAATCTGTTAAATGCCAGGTAGCCAGGGTGTAATATGCTGGCTCATATAAGATATTTTGCATATTAAATAGCCAGGGTGCTAAGCGAGGGCTTTTAGCGACTTTGGCTCTGTTTATCAGACTCTGCAATGAGCTGACATTTAGTGATTTTTTTTCTTCCCTTTAGTCTAATATCTTTCATTTGTGATCCAAATCCATTCTCCCCTATTCCCAGATGCATTAAATCTGGGCTAGTCTTGTTCTTGTATCTTATTTTAGCCTCGGCTAAAGGACATGCCTTAAACAAGTGATTTACTCACTTAATATCGAAAAAGGTGCTTCTACCAATTTGAAAACAGAATCTGTTTATTGAAGCTTCTTTGTAGGGTAGAAATATGTTTCTTCTCCCCCTTTTCAACATGAAATTTTAATTACGTCATTGATCAAAATCAATATTAAAATGGGGAGGACTTAAACAAAACAATGAAATCCTTCAAGTCTCGGGTTATGTGTCATCTTAGAGAGCATTTTTCTGATACCCTGCACTAAAAGTCAGCCCTGATCCTCCATGCCTATACAGTTTGTCATTTAGCTTCTAAAATAGAACACACATAAAGAAAAGAACACAGTCTTTTCATGAAGGTGGCGCTGAATGTGAAGAAGAAAGCAAAGCCCCTGCCCCCTGCCAAAGCAAAGGCTTTTAAAGGCAAAGAAAGCGGTGCTGAAAGGTGTCCATAGCCAAAGAAGGTCCACAGGTCACCCACCTTCCAGTGGCCAAAGACACTGAGGCTCTGAAGGCAGCCTAAATACCTTCGGGAGAAATAGGCAGCCCCAGGAGAAACAAGCTTGACCACTATGAAGAAGATAGAAGTCAGCCGTACACTTGTGTTCATTGTGGATGTCAAGGCCAATGAGCAGCAGATCGAACAGGCTGTGAAGACATTCTATGACATTGACGTGGCCAAGGTCAACGCCCTGATCAGGCCTGGTGAAAAGAAGAAGGCATATGTTCTACTGGCTCCCGACGATGATGCTCTGGATGTTGGCAACAAAATTGGGATAATCTGAACTGAGTCCAGCTGGCTAATTCTAAACATAAATTTTCACTGTAAATAAAAAAAGAACACAAATCATAATTGTATAATGACGCAATTCACAAAGCGGTCACAGTCTTTTTAAAATATATATATATATGTTTGTATTGATTTCAGAGAGGAATGAAGAGAGAGAGAGAGAGAAACATCATTGATGAGAGAGCATCATGATCGGCTGCCTCCTGCACGCCCCCTACTGGAGATCAAGCCTGAAACCCAGGCATGTGCCCTGACCAGGAATGAAACTCTTGGTTCATAGGTCGACACTCAACCACTGAGCCACAGAGGCTTGGCGTGATCACACTCTTGTAATCACTACCCAGATTAAGAAATAGAATGTTATCAGCACCCTGGAAGTCCTCTTCAGGCTGTGTCTCAGCCACTGCCCTCCTTCTAAAATGAACCACTTTCCTGACTTTATCACTGTGGAATAGGTTTACCTATTTTTGAGCTTTATATAAATGGAATCTTCTGTGTCTAGCTTCTTTCATTTATTGTTGTGCTTGTCACAGGCTTTTAGGTTGTACATTGCAGTTCATTTTTTCCCCTCATTACCTTATAATAGCTCTTAGTATGCCATAATACTTTCATGCACTCTACTATTGATAGGCACTTGTGTAAGTTCTAGTTTTGGCTCAGACGATGATATGAAAATCACGACTATAAGATGCTCTTCCCCACATGCATGACGACAGAAAGATATCACATCGCCCTGGGTGATTTTTCTCTCACAATTGCTCATGGTGATTTATTCAGCTTCAAGTCTCTTCTGAGTTTTTCCAAAGAAAGATCCGGCACCAGCAGGTAGTTTGGCCTTGTCTTTCAGCAGGATGACTTAAAGAGAACACTTTGAGGCCGTGTTGCGTTGGTGATATTATAGTGCATTCACTGTTTAACAATGGTGAGATGATTGTCATTTGTGAGACCCGTCCTAACTGCACAATGGTTTCTGATTAGGAAATTGTTGCTGATTAATGTAACACACTGTGGTTGGCCTTTGGTGCTCCCCATCTCCTTAGAAGAAGGTGGCACCTGTAAAAATCAATAATGCATGAGTCGAGAAAGCTCTGAAATAGCATTTTTGTTAAGTGCAGAAGGAAGGACAGAATCAACGTTTCTCAGTCGCCAAGTTTCTCATTTCATTCATATCTAAGGGTTTACATGGAGCACCCGTGTTGTGTTTTCACTATGCCAGCTGTTGAGGATTAGCCAAGAGAAATATTTCATTTCTACCTGTAAGTAGTTTATAATATCCTTGGTTGAGACAAGGCATTTAAATAAATACAACTAAAAGGCAATGTAGCCCTAGCCAGTTTGGCTCAGTGGATGGAATGTCGGCCCACTAACCAAAGGGTCCCAGCTTCGATTCCGGTCAAGGGCACGTACCTTGGTTGCAGGCTCCATTCCTGGCCCCAGGTCGGGGTGTGTGGAGGAGGCAACCAATCCATGTGAGCACATTTGATGTTTCTCTCCCCCCTCTCTCTCCCCTCTCTCTTTCTACCTTCCACTCTCTCTAAAAATCAATGGAAAAATATCCTCAGGTGAGGACTAACAACAACAAAAAAAGGCAATGCAAGGCAATAGGTGGGCAGGTTGCAGAGTATGTTGTACAAACAGAAAATGTATCAGATTTAAAAGAGAAAAACGGAAATGTGTAATCTTTAAGGGGGATTGGACTTAAGACGGGTCCTCATTTTATGTGACAGTAAAATAGAATAAGTAAATACGGAACAAGACCACTCACTGTTAGAGCTGTTTATATCTTCCCACTTTAGGCAATGGTTGAGTGCTTAGTAGGAAATCTAAGAATTTTTAAATTGACATCTTGAGTAATTCCTAATGTATATTGTATTCATTACCCCTGAAAGTGCCAGAACATAAACAGCCTCTTTCTAATGGTAGTATCTCATTAGGCATTCATAAAGTGATTTTATTTACGACTGGGCTATTAATTATCTTCATCAGTGACAGCCTCTGAGCCATTCATTTGCAGTCTTTGCATTCCGGTATTTTCCTGCTGTCTCTCTTTGTGAGTGCACTTCTCTCTCTGCAGTGATCTATGGTGCTCAAGAAAGGATTTAAAAATTGACAGACTGAAAGATACCAGCACCCGGGAGAGTTTATTAAACCTCCAGCCAATGAACTTGGTTCAGCCAGTGCCTTTAAAAGAATGAGTGTCTGAAAAGCTGCAGGGCACTGTATCGAGTTAGCACTGAAAAATGAGACAGAGATTTTGAACTGTATGAAATGGACATTCGGTTCTGTAGTGGAAAGTGAGTGTGAGAGAGAAAGAGAGTCAGCCAGTGGAAGAATGAAGGAGCAAATACGAACGGGGACAGATTGATGTAAGGGGCAAGTTTCCCAGGGACTCTTGGAGTCTGTTTTCTGAAGGATTAGGGCAAGGGAGCAGGATTCTCCTAGATGAAAGCCAGACGTTCTTTTCCTGTTTTAAGGAAAATTAACAAAAAACACCAAAGGTTTAAATAAAACAGGAAATCCCCTGGATTGTTTAGACACTCACTCGTCTGCAGACACAGGGGGCTGAATTACGATAGGGGAAGTGTTGGTGAGCAGGGACCCTGCATGAGCTGAGTCATTTAAACTCAGATCTGATAACGCATCAGGAAAATATAAGGTGGCAAGTCCAGCTCAGTGTCCTTCATGGGCATCATGAAGGGATCTTAGGGAGAATCTACTTCAGCTGCCACATCTTTTCTTCCTGTTGTGGAAATGATGCTAAAATAAATGAAAGAATTTGGCCAAGGTTGTGCCTCAAGGACCATAGCTCAGCTTAGAGCTCTTTGCATGACACTCTTCTTCTTCCTTTGTGGTATTGTCAGTTTTAGTGTCCAGGTGCTTTCTGGTTCGTTCGTTCTCTCTCTCTCTCTCTCTCTCTCTCTCCCCCCACCTCACCCAAGGACATGCTCATTGATGAGGGAGGGAGGGAGGGAGGGAGTGACTTTCAGGGAGAAACAGCTAGTTGCCTTCCTGTACCCACCTCTGTTGGATCAAACTTACAAGCTAGGTATGTGCCCTGACCAGGAATCAGACCTGCAACCTTTTTGGTGTACAGGCCAATGCTCCAACCAACTGAGCCACACGGGCCAGGGCTTTCTGGTTTTCTTCATAGTCCAATGCAGAATTTGTCAGTGCTGTTTTGAGAGTATTGCTTTTGGTTCACATTGTTCAAATTAGGGTTTCATCCTAATAAGCAGGAAAATGGATTTTAATGTACTCTTTAAGTATCATAATCTTGAAGAAATTGTTTAGATGAAAACATTTAGCTCTTGATGGATGAATCTATTGATATAAATTTATGTATCTTATAAATTAAGTACATATATATGGAGTAGAGAGTATTGATTTACTTACTGCAAAATGGCAATACATTGCTGTGTGGTTTGTTTTCTTAAAATGTGTTTTTATTGATGCGGGGGGGAGAGAGAGAGAGAGAGAGAAACATTAATCAGTTGCCTCCTGCACTCCTACTGGGGATTGAGCCCACAACCAGGGCATGTATCCTGACCAGGAATCGAACTGGCAAACTCTTGGTGCATGGTATGACATTCAACCACTGAGCCATGCCGGCTGGGCTCTGTCTACCTTCTTAGGACAGTCATCCTCTCGTGGTTCCAGCATAGCTGTGTGGCAGGGCTGTGGTTCATGGAGTAAAGAGCAGCAGGTGGATGGGGTATAAAGGGAGAAGCAATAAGATCTTGCTTCTTGTCCACGCCGGCCAGGGCTGCCATGTGATTTAAAATAATTGGGGACTGGGGAAGTTTGTGTTGTCTGCAACGTGTTATGCAGAGACATTAATATTATTACTAAGCTGCCTGCTCCAGAGCCATGCAGCTTTACTGCCTCATGTAGGTGATTGACGCACATCACATACAACTCCAGAGGAAGTGTCAAGGGTCCTCCTTAAAGCTCCTTAATTCTGATCATAGATCACTTTCCTTGTTGAAATTGTAGTCACATGTGAACTGCAGCCTGTAAAAGCTGTGACTCTGGAAATCAGTATGGCAGGGGGGTGTGATTTATATTTAAAAAATCACCAATTAGGAGAGGTCACAAGAAAACGGAGGCACATTAAACAACGGAAGGCTTGGTATTCAGAGCGTTAAAATAAACAACAGTTTATTTTGAATGCTCATTTTGGAGCAGAATTTTCCTGACTGCCCCCCTGAGCCATGTCTGTACTGATGTTAACAGATGTCCCACCTTCCAAAACAGAGACGCAGGCTTGGCAGCTCTTCTCCGCTCCTAAATTTCATTGTGGCTGCAAATGTGATAACGGAGCCACCTCTCCAACTTTTAATTGGATCCGCTTTTGGCACAGGCACCCTTCGTTTTCCACCATATGGGTAATGGCGGTGCAAGGTGCTGCCTCCCGCCCTTCCTGTAATTTAGTCAACTCTTGATTATCTGCAGAGGCACCAACTGTGTAGTAGATCAGTCACGGCTCTCACAACCCCCGCCAGCGATCCCTGCACCTAATACGCAGCTAGGCTGCCTCCCCACATTGTCACGTGGTTTAGTCTTGGGAACTGTAAACTCATCTTAATATTCACTTGGCAGAGCATCAGCTATTGATCTGATGCCAATTTACCATTCCTTGCCATTGGAAGATCCATTGCAAATGTAATAGTCACATGATCTTAGAGGTCATCCTTGTAGAACAACTCATATGATCTGGATGCCAGTCCTGTGGCTAGAAAGGAATTGCAGTAGATAAACTGAGTTTGAGGAAGGTTGCATGACATATCTAGGGCCATCATATAGGTATGGAGTGTGACTTTAACCTTATGTCCCTAATGTTAGGGCTCTAGCTTCTATATGACTTTCCCCAAGAGGACATGGGGGTTATTTAGATGATCTCTGTTTTGATTCTGTATGCTATGGTTTCCCTTTATTAGTACAAGTAATGGAGAGTTTGAATAAACACAGGGAAGAGATGGGGTGCATAGGTAAAGCAGGGAAATGTCAATACCATATCCACTAACTCCTCCTAAACATTTCTCTCTCCCTTCTTATTTTTAAAAAAAATAAATTTTAGTGATTTCAGAGAGGAAGAGAGAGACAGAAATATCAGTGATGAGAGAGAACCATTGATCAGCTGCCTCCTGCATGCCCCATGCTGGGGATTGAGCCTGCAACCCAGGCATGTGTCCTGATCGGGAATCAAACTGTGACCTCCTGGATCATCGGTCCATTCTCAACCACTGAGCTATGCTGCCATCCTCTCATGGTTCCAGGCTTAGCTGTGTGGCAGGGCTGTGGTTCATGGAGTAAAGATCAGGTAGACAAGGTATAAAAGGAGAAGCAATAAGATCTTGTTGTACAACTTGTTCCCGAGGGCATTGAAACAGTTGTCATGGACACATAAAAGTTCAGTCCAACATCATATATATATATATATATATATTGAGTGCCTATTAAAGTACTTGCAGACACTTGGTTAGGCTTGGGGAATTCAAGAAAAGACCAAAATGCATTGTTTTTAAGGTACTTACTGGTTAGAGGAAAAGAAAGACATAAACAATTATGACACCTAGTAAATATAAAATTAAAGGTGAGTTTGAAGTGTTGTGGGAACCTAATTCAGTATGGTGGTAAATTTCAGCCTTTCCTGATTTATTTTGGGCACATATGGGAGAGACAAGGTCTCTAATAATCAAGAACTTAAGCATCTCTCTTGAGTCAAATGAAGACATAATTCCAAATTAAAGCTGAGTGTATAGAAATCCTTAATCTTGTAAGACCATAGCCAAACCCTTCATTATCACCTGTTTGAGGCCACCTTTGGAAGGAGTCTCTTTGCTAGCAATGTATGTGGTCGGCATAAAAGCGTGCGGCTGAATCAAGCAGCACAGTAGCTCTCAGCAGCAAGGTAGTACAGACCTTTGGGGGATGCAGATGAACAGAGCCCAAGGCCCTCTATTTGAAAAGCTGCTTGGGTCGCAGCAACCGGCCTGGATGCTTCCGAGGCCCGTTGAGCTAGCGAAGGTCCAGGCATCGGATGGTTCCAGGGAGAGCTCTGAACAGTATGATGGTCTGGGCTGGGGTGAGGGGTGGGAGGGATGAAGCCACTTTCCGCGATGCCACATGCCGCCTCCGTGCAGGGCGAGGAGGTGGCCTCTTCTGTTTGGGAAACGCTCATGTTCAGGCTGTAAGGTCTCTGGGCAGCAGAAGGGTTTCTGGAAGCTGCCCTGCCTCCTCTTTCTTGTGCCAAAATAGGAGTGTTTACCCAGATGCAAAAGATGAAAAATCATGACATTAAAAAAGATTGGAGTGCTTAAAAAATATGGGTTTAATTAAGCATGCCTACCATTTGGGGATGGAAGGTTGCAGATTTGGAGAGGCACACGGAAGATGAAGCATCTGTCTTTTCACTACCTCCATCATCATGGTGCTACTGTGGCTCACTCCTTGGCCATTCTCCTCGCCAAGTAGATGGAAATGATCCTTTATTTTAAAAAGTGTATTAAACTTATTGGGGTGACATTGGTTAATGATCCTTTATGTTTTTTAGGCTTTAATATGATTAATTTATTAATTATCCATGCCTTTTTTTTTACAATTTTTTATTGACTTTCTTGTGATGACATTTGTTCATAAAGTTATATAGGTTTCAGGTGTACAGTTCTATAATACATCATCTGTATATTGCATTGTGTTCACCATTTATGTTTTTACTAAATGTTAGCTGATTAAACACACACTTCCTCTGGTACACAAAAGAAGTGCTGTGTGTGTGTGAGGGGAGTGGGGGGGTGTTTGTATGTGTGGGCTGCAGAGCATAGCAGATTTACTGGACATGGTGGTAATTTAGAGGGATGTTAAGGTCTACAATTCCCTTTTTTCCTGCTGTTTCTTTCTCCATAAGTAGCTCTTATGGTGGTAGTGGCCACACAATGAAGTAAGTAGGTCGTGTGATTGTCTGAAAAAGGAATAGTTCTGGGACAGAGAGAAGTGAATTTGAATCCCACTCTTATTGCTTAGTAGATAGTGAAAATGGCTCACTCCCCTCTAAATGCAGACCATTCATTCTCATTTTGCAGAAACATAATCCCTTCAGGGTTTGGGAACATGCGCACATGTGCTTAGGAACAGGTATGCTCATATTCTGCTCTGCATTCTTTTTAAAATCCTCACCTGAGGATATGTTTTTGATTGACTGTTTTTTTTAAATTTTGTTTTGTGTTGTTTTTTTTGTTGTTGTTTTTTTTAGAGAGAGAGAAAAGGGAGAAAGAGAGAGAAACATCGATGTGAGAGAAAAACATCAAATGGTTGCCTCCTGTATGTGCTCTGACCAGGTATTGAACCTGCAACCTAGATATGTGTCCGGACTGGGAATGGAATCTACAACTATTCTGTGTACAGGACAACAACCACTGAGCTACCTGGCCAGAGCCTCTGCTCTGCATTCTTATCATGCCTCATGACTGTGGCTCCGTATCTGTCCCCCCATCACAAAGCATTACTCCGCCGGGTTAGCTGTCATCCGAGATAGTGGGAGCTCAAAGCACTCTGGGTTTGCAGCAGCAGAACATGGGTTGGGGGTTGGGCTTGGTGGGATGCAAATGGCACTCCAGTCTGCCTTGCTTCATGACATGTCCTGAAGAAGCACAGTTTGTTCCCAGAACCTTACATATCCTTCATCAGACCTTGCCTTGTAGCTTCTGGATTTATTTTCTATCTTTATAGTATTTTGAAACCGGTCCCTTTCTCCAGCAGGAAGACAGATGCCAAGCAATTCCCTCTCAAATCTAATTCTCCTCTATGTCTTTGACTCAAGTCTCCCTGCACTAAATTCTCCCCCAACTTTAACTCCATACCATAAAATTGTATGGAGAGAGAGACACGTGGCACCAGCCCGCCTTTTCCACAAACAGCTCAGCTTTGAATCTCACGTTTGAATCTCTGCAGCCCAAAGAAACAGCAAAGAAAGCAGCCAGGCTCTCTCGGTACCAGGAAGGTTTCACAAGTTAGTGTGCCGCAGTGATAATTCAGAAAGCACTGATTCTGATATTTATCAGCTCCATTCCAGTGGCAAATGAATGTAATGTACTTGGTCAGTGCAAACTGAGCTTTGATAAATATACACAGGATTCATCTGAGTTATAAGAACAGAACAGCAGAATTATATCCTGTTACATAATAGTACTTGGACTTATATAGTGCCTTTAAAAACACTTCTAAAACCATCTCACTTTTAAAAACGATTTAAAAAATATTCACTCAACTATATCTAGGTAGGCATACTACTGACCATATCTTTATCGTGTTTTACAAGAAACAATAACAATAACTAACAATAATGAGTATCATAGATAATATTTATTAGAACATTTACTGAGATCAAGCATAGTGTTCAGCAGTTTACATATGTTAACACATTTAATCCTCCTTACAACCCTCTGAGGTGAATATGGTTCCTATGAAAATTTTATGGAAGAGGAACCTGAGGGTCAGAGAAGGTAGGTAGTTTGCCTACCTACTTTTGATTCAAAATTATTTTGGTTACAAGAAATAGAAAGCAAATTATGGCTACTAAGACTACACATAAAATATCAAACCCACAGATAATTATTGGAAGGACGCTTGGGTATCTCATAGGATCAAAGGAGACTTGAGCTTGCCTGTGGAGGAGCAAGGGGAAAAACAGTCCCTAGTCTCAGAAGCAGGAAGTCATAATCTGGAGCGGTGGTATCATTGCTACTCCACTCCAAAGGCTTTTGCTCTTTATCTCAATTAAAAATTTCCAAATTCTCAGAAGAAAGGGTTTGGCCCATTTTGGATTAAATCTAAACTTGTGAATCTTTCAGCTATTGTGAAGAGACTGAACCATGTACTACACGATGAAAAATAATACTATCATCTCTTTTTAAAGATAAGGAAATTATTCCGTGAAAATGAACTGTTTCAATATTGTGTAGCTAATAATAGCATAGACAGAATTTTAATCCAATTCTGATTGAATTGTTTTGAAAAATATTCTGTGTAGAGTAACTCGCAGGCCCAGTACTCACTGTAACAGGATTCTTAGCCTACACTTTTAAGTGTGATGACTTTGTTTTTACATTTGGGTGTCTTCTTTATTTGCGTACTGTTAATTAGTTAATTTAAAATCAAGTTGTGTTTTAAAATTCCAGTCTGTCCCAACAGGGCAGTGTCCTCAGGGAATGCATATGATTGGCCTCACGATTAAAAATGGTATTAAAGAGGCAAACTCCCTTGGAAATTTCTCTGAGAGCTCTTCTCTTCTCACTTGTAGGATTTCGAGTTTGGTTTAAGAAAGGATTCTCTTATCACACACCCCATGAACTCACCCATGATTTGAAAATTCCAAACTCTAAGTTTCTGCTCACAATACGGGGAAGAAAGAGTCAGAAGAACATTTCACAGTAAGCATAAACTAGGACAACACCAGATATAGAAATTCCTGCTGATGGCGCAGGTCAGTTAGAAGTGATGGGGTGGCTTCCTTCACCCATTTTGGACACCAGATTTTGGACAATCAGTTGCTTTTGACTCAGGTCAGTTAATTTGCTAAGATACTTTTGAAAATTAAAAAAAATGTATAGGCAGCAGAACTATTTAGCTGACAACAAAACTGTTCCTTTTAGAAGCATTACTGTCTACATATAAAACAAATTGAATTCCAAGCTGTCTCAAAGGGTAAGAGTTTCTTCTTTTTTACTGCTGTATAGTATTCCATGGCATAACTGTACCATAGCTTTTTTTTTAAACCACTCATCTACTGATGGGCACTTGGGCTGGAGAGGATCATGCTAAGTGAAATAAGCCAGTCAAGAGAAAGACAAGTATCACATGATCTCACTCATAAGTGGAATCTAATTAACAAAATGAACTGATGAATGGAGTGGATCCAGAGTCATGGAAGCATGGGACAGAGTATGGAATCTTGGCAGGAAAGCAGGGGAGGGTAGGTAGGTGGAATGTAATCAACCAAAGAATTGTGTGCATATATGCAAAACCCATGGGCACAGACAATAGGGTAGAGAAGGCAGGGGACAGGAGCAGGCTGGAGGGGGTCAATGGGGAAAATAAGAGGGACATATGGAATACTTTCAACAATAAAGAATTTTTTAAAAAGAAAAAAACCACAAATTGAATTCCATACAGTAGGGGTTTTTGTGTTTATTTTATGTATATTTTTACAGTGTAATTCTAAAGCTAACATAACCCTCTTCACTAAGGACAAGTTAAAATGCCTGTGGTACCCCTATTTGGCTCTTCTTTCA
Organism: Myotis yumanensis; assembly: GCF_028538775.1. Lineage (NCBI taxonomy): Eukaryota > Metazoa > Chordata > Mammalia > Chiroptera > Vespertilionidae > Myotis > Myotis yumanensis. The sequence continues at coordinate 26,375,047 of NW_027223767.1, read as the reverse complement.
CTGTTCTTTGTCAGGGATGGGTTTCTCCTTCTCTCAGACAGCTCTCATCCCACACAGTGTATGCTAGGATGGTCCCTCTTGCTATTAGAGAATATTAGAATACGTAATATTCACAGTCTCTCAGCTGGCACTGTTGCTGCAGAGTCCTCATATTTGTCTACATGTTTGGGGACCAACAGGAAGGTCCGACATAGCATTCCCTTGTGTAATTCTCCAGTTTTCTGCTTCGTCTCTTTGATCTGTAGGACTGAATGCAACCATTTATAAGTGTGGGATAGCTTGAGAAAAGCGTCCCTTCTGCAGAAATAAGTTGACTCCAACATCTAATAGACCCTTTGCCCTTTAACCCCCTGGTCCCCTTCTTTTTTCCCATCATTTCCCTCCCCCTCTACTGGCTATTTGGCTAAATGGAGTGGTGTTGCTCTAAGCATTTCAGGCCACCATCAGTGTAGACTACAAAAGTATACGTGACATGGTCTCAGACATTGTTATGGGAGGCAAGAAACTGACCAGAAGATGTTGGGGATGGTACACCTCTCTGATGTCTGGCGTTATCCAGGGCAATCTGGCTCAGAGAAGAGTAGGGTTATGTTCATGAGATAACTTTCCCAGTACAGCAAAGGAGCAAAGGAAAGTTATCAGATCAACAATAACACATGAGCACTTTACAATCTACAGAGCATTTCTATTGCTTTATCTCCTTATATCCTCACCACTCTGGGGTAGATGCTTTTATGACCCCCCTTTTCAGATGAGGCTCAGAATCGAGTGTTCGCAGCCAGAGTTGTGTCTGAATCAAGACCTTCTAGCTCTGAATTCCTTCCCTTTCCCTGATGCTTCATAGCTGCAGCCGAAAGAGGTGCCGTTTCTGTGTCTTATCACAGCCACACACCCTGCATTGCCTTTTGCCTGAGTGTGGTGAGAAACAGGTCTCTTAAATGATTCCCTTAAAGAGGGACCAGACAGGAAAGAAAGGGGGTCTGTTTATAGGGCAGATACAAGGAAATTGGTTGTAGAGGAAGGATCAAGAATAAACTGTAGATGAAATAATTAGAAACGGAGCAAAGAAGGGCTATTTTTTTTTTTTGTCATCTAGGCATCCATCCCACCGTGTCTTCTCTAACAAGTATAGAAAATCAAACTGCATCCTTTTGCATGAAAATATTCTGTTCCTTGGAAAAGTTAAAAGTCTATATTTTTTAAAAGTATTTAAATATTACACCTATAGAAAAACCTTTAAGTTCTTTAGAATAGATCGGCTAGCAGAGGTATAACTAGCAAAGGCAGAACAAAAAAGTGGAGGACTTTCTTGCTAAGAGAAACTCCAACAATCATCGGAGTCCTTTCAGTATCAATGGGCCATATTTTAGGTGATAAACGAGGAGACTTGCTACGGCCTTTTCTCCCGCTGAGATTTTTGGACCTATGAGTTCACTTGAAGAGAAACCTAAAATCCGAGAAGCAGCCGAGGCTGCTTTCCCCCATGTGACAGCGTTGCTGACACACAGCTGGAGACTGATTTATCATCACGTTTAAGGAAAGCCTTGAACAAATGACACCACATATGGACATTAGGCAGCTCCTTTCCCCTGCATAAAACAAAGTGATAAATGATGTGTGAACTTTAAAGACATAGTTTCTTCAATAAAAACTCTAAAACATGTGAGTTAAAACATCTGAGAATTACTAGTGATTCCCCCGTTTGAAATTTACAAAGTGGTTCCTGGGAGAGGATTGAGAAAAGGTAGTTGACATCTATTAGTCTCTTATTTCAATGACAGTCTTCCATCCCCATTTCCATGCTCACATTTCTGAAATGCATTGTAATGTTCCTTTAGAACAGGGGTGGGCAACCCCTGGCACGTGTGCCAAACATGGTTTTTAGAGAGAGGAGGTCTTGGAAAATTTACCATTCTATGTCACCCGCCCACAGGCCCTAAATAAGCCTATTTAGAACTTGCAGCAGGAAAGTACAAATCCTTGAATACCCTTGATAAGATAAATGGTCCTTCTGTTTGGAAGGTTGTGCTTCTTGACCAAATGAGCATTTTTGGCAGGTGCCCAGGTAGAATGGTGAGAAAAAGGAGGAAGTGACTGCCTTTTCTGCCAAATCAGCTGGAACAACCTTGGCCAACAGAGGAGATGTGTTACAAACAGACGCCCTTCACATGCCAAAGGGAACCTCACCATTTTACATCTTGCTTCATCTAGAGCCCAGGGAATAGAGAACGGGCTATGCAACTTTCTTCCTGGGCCTCTAATTATATAATTTTATAGGTAACGAGGGCTCTGATGTTCTTGTCTACAGTTGAAACTTTGATAAGCACACATTTTTATAAAGATGAATCTTGCCTTAACAGTCACAGGTGAGACATGGTTCATTAGGGACCTCTACCGGAAAAATCTCGACAATGACACCATTATATTTGACCTTAATAACTGCACCTGGAGTCACTCACCAAGAACACCAGAGGAATTTTGGCAAGAAACTTAGCTCTGCACATTAACAATAAATGATTCTGAAATCACATTCATCTGTACTTTTTAGGAGGTTCGGAAGCAGCTCAGTTAGCCTTGATGAATTACTTTTTTCTCTGAAAGCAGGGATAACATAACTCATTATTAGCACATTCTATGGAAATGGTAGTAAGCCAAATTGTTAGCAATTCAAAAAATGCAGGATTCAGTGGAATGGATGAGACAGAGTAAATTTGCTCCCACCTCCTGCCATGAAATACAGTGCACGAGATGTTATAATGCGTGAGGGGAACACTTGGCCATACGGCATGCTTGGGGATTTAAATCAATGGATGTCTTTTTACTCTGGCATTTCACTCAGGGGTTCTGTGTAGAAGTAGGCTGCTGTCTGCTCATGGAGACAAATGATTCTTCTGCATTCTTTCTGAGTCTGTGAGCACTAAGAATGCATCATCCATGAGACCATTCAGAAAAGAAATGTCTGTTGAGAAACAGGAAGAAAAAGAGAGAAAAATGACATTGTCTATGCCCTAGGAAAAAAAACGAGCAAACACCTTTCTTTTTACACCTTGAACCCCAATCTATGAGCAAGATTTAAGGGCAGTCTTATAGGAGGTCAAAGAAGACTTCAACCCACTGTCATACCTATAAGAAAGTCGTCCCTCCTTACCGCTCTGCCCTAGGCCAAGACCCTTAACATTCTCACCTGAAAACTGATTTTTTTTGCCACCCGTTTTGCCCTTTCTCACCTGGAAACTGATTTTCTTTGCTACCCATTTTGCCCTTAGCTCACCTGCTTTCCACATTGTTAACAGACTGATCTTGCCGAAATAGAAACGAGATCCAGTCACTCCCACGCTCAAATATCTTTCTGTATCTATATAGCCCATAAACATCACGATAAAATTCATATTGTTAGAGTAGTACTCTGGCTCCACCCTCTGATAAGGGCTCTCCCTGCACCTCCAGAGGAATGCTGTGCTCCATTCTCCCAGATGGTTCTGTGATCTCCTTCTGTTGAATCCTTTGTACATGAAACTTAGAAGGATGAGAAATGATAGCTAAAGTTTATGGGGCACTTAATGAGCCAGATGTAATTCTGAGGGTTTTATACTTATTAAGGTATTCAGTACTCTCAGTAATGGCATAAAGTTGGCACTCTTATGACCCTCACTTTATGCAGTAGGAGCCCGAAGCATAGAACCGCTGATAACTGGCCTGAGGTTACACGGGGAGTAAGAGTCAGATCTGGGGTTCAAAGCCTCATGTTCACAATCGCAGTGCTGTGCTGCCTCTGTCTCAGAATTCAGTTGAGAGCCTTTCATATGGAGTTTCCCATTGTGCCCCTGACCTGAAGGAGCTGTGCACTTGCTCTTTGTATCCTGTCCCCCTGTTAGAACATATCACACAGCATTGCTCAGGCTATATCCAGGAGAGCCTGGGATCTCAACGGTCTCCTGCCTTTTTATGCCTAGTGTTTTATAAATGTTTGTGGAATGGGAAAAAGACCATCTCATTGTCTCCTACCATAAACTGCTTCCATTTGTTTTAAAATTTTCTATATTTCTATTGGGTAACTTAGCCCTCGTAGACTAGGCATTCAGTAAATGCTGGGTGATGAAATGAAAGAGCAGTGAGTTTATGGGCTCATTCTTGGTACCAACAGAAAGTAGGAGTGGATCTGCTTCCATAAAGATGGCTGTTTTATTTTTCACCACTCCCTGAGTTACAAATAGTGCCACCCATACATGTATGAGTTGTAAAGGAAACTTCTGTGAAGAAACAAACTTCCATGGTGTAGCTTTGGACTGACAGGGTATAGCATGCTGAATTTTGGCACAGTAATGAAAACAGTGACAACAGAATCTTTCCAGATTGCTATTTGCTTCAGCAATAAAAGGAATGGAACACCTTCTGTATACCAGGACCTAGTGTAAATGTTTTATATGATTTTATTTAATCATCATCATAATCTTTTAGGATAAGCATTGTTCCCCTTTTACAGATGAGAAAACCGAGGATGAGACTGATGAAGTATCTTACCAAAAGAATAACCTGCAGAGTGGAAACCCAAACCCAGATCTGGCTGACTCTGATTTAAAGCCTGTCTAGTGGCATGGTGTCTGAAGCCCGGAGTGTGTCTATGTAACTCACTACTCTTTGGGATTGCAAATTCAAGTGAATTCACCAATGAGAAATATATCCACTTCATTATGCAATGGCAGGCTATGTATGTTTGCAGTATAGTACAGTGGTCGGCAAACTGCGGCTCTCGAGCCACATGCGGCTCTTTGGCCTCTTGAGTGTGGCTCTTCCACAAAATATCGACTTCTGCTCATGGGCCACGAAGTTTCAATTGCACTGTATGTGTGCCCCCGCACGTGGTATTTTGTGGAAGAGCCACACTCAAGGGGCCAAAGAGCCACCTGTGGCTCGCGAGCCGCAGTTTGCCGACCACTGGTATAGTAGAATCAAGGCATTAGTTCAGCCGTGGGCAAACTACGGCCCGTGGGCCGGATCCAGCCCGTTTGAAATGAATAAAACTAAAAAAAAAAAAAGACCGTACCCTTTTATGTAATGATGTTTACTTTGAATTTATATTAGTTCACACAAACACTCCTTCCATGCTTTTGTTCCAGCCCTCTGGTCCAGTTTAAGAACCCATTTGTGGCCCTTGAGTCAAAAAGTTTGCCCACCCCTGGATTAGTTCCTAGTGACAGAGACCAACTCTGATGTTAGACTGCTGCTTTTTCAAATTTTAATTTTTAAATATATTTTTATTGATTTTAGAGACTAAGAGAGAGAGAGAAACATCAATAATGAGAGAGAATCACCGACTGGCTACCTCCTGCATGCCTCCCACTGGGGATTGAGCCTGCAACCCAAGCATATGCACTGAGTGGGATCGAACCGTGATCTCCTGGTTCATAGGTGGACGCTCAACCACTAAGCCACACCTGCCGGGCTAGACTGCTGCTTTAGATTCCTGTTTGCTTGCTGTGTGTCTTCGGGCAAGTGGTTGAAGCCCTCTGTACCCAGTGTCTTCACCTGATAAACAGGTGACAATAATAAATGAAAGTTTATAATAAAACCTCCCTTCTGGGGTTGTTGGACTCTGGCTTCCGATCTCTAATTTGTGAGAGAGTCCCTGCCAGCGTTCCGGTGTTGAATAAGCCAGGATCTCCATGCCGACTTAGTGCTTCCGCTGTCTGCTTCTTTCTGACTCCAATATGCCACTCCTCATTCCAGGCTCTGCCGCCGGATGGAGGCAGGTGGTCATGAATCCAAAAAACCCTTTTGCTAATGCACTTCATTCCCCAAGAAGTGATGGAAGTTTCTTGCTTCAGCTCTGGCAGCCACGTCGTTTATGTATATGCCCTGCTCTATAAATTGCACTCAATTGCTTAAGGTCAGCTATTGAAATTCCCAGTAGTAGTAAAGAAGCTCGCCATTTGTAAGCCATTTGCAGGAATCTTTAGTAACCGATAATTAGACACTCATCAGCTCATTTGCTCAGTGTTGTTTTTACTTAGTAAGACGTTTAATGAGTTAATTACAAGAAAAAAAATTGAATAGTAATTAAACAGCAATTAAAGGGTTTTATATGCAAGCAAAGTGCATTGGTTAAATAATAATGTTTAGAACTAAGACAATGAATGAAATGATTTAAGGTAATGTGGTAAGAATTGTTCTGTTATATACCGATTTTCATGGTGCATTAGTCTTGCTTGGTGTGTGAAAGACTAATCAAGTTTCAGGTTATCAGACTTTCTCAACCTCAGTTCTGCTGACCTGTTGAACCTGAAATCCCTTGTTGTGGGGCTGTCCTATGCATCGCGGGGTGTTTAGCATCCTGATCCTCTACCCATTGGACACCAATAGTACTCTCCCATTTGTGATAACAAAAATGAATCCGGTCATTGCCAAATGTTCCCTGACTGGGGAGCAAAATTGCTCCAGTTCTTTTGTTGTTGTTGTTTTTTTCCTTTTTATCAAAATTATCTTACTTTCACTAATTCCCTGAATCAGATTTTTCTTTTTAAAAGATCATCGTAACATCTGTGGACTCCACCAACTAACATATTGCCTGGAAATCTGTAAAAGGAAATTTTAGACTTTATAACATGAAGAAATTTAGTGTTTCTTCCCTTGACCCAATTTCTTATAGCTACAGCACTCTTTGTCAACAGTTCTCTCAAGCCTTTAGAAACTTGAGAACCATTGGGAATGTGGGGGATGGAGTAGGAGGAAAAGCGAGGTGAAGGAAAACGATGGGGTTGTTCTGGCACTGGCTTCTTGAGTCACAGCACCTTTCACAAGAGGAACATACGGAAAGTTCCTTCTCCGTGTTGACTTTTGCCCAATACCTTAGCTCTTAACAGCTGGAAACATCAGGTGAAACTGAATAACTCGCATCGAGAACTGGGTGGGGGTGTGTGGGGGGAAGACTGAAGAAAATGAGCAATAAGTGTGATACCATCAGCCCTGCCCTTAAGCCCTTCGCTTATAGATTTTCTTCCCAAAGGCAGGTGCAGTTATCGGAGCCCTCAATTCAGAAACCGCTGAGTGTCCAGACCAGGCCACGGGCCACACGCAAATACAAATATTGTATTTGTTCCCGTTTTGCTTTTTTACTTCAAAATAGGATATGTGCAGTGTGCATAGGAATTTGTTCATAGTTTTTTTTAAAACTATAGTCCGGCCCTCCAACGGTCTGAGGGACAGTGAACTGGCCCCTCCTGTTTAAAAAGTCTGAGGACCCCTGGTCCAGATCCTCCTAAGCATGAGCTGTGCACAGAGTCAGCTCATTCTGACTTCACCTTATGTAGAAGATGTTGAGGGATATTAAATTGGAATTACATTTGGGAAAATAATCTCCACTTTACTATTATAAAGCAAACAAATCTTCATGGTATTAAAAAGGCACTTTGAGGCTTCTTTCTGCCTTTTTTCCCCCCTCCACCAAATCTGACTTTCTAAACAACATATTGCCCGAGTTAAGCGTAAACAAATCTGTAGCATATGGCTTAATCTTCTCTCAAATCCCCTTTGGGTCTGAGGATTTAATTGACAAACTTAGTGGCAAAGCTTCCTTGTAGGATTTGGAACCCCAAACTTAGGCAACATGACTGGAATCAGTTAAGGACTGCCATTTCTGTTAATGCCTTCTTCTCTGTCAAAAAGTCTTAGAGGGCTGATGGGAATGCAGCCTTCATAGCTGACGACCTCAAGCTCCCATGCCACCGTTTCCCCTCTGCCTTTATTGCTCTAAGATTTTAGTAGGAAATGAGCACCGGTTAAGTTCAAACCAGAGGGCCTGTCGCCTCCTGTGAAGTGAGACCGTCATGCCTGGGCAAATGCAGAGATTGGGAAAACCAAGGGGGGGGGGGGCCATTTCTCTCCTCACTGACGTTTCAGAAGTTCCATAAATCCTAAGTATCCCAGGGAGAACTCAGAAGGAGATAAAAGGGAGCAGGTTTACCATTAATCCCCGAAGATTATTTTCTAAAGTCTCTCACTACAGGCAAGCGCTAAGACTCTTTTGTGTTTGCCAGTGTCTGAGTAGGAAACGTCAGTTGTTACGCAGGGAAGACTATGGGCATTAGAGCGTGGAAAGGTTGGAGTTCACATCTCTGCCTCTCACAGGTGGGTGGCTGGTCTCAAAAGCTCAGCTGAGATGGCAGGTGCATGGCAGGGGCTGTTTGGAACCCCAGAGGGCTCTTGCCTGAGGCCTGGCTGGGGGTGAGCTCCAGGGCTGGGAGATTTCGGGCTAAGAAGGCAAAATCCATCAAAGCAGCACCCTCTGTTTAGAGTCCAGTCAATGCTATAGTTGCTTCGGACATGTTGAATGTCTTTAGTAATTAAGAACGATAGAAATTACACGATCCCCCAAAGGCAATCTGCCTCCTATTTTGGGGTACACTCACTCCCACTTCAGGCACAAATACCTGCCTCTGGCTTTCAAAAGATTTTATTTTGCTTTTACTGAATCCTGCCCACTTTCCCTGTTAGCAGGAGAAAGGAGAGGAATTATCTTCTGTGCTGTGCACATGGAGACTCAGAGAACCTACAGTTTGCAGTCACCCCATTTTGACACTGGATCTTTTTTTTTTAAAATATATCTTAATTGATTTTTTACAGAGAGGAAGGGAGAGGGATAGAGAGTTAGAAACATCGATGAGAGAGAAACATCGATCAGCTGCTTCCTGCATACTCCCTACTGGGGATGTGCCCGCAACCAAGGAACATGCCCTTGACTGGAATCAAACCCGGGACCCTTCAGTCCCCAGGCCAATGCTCTATCTACTGAGCCAAACCGGTTATGGCTTGACACTGGATCTTAATCTCACGAGAATCCATTTCTTCACCTGTAATATGGGTGTGAAACCATGTACCTCCTATTACTAATTTGCAGTACAGTTTTGCAGTGGGAATGAGCCTAAGCAATTCAGGGCAATGAATGCCACATCATCAGGGCTCATTGATAGCTCTCTCACAGTTTGCTATCCCATGGAGTATGAAGTGTTACACATCAATAATGAGGATTATTGTGTCTTGAAGGCGATAAGACAGTAATTGTGAAGTGCAGGTGGTACTGCTTTATGTTTAATTTGATAGAAAGTTTTAGGAATTGGAATGAGTCTTGGAAACATTATTCCCCGAAAGTCCTTTCAAAGACAATACCTAGAAACCTCAAGCTCCTGGTTTGTGACACTGTCTCATGTGGGAATGGGACCTCCTGTCCCTAAATAGCCACAGACTTCGATCAGTGTAATTACAGAAATCACAGCTGACTCGTATTTTTTCTTCTGCTTCATGTTGCTTTATTTTCCCTGTCACTGGTTGCTTTATGGCTGTTTTATTACCCTCATAATGTTTGAGGACATCAAACTTCAAATAACTATTTCTTTTTAATTTGGGAAAATAAGCCTAAACAGCAAGGAGCATGGAGAATAATATTCCTAATGCCCGTGTGCCCACTGTAGAAAATGAATAAATGCGAATTTAATAAATGTCTTTTTACTTCTGCTCTATCTTTTACATAGAAGCCTCCCTATCTCACCAACCTTATTCTTCCTCATTGTACGTTTTGCATGATTCCCTCCACTTCATGTGTTTGTATTTTTATCACATACAAAAACTTAAATAGCAATACTATTTTGTGTTTTAAAAAAAAATCTATGTAAATGTTCTGGAACACCCCCCCCCCCATTTCATTCCAGTGTTTTAGAGAGTGATCCATGTTGATTGATACATGAAGATCTAGTTACTTCACATTTGCTATTGAATTATATTTTATCATATAATTGTACCGAGAAATTGTTTTTCCCTGATTGATGCACATTTTGAGCATTTCCAACCTTTTGCTGTTTATTTCCCCAAATGGTTTCATAGTTTGATAACACAAATTTATAAAGCTGCAAGATAAATAAAGCATGTTTTGTGATATGCAGCACAATCAGGAAGAAGTAATCACATTCAACATAGAATTCTGTAAGAGGTGGTTTTGTCCAGTTAAAGCACCAAAATCTTGACTGTAGTGAAATTGGCTCAATATAAGTTCATTTCATATCCACGGTTCTCAAATTTTCCTGTTTATCAGAATCACCCAATCAGTATATTTTCACAAGCCCTTTCATTTGTCCTTGCTTTATATTTTAGGAAACACTATGATAAGATCTGGGACTGAAATTGAGCATGCATTTTCATAAAGTGACTTCTACCCGGGTTATTGTTTCTTAGAAACCGATGGTGATGAGAGGTCATTTGCCAAGAAATCCTTCTCTTTGGAGAAACACGGACACATTCACAGCCTCTCCCATGGACCAGCCCAATGCTAGACACTTCCACACACATAATTTTATTTAATCTTCAGTGGTCCTTGAAGGCATTTTATGAATGAAGACACTGGGATTCAGAGGTGTGAGATAATGGCCCAAGATTGTATAGCTACTAAGAGTCTGAGACTTGAACCTACCTTCATTTGATTCTAAAATCCTTTTGTCTTTATTCCACATGCTTCTATATCCCAGTGAGAAGGTAGCACAATGTCAGCATTAGCATCTGTAGCTTATTCACAAGGTCTTAGATTCACTTAGCATACATTTATTTGAGCTTTCACCATGCTGTCCATTTTGTGCAATTACCACAAGGGTTTCAAAAGAAATATTCACTGCCCTTGAGGGGCTTGTAATCTGTTGGGGGAGAAATGATAAAAATAGGAACGGTAGACAGTACTTGGAACTGAATTCTTGAAGCATTGGGAGGGAGCAGCATGAGTTAGAGAAGGAAAGCTGACTTGGAGGTGCGTATTGGGCCACCCTGAGAAAATGAATTATACCTCAACAATGGATACATGTTCTCTTTGAGCACTTAAAAATGTATTAGGCCACAAAGCAATCACTTATCTGCTTTTTGTCTCTAGAGACTAATCTGAATTTTCTAGAATTATATATGTAAATAGAATCAGTACTTTATTTTTTTTTTACTTTTCTATTTTGACTTGGCTTCCCTCAGTATAATTATTTTAAAATTTATCCATTTGATGCAGGTAGTAAGAGTTAATTTTCTTTGAATACCCAGTAGGATGCCATAATTTTATTTATCTAGTCAACACTTTATGGACACTGGAGTTTTCCACTTTTTTTATTTTTTTTTGCCTATTCTGAATCACGCTGCTATGAACATTTATGTGAAAATCTTTCTGTGAACATGTGCTCTCATTTCCATTGGATAAATATCTAGATGTGGAATGGCTGAGCTGTATGGTAGAGGTATGTTTAATTTTTTTCAAACTGCCAAACTGTTCTATAGAGTGATTGTACCGTTTGACATTCCCCCCAGCAGTGTATGACACTTCTTGGTGCTTCAGATTCTTACCAACAATTGATACATGCAGTCAGTTTAATTTTAGACATACTAGTAGTGGTATCTCATTGGGGTTTGAATTTGCATTTTCCTGATGACAAATGGTGATGAGCATCTCTTCATGTGCTTATTTCTAGATGGTTTTTGATTGTCTGCTTGAATTTTTGCCCATTTTAAATTTAATTTTATTTATTATTGAGTGGTAGTCATCCATTATATATTCTAAATACAAGCCCATCGTTAGAGATATTTCTTTCAAAGATTTTCCTCTCAGTCTGTGGCTTGCTTTTTCATTTTTAAAGCAAGGTCTTTTGAAGAACAAAACTTTTGAATTTTAATGAAATCTAATTTATTGATTTTTTTCTCTTATACTTACGGGATTTTGTGTCTTTTAAGATATCTGTTTCAAACCCAAGGCTTTAACAGTTTCTCAACATCATTAATCATCAGATAAATGCAAGTTAAAACTACAATGAAATATTGCCTCACACCTGTCAGAGTGGCTATCATCAATAAATCAGCAAACAACAAGTGTTGGTGAGGATGTGGAGAAAAGGAATCCCTAGTGCAGGGATGGCGAACCTATGACACGTGTGTCAGAGGTGACACGCGAACTCATTTTCTTGGTTGATTTTTCTTTGTTAAATGGCATTTAAATATATAAAATAAATATCAAGAATAGAAGTCTTTGTTTTAATATGGTTGCAAATATCAAGAAATTTCTATATGTGACACAGCACCAGAGTTAAGTTAGGGTTTTTCAAAATGCTGACACGCCAAGCTCAAAAGGTTTGCCATCACTGCCCTAGTGCACTGTTGGTGGGAAGGCATGCTGGTGCAGCCACTGTGGAAAGTGGTATGGAGTTTCCACAAACAACTGGAACATGGAACTGCCTTATGACCCTGAAACACCAATTAGAAAGAATACGTACACTCTTCATGTTCAATTGTAGCATTACTTACAATAGCCAAGCTATGGGAGCAACCTAAGTGCCCATCTGTAGATGAGTGGATTAAAAAAAAAAAGCTGTGATGCATTTATTTTACACAATGCAATCCTACTCAGCCATAAAAAAAAAATTAGAAGGAATTCTTACCTTTTACAACAGCATGGATGTACCTGGAGAGGATTATGTGAAGTGAAATAAGCCAGTCAGAGAAAGACAAGTATCACATGATCTCATATGTGAAATCTAATGAACAATATAAACAAAATAGAAACAGACTCATAGATACAGGGAGCAGAATGACAGCTGTTAGAGGGGAAGGGTGTTGGGGGGCTGGGTGAAAAAGGTAAAGGGGTTAGGTAAAAGAAAACAACGCCCAAAACCCACACCAGACTCAGAGACACAGACAACAGTATGCTCATTTTGTGAGTGAAGGAGTGTAGGAGAGTAGACTCTTACATGTGCTCCAGATACTATGCCTTTAATGACACTGGGCATAGAAAAGAGAGTGATCATTATTGAGCACCTATTATGTACAAGTCACTTTAAATACATCCTCTCATTGAGTAGGGACAAAATACATTTTATAGATATCAGATAAGGTTCAGAGGGTTATGTTCCTTTGTCTAGTTAATAGAGGAGCAGGGATGTCGATCTCAATTTGATTTTCTCCAAATGCCATAATCTTTTTATCATATTCCAGTAAAGATCGCCAGCCGGGTCCATAGAACTCTAATTAATTCATTAATTTCATTCAAAGGGATCAGTCACATCGGTCACATGGCATACTGTGTTTTTGCTGATGTTTTTGCTGTGTGATGGTTCTCTTTTCATCCTTTCTACTCTCAACACAGATTTAAAATGCTGTCTTGAATTTCAAGTGACAGCCTAGGGAGATGTTGGTGTAGCTAGTGGGAGGTATTTGTAGTTGAGGTTAAAGACCTTTTTTTTTTTTTCCTGAAGGGTTCTCTAGTGAGGTAGACAAGCCTTCTGAGAAGGACGACTCTTCAAACTCTTCAGCTGAAACATTTGTAAAAATCGACGAGCACTGAATTTATTACCAGGGACAGCAGTAATCCAGTGGGTTTTCTTCAGGGTCATGGACCCTAAGGGAAGAACAAGTAACACGATTACATTAGCACATCTCATGTGTTGGAGAACTCAGTGGCAAGGACGCCATGGATTGTCTTTGTAGGTAGGGTGGTACCTCCTAGTGGGCTCACTGAGCATCACAGGTGCAATGTGAGCAGAAAAATAATGAGGAAGAAAGTAAAATAAATATATTGGGCTATCAGGGGTGGGCAAACTTTTTGACTCGAGGGCCACAATGGGTTCTTAAACTGGACTGGAGGGCTGGAACAAAAGCATGGATGGAGTGTTTGTGTGAATGAATATAAATTCAAAGTAAACATCATTACATAAAAGGGTACGGTCTTTTTTTTTTTTTAGTTTTATTCATTTCAAACGGGCCGGATCTGGCCCGCGGGCTGTAGTTTGTCCATGGCTGGTAAGTAGTAGGTATTTGGTGCCTGTTCAGCAATTCAGCATCCATTACCCAGCACCAAACTTTTTTGTTTTTTTGTACTGGCATTTAATTACATTTTGAATAACAACTTCTCTGTGTGTCATTTGGGTGACACTGTAAATCATTGTGTTCTCTCCCCATCCAAGGAGCGGGCATATGTTCTAATGTTGACTAATTGAACTTCTCTCTTGTGAGATTGGTGGTGCTATGGAAACATGGAAAATATTTTTAGAGCTTTTTCATTCTAGTGTGAGCATTTTGATCGACTGTCTTAGAGTGGTCCAGCTACTGAGAACTTGTTCTCAGGGCTTCATTCTCTATTGATTATTTTGGCTATTCAAGATCCTTTTCAATAATAATGTTCTCTTTAAGTTTGTCAGAGTTCGTTTCTGTTGCTTCTAATTAAGGAAACTGTCTGCAGTCTTATCTATGAATATGTTTTGGATGCCCAAGGCATTTTCCTAATTATGGCATCCAAATTATGAACCATAAATGAATGGAACAGGGAAATAAGTTATTGTGGCATAGCAAGGAATTTTTTATATGGTAGTTAGTAGACCCCAGGCTCATGGCTCTGGGTTCTTTAAACTTTATGTGTTCCTAGATCACAAAGCTTTGGGGTCTCCCTGAGGAAAAAGAAATCATTGTTAAGCTGTCCCCACTTCCTTGCATTTGAATTTCACATATACTTTTACACTGATTGTTTGGTAATTTGGTGGCAGACTGAAGTGGTAACTCCCTTGAACCAGACCCAAGTTATCATTCCTACACTCTTTGGAATTGAACTAGCCCTTTGCTTTCTGGCCTGGTTCAGCATGTTTTCTCCTGGGCAGTCAGCTTGCCTTAAGGCACACCCTTGAGACTAATGGAGCGTCCTCATTAAGAATGTAGTTTTGGTATTTCTTCTTCAGCAAGAACTCAGGGCACATAACTCTTACCTCAAATTCCAGGAACTTTATAGACTTTCGGCAGTACTTCCTTGACAGAAGTCATTTAGGAACATTCAGATTTCCAGCATACCGGGAGAAATTTAAAAAAGCTCAATGCACTGGGTTGTTCCTCATCAGATTTGGTCTAGGTGTTCCCTTCCTTATGCGAATTGAAAACGCAAAACGTTAGATTTTTCTAGTATTCTAACTTAAACGTGGGATACCTATTGCTAGAAACTAGATCTATATTTCAATGTAAAATGTCTCTAGAAGGCAATGGAATCTATGAAACACAAGTCAGAAACAAAGGGTCACGAGTTACCATTGCAATGCTGGAAGACTTCGGGACCTAGACACAAAGATCTGGCAAGAGTTGGGAGAAAGATGAATCAGGCAAGGACAAAGACGGAGAAATGTACTCGGATATGCAGACTAGATCTGGGAGGGAAATGGCCATGTCCTGTGATCATCCTTTTAGGAGAGAGATGAAACAGATGGCAGTTAAGTACCCAAGCAGAGGTTATGTATCTGAATAGGTAGCAGGGGCTAGTTTGTTGAAGAAGGGGCACATGGGTAGGGTTCAGGAAGAGCTTCAGTTCTACGATGGGCTCTTAAAGGCCAGGGCGACAGAGCGCAGGTTGACAAAGTTATTTGGCATCCAGAGAAACTTTTGGTTGGAGATGAGGCAAAGACAGAGAAACATAAACAGGCATACTTTGTTGATATTGCAGTTCAGTTCCAGAACAATAAAGCAAATGTTGTAATAAAGCAAATATCTCAATAAAGTGAGTATCGCAACAAAGCAAATAGTGCAATAAAGTGAGGCAGAATTTTTTTTTTGGTTTCTCAGTGCCTATAAAAGTTATGTTTATGCTGTAGTGTAGTGTATTAAGTGTACAGTAACCTTATGTCTAAAAAACAAAGTGTACACGTTAATTAAAAATACTTTATTGCCAAAAGATGCTAACCATCATCTGAGCCTTCAGAGAGTTGGGATGATTTTGCTGGTGGAAGGTCTTACCTACCTTCAACTTGTAAAAAAACAAAACCCCACAATACCTGTGAAGCACATTAAAGCAAAGCACAATAAAATGAGGTCTGCCTGCAGTGCGATGATTTTCTAGGATGAAAGGTGTTTACTTAAAGATTTGAATTGGGAAGGAGCAGATGCTAAGAAAATGATGGTGACAAATGAAATTCCTCATTATATGCCGGCTGGAATACTCTCTTCATCGGACTCCTTCCTTGCCTCAGTGGCTCATGACCCTTCTTGCCTATGAACTCCCATAGTCCTGACCTTGTGCAGCTTTAAAATCATACTTAGTTATAAACATGCTAATGTTACTATGCAATGACATAATTTTTTGTTTCTGGCAGAGAAAGTTTTATGTGTGGCCTGTCTCCCCAGCTAGTTACAGCTGAGCACATGATAATTTTACCAGGAATAGTTTTGAGTGCGTTCATGGAATGGGGGGATAGATTATAAGCTCCTTGAAGGCAGACAACATTAATTTGCATGTATTGTTTCTTCTCAAGGCTGAGCAGAGGATTAGGTGTATCCCACTGACACTGGTTATGAAGTGATTTAACAGTTGCCTCCTTAAAATGTTGGTTGCCCGGGGAAAGTTTAATGAAGCTGCACAGAAAGTATCAGTATATTATAAAATAGAAAGTCCATATTCTGCTTAATTTCCTGGAAGGAAGTAGTGTTTCTCTCTCTCTCTCTCTCTCTCTTTCTCTCTCTCTCTCTCACACACCCCCCCACACACACACCCACACACTCACACACTCACACAGTAAGAGAAAATAGAAGAAAAGAAAAAAAAAAAACCCCACACATAACCCATTGCTTTCTATTTCCTAGCACTGTGACTTAAGTGTACAGAAAACCCTAATCCAGTGGTTCTCAACCTGTGGGTCGCGACCCCTTTGGGGGTCGAACGGCCCTTTCACAGGGGTCGCCTAAGGCCATCGGAAAACACATATATAATTACATATTGTTTTTGTGATTAATCACTATGCTTCAATTATGTTCAATTTGTAACAATGAAATTGGGGGTCACCACAACATGAGGAACTGTATTAAAGGGTCGCGGCATTAGGAAGGTTGAGAATCACTGCCCTAATCCTTCAGCAGGAAGTTATCCTACAAAAAGCCCCACTTTCGGTGCCGGGTGCAGGGTGCAGAGACACAGAGCAGCAGCATCACAAAGCCATAGCCAGGATTTTGCAGATCATTTTGGAAGTAAAAACTTCTCTTGGAAATAATTTGATGCAGGCTCAGTCCTTAAGTCTGTATTGTGACTGAACATATAAACCAAGAATTAAGAAAATCCCCTGAAACAAGAAGCACAAACAGAATGAGTCAAAGCACTGCACATTTCAGACAGAGCTTCCCCAAACCAAGAGGAATTCATTTTGTACTTTTTGATTGTTGACACTATTATAGATGTCCCCATCTCCCCCCAGCCCCCCGCTTTTGCCCACCTCCACCCAGTCCTTGCCTCCACCCTTCCCTCTGGCCAATGCATACATGTTCCCTATGCATACATGTTCCCTATGCATACATGTTCTTTGGCTAATTCCTGCACCTTCTTTCCAGTGGAACTTATTTTGATTGCCTAGATGAGGTCCAGAAGGGTCCTCTCCTCTTCGGGTTGACTCTGCCATTGCTGTTTATAACTTAGTTGGGCTTTACTTGTGTCGTATTACTTTGACCAGTTATTTCTGGAATTTCCTCTGATTCGCAAGAGGCTGGTTGGAAGGAGAAATCTGAACTTGCTAGCACCTTAGGAAATGAATGTCCTATGACCGTGCCCAAGGCACATGGCATCCTCTGACCCTTCTGCTATACTCTGGAGGGTGAAGGTTGTTTGCATTTTTTTTTTCTTGATGATACTGTTTCTTGTGAATGAAAAACATGAAAATAGGACTGCCTACTCCACTCCTGCTTAGAGAACTGTCCTTCAGCTCCACTCATCTGTATGCATCCTTTAAACGCTTACACAGCCCACTTTTCTTCCTCCCGCGGCAGCCACTCTCTCTCCTTCCATCGGACGACACACCTCCCACACACCTTATATAATACGGGAAAAGAAGGGATCTTGCACATCACCAAGCCTAATTTTTAAATTATTGCTTTTCAGGTTAAATTGACCCATTTTTCCTTAGCCATAAGGAAAAAGGGGATTAGAGATTCATGGGCCAGCATCAAACCAAGCGTGTATATCTAAATATCAGCTGTTTAAATAAAACTAATACATGCTGATTTAACAATTTAAGCATATAGAAGCATTTGGATTAAAATTTAATAGTGTTTTCTCTCACTCTCCTATTTTACCCTCTTCAATGTACTCAGTAAGTGTAATGCTTATTATTCCATGTATTTTTATTTGCTTATGCCAGATTATACCAGTTAATACATACATATTTTATTATAGAAACAGGATTATGTTATGTGTTGTTTGAAAATTTTTTTCATTTCACTCTATTTTATGTATACACCTTCAAGTCAACATAAAAATATAACTCAGTTTTAAAAGCAAATTCTTTATAATCCATGTTAAAAGTGTACCATAATTTAGTCAACCATTCTCATATTGAGTGATGTTATGAATATTCCATTTTCTTGCTAATAAAATAATGCTTTCATAAACATCCATATGCCTTTAACTACCTTTTATTTTTATTTAAAAATCAATTCCCAGAGGTAAGATTGCTTGGACAAAGGATGTGTGCATTATAAATTCTAATCCACACTGCCAGAAGGCTATGCAAAAATTGTTGAAAATTATACCTTTCAACAATGCATGAATAGGCTTATTTTTCTCCTGGCATCATGAGATGTTAAAAGTTTTCAGTTGGAGGGAAAAATATCACCTTTAAAACAATTTGTGTTTATTTTGTATTTTATCAACTATTCTGTGTGAGTATATTTTCTTGTATTTATTGGCCTTTTGCATTTTATTTTCTGTGATTGCCTGTTTCTATTGGTTTATTTATATTTTCTAATCAGCTTTAAGCAGCACTTTGTAAAATTAATGATAATTATTCGTTGTCTTTCATAAGTATTACAAATAGTTTGCATTTTTCCAAGTCTATCTTTTATGTTTTGATTTTATAGGTAGTATCTTTTGCCATGAAAGTGTTTCTAAGCTTTATGGAATTAAATCTTTATTTTAAGTGCTTCTAGGTTTCCTGCATTCCCTCAGAAAATGTTGACAAGGAGCACATATTTTAAATAGCAGATTTTACATACAAATACTTATATTTTTCTTGTTTAGAAGAACCCACTCAGACTTTAAAAAACCTTAAGCTCTATTTTCATTGTACAGGAAGAATTTTCTCATATAATATTCTTCTTTTTTTGGGGGGGGGCGGGTTGTGTCTTCATGAATCATATCTTTAAATTGGCTGTACCAGTTATTAATTTATTGCCTCTTAGCCTGAGACTTACCCTTCTTCACTGGGCTTCACACACACATATCTGTATTTCCATTTGTGTACATATCTACAAATCTCTCTCAACCTATGTCTGTAATATCTTAGCTTACACACTTTCATTTCCTTCTTCTTGGGAATTTGCTCATTTAACTGATTTATTGGCATAAATCAGGCCCATCATTCCCCCCTCAGCGGGTCTTGACATTCCTATTTAAATCATAACCTTGGAAGGACAAAACCAAATTGCTTTCTCCATGCTCTGTAACCCTACAGCCATCAAACAGGGCTATTCATGATTCATCAGAGCTCGGGAAATGTTTTCAATGAAGATGATGAAGAAATTTCAAAGATTTTCTATGTGTGTGAAGTTCAAACAAAACATGTGGGGTTGCTGTTGCCACAGTAACAGATCCGTCCGAATTAGTTCATTGCTTTGTCTTTAATAATAGGAAGCTAGGTTCTGTGTGTGTGCATACACATGCGCGCATGTGTGTGTGCTTTTCCACCTGATATTAGATTGTGACATTTGTTTAAATGGCAAATGCATATATAGATCCATTTAAGGAATAAAACACATTTTTTAAAAACATTCTTTCTAAGGAATAGATTGTTCTTTTTACTAATACCAATATTTTTACAATGAATATACATTTACATATCTTCTTGAACATGTAAAAATTTCTACAGAGCTTACAGTGGAATTGCTGGGTTGAGGTTATATTAATGTTCATCTTCATTGGATTTAGCAAAATTAAATTGTATAAATGTACAAGCAATATATGTTTCTATTTTTCCACATAATTACTCTTTTTGGAAATTGTGTGACAAAATAGAAATGTATATTGCTTGTACAATGTTCTTAGTTCCAATTGGCCAAGGATATCAGAGTTTCCTGAAGACAAACACTGGAAAATTAGGAGGATAATTAACCATCAACAAATATTTTTTAATATTATTTTGGCTTATAATTTTTGTAAATAATATTAGTAGAGTCCAAATGAAAGGTTCTACAGTGGAAATATCATAAATGGAAGGACTTAGGCCCTAGCCCAGTTTAGCTCAGTGGATAGAGCATTGGCCTGCATACTGAAAGGTTCTGGGTTCGATTCTGATCAAGGGCACGTACCTCGGTTGCAGGCTCCTTCCTGGCTGGGGCCCTAGTTGGGGTATGTGCAGGGGGCAATTAATTGATTTGTTTCATATCGATATTTCTCTCTGCTTTTTCCTCTCTCTTCCACTCTCTCTAAAAATCAATGGGAAAATATTCTTGGGTGAGGATTAAAATAGACAGAAAGATAGATAGATAGATAGGCAGACAGACAGACAGATAGATAGATAGATAGAAGGACTTAGATTTGATCCTAGGTCTTCTGACACTAGGTCAGATTTTCCCAGTGAATTGCTTCCTTAAATTTTGCAAATTTCTTTTGTGGCCCAGACAATAAGCATTGTAAAAAGTAAGATAAAACCACCAAAGGAGGCTCTTGTGTGGTTTTGCCAGTTTTGTCAAGGATCTTGTCATTTTGGGTTTCTCTGACATACATTAATTTTTGGTAGAATTATCATATATATAATTTTCTACAAAAATAGATATAGGCACATCTATATATATGAAAGCCCAGCGACCAGAATGGTGGAATGACCAGAAAGACTGGTGGCTATGACACACACTGTGGAAGCCAACCAGCCTGATCCGGGCCCCGATTGGGCCCCCCCGCCCCTCCTGGCTGGCCCTGCCCCTGCCCTTAATCAGCCCCTAACACCCTGATTGGGGGCAGGGCCAGCCAGCCAACCGCCCGTGGCCCCTCCCCGCTGCCGGCTCGGCCAGATGAATCCCATCCATGCATGAATTTGTGCACCAGGCCTCTAGTATGTTCATAAAATCTAAACAGTAATGAACTCAACATTTTAAAATATAACAAAGGTTTCACTAAAAATTGCTGAATGGGATGAGAAATATATGCAGTTTACTAGAGAGTTAACCTATGCAGAATGATGTGACAAACAATTGAAAAACAATAGTCTGGTTATGGGATGAACTTTTATTCCATTCTTACAGGGGATTGATTAAAACAATAGTAGAAAACAGCAAAGGGAAACCTCTCTTTCTTGGTTTTATTTGGATAGCTTTAAAAATTATTCCCATTCTGCATTTTCCGTGGATTCTTATGTATATCCTATATACCAACTTTATGTCTTTTTCTTTTTTTTTAGGTTCTTAGTACTAAAGCTAGAGAATTTTCAATATTTTTTCTTAGTCTTTCATTACTGAAAGTTCAGATTTGAGTTTGAGAATTGTCACTTGAGTATATTTCTGGTCTACCCATCTCTTCTTCTATTAAAAAGTTAAGGAGGTCTTGTCTTCTATGTGTAGCACAAGAACAACTCCTACAAGCTCTGTGTGAGAAAGGAGAATGTTTGCTTGTTCACTGCTGGACGTGTCTGCAGGTTCAAACACATTGCCTGACATAGAGTCAGGACTCGGCATCTGTCCACGGTCTCTCTGTGCTGTGCATTCTGCTTCCCCATCTGCATTTACCCTCTCTGATCTGGGCTAAAGCAGTGAGTATGTGGGGATGAAATCAGAGTGTTCAGGCTGTGTCATAGTACATCTTGAAAACAGTTTCCTTCTAGAACTTGTTGACACTCTTCTATTCCTGTTTTATATACTTAAGAATCTCATATGTCCATAGCTCCACAGGGATTTCTCATTTAACCTCCTCATTTTTTTTTCTGAACGATAGCCAGTTCTTTTACACACATTGTTTTAGTCTATTTTTTGGTACAAAAATATGAAAAAATATTACACATTTTTCTGAAAAATGAAAATACTGTATACAATCTCATCATTTCCACTTTTCAGTATTCTGTTTTCTACGTATATATCTCTACTTCCCACAGTGGTAATCTTCCTGGATATTACTTTGCATGCATTATTTTTTTAGGCTTTCTGTTCAGTACATATTCCCCCTCCTACCTTCTAGGTCATACAACTCCCTTCATTGAACATATCTAAGGATGCTCTTTCCTTACACTGGGCAACTTTCTCGTGTGCAGTGACAACATGCTCATCCCTTTCTCAGTGGGATGGCAACTTGGAGTCACATTCAGTTACTCCATCCAGAGGCATTGCCTTGGTCTTCCTTACATACTCAAAAAGAGTGGGTTCTAGTGACATAGTAGGAGGCCTGGCCCAAGCCCAGCAAAGCTGGACATCCCCTCAGTAATATTGTAAATTTTTAAATTAATCATAACATCTTATTTTTTCTGCCTAGGGAAATAAAGTGTAGATGTATACCTCCATTTGTCAAAACGTATTATATGTGATAAAAAAATTTTGTGTCAATCATATCTTTGACTTATTTTTGTTTGCCTCATTGCCTTTTGATAGCAATTATCTCACATCTTAAGGTTTTACATTATTTGTTTACTTTTCTATAAGCTGCCTCAGATGTCTCACCATTTTAAGAACGAAGCAGATAAGCATCTATAAGCAAATGCATTTACAACTAAACAAAATTTTAATATTCAATAGTTACTTTAATTAGTTTAAGATACTTTTATTAGAATAAAATTAAATTTAAAACAGATTATAAAAGCACTTTTGATGTTTTTTAAACTCTTAGAAAGCATTAAAATTATATTATTTATATCCTGTTCATTCGAACATATTTTTCTAGCATTTAATTGCTTCTGAATTAATTTTTTCCATGCCATGATATTTTACTTATTGAATTATCATTGCATTTTCTAATTACTTGGGAAGATTCATTTTGGAACTATGCATGTGAGAATTTGTTTCTTGTTCAGGGTTTTAATTTTTATATTTAGTAATTTGCACATATATATCATCTGTATCTTGAGATTGAAATCTCTTCAAGGTCAGGGCTCATAGTGACTCTGTTCTTTATTATTACTCAGTAATAAGGAGCCTTCACTACTCAGTAGCTCTGTGACCTTGAGCAAATGGCATCTCCTCTCTGGGCATCAGTTTCCTCGTTGGTAAAATACTAGTATAGATAATTATGGTATCTATTTCATAAGGTTGTTGTGGTTGATTTAAAGATTAATCACATTGAGCATTTAGAACTAGTGCTTTGGGTTTGTTAATAATGGCGACAGGAGCTGCTTTAACTGAAGAACCCTCAAATCTCTGTTGTTATATAACATAGAAGTTTAGTTTTCACTTCAAAAGAGAGAGGGTGGGCTATGCTCCACACAGTAATTCATGGGCCCAGGCTGATGGAAACTTCTGATGGCAGCTTCTTTCCAGCAATTACTTTAAAGTACAGAAGAGGAGCATGATTCTTTGGTAGATAAACTGATGTCACTGCCTCACAGATTCATAAGAAGTAATCAATAAGTATTGGGAATTATCTACACTAACAAAAGAGAAAGATGCAAATTGACCGCACCTTTGCAACACCCACCAATCAGGAGTGAGTATGCAAATTAACCCAACAAAGATGGTGGGTTAATTTGCATACACAGGCAGAGTGGCCCGGGGTGGGACGCTTGTGTCATCACCATGCCGACAACACAGGCTTTCCGCACTGCCCCAGCTGTTCTGGACCTCTGTGCAGCATGGGAAGGCGGAAAGGCGGCTCCAGCCGGAGCTAAGGCGGTGCTGGCAGCCAGGGGAAGGAAGGCCCATTCTTGCACGAATCTTTGTGCATAGGGCTTCTAGTTTATATATCTTTATATACCATGATGTACTGTGTTAAGTGGTAGATAGACGTACACCTTACTTGTTATATTCTCTAATAAGGGTGGGAGTCCTTTGAAGTCACATAGGGACTAGATCAGGGGTGGGCAAACTTTTTGACTCGAGGGCCACAATGGGTTCTTAAACTGGACCGGAGGGCCAGAACAAAAGCATGGATGGAGTGTTTGTGTGAACTAATATAAATTCAAAGTAAACATCATTACATAAAAGGGTACGGTCTTTTTTTTTTTTAGTTTTATTCATTTCAAACGGGCTGGATCCGGCTCGTGGGCCGTAGTTTGCCCACGGCTGGACTAGATCCTGTACAGATTCCCCAGTTGTTGGCAGAAGTAAAGAACAATGTGAGTTCTTAACAAATGCTTGGGGGATGGATGTTTGGGGAGGGTGCACTTAAGGTATAAATGGATATCTGATTAAGATTGGCTATACAATTGCAACCACCATTCATATTAACTGAAAATTACAAGCAGGTCTGCTACAGTTGGAAGTTTAGCGTTCCCTAAAAGGGAACTAGTCTTGTTTAGCCTCACTGAATAGCAACAATCTGAAGAAAAATAAGCCACCTGGGTGTGGATGGATTTGTAGAATGATAGATGCTGCCATGGCAGTTAATGACAATGTGGTTGGCCCCTTCGAAATATTGTGCAATGGTTGTCACTGACTTCCCATTTCTCCAGACCCTTTTGGAAACACTCAATAAAGCTAGATGTGTGTTGCAATTGATCAATGATTTTGTAATCTAAAAATCAATACCCAGAGTTATGAGAATCTGCTTAGATTGATTGAGCGTTCCTCCACTGCTCCAGAGTGGAAAACCTGCTTTTCTGATTAGATTACATTTAATCTAATGGGGATGGGATGATGAACACAGTGTCATGTTTCCATCACCATTTGTTTTTCAGTATTGCTACTAAAATCACAGAAGGGGTCTCTGGTAAAGGACAAATAACTTGTCATCCATCCTCTGAGTACTCAGAGCTTTGTATCTGCATCTTTCATGACATGCGATACTTTCTTCTGAGGGGGCAGTATCCCAGGCTCCGGTTGTAGAGGGAAAAAAGTGACATGAGCTGTTTTGTCACTCTTCTTCTGGAGCTTCTACATCTCCTCTTCCCCCTGGTTCCTCTGAGGTCAGAACAAAAGGAGGGATCTTGATGGTAGGAGAAACGTCTTTTTGTTGTGTGTAATTTTTTGTGTGCGGGAGCATTGTTCAGTTGTGTGTATTTCTCTTGTGATTGCACATGTACTGTCTTATAGCTGGCATCCAGATATTGGCTCTTCTGTGGATGGGTGAATGGGTTCTTTAAAGGGCCCACTCACCCTGACCTACTCCATTATTTATTGCCACAGGTCTGAGGCTTGAATATTATCTCAAGCCCTGCTTCTCTCATTGCCCTACTTTCTGACTTCATGCTTTGTGGACTTGATCTGCCTTGGGCTATTAGGGTTCATAAAAAAAATTTTCAGCTTTCAGTAATAACTTTTAGTTCTTTGTACCAGGTGCCCTAGGGCCTTTGGATCCTCAGCCAAATCACAAAAATGAATAAAAACAATTCTGCCACTTTTACTAGTAGGAGAACAAACTTCTCATCACATTTTCTGCACAGTTGGCCTTTCATCAAAGTCTTTTGTTTGGGGCCCAGCCGGCATGGCTCAGTAGTTGAACATCGGCCTATGAACCATGGTTCGATTCCCGATCAGAGCACATGCCTGGGTTGCAGGCTCAATCCCTGGAGGGGGCATGTGGGAAGCAACCAGTCAATAATTCTCTCTCATCATTGATGTTTCTATCTCCCTCTCCCTCTCCCTTCCATTCTAAAATCAATTAAAAACAATTTTAAAAAGTCTTTTGTTTGGGGTGATTGGGTGGGCCTGAGATTTAATCAAAGAATATTTGGCTCACACAGAATGATGTGGAATTATTAATACTTAACTACAGCCCTGCTTTTAGTATTCAGAAAGTAATCTATATATATAAAAGCCTAATATGCTAAGTGTCCGACTGATGGGTGGACTGTTTGGTTGACAGCTTGACCAGTCGCTATGACACACACTGACCACCAGGGGGCAGATGCTCGAACTGGTAGGTTATCTTGCTGCTAGGGTCTGGCCAATCGGGACTGGGTGAGATGGGCCAGACATGCCCTGGAGCCCTCCTGTGGTCCCTCCCTGGCTGGCCAACCTCCTGTGGTCCCGTCCCAGCCAGCTGGCCCCCATGGGCCCTGATTAGGACTGGGAGAGAAGGCCCTGATCGGCTCTGATTGCCAGCCAGGTGGAGGGACCCCACCTGTGCATGAATTCGTGCACCAGGCCTTTAGTAATAATAATAATAACAATAATAATTAACACCACTGCTTTGTGCTAGGCAATATGCTATATTCTTTACATTTAACCATCACAATAGCCTTATGAAATATTGACTATTTTCATGTTTTCCTTATCTATGACAATAATGAGGTTTAAAAAGGTTAAGTGACTTACCTAAAGTCACAGAAGAGGCAAATTGCAGAATGGATATTTACAAATATTCTCCTAATGCCAAAGACTATTGAAAAACTTCACCATACTGCCTTCCTTAGAAAAATAAGTAGTATGAGGCAGGACATGTTACTTTCTTCCTTGTCTTTAAGAGAAAGGGCCCAACCCTTTTGAGTTAATATTCCTATCAGTCCTGGAAAAAGAAGGTTGCAGAGCAGTGTCAGTGCACCCTTGGTGCCCAGTTTGAGATAATAAACCAGGTTCCCAAACCACTTTCATGTTCCTCACTTGATAGAAGCTTAGAGAAGCTACTAACTCATTTATGCCATTGAACAAACCATGATATAAGGTTATTTTCTGACTTAGCTGATTTTTTTAATTTTTATTAAAAAATGGAGCCAGAAACTTTTCAAGAAAGAAGCTACATTTGAGTAGCATTCTCCTGAGTTGTCCTTTCCCAAGGGATTCACTCCTTTGGTAATTTATTAAAAGTCACTTTCACTCAACTACAAATATTAAGTTAGATTTTCAGTATATTGACTTGACTGTTTTTCAGAAAAGGACTATAATGCTACTCTGGACATTTTTAGCTACATTTGCTAGGCCCAAACCTATATAAATAACATTTGACTGTATGAATCAGACTGAAAAAAACAAGAAAACTCAAACTCATTTAAACCTACAATTGGATCATTCCTATTTTCTGCAATCCCTTATATAATTCCCAATAAATTAACATGATTACACTTACGAGCCAGATAGCATCAATTTTCACTTTGAACTAAAGAGAAGGTTCTTTGATCGATCTTTTCTCTGACCAACAAGCAATCTCTAAAGACTCTAGGAACTCATTAATATATTGAGCTTTGAAGTTTTTGATTTGGGAAAATATCTATGTGGAGTCAGTATTAATTGGCCTAGTGTTCAAATTTCTTCTCGGCTAGCTAGTTCCACGGGTTAGAACAGTGGTTCTCAACCTTCTGGCCCTTTAAATACAGTTCCTCATGTTGTGACCCAACCATAAAATTCTTTTTGTTGCTACTTCATAGCTGTAATGTTGCTACTGTTATGAATTGTAATGTAAATATCTGATATGCAGGATGGTCTTAGGCGACCCTTGTGAAAGGGTCGTTTGACTGCCAAAGGGGTCGTGGCCCACAGGTTGAGAACCACTCGGTTAGAAAATGCTGCTAGCAAAGTCACTTATTCTCTGTAGAACAGAGAAAGTTGCTGTTCAGAACTACTGGTTGGACCCTTGACCCCATCTTGCAAATGTGTACCGTGTTTTAGGAGGCAGGAGCCAGGGACATTTGCACCTTGGCATTCATAGTTACTGTAGAACTTTGCTAAGCTTGGTCTTAGCACCAAAGGGAAGGAAAACAAACAGTGTCCCTTCTCTTCTACCCCAAGAATCTCATCTTGCTTAGTCAAATCTATATTACCCTTTTTTTCTTTCTTTTTCTCTCACATAGTTTTATTTTTAATTTTATTGTTGGTTTCAAGTGCATAGCTTAGTGGTTAGACAATCATATACTTTACATAATGTGTCCCTTGATAAGCTGTGGTGTATTTACACACTGGAATACTACTCTGCCATAAAAAAGAAGAAAATTTTACCCTTTGTGACAGCATGGATGGACCTGGAGAGCATTATGCTGAGTAAAATAAGCCAGAAGGAGAAAAACGAGTACCACGTGGTTTCATTCATATGTGGAATTTAATGAACAAGCTGAACTACCAAGCAAAATAGACAGACTTATAGATAGAGAGCAGGAAGCCGCTCTCGTAGGAGGATGGTATAGGGGTGTGTGTATGTGGAGGATTGAACAAAAAAAATAGAGAACTCATGGACATGGACTACACTGTGGGGATGGTGGCAGGGAGGGTATGGGTGATGTGGGAGCGGGCATATAGGGGATAAATGGTGATGGGAAAATAGAATAAAATAAATGAAGAAAAGAGCACTAATCCCATCACAAGGGCTACACCCTCCTGAACTAATTACCTTCCAAGAGCTCCATCTCCTAATACCATCACCGAAAGATGAATTTTGGGGGGATTCAGACATTTAGCCCAGAGCAAGTACCATCTTTTTAACCTTGAGCATTTTCACATATATCACCCTAGGGCAGCCTCACAGAAGCTCTCTAGGAGCTGGAGTCGGGACCCTCGGACTCGTAGAACTCACGGGATCTCAAAGTCACTCGTGTGGAGCAAGGAATTTGAGAATCCTAGCTTAGCTTCTTGACCTCTGACCACCTGCTATTCCCACTATTATAGCTTTAATCATTAAAATAACATTCCCTTTGAAACTAACGCTATTCTCAAATGTAAAGTATTTCATTTTTATTCAGGCACCACAGTCCTCCCATCCCCTGCTCCAAACCTAACAGGTATATGAGCAGAGACTTAGACGAGTGTGTCTACCCTGTTGTCTATAAACACATCTAGTTGTACTTATTTGAGTAGATGCCACAGTAGACCATATTGACTGTTGATTCAGGACAATGAGAAATGAAGAGAAATAATCCACATAGGAAAAGCACCTCTTGAAACTCCGAGGAACCCTAAGATGTGGTAGGAGTGAAGATTTTGACTTACACACCGGGCTCCAGCAAGCCTAAGTCAGAGAAAATTGCTGCCATAAAACCCCTTTTCCCACTTCCACTTTGCTGCACCATGAATTTGAATACCAAGCATCCATGCCTGGCATTAAGAATATCCTTCCAATTTGCTATGGGGATTTATGGGAACTCCTCTTGGCAATATTGGGGGAGAAAAATCATGATGCCTGAAGATCCCCCATAACCAGAAAGACTGCCCAAAGGAATGAATCACCATGGCTCCCCCAACCTTTGTTTATTATGTCTAATTTCTAAAAAGAGAAAGCAATCATATCGCCTTGCTTCTTAGTCTTCTGGACACGTGTCTGGATAAATCTAATCAAGAAGACAAGTATATTCCTATTTCTCAAATACTATTTCTTAAGATAATTCCTCTCATCCCCTTTCTTGCTTTCTTCCTTTTACCACCAAAGGAAATGCTAATTTCATTACTTTTTGTAACCATAGCAGAGAGGTCCTCCGTAATTCATGGATCATTGCTCTTCTCCAGCCCCTTTAATTTCCTGTGTCACATAAGTCTTGGGACCCATTAATCTCAGGATTATTGACACTAGAATGCGGTAGCTTTTAAAGATATTAATGCACTTGGGGCCTTTGTGTGCTAATTTGGATTTAGTAAATGTACTTAGGGCGGGGAAGAAAAAGATTAAAGGGGCATTGTAGGGAAAAGGCTGTGTTAGCAGGGCAATGCTGATGATAAAATCACCTGGACGGATTTTGGTAGTATGCAAGTGCCAGAAATATTTGAAGAGTGGACTAAAGGGAAAGGATAATATTGGAAATGACTTTCTTCTGTATCTCAGCTCTGCCAGCAAGGCAACCAGGGACAAGAAGGGCTGAATAAACACAAAATTTTGGTTGCTGCACACATAGGATCAAAGAAAAGGAAAGGATAATCAGAGGTAATGATGGTAATTTGTTTTTTTAGTTCAGAGATAATTGACCCACACTGAAGACATAATTATGATACATGAAGGAGATTAAAAGAAAAGACAAAGGCAAAGGCTTAGAGTGACGACAAACATGATTTAAGATCCTATAATTTTGATGTTTTTATAACCACAAATTTTGATATTAGCCTTTCAACCCCCAAATGCAGGAAGCGCAGAAAACCAAGCAGATTCCATTTAAGTTATCAGATATGTGCTTTTTTTTCCTCTTTGTTTCGTCCCCTTTTGGGTTTCTTCTAAAAGCTGCCAATACTTGGGTAGTATTTTCTAGTAATAAGGGTGTGGAATAGTAGAGAGAAATGATGCTCTATTTAAATGAGAAGAGTCTGCAATGACTGTCTTTTCATCTGGCCCATGCTTGGCTATTGTAGGTTTAGTCTAAAATGCTAGCAGCTCTTAGCTGAGATTCCTTTCAGTCGTGTGTTTCCCAAAGTGTGAGTCAGGAGGAACATAAGATGACTATAGGTTGTATGTGGATTATTAGATTATTGCATCAGTTATGGATTTGAATGAGCTTTAAAAATGTTACTTATGCCTTAAATCTATGCTATCATGTTTGTTTTTTTTTTGCTTAGGATGAGGCCAAATAAACACGGTGAGTCAATTTAAAGAATAATGATAAATACACACATACATAATTATCCCAATGGTGCATGTCCTTGGTACCAATCATGACAGAGGCTAGGAAGTTACTGCCATTTGTGAAACACTGTCACTGTTGTAGTCTCTCCCTTTCCTTCATCCCACAGAACTGTCCCATCACTGCTCCACGGCGATATAATGGGAGAGAGGAGAGGTGGCAGTTCTAAATCACCAGAACGTGGAAATTGTGGTACGATAATCTACCACACTGGTATTAATTCAGCAAATTGTAACTTCCAGAAATCTGGACTTAAATTATTTAACAAGTCAGCTACTCATCTAGAGAGTCTGCAAAGAGAAAGCCACAGATACCACTGAGGCTGCATGGTATAGCAGAGATACCTGTGTTCGTTCTCTCTCTCTCTCTGGTG
Source organism: Myotis yumanensis (assembly GCF_028538775.1). Taxonomy (NCBI): domain Eukaryota; kingdom Metazoa; phylum Chordata; class Mammalia; order Chiroptera; family Vespertilionidae; genus Myotis; species Myotis yumanensis. The sequence goes on along the minus strand of NW_027223767.1, from coordinate 26,344,066 downwards.
CTAGGTTGACTGCAGACAAAGATTGTGTCTCAATGAAGAATGAGATGGCTCCAGTTTTCCCCAACTCATTTTTCATCTTACCTAGCCTCTTCTATTACACACATGAAAACACACACCTTTGCTTTGATCCAGGGTGCGCAACCTGTCATTTTTGGAAGGTGTAGTTCACTGCTTGTTTAGGTGTTTAGGAGGCCAGTGTTTACCACTCACTGTGCTTTGTATCGAAACTCCTAAAAATCTTTCTGTTCCCATGAAAACAAGACCTGCCATCTAAACTACTTGCTCAGAATGAAGCGAAGCAATTTTTCTAAGTATGCAGTGTGAACTGAGAGGGTTGCAAAGTCTAGAACAGGGGTGGGCAACCCCTGGCACGTGTGCCAAACATGGCACGCCAGTAACTTTTGCTGGCACGCGAAACCCTCTCATAATCTTCCATTTACAATTTTTTTCTTAATATTGACTTTATTTTTCAGATAAATTTAGTGTAGGTGCATCTTAGATAAATAAATAATTTTACATAACTTATATATGTTAAAAAGTAAATGTACTTTTCATCATCATATACCATGTTTTTGTCACTCGAATGAATTTTATTATTTCTTCAAGGTTCTTCACATACGTACACCTTAAGAGATATCAAGTAGGCGTAACATGTTCTCAAAAAATTAGGGTTGGCACGCAGAAGAATTTTGAATCAGAGATTTTGCTGGTTTTGGCACGCACTCACAAAAAGGTTGCCCACCCCTGGTCTAGAACAAAAAGTGGCCTCCAGGTCGAAAAAAGAAAGAATAAAATATGTAAGGAAAATTGGTTATAAATACATTCTTAGATGGATATATTTGCCGGGTAGACCTCAGAAATGCTATTTAAGTTAGGTTTAATTTCCCCCCAGTTTAGTTATGCATTCTTCACATCCATTTCTTTCTATGGCACAGGTTTGTGCTTTGGAAGCTCTATGTATTGTGCTCTCTCATTTGTAGCATCCCCCAGGGCAATAGTGCTCAGCTCACCAAGTTATCAACTACATTGAGCATGACCCCAAGCAGGCAGATGCAGCAGATCTGTGCTACACCAAAGACTGTTTTATTTTCTAAAGGTGCCATTCATAGATCCTTGCATCACAGAGGCACAATTGCATTACCAGCGAAGTGGTGCTCTTTGAGATTGTAAGAAAACGTAGCCCTGTACATTATAGCTGATTTGAGTATGTGGAGATTCAAGCTCGGAGTTGTAAGTTCTCCTTTCTTCCCTCCTTCCTTCCCTCTCTTCCTTTCCTCCCTGTCTTTCTCTTTATTATTTTTCTTGTTAATCCTCACCTGAGGATATTTTTCCATTGATTTTTAGGGGGAGTGAAAGAGAGAGGGAAAGACAGAGAGAAACATCTATGTGAGAGAAACACGTTGATTGGTTGCCTTCTGCATGAGCCTAACCAGGGTCCGGGCCGGGCAGGAGCTTGCAACCAAGGTACGTGCCCTTGCCTGGAATGGAACCCTTTGGTCTAGAGGCCGACGTCTATCCACTGAGCCAAACCAGTTCGGGCCCTGTCCTTCTCTTTAAAAGAAACCACAGTGCTATATGAAATCTCCCAATTTAATTTTTTGCAAGTAATTCAAATTAAGAACAGCTGGTCATAAGCCAACAAAATGTGTGCAGGCCACCTTTGTCCTCTGAGCAAAGATACTGCATTCCAGCTGAATATTTAAGGCACAAGAGAAACATTTTTCTAACGGCCCTGATACACGGAGAGATGATTTTTCCTACAGTAGAATAGCACTTCACATTGCAATTAGAATGATTGTACACCATGTTTGGCCTGAGGCAGCCCTTAGTTAGTGGTTATCATCATGGTATCCAGTTTCATTTAGCATTTGTTCTAGATTTCTCATTCGCCGGCCCTCGTGTTATTACTGATGGTTGAATTAAAATCGTCAGTGTGCATCTGGCTGATTCCATGACTGCTTCCAGCTTCTGCCATGTCAAGTGTGAGATGGATGTGCAGCAGATAGAGTTCTCACTTTAATACATAGTTAAATATGAAAAATGGACTAGTGATGATCTGTTTCTCTTTCCTGGCCCTTTCCAAATGAACACCCTAACTCCTTCCATTGAATAATTGCATTGAGAGTGCTTGTTGGTGAATGAAGTATACTCTTTTAGGAGAAGCTAGGGACAGCTAGCACCTAGCTGTTCTGGGGGTCATGAGAGAACCTTCATTGCCGCTGTTTGTGCTGGCTGCTCGGTGAACTGCTGTGGTCCTGTCTTGAGATGCAAGATGCACAAGGCACAAGGCCACCAGTTGCAGACCGTCGGAAACTTGCAAAATTATAGGTTCGATATGTGACATATGTATGGGAAACAGGAAGTTGTTAGAATGCTGTTTCTACAGTGATTTTTTGTCATTTATTTTATGGTCACTCTATACACATTTACTAGTGCTCGTTTTACTGTTTCATTATGCTTTTTAATTTTAGAATTAATTCTTGGCCACAATGAACCAAAGCAAAAAAAGTGTATATTGAATAAAAATTAAATATACATTTTTAATTTTTTTAAATGTATTGGTGAATGTAAAACTTCCATATAATTTTGTTGACAACTGTTGTTCACTTAGGGGGTTGTCAGATGACATAAAAATCAGGATCAGGAGTCAAAAAATAGGCTCAAGAAGTATCAGCATCTACTTCAAAAATGAATAGTTACTGAAAGACGATGACTCTGTCGACAATGATTGGAAATAGACAGCTACAGGAAGTGCACTTACAGGTCATCCTGTGACATGTGACTTTTCACTTAAGTTAAATGATGCTTCTAAATTCATCTCTTCTATTATTGATTCCAACTTCCCCTGTGAACATACTAAAAATAACCTAACCACTGTTAATGATATTTTCATTACCAGAAGCACTTTGCAAAGATTTACATAATATCCATTTTTGTTCCTCAGTGCCAACAAATGACTCAAGTAGAAAATGAATTTAGGTAAATTCAATAATAGTTTATTGTTAAATCGCAGTTAATGGCATCAAAATTAGTCTGAGTTACAACATGTCTGTCTTGTGAATGCTGTAATAAATTTACTTAAGTATGTCAACACTTACTATAAAATATTTGTCTTGTAGAGAAAATATGAACACAGATTGTAGTGGAGTAGTGTGAAAGTAAAAGTCATGTTCATATTAAATCAAGAGGCCATAGAGCAGAAATATACTTGGGATTGGTTGTGGTGCACACATAATTTATAATTGCATCTAAGCAAAATGTGCTCTTTTGCCAATCCAAATGGAAGCTGTAGCTATCAGAATAACAAATATCGTCACATAGATCCACTTAGAATAAATAAACTACAACTTTTTTTTATAATGAAGATGGTATTAAAATTTAAAAAGTAGTTCAGGCCTGGCTGGTGTGGTTCAGTGGATTGAACGTTGTCCCCTGTCCCATGCACCCAGAGGTCACGGTTTGGAGTGTGCAGGAGGCAGATGATCCACGTTTCTCTCTCATTGATGTTTCTATCTCTCTATCCCTCTCTCTCTCAAATCAATAAAAAACCAAGCAAACCATGCTTCTCTTTTGAAGAGGGTTTCATTTAGCCAGTGAACCTTCCCCTGCAGTACCCGGGAATACATTTTCCTTTCTTATTTTACTACATGTGATTATTAGCCAGTGGTGGCGAATAATAGTGGATGGATTTTTGACAAGTGTCTGTTCCCAGGTAGACCTCATCTTCCTAAGAATCTAGGACTTGCCTTTCTGATTACCAATCAATGGCTATTAGAGCAACACTGATCTGCTTGACTATGAGAATGAGCAAAATGCACTCTGACAGTAATTTTGCCGAGTCTCAGAAATCATCCCGTTTCCATTCAAAGCCCACGCTGTCTTTTGTTCTGACCTTTTCAATAATCTCCATTGTGAATCATCCATGTGTGTATTTGAGAATTGATTCTGCTGCAGAGATAGTCTTCCAAGAATGATAGCGCTTATGGCAGTCTCTCTGTATGTTGATCCCTAAGAGAAACTATTTTCTGGACCACGCATTTGGACAATAACATATACACTGCATTTTCTGATGCACAATTGTTTCACTCGGTCAATATGGTATGGGCTGCAGACAGGGCACACTTAAGATTCAAAGCAATTTCCAGGGGATGATTAGTCATATGGAGGCTTTTTTGCTAATTAGAAAAATGCACCCTTTCTCTTGGAAGACCTATCTCTGTGGCAGGTTGTATAACTTGATGAGCAGAGCACGGTTCATTTCAGACCTTCACTCTCTCGGGTAGCTGGGCACCTTTGGACAGTGAATGTCCTCCAACACAGTGTATGGCGGACAGTTCTAGAGGTGAAAGGCATTTCCTCTGTCCTCAAGGACCTTCTTTACGATTGGAAATTTCCTGAGGAGATGAACTCTGCTTTGATCTTCTTTATTCCCACTTAAATCTATAGGAAGGGCCCAAACATAGAAAGTTCTTAATACTTAAAGGAATTAAATGTCCAACTTGATAGAAATAACAGGATAGCATAATCTAGAAATTGGCATATGTGTTTTCACTACCTTTTATACAAAACTTTTCACTTGCACTAAAAGGGGAATATAAAGAAAATTAAGAGAGAAAGAGAGAGACGAAGGAGTAGACTTGAATTAAATTGCAAATGGGTTTGTATTACCAATTTTAAATACCATATAATTTCATTTGCAGAACTCGGAAACTTTTTGATTGGTTTCAGAGATGTAAATCCCCATACATATCATAATGAAATAGCATTCTTTGAAATATGGATGATGATAAAGAGTCTTTGGTTTCGGATGTCTATTTAGCCTCTGTTTAACACTCTCTCTGGAGCAGCAGTTATTCTCGTTAGCAGAGATGTCAGAGCCTCCATTTGAATTTCACTGATACCTTTTTAACACTCTTGTCACCCAACTCGGCGGATCTTTGTCTATCAATTACGCAAAAAGATATTTCACTTGAAGTAAAACCAATATCTCAGAACAGAGACAAATCACTCCCCGTCCCTGACAGTTTCTCTCCTTTAGGGAGACGAAGAACAGGTCTTTGAGTAGCTTGATCCCTTGTTTATCATCCTTATATTTACAATTGAAGCACACTGGTGTGCCAGAATGTCAATGACTTCCTGGAGAACCGAGGACCTGTTCCACCCGGCTTTTCTCTGGTGGGCTTGTGGCAGTCATGACGATGCTCCTTGCAGACCTTCAGTTATGCACGTGCAATTGAACAAGAATACCAGCTGCTGTGATCTGAAATCGATCACAGCATCTATACCGAGGTCATGCTTCCCACGGTTGCTTCTGGTCCATGATTGAGCTTGGCAGGGATACTGAGACAGTCCCATTCCCAGGGGAAGCGGGACTTCTCTGATGAACAACTTTGGCTCAAGGAATCGCCGAAGACCTTGTCAGGTCTTCCTTAGAGAACATGGTGGTCCAGAGTGCTTCAACTGAACCTTTGTTTTCTCTGTCCATCTCTGTCAATTGACTTGCCTCATTGTCTGATGGCCCTCTCTTATCCCATTCACACAAAAAAGCTCAAAGTGGGTTAAAGACTTAAATGTAAGACTTGAAACTATGAAAATTCTAGAAGAAAACCTAGGGGATACACTTCTTGACATCTTGGCAAAGACTTTGGATTTGACATGATACAAAGGCAACAAAAGCAAAACTAAACAAGTAGGACTACATCAAACTAAAAAAGCTTCTGCACAGCAAAGGAAACAAAAAACAAAATGAAAAGGCAATCTTCCATTTGTAAACCAGCTGATAAGGGGTTAATAGCCAAACTAAAGAATTCGTGCAACTCAATAGCAAAACAAACAAAAACAAATCACAAAGAATTCAATTAAAAGGTGGACAGAGAAACTGAATAGACACTTTTTCCAAAGAAGACATACAAGTGGCCAACAAGTACATGAAAAGGTGCTTGACATGACTGATCATTAGGGAAATGAAGATCAAAACCAAAGTGAGATATCACCTCACATCTAGTAGAATGGCTGTCGTCAATAAATCCATAAATAAGTGTTGGCAAGGATGTAAAGAAAAGGAAACCTTTGTGCACTGTTGGTAGGATTGTAAATTGGTGCAGCCACTATAGAAAACAGCATGGAGGTTCCTAAAAAATTGAAAAATAGATCTACCACATGAACCAGCAATCTTACTTCTGGTATATATCCAAAAAAATGAAATCACTATCTCCCAGAGATATCTGCACTCCCATGTTCATTACAGCTTTATTCACAATAGCCAAGATGTGGAAACAGTCTGCATGCCTATGATAAGTGAAATAAGCTAGACAGAGAATGACAAATAAAAAAAATCAAACTCAAAACAGAGAGTAGAAAAGTGTTTGGCAGGAACTGGAGGGGAGGGAAACAGGGAGAGATTGGTATAGGGTACAAACTTTCAGCTCTAAGATGAAGAAGGTCTGAAGTTCCATGCATAGCCTGGGGACTATGGTTAATATTACTATATTACGAAATTGGAATTTTCTAAGAGTTGAAATTAAATGTTCTCATATATAATGATGGATGTGTTAACTAGATGTGAGGAATCCTTTCATAGTATATATGTATGTCCAATCATCATGATGTACACTTTAAATAACTTTTAATTTCACTTGTAAATTATACTTCAGTGAAGCTGAACAAAAATCCCCAAATGGAACCTATTTGAAATCCTGCACTAGTTCAATGCAGTCTTTTCATTTATTAAGCTTCTATCAAATAACACATAGACATACATTTAAAATCATTGGTTCTTTTCTTCTTAGAGAGCCTGCCCAACTCAGATTCCTAACACACATGACAGAGGGTACTTTGCAGTCAAAAGAACTCTCCTTCTTCTTTTCCTTTTCTTTCCCAAATTAGGTATTTCCTATCTCGGCAAACTGGGCTAGGTAATATTCAGGGCTTCTTTACGGCTATTCCACAAATCCTCTTCTGATTGTGCCTTCTCCTCTTCAGCCTCTCTGTCTTTCTTCATCATTCACTCTCTTTCCCTCTTTTTCTTCTTCCACCTTTCTCTGGGTCAGAAGCATAATCAGCACATCTTGTATTTAGAAATGAAATCCTGCAGAGTGCACTATCATTCTGAGAATAATGACTGCACCCCAAATGCAGTACAAGTGCCGTTTGGAGTAAGTTTAATGCTCTGCACATCTGCAGTGAATAAATCAAAGGAAACTATTGTTGACTTTGTGCCATGAATTCTTGCAACAAATACCAATTTTGATGGAAGCAGTTGTTTAATGTTTTCTGTCCAGCAATGCCTTCTTGTAATAATAAATGCAAACATTGGAATGGATGATGCCCATTATATTTCACAATCTAAACCAACCAACCAAACAAAAAACATGAGAATCATTGATTGGTTGCTTCCTGCATGCTCCCCTAATTGAGGATCAAGCCTGCAACTTGGGCCTATGGCCTGCCTGGAACTGAACTGTGATCTCCTGGTTCAAAGGTTGACGCTCAACCACTGAGCCATGCCGGCCAGACCAATATAAGGCATTATTTTTAATGATGATAAATAAGAGCTGGAGCTCTGGGGCATGTCCAAATGATGATGATGATGATGATGATGATGATGAAGATGATGATAAATACAACAAAGACAATAAAAACAGCTTTATAGTTTAAAATGCTTTCATAAACATATCCTTATTTAACCCTTTAATACTTTAGTGAGGCAAATAGTCTTAGAGATCATTGAAAACTGATGAATTGATAATTTGTTCATAGTTCTAAGCTCATAGGGGACAGAGTTAGTATATAAACCCAGGTTTAATAAGTTTATATTTTGTTATTTCTCCAACATTCATGGTTGAATTTGGATAAATGATATGAGAGAGAAATGAGCTATCCCTTGGACATTAAGAGATAGTTCTAAGGGGAAAAAATTACAATCCCTTTGTCCAGATTAAAATGTCAGGCTTTTTAATGAGCCAAGGAAGACATGCACACAGAAACCCGCTTGTTCTCTGGGCTTTTTACATCATCCAACAAAGCATTTTATACACTTCTTGTTAATAAACCAGCATAAAATTCCTAACCCATATTCAGGTGTGATTGATGATTTCATAGTATTATTATGAAAATTATAAGTTAATTTCATTAATTAGCTCATTAATATCTCAACTCAGTTTTACTAATTGCAAAATGAGCTTGAAAGTGTTGGTCAAAAATAAATTACACCAATATGGTCATACTGTTAGGACCTAGTTAAAACAATTACACATTTAAATCATTATATTTTCTAATTAAGCATCATCCTAGATATCTTTATAGAAAACACTGAGAGGAAGGAAACATTCTGTGTTTGGTTTTCAAGTGTATATTATTTAAACTGTGTTGTTTTTGGAGGAAGGAAGGGAGCGAGAGGGAGAACTTTTAGTTTTAAACTCATAATTAATGTTGCCTGCATGATATTGGTGCTTAAGGCTGAGTTTCTGAGGAAAAATAGTACTGAAATAATAATGCCATTGGTTTCACCTTAAACTAGTAAACCATTTCTGTGCAAATATTGCAGAGAATAGATGGCAGTTTTTCTTCTTCTCTATATTCAACCTTCACAGCCTAAAATAAATAGTAATATCTCTTCACAATAAAATTAAGAAATAACTACAAATTCACCAGCTATAACGGGCATTTGCCAATAATGGACTTAGCAGCTAAAAACTGGTATATGATTCAAATGTAAGCTCAGACCCACATGGTTCAGCCTTGGAATGGTATGTTAGTCTCGCAACCAGAGATAATTAAAAATTAATTCAGTTCTAAACTTTTTGCTCTTGGAAAAGTCTAGCTCCTCCATTTGTACTCTGGGTTTCTCTAATTCCCTCTGTCCTCTTAGAAGACTTCAGTCCTACAGCTAACCCTTCTGTTCTCTGCATCATGTGTACTGAGATCAATCCAAAGGGCATATGAACAAATTAGTGCCAATATCATAACATTCCTTTGTCCCCATGACCCTCTCCAACTTTACCTTTTCTTCAGTTCTTTCTTTCCCAAAGCTTTGTTGATATATAATCTATATATCTAAAAGGCTAAGCGACCATTTGACCGTTTGACTGGTAGCTATGATGCTCAATGACCACCAAGGGGCAGGCGCTCTGACCTGTAGGTTAGGTTGCTGCTGGGGCCCTCTCAGCCCTGAATCTGGTTCACCCGCACCCCAGACCCAAAGAGGAGGAAGGAGGGAAGAGGGAGCTCGATTACTCATGGAATCAGCCGTGGGTTAGCTTGCTGCTGGGGCCCTATTGGCCCCGAATCTGGTTGACCCACATCAGATTCCCTTTCAATGTGCACGAATCCATGCACCTGGCCACTAGTTAATATATAACATTGTGTAAGTTTAAGGTGTTCTAAATAAGCCAATACCTGAACCCAACTACTATTTTTAGAAAATAGTAGGATCAGAGAGAAATGCCTACAATCAAGGATAAATCTTAGCTTATAGATATACATAGGGATGTATATTCTTACTATAAACAGTAAGGGGAAAAGTGTTGAGTATGAATATCTATATCTATGTCTGTGTCTACATCCATCTATCTTGAGTTATATGTGATTACTATAAAGAGTAAGAAAGGGAAGGACTGAACAAAGTAAAGAATCAGAGTATAGAAATGTGATAGCAGGGGGCAGTTTATCTTTAGATGATGTAGTAGGATGAATAATGATACCACTTCTATTCCCAAATTCATGTTCTATCCCTGAAACCTGTGACTTTGTTACCTTACATGGCAAAAGGGATTTTGCAGAGATTTTCCTGGATTACCCAGGTTGGTCCAAGCTGTCATGAGGCTGCTTCAAAGAAGGGGGTGGTGCAGTTAGAGAAGAGATGTCAGGGTGGAAGTAAAGATCAGAGAAGAAAGAAGCTGCGGAGCTGCTGGCTTTGAAGATAGAAGTAGGGCCGTGAGCACAGGAATACAGGTGTCTGCTAGAAGCAGGAAAGGCAAAGAAACAAATTCTTCCCTAGAGCCTTCAAAAGGAATGCGCCCCTGTGGGCCCATTTGAGATTTCTGTCTCTGAGAATTATAAAATTTGTGCTGCTTTAAGCCGCTAAGTTTATGGTAATTAGTTACAGGAGTGATAGGAAACTACTACAGATGACACGTTTACATACCTGGATAGCCCAACACTTTTGATTTCTAAAATCTCTTAGAGATGAAAAAATTTATTAAGATTTTTATTTATAGATAGGTATGCAGAAATCAATAGATTTTCTATATACCAACAATGGCCAGTTAGAAAAGCTAATGAAAGGACAGCTCTGGTTTACTGCATCCATAGGAAAAGATAAATTTCCTTGAAATAAACATAGCCTAGAAGTAGGCTACTCAGTGGTTCTCAGTACTGGCTGCGATTGCTCAGACTGCACCCCAGGCAAAGTAGCTCAGAATTTCTAGGGGAAAACCCTGATGTAGGTTTGTTCTTAAAAGCTCCCCAGTGATTTCAATGTGCTACCAGACTCGAGGACCAGTGGTAAACTCTATTTTTGGGTTGGCGTGAGGGACTCATGGAGTTACAGTCAATGAAGATATAGTCCAGCCCACACTCGAAGGTTGAACATCTGGACTGAGGTTCTGATTATAGCAATATAAGGAGATGAATTCTGTAGGCACTTTGCAGACAACACTGACAAGTGTTGGCAACGAATTCAAGAATTTGGAAAATGAAGAAGAAGGCCAATTCAGTGATTACTTAAAGGTTTCACAATTGGCACAATTTGATGTCACTGACTCATTCAAACAAGTATGTAGGGAATATCCAGACTGAAGGAAGATGTTGACTTGTGGGAATTGAATGATGGCGAGGAGAAAGTGTGCATTCTTTAAGCTATTGACATGTGAGAGGTCAGGATAATTGGCATAAATAGAGATAAAAATGTGGGTATCACCAGCCCAGTGATAAAAGAGCGAGAGAGAACAAAGCAGCATCACAGGAAAGTCTGGAAGAAAAAGAGGAGACAGCAAAAGAGAAAAGCAAGTGGAAATAGTAGGAGGTTTGCTGCTATTATGTAGAATTGCTATCCCCAAGAGAAAGTTCTGGAAAGAGGAGTTCTGCAGGTTCAAAAGCAAATGTTAAAATAAATTTAAAAAAGGAAACGAGGTTAGAAAAAAGCCATGGGATTCACAACTAGTGAAGCTATAAGGCAATCACCTATCAAACCAAAATAAGTGACATTAAGTATAGGTGAGAATATGAAATCTATGATTTTAACGAATTGAAGAGAAATGGATCCTACTTACTAATTGACCAATTAAATTAAATAAATATGTTTTGAGCATGCAACACAATGCTTAGTGCTATGGAAGATACTGAATTTTTAAAAAATGTGTTTTTATTGATTTTTAGAAAGAGGAAAGGAGAGGGAGAGAGAGAGAAACATCAATGTGAGAAAGAAACATCAATCAACTGCCTCCTGTATGCTGCCTACTGGGGATCATGTGCCCTGACTGGGAATCGATCCGGCAATGTTTTGGTGCACAGGACGACACCTAACCAACTGTGCCATATGGGCTGGGGGCTGGAAAAGGCTGAATTTTGAAAGCATCATTCATGTTGCCAAAAAGTGTTTATAGTTTGAAGCATGATGTATATTTTGATGGTTTTGTAGGTCACTAGTCACTTTGAATAAATGTCAGTGTGAAGTTGCTGGCATGTGCCAAAGGCCCAAATGTAGTCAGAATCCTGTGTCATCTGTTGCTTCCTAAATAATGCCTCAAACATGCATTATTTATTTTCTTTGATTTGACACATTTTTGGCCATACTTTAGAAGTGCACTTTCAGTGTTTTTGAAGATGTTTTCTGTGGGCATGTCTAACAAATTTATACTCTTGGCAGATAAAATTAGGACTAGAAAGATTAGATGTTTTGGCTAGGATCAAATAGCATTTGGGAAGAGAAAACTCACATTCCCAGACCTTTTAACTGGCCTAAAAATGATTCTTCTGCCTGGCCTCAGTGGTTGAACATCGACCTATGAACCAGGAGGTCACAGTTCAATTCACAATCAGGGCACATGCCCGGGTTGCAGGCTCCATCACAGTGTGGGACACGCAGGAGGCAGCCGATCAATGATTCTCTCTTATCATTGATATTTCTGTCTCTCTCTCTCCCTCTCCCTTCCTCTCTGCAATCAATAAAAATATATTTAAAAAATTATTCTTTTTTTTGTAATATATAAAGAAATGCGTAATCTTCAAAGGCTCCCAAATGTATGTGATTCAGATGCAATGAAAGTTAATTTTTTCCTCATGAGACAGACAAAAGCAGGTCTGTTTGCTCATAGGGGTCTGACATTCTCCCTGAAGTGACCTGCCCATTCTGCAGCTCCTATGGCCACCCTCCCTTCTGTATTCAACTGATAGAAGGCGCAGTAGAGTGATAAGGAGGCACACCCATTTCCAAAAAGCCTTGTCTGGAAGGTGATATAAATCACTTCTTACCGCATCCCTTTAATGAGTATTACTCACATGGCTACACTGTGATGCAAGGCAGTCTGTGTGAGAGAATGAATTTTATGACCAGAGAGCAGTCTCTCCTGTATTTACCTCTGAGATCCATAAATGACTCATTTTAATCCTCACCCAAGGATATGCTTGTTAATTTTAGAGAGAGGCAGGGAGAGAGAGAAAAAAATTGATGTGAGAGAGAACCATCGATCGGTTGCCTTTTGTAGGCACCTCAACCTGGGAACAAACCCACAACCTAGGTATGTGCCCTGACTGGGAATCGAACCCAAGACCTTTTGGTACATGGGACACCACTCCAATCAACTGAGCATCACTGGCCAGGGTTATGATATTTTTCAAGTCAATAATACAATTCAATATTTTAGTAGTAATTCTGAGTTGACACTCCTAGACGTTAAGGGAGATCACTACATGATCCCTAAGCCCATCTGATTGTTTGGTTTCATTTTGCAAATATACTGCAGCCTGATGTTTGTTTGTTTTTTAGTGGTACTTATGATCTGGTATCTAATTTGTTGATATGTACGATTTCTCACTGTCTGTCTGATCACAGTGTGCAAACACAGTGACATAAATTCTGCAGGCGACACATCACTGATGCAATTATTGGTAATGTTCTCATCTTTTCCCCAGGGCCTGTCAATGCTTTATCATGCGAGGGAGGAATTTTTCTTAAAGAAATTTTATTTAAGCAATTGCATTCACAATAAGAGGATCCATCCCTCTCCAGACCTGTTTTGGACAGAGGAAAGCCAGCCTGGACTTTCTGCAGATCTGAAGGATGAGTGGCAGAGCCCACAGCTTAGGCTGCGGAGCAAGCAGCTGTGTTTGAGATGTCATTGGCCCAGGGTGCTTGGCTCTGCAGTTCTGCCTTGGGACATGGTGGATGCCAATTTTAATAAAGACGGAGGGAGAAAGTAGTGTGACTATGCAAACAGTTGAAGCATTCTAGGGGAGCAGAGCTGATTAAATTGCTTATTATGCTGAAGACTCAAACAAACGTAAGAGAGAAGCAAGAATTTGCTCCTCAGAGCAGTTCTGATCATAGACATATAGCCTGCAGGTAAAATATATATCCTGAGTGCTTCCTCCAAGCAAAAGTAGAAACTGCAGTGTTTTTATAACCCACATGTCAGCAACTGCAGAGTGAGGGTGAATGGGCTCTTGGTTTCTTCCCATGGGTCCAAAATTCATTATTATTCCCCTTTCTCTTGCATCCGTGCTGATGTATTTAATTTAGCAGAATGAAACAAGATGAAAGGAAAATAGAAATTTTGATACAGATAATTTGGTATTTCATGAGAGCCTTTATTTTTGGAGAATTGTACTCTCTCAGAGAACTTCATTGCCTCTCTCTCTTTCTCTCTCTCTCTCTCTCTCTCTCTCAGAAAATGTGACTTTGAAGGCTGAGAAAGGAAATATTTTGTGCACATATTTGACACATTAGATTCCTTGTCCACGAAATGAAAACATTGGTATTAAAAGGCTCATGAAGGAGGATTGTAATAGAGAATTAGGATGAGCTATTTGAATTCCCAGTTGTGAGGTGGAATCTGGGGCCGGCGATGCTATGAGTTCTGTTATTTCTCCAAAAGTTTTTTTTTTTTTATGGCTCCTTAACATTCTGCATTTCATTGTGCTTTAGAGTGTATGCCAGTCATCAGCGTATTGCCTGTCAATTCCAATCCACCTTTCTTTGTCCTTCTTAGTAAAAATGGAGCTGGGACTTGAGGACATTTTTCCTGGGCCAGCTGGGACATTGCTAGCCCTTGTCAGTAGAGGGCACTGGAGGAACACTGCAAGAGGACCAGGATTTATCAGGATTCTGGTGTTTTTCTCCCTACTCCTCTGGCATGCCATCACTCCTCTCCTGGTGGGCAGCTTTCTGGTGAATCACACCACCACCACCACCACCACAGTGGTTTCCCAGGGAGTCCTGCTGGTATTCTGGCAGGCATTTCCTACTTGCTAACATTAACTGGCACTCTGGCAAACATCTTTCCAACCCAATAAGCCAGAGCCACAGCCTCTCTGAGATCGGCATCTCAGCCTAGAGGGAGGGAGGCTCTCTCCAAGTTGGTTCCTTTCCCTAGTGCTCTCTCTCAGCCCTAGAGGTAGTGGCTGTTCCCTACATTTGCTATTCATGCATTTTTTAGAGTCCTCTGTGCCCCTTTAAATAGTTAATCACCTTTCACTAGATTAAAGTGCTCCATATTAATTTTTTTTTCTGTGCAAATTTCTCATGTAGTTTCTGTCTCCTTAAGAACCCTGGCAGATACTGAGTGCTTCTAGAATTGTCTTTTGTGACTAGGATTATCTGAGCAGGGACTTTAGGATGCCCTTAGGATACTGGGAAAAGCACACATAATCGGTTCTAACTTATATCCTTGTCATCAAAATTCCAGGAGTACCTGGGTCTAATAGCAGAACATTTGATGCTAATGAATGGGTGTCATGTATTATTGGATATTAAGAACCTATCATGAAGAGGTGTGTTGTTTTAAAAAACAAACAAACACAAAACACTGGATAAGATGCCAGGGGAAATGTTTATTTCTAGGTCTGTCCTTGTCACCTCTCTTGGCGAAAGCCCCTGCTGCTTATATGGAATGAATGGAAGAAATTGAGCTGGGGGGTGAGAAGGATGTTGTAATGAATAAGCTTTGTTCATTCCTTTTGAGATGAACCTATGGATCCCATCATCTACTCCCATTAAACTGGTGGACACTCCTCTAAGAATTTAAAATGCAAAATATTCTCTGTCTTCACTATTTATCCTGATGACAGCTAGGTGACCCAAGTTATGTAGCTTGTCCTTAAAATTGAGCATTATAACAAATAGAGGGTAGGGCAAAAGTAGATTTGCAGTTGCTCATTAGGAAAATAATACAATCCTATATAATAAAAATCTAATATGCTAAGTGTCCGGTCAGCCAGTTAGCTATTCAACCAATCAAAACGTAATATGCTAATGATATGCTAAGGCTGCTCAACCGCTCTCTATGATGTGCACTGACCACCAGGGGGCAGACAGTCGACTGGCCGACCAGTCGCTATGATGTGCATTGACCACCAGGAGGCAGACGCTCCAACTGGTAGGTTAGCTTGCTGCTGGGGTCTGGCTGATTGGGACTGAGCGAGATGGGCCAACACGCCCTGGAGCCCTCCCATGGTACTTCCCCAGCTGGCCAACCTCCCGTGTCCCTCCCTGGCCCCAATCTTGCACTGGTGGGGTCCCTTGGCCTGGCCTGTACCCTCTTGCAATCCAGGACCCCTCAGGGGATGTTGGAGAGACAGTTTGGGCCCAATCCCGCAGGGCAGGCCGAGGGACCCCACTGGTGTACAAATTCATGCACCGGGCCTCTAGTAATTAATAACAATGCAAGAATAAACTCTGTGTTTTGCACACTCACAACTGTAAACCTACTTTTACCCCACTCTGTACAGCACAGTAGCCGAAAGGTATAGTGGAGTGATTTTTGTAAATGACATGACACAGTTACATTCTATCTTTTCAGGGTATCACGAACAAAATATATCAAAGAATGAACTTACTAAGATACGTAGGTGACATATATCAAAGAATGAATTTCCTAAGGTATATATGTGACATTTTGAGGAAACTGTAAAATGAAAATACTGTATCAGTTATCTGTTTCTGTATAAAAATGGACCACAAATCTTAGTATCTTAAATCTGGCACAATTATTAATTATCTTACAGTTTCTGAGGGTCAAGGAATTTGGGAGAAGCTCAGTTGGATATTTCTGCCTTGAAGTTTCTTATGAGGTTGCAGTTAAGATGTTGCCTGGGGTTATAGTTATCTGAAGGCTTGACTGGGGCTAAAGGATCTGATTTCAGGATGGCTCACTCACATGACTGATGGTGCTGGCTGTGGACAGAGGAGGCCACCGTTCCTTGTTAACTGGACCTCTCCATAGGGCTGTTGGTGTGTTCTCACAACACGGTGACTGGCTTCCCTCAGAATGAGTAACCCCAGAGAGAAAGGACAAAGTCTTAGCAGTCACTGTCACTTCTGCTATATTCTGGGGTAGCTCAGAACAACTCTGATAGAACGCTGGAGAAGTCCACCAGAACATTCATATCAGGAGGTTCAGATCCCTGGAGGCTGGCTACTGCCAGTGCTTAGGGAAGAGATGAATAAACAAAAGTACAATGTGTCTAGATGGGAAGACCAATACTCTTAGAAATGTCAGTTCTTCCTATATTTATATGTAAATTTAATGCTGTTACCTATCTAATTAATCACCTACTTTTTGGTCAAGGATGTTGAAAAAAATGGCTATATTAGTTCATCTGGAAAAATAAATGCATTAGACATATAAGGTAGTTTTTGAAATTTGAAAAAGGGATCATTTAGTAATGGGATTTGCTCTGTTAAACTGTTAAGTTTTTTAAAAGTTATAGTAATTAAAACAATGTAGTGGTGCTGGATCAGGAATGATTTAATAGCCTAGTGAAAATTAATGGTTGTAATAAAGAATCTGACTTCATGTTTGATGTTAGACTACTGACGGTGCAGCCCTAACACTCTCAAAAAGGCAGTCAAATGAAAATAAGGTTATAGAGTGGGCTCGTATCCATTGTGACTGGTCTCCTTATAAGAAGGGGATATTTGGACATAGTCATACAGAGAGCATGCCATATGAACATGAAGACAGCCATCTACACACAAGGAGAGAGGCCTGAGGCACATTCTTCCCTTAAGGCCCTCAGAAGAAACCAATTCTGCCAATATCTTGATCAAAGATTTCTGGCCTTTAGAATGGTGAGATGATAAATCTGTAGTTTCATCTACCCAGCTTGTTGTGCTTTGTTACAGTAGACTCAGCAAGCTAATACAAACTCAAAACCAGCATTCTTTCTCTGTCCTCTTAAGCCATGCTTGGACCTGCTTTAGAGTCTCTTGTGCTCTGTACAGAAAGCTTTATTATGTAAATAAACTAGGGGCCCAGTGCACAAATTCATGCACCTTGAAAGGAACTGTGGACCTCGAGCCTGTAGTGGGCACAGGGGTGGGTCTTGGCCCATCCTCTGCGCCCCTGCCCAGCCCCTCCTGCCACGGCCCCCGGTCCCCTCTCTGCCAGCAGCCCTGCTCCTGCTGCCGCCACTCCCACGTGCTGATGGCGCCAGCCCCACTCGCACCTGCAGCTGGTGCTGGAGTTGCCACTCACACCTGCTGCTGGCATCTGGTGCCAGGTGCTGGCAGTGGGTGCAAGCAGCTGGTGCGAGCGGGGCTGGTGCCGGCAGCAGGTGCGAGCACCGGGTGGGACCATGGCACACAGGAGCAAAGAATTTTCAGAAACCACCAGAGGCTCACCCTGATGACAGCAACTGGCACCCCACCTAGGTCTGGTGCCCCCACTCACCTCCACTATCCTGCTGCAGCCAATGCCTGCCATGTTCTGTGCACGCCCCCTCGTGGTTAGCACACGTCATAGCGATTGGTTGTTCAGTTATGGTTGTTCTGCCATTTGGTCTATTTGCATATTAGCTTTTTATTATATAGGATATTTTTTTATCCTCCTGGGACATGTGTGTGTGTTAATCATCAGTTTCAACTTCTGAATTAGATTTTGTGTGTGTGTGTGTGTAGGGCCTGTGTCTCCATCCCATCTCTAAGTGACTACAAAAGGAGTCCAGCTCTAACTGGTTTGGCTCAGTGGATAGAGTGCTGGCCTGCAGACTCAAGGGTCCCGGGTTGGATTACGGTCAAGGGCATGTACCTTGGCTGCGGGCACATCCCCAGTAGGGGGCATGCAGGAGGCAGCTGCTCGATGTTTCTCGCTCATCAATGTTTCTAACTCTCTATCCCTTTCCCTTCCTCTCTGTAAAAAATCAATAAAGTATATTTTAAAAAAATTTCTTCAAAAGGAGTCCAGTTAGAGAACCACTTGTGCCCTGGCCAGTGTGGTTCAGATGGTTGGAGAAACATCCCAAGTGCCCAAAGATTGCAGGTCCAAGTCCAGTCAGGGAACCTGCCTAGTTTGCAGGTTCAGTCCCTGGTTGGGGCACGTATGCAAGGCAACCAATTGCTGTTTCTCTCTCACATTGGTGTCTTTCTCTCTCTGTCTATGTCTCTCTTTTCTTCTTTCCAAAATCAATAAACATTTCCTTGGGTGAGGATTAAAAACAAGCAAACAAAAAAATTGAAGACCCACATGTTTGGAGACGCAGCAAATACAGTGGTTAAGAACTTGTCCTGGAGCCAGATGCCTAGGTTCAAATCAGCTCTACCATTTCCTAATTCCATGACTTAGGATAGTTCATTAATTTTCATAGTTTGTAGTTTTCTGGTCTTTATAATAGGGATCATAATAGTAATACTTCATAGGGTTGTTTGAGAATAAAGTAGCTAACTTTTTGAAGTGTTAATAAAAGTATGCTACCTATAGTTAGCACTTCATTGAATTTGTTAAAGCTATAAAAACATAATAAACAAAACATTTCAAACCAGTGAATAAAATTAAGGATTATTCAATAATAAATGTTTAATTTTTCAAATAAATTTGAAGTGATTAAGGTAGATATTTTACATTGTACATACTTCCATATACAGAAACAATTTCCGGATAGATTCACTATGTCATATTAAAAAGAGAACCATAAAACTAATAGAGAAGAGTAAGTAAATATTTTTATTCATATAGTTCCATTCTTTCATAAATAATATATGTGTATGAAATATTTATAAAACAAGAAGTAGGAAAGTAAAATATATATACTAGTGTATGTGTATATATATATAGTCAGTCAGGGGGTGGGATGAAGACTGGCTAGATGCCTACCAGTCCTGCTTCCTTTTCTTAGAAAAGCAGGAAGACTACATTTCTCAGGTCCCTTTGTGTCTGGGTGAGACCTGGGAGAAAGAATGTAGACTAATTGAAGGTTTGTGAGGTCTTCCATCCTCTCTCATTCTCCTGTACATCTGCTTACAAACGAAGGACTCCGAGAAGGCAAAGCTACCCGTGAGGAATGGCTCACCTCAGAGCCAGCCAGGAGAACTGTATTGTTCTTGAGATGAAGAAGAAATAAACGTTCACGGTGGTAAGCCACTGATATTTTGAGGTTGTTTGCGAGTAGCATTACATAACTTAATAATCTGGGGGGTGGAGAGATCCATTCAAATAGAGCGAAATCATGTTGCCTTATAGAACCAATCTTCTTCGTACACCAAGACATTGCGAAGTAGTAGTTAATTGCATAAACACTACTGCCAGGTTAAAGATAGCTATGCTGTTGAGCTGACCATCACTAGTTGGGAGTACAAACATACAGTAATTTAAATGGAATATTTATGACCTACTGTCATAAAAATGGACGGTCTGAGGGCCATTCTGGCAGGAGGGATTGGGAACAGCAATGCAACGTAGGGAGGCGATTCCACCTTTTGCGAAAATTAAAGAAAGTCAAGGTCTCTCTAGAACTTTAGTTGGGGAAGACCCCAAATCAGAAGCCATTAATAAATAGATTGTAAGATTTTACTATATAATTTTTTAAAAAATATATTTTTATTTCAGAGAGGAAGGGAGAGGGAGAGAGAGATAGAAGCATCAATGATGAGAGAGGATCATTGATTGGCTGCCTCCCTCATGCCCCTCACTGGGGATCGAGCCCGCACCATGGGCATGTGCTTCCAACCAGAGTCAAACCTGGGACCCTTCAGACCGCAGGCTGACACTCTATTCACTGAGCCAAACCAGCCAGGGCTTCTATATCATTTTTTAAAGACTTCATGGCAAAATCATCATAGCAACATTAAAAAATAATTGACAGTCTGGCTGGCATGGCTCAGTGATTGAGTGTCTACTTATGAACCAGGAAGTCACAGTTCAATTCCCAGGTCAGGGCATATGCCTGGGTTGCGGGCTCAATCCCCAATGAGGGGCATGCAGGAGGCAGCCAGTCATTGATCCTTTCTCATCACTGATGTTTCTCTCTCTTTTTCCCTCTCCCTTCTGCTCTGAAATCAATAAAAAAATAATTGACAAACTGGGAAAAATGAATAATAGATAACTAAGGTTACTATCCTTAGTAGAGAAAAATGCTTGTAAATCACTAAGAAGAAGCTCAATACCTTAATGGGAAAATTGGTAAGAAAAACCAAAAACAAATATTTCACATTCACTCACACACAAAAATGCTATTGACCAACAACCATGGGATAAAATGCTTACTCTCATTTATTATCAAAGAAATACAAATGATGATGAAATGTTGTGTTCTAAAACTAAAGATGAAAAATGAATAATTGTCAGTGTTGACATGCGTTAGGAAGCCAGCACTTCATTCATACATTATTTGGGGCTGGTTGTCACAATTCAGTGTTTTCTGATGGGCAATTCGTGCATATCCTTTCAACTATCAGTTTTACTTCTTTCAGTTACACATTCATCCCAAGGAACCAAGTAATTACAGGTGGGGTTGTTTACGGTAGTGAAAAACTGGAAACAGCCTAAAATGCCCAGAGTGATTGATTAAATGAGTAATGGCAGATCCTTATAATTGACTAATAGTAATATGTCAAACAAAATGAGATAGACATTTGTGACTTAATGTAGAAATATTCCCATAATATATTGTTTATAGGTTGGGGAAGGGCACAAGCAGAAATATTTAGAACTCTACATATTATAAATACGAATCTAATAATATAATTATTATAATATATATTAATAATATATATATTCCAAGCTTCCTCCTCCCTTTCTCTCTAGAGCAGTGGTTCTCAACCTTGGCTGCATATTAGAATCACCTCGGAATCTTTAAAATCCTGATTTCTGGGCCTCATCCTCCGGAAATTCTGTTTCTTTGTTACTAATGTCGTGGCCCCACCCCATAACAAAGAAACAGAATTTCCGGAGGATGAGGCCCAGAAATCAGGATTTTAAAAAGATTCCCAGGTGATTCTAATGTGCAGCCAAGGTTGAGAACCACTGCTCTAGAGTCACTTTCTACTAATGTTTTAGTAGGAGGGTTTTTGGCTTGCATCCACTGCTGCGGCACCCATCCTGTTTCTCCACTGTTAATCTGGCCCATGCCTTCATTCCAATCTGTGTTGAGGTATTGTCCCCATTTGGGGTTCAAAGTATTTCTCCAATATAATGTGGATGCTGTCATATGCTGGCATCAGTAGAGGGGTAATACAGGAAAAGAACTGACTACTACACACCAAGAACAATACTGTTGAACTCAAAGAAGAAAGTGACTCCCCTAAGTCAAGATAGAGAAAGGGGATAGCATGTACTTGTCATTTCGTGCATTGAACAGAACTAGGAAGGAAACATTTGCTGGTTGACCAGCTGGCCTGAAGTGTCTTTCCCACGGGAGAGTAAGAGAGAGACATGGAAGGCCGTCCTGGAGAGGACTCAGCCCTTTTCCTCAGGTCTCTCTACTTCCCTGGATGGTTTGGTTGCAGTGTCTTCTCCCCTCTGCTAAAACCTGCTTTGACTCTTGGCAGGAATGTCATTAGTGGAGAGGAGACAAAACTTGGTCTGACAGATTTTAGAGTTAACGGTGCCGCCAAAATAGCTGTCAAAGGAAACCCGGCCAGAATGCCTGGCTCTCATGAAACAAGGAGGGTCATTGGTTCAAAATCTTATTATCCTGGGGTCATGGATATTAGAAAAGGGAAGATGAGCTGCTGGCTCATGTTCCTTGTAACTAAATATATATCTCTTCCCCTAACTCTAACTCATGGCCATGAGAAAGGACTTGACTTTCAATTGAAATGGGCTGCAGGGTGTTCTTTGATGGGGAAAAATAAATAATAAAATATCTTTTTTTTTTTTTTTTTTTTTGGTCTCCTCCATTTTTCCTTAAGGCTTACTTACCACACAAATCTGTTCAGAGAACAACACCATTATGCTCTTGTAGAATTGAGCCAACTCCCGCCCTTGGCTTGGAGTTAGACTAGATGTGACTCAGTGGTTAGGGATGTACAGTCTACTCTGGGTACATTGATGGAAAGGGAATTCACACGACAGAGAATGCTGTTGGGTAATGCTTTTTAGTCACTGGAGCTGTTTTATGATAAATATTGTATTCAGCAGTATGTATTATGCATGCTTTTCACAAAATGTCTGCAAACTAATCTCTAACAAGCCCAGATGACAGGAAGTACTTCATGCAGGGCAGTGCCAGCTCGTAGACACGCTGAAATTCAGTGCAGGCAGGAGCTCGCTTGCAGACAGAGAGCAAAGGGTTTCACAAATGGGATAATGATCGTCTTCAATGCCAAATGCATTTTCACTTACCCAAGGTCCTAAAGTGCTTCCTGGTTTGTCCTATTCTTCAGTGTTAAAAGTATTAAAATGAAGCCGAGAGAGGTTAAGGGATTTTCTTCAGTCTTCCAGAAAATCTAGTGCAGGCAAGACTGTGACATCATATGCATCTAACTCCCCAGTAGGCATCTAGCAATCCTTTTTGCCCCCCTAGCCCACATCAAGGAAGTTGCAGGGGTGCTGAAGTGATTATAAATGTCATGATGCCCTGGCAGGTGTGGCTCAGAGTCTCTTGTCACTCAAGCCCAGTTTCTATTGTTCACTTCTCCTCCTCCTCCTCATCTTTTAAGTGTTACTGTGTCCCTAGGGCTATGCTTTTTGATTACTTCTTCTGATTCCCCAACAATTTTTTTTAAATGTTGGCTCTTGTCATTTTTCTTTTCTTTTTCCCCCACCACCGTTTATCCCTCCTATACCCTTTTCCACCTCCACCTACCTGATCTTTTCATTATATCATACTGAATAACATTTGGGAAGTCAAGCAACAAATCCGTTTATATTCATGGGTGATAATGTTAAGACTTTTTTTTTTTTTTTACTTTGGGGAAGATACTTGGTTATTTACCAGTACTCAGTGTAATTTCTGGTTTTCTCCGAATTCTGTCTGAACACTAATTATGTGTATGCCCATCCATAATTGCCAGAGTAACAACCATACATCTATTTATATATGTTTCAAAATTTCCCTTATACGGAGAGTCCTGGTTTGGAAGGAGTTTCTGTCCAGACTCCAGGAGGCTGACTGTGATTCTATCTGAATAAACAGCCCATAAGTTTGAGGCTACTGATTTTCATATGCAAAGAGTTAGTCCAAACTTCTCTGGTTCTCTTGGGCAACATCTGACCTCAGACACATGTCAGCACGTGACTCACATGCTGCACTATCGGTAGAAAGTCCGTGTAGTAGCACAGGAAAACTGGAGGTGGGAAGGGAATGGGTGCCCAGAGGGGTATTGATTTTTTCAATGCTGACCTCGGTTGTCTCTGATGAATTCCAGGCTGCTCTACAACATAAAAGAGCACATTTAGAACAGCCAAAACTGAATCCAAACTGGAGTTGAAGGCCGGTCATTTATATGTTTGTTTTGAAGGCTCTCTACTTTTGAAACGAGCCTGTGTGAATTCGTGTGTCACAGATGAGAACCAGTCACCCCTTGGTTTTATGGCTCGTCACTCACCAGCCCTCCAGTCCTCTTTATACATTGGGTTTCTCTTGAGTACCCAGCATAGAGGCACTGATATTCCTTGAAGGAAGACACAAAGGTATGTAAGGGCAGAGTTTTATGGCATTAGTAATACCTTCTGATTGCTTGCAAGGAGGCCTTGTTATGCAGGTCAAAATATCATACAGTATGTTCAGAATTAAAATCTGGCATTAACTTTAATAAAGGAATTCATGTTTTAAAAATTGTTTAAAAGGCCTAGAATGAGACTATTTAAAAGTGCCTATTACTGCAAGATGTATAATTGGGTAACAGCGCATGTCCTGAAATGTCTTCGTCACATCAATGCTCTATAAACTTTGCATTTTTACCCCCAAAAGACCCACTAGGAAGAGTAAAGGTTTGTCTTGATTGACTCTGTTAGAGTTATTTCATTCAGATGAAAATCTAAGTGGGACATTCTACTCTGGTGAATCTAATTGCCACATGGAAAATAATAAAAATTTGTGGAGCATATTTTCTCTTCCTTAAACCATGCTTAGTCTAATCTAACATGGAATCACTTAAGTATCACTTTAAAAGTTCATATTCAGGTTTGTTTACATTTGATGAGATTCAGTTCAATTCATTAAACTTCTTGAAGCCTCATATATTTAGTCTATGATATAAGGTGAGAACATGGAAAGTCATTGAGATCCATACAAATCCAGCTATAAAATGCTCATATTTTAAAGAAATGGTTGTATAAAAACCTAAGTAAACACAATGCATTGTAATTGTTCCTGGAATTAGCTGAGCCCCTGCCTTCAAGGATCTCACTTTCTGGTTTCAGAAATAAACAAAAAATGTATTACAATAATAATAATAATAATAATAATATGAAATTAAGCAAACATTTTGGAAAGGTACAAGCCATATGCTGTGGGAAGAATAAGGAGAGGGGTCATGTCCAATTTCATGCATCAGGCTGTATGTCAAGGTGATGGTGACATTTGAAATGAGTACTAAAGGGTGCATAGGATTTTGATAGCTCAAGAGAGAAATGAGGAAAAAAAAGAATTTTCATCAGGTGCAGACATAATCATGTAGAGATGGAAAAGTAAAAACCCCCACAAAAACCTAGAGAATATTGTTCCATTTTTGTTGGAACCCAAGATACATGCCAAGAAGTAAGTTTGAAATATTGCCAGAGGCTCTCTTGTAGAAAACCTTAATAGTCACATTGGGAATTCAAATTGATTCAGTGGGGAAAAAAGCTATGAAAGGTTTTTGAATAGAAAACTGAAAAGGATAGGAACATTATTCTGGCTAGGATTTGGAGAAATAAAATTGGGAGGTAAGAAATAGTTAGAATAAAGACAAACAGAAGGAACCAGACTAGCAGTACCATTTATTCATTAAGAATATTTACTGAGCATGCACTAAGGGCTAGACACTGTTATAGGCATTCTCTGTTTCTTGTTGGATATAATAGAGATTAAGTGTATTCATTAATTTTAAAAAATATCCATTTAACTCTTAGAGGGATAATAGAAGATGCCTTTAGTATGCACTTTTTGAGGACAAGCCTTATTTCAATATTCTCAATAGAAGAAAGGGGATAAGCTCTGAGTGAGCAATAATAAAACTTGAAATAAAATCCATCTAAACCAAGAAGGAATGTTTTATAAAGGATTCTTACTGGCTGATAGTTCTAATAGCTTGATGAGAGAAGAGGGTTTTTTTGTTGTTTTCTTTTTTTACTTGGCCTGTGTGTGTACCTCAGCCTATAGGGAACATAAAAACAATCTCTTAGTTCTGACTTTAAACAGATTTCTTTCAATGTGGTCGATGGTGCAAACAATCGCCTAGCAGATTTCTCAAAATAAGGTTCATGGGTTGATGAATCAGTGTATCTAGAAAGAGTGGATTTGTACTTCCAGTTGCAAAAGACCTTTGTTCCCATGGTAACAAGAAATAAAAACAAATAATATAAAAATCATGCTTTTCTATCAGGTTATGAAGTAAACAATGAAGCATTGATGAACAGAATTCCTGAGAGAGAAGTCCCTTGCAGATGATCAAATAGATTCATACCCTAGGAAAGTGCCAGTATGTCCAAGTGGAGCCATTGATTGGACAGTATATGAGACTAGAGGCCCAGTGCACAAATTCGTGCATGGGTGGGGTAGGGCCGGTCTGCCCTGATGGGGGGGGGCTGATTGGGGCCAGCTAGCTGGGGGGAGGGACCTTGGGCAGTTGGCTGGCCTGCACCACCCTGATCAGGGTTGGGGTTGCGGGGAGTCGATTAGGGGCAGGGCCGCCCGGGGGAGAGGAGCTGAGGGTGGTTGGCCAGCCAGCCCGCCCCCTGGTCGAACTCCTGGTTGAGGGGACAATTTGTATATTAGCCTTTTATTATATATGATATTGCAGGGATGAAGCTAAATCTTTTAATGACTGTGTGGTGGAATAAAATGGAATCTATACAAAATCAGATTCAGTCTGAAAATAACATTCCTTTGCTATACCCTTTCCCCACCAAAATTTTTGCCAAGAATGTATAGAAGAGAGGCTAGAAAGCAGGTAATGTTTTTGCACAGTCTTGTACATTTTCACATTATTTTGATTATGGCTCTTCTGCATTTGAATTCAATGATGAGCCAAAACTGTCTGAAAATGTGACCCAGTCCCACTCCCATTTCAGATACTGTTAAGATCAAAGGGGTTGATTTCTGATAGTATTGCAGGAAGTTGGAAATTGGGCTCGTGGAGTGAACTCAGTCTAATTAAAACTGCAGCTCAGCCCAAACTCAGCTCAACTCTTGGAGTAATGTGAATGCTTAATCTTCCACCAAAGCCTTCAGACATAGAAAAAGACTTTCATTTCCTGAAAATAAAACATTATATTTCATTCTTCACTGTCTTTTCATACACAATGTCCAGAATACAATAAAAAATTATGAGATATATGAAGAAGTAAGCCTGGGGCCTGGACCTTACCTAAATCAGAATCTGTTGAACTACTAATTGGAAGAAAATGCTAAAATGGAGGAGGTTGCATGCAATAGAAAAGAAGAAACATAACAGAGTGAAAGACTAAAGATGGTTCTCTGTTATCAATGCTGGGGAGGTGAAGTGATTTAATGAAGGAAGTGAGAAGCATCGCAGGTTGCATATGAGAAGAAGGAGGGTATAAACTAAGAGAAACATATTGATTTCTTTATTCCTTGCAAAATAGTCTCCTCTTTTGTGAACCAGAAGTAGAGCTTGTTGGAAACTCCCGACTCAATCCATAGAAGTTCTAATCTGCTCTTGCAAGTTTGCAAGAATAATTTGATATTTCAAATGTTGCTTTTCTTAAAGTGCCTTCCTTCTAAATCACGTTAGGCCATCTCTAAAGACCTTGTTAACTGCCCGTATGTTTGCAAAGTTAGTAATTTCTAAAGAAAAAAAAGGAGAAGCCACAAATTATTCCTTGTGGCTAATTGTATTTTATCAAGCTATTAATTTTAATCAGAAAGCGAATGTGATAGGCTGCAAGGAATGGAGAATTAAGCAATAATCATTGATAAGTTGAGAAAAAGAAATCTATTTGAAAAAGCAATGAATATTTTCTTTATCATTGTGTTTAAACAGATGTTCTGCCTATCTGCATTCGCTTTACTTAGTACTTTATCTTTGACCTTTGTTTTGAAGGTATTCATGGAGGAGAATGCCAGTATTTACTGACCTGCTGTGCTTCCCATCTGTCTCAGCAGTGCATGGATACACACAAATTATATTTCCTTTGTATGACTTTGAATGACAGAAGCATAACCAAGACTTCATAGACATTGAATAATCAGATATTATCTATCTGGTCCCAGAATAAACTATAAGATCACCTTACATCTGGATAGTTTATGCTAGGAACAGGTGCTTTCAAACTGGAAATCAGGATTTCTAAACAGTTTTTTGTTGGCCTGCACATTTGGTCGTTTTGTTATTAACTTCCTCTGCCTGGACAGGTGGGTGGTGATAGAAAGAGCAACAGTAATTATTTGTGATATGGGTTGGTTGTTTAAACTGTGCTGTCAAATGTTTAGTCTCAGGTGTCCGTTCATGACTGGGGGTTAAAAGCTCAATCTGAAAAGAGCTTCCGCTATGTGGCATTTGTTTCATTGTTCAAAGAGCTTGCTAATTTTCCAAGTGGATAGGGACATGGAGCAGATGAAAGTATCTCTGATAAGATGTATTCCCACATCTCTTAAATAAAATGGTATTGCTTTCCCATAGAAGGCTTTAGATATCAATTTCTTAGTTGAAATAGGTAGGAGACATTGCAGCTGTAGATTGTTTAAACCAGAAATATTAAAAAGTCAAGGGTCCACCCTCAAGTTATAGGTGATATCTAGTGGCTCTGGCCAATTATATTTTGGGAATATTTCCAAGATGGCCTAATGATATAGTTCATTGCATAAATGAATTTAAGTTCTTAATTCGTACCTTATCTCTGACAGGTAGGTTGGGTATATAAACTTCCTCCATTAGAAGAGGGGGGAAAAAACCCTGGGCTAGTGTTAATCGATATCAGTTTTATATAACTTGGGCATAATCTTCCTGAAGACTGATTTGTTTGATAAAAGTGGTACAATGAAATAAATCCCTGATGTCTTCCTAATATATTTGTCTCTGTAAAATCTAGCATGGACAGCATAAAGGGTATATTTATTGTCTATTGATGCATGAAAAGTTATGTCACAACTCAGTGGCTTAAAACAGCGAACATATTGTCTTACAGATTCAGTCAGGAATGGCTTAGATGAGTGGTTATAGCTCATGGTCTCTGTTAAGCTTCACTCAAGATGTTGGCTGGGGCTTCTGTCATCTGAAGGCATAACTGGAGTTGGAGACCTCACTTCTAAGAAATTTTAGAACTGAAATATGTAAGGCATGAAATAAAAACTCACTGGTTGGGCTCAACAGCTGACTGAAGAGGACAGAGATTGGTAGAGTTGGTTACAAAGACAGGAAGGTTCTCAAAAGGTATAAACTTCCAGTTATAAAACAATCAGATCCTGGGGATGTCACGTGACTATAGTGAATAACACTGCATTGTATATTTGAAAGTTGCTAAGAGTTTATTGTAGAAGTTCTCATCACAAGAAAAAAATTGTGACTATATGTAATAATGGATGTTAATGAGACTCATTGAAGTGATGATTTCACAATATATCCAAATATCAAATCATTATATTGTACACCTGAAGCTAATATAATGTTATATGTTAATTATATCTCACTTAAAAAACCATGACCCAACCATATGCTATCTTTAAGAAATTGATTTCAATGACAACTAACTCCTAAAAGGCCGATATTTATACTAACTCTTCCCCCGCAAGAGAAATTGACTTCAAATATAATTATGTAGGTAGGTTGAACTTTAAAAAATGAAAAACGTATGATGTAAACACTAATCAAAAGAAAGGTGGAATGGCTATACTAATATGCTACAAAGCAGATGCCAGAGTGAAGAAATTTACTAGGACAAAGAGAAGCATCAGATAATGACAAAAGAGTCATTGAATAAGAGAATGTAATAATCCAAAGTGTATGAATCCCAAATAACAGAGCTTTAGAATTCATGGAGCCAAGATGACAGAACAAAAGAAAAATAGATAAACCTACAGTTATCGTTGGATATTTCAACATTCCTATGTTAATCACTGGTAGGACCAATAGGAGGAAAATCAGCAGGGATATAGAAGAACTCAACACCAGTGCACCTGAGTTACTGTACTAAAATGGGCTTCTCATAGACAAGTCTTCTCATAGACTTGTTGATCCTTTTTAGAATTCACCCTGACAATCTCTGTCTTTTGACTGGTATGTTTAGACTCTTTACATTTGAAGAGGTTATTCATACAGTTGGATTAATATCTACCATGTTTTTAACCGCGTTGTATTCATTCATTGTGTTTATTTTTTGTTTCTGCTTCCTGCCTAACTTCACTGGTTTTAATAGAACATTCTATATGATTTCATTTTATCTTTTCTTTTAGCGTGTCAGTTGTACTTCTTTAAAAATTTTTTGTGGTGGTTCTAAAGGGTCCATACATTTTTAATTAACCTAAGTCCACCTTCAAATAACACTATATTGCTCCTCTCCTCTGCACATCATAAACCAAAGAGCAAGTGGGACTGAATGGGACTTTTCCATGAAGAGATTATCTTTCTTCCACCTCAATCCACTCTGCCCTCCAGCTACTTATCCTTAGAAGCCTGGATTTAGTACAACAGTTAATTTGCAATTGTCCTTCAGTTTGTTTTTTTTCACTGATGTCTGCATGCTTCAAGCATTTTCACATTTGCTTCTGATTCTTCTATGTTTTCGGTTGTCCATGGTTTATTAATAATACTGTAGCACAGCAGAAAGATTCAATTGTCTCTATGTGGTGTTTTGAAATTCATCCCAGCTGTAGGCTGAGTGACCTGTGGGTTGGGCAGACTCACAAAGTCCAAGAGCTTCAGCATTTCCTTCTTGTCAGGATCAGCTTCAGTGACCTCCTGATCCAGGGCTGAGACCTCAGGAACATAATTCTCTCTCCTCTTCCTGCAGCTTGATGGAGATCTCTCTCACGGGGCCTCTCTGAATCTGCTTCATCAGATGTGTGCCAGAGCCCGCTATCTTGTTGCGGAGCTTCTTGCTGCAGAGAATGGCATCTCCTCGCACACGTGCTTGTTGGTGTGGAAGTCTTTACCCAGGAGCACGTGGCACATCTCGAGGATGACCGGGTCCTGGTGCGAACGTGGCCCATCTGGTAGGTCTCTGGAACTGCTTCTGATTCTTAAAGGTAACAAGTCTCTTTCTCAAAACACATTTTCACACAACTACATCTTAAAAGATTAGGATGAGGCGTGAAGAGAACATCTGAGTTGCTGGCTGTGTTCTATTTCTGACCTGGGTAAAGCTTACATAGGTGTGTTTACGTTGTAATAATTCATTTATGATTTGTGCATTTTTTCAGATGTATGTCATGCTGCAATTTGAAAAGGTTATAGAGTAAACGTACAATGGAAAATAGCATAAGATTTTTAAAATGGAAATTTATACTACTTCTTCCTCACATAGGCGGACTGTAATTGTGATATGAAAGAATAGAGTGTCTTGCAGATGCCTTGACAAATATTTCTCAGTTTAAAAAGGCACAGGTTCCAGAATATCTCTTCTGTTGGAATTAATCATGGGAGCCCCTGAACATATTGCAAATTAAGTCTGATTCTGCCTGTTTTCCAGACTCTGCAAGCTTGTTCTCCTCAAGCCTTGCTTCCCAATGGCAGACTCTCAGAGTCTCTTGAACAAATTCCTAAGCAGGAGGCAGTTAAGGAGCTTTAACCTAACATTTTGGGATTCAGAATCTCTTTGTTCCTGCTGTTATTCTGGCTCTGCTCCTGTGTCACAGTTCTGCAAACTTTACTGCTGTCTTGCTTATTGTGCTGAAGTTCTGACTTCATGAACTTGACTCTCTGTAAGAGGGTAACTGCCTTTTTCATCTCCATTTCCCCCTGTTTCCCTAGGTGCCGGCATTATGTATCTAAATCCTGGTCTGGTGTCTGGGCTCTTGCTACCACCTAGCAAGCTATCTTGATCCAACAGTTAGTTGTTGTAGGTTTCAAGGTGGTATCTATGCATATTGTACCTGTTGCCTTTCCTGCCAGTGTTTCCTCAGGTAACCTTTGTTGGCTTTCATTGTCCCTGACATTGATTGCTATTCTCTATTTCCACCCGTTGTCTGTTTCCATATAGACTTTTCTAGAATATCCATTTGTTGGACTTCTTACCAGATCCCACCCGGGCATAGGATTTATGAATAGAGAATATTATAAATGGAAGGACAGAATCTCAAGAGTATGCATATACAAACCTTTCCTTTTATAGAGGAGGAGACAGAAGTTCAGATAAGTTAAATATATATATATGAGAGATACTTTCAGATATTACTAAACCAGGATAATATTTTAAAAATCCTCCTAGAAGTGTTTTCCTTTATGGTAATCTGCTTTCTGGTCAAGAAGGGGCCTAACTGTGTGGACTGGAAGGCAGACTCCAAGAGTTCTTTGCTCCAGCAAGATCTGAAGAAAACAGCCAGAGTGCCCAAGTCCCAGAGGGCTTGTAGAAATTTCCAGAGAACTGGTGGTTTGGCAGAGGCATGGCACAGAAAGGCGACATTTGGGGACTTGAACACTAGAGGCTTTGTTAGGGGCCATGAATGAGTAGCTGGTGCCAGCAGATGCTCAGATGACCAGATGGGAACTTATTTATGCATTCATTGGCTGATTTTTGTAATTTTTGTATGTGTCCTGACTGGGGACCGAACCCTGAACCTTGGCCTATTGGGATGATGCTCTAACCCAGGGGTCCTCAAATTTTTTAATCAGGGGGCCAGTTCACTGTCCCTTAGACCGTGGGAGGGCCAGACTATAGTTTAAAAAAAAAACTATGAACAAATTCCTATGCACACTGCACATATCTTATTTTGAAGTGAAAAAACAAAACGGAAACAAATACAGTATTTGTATTTACATGTGGCCCACGGGCCGTAGTTTGAGGACCCCTGCTCTAACCAACTGAGTTACTACGTCAGAGCCAAGGTTACCTAGACTTAATGACAAAACTCTCTGACAGAGCCAGAACATATCTCTTCCCCCAGGCACTTTAAACCAAGATTGGAACCATATAGTCTAACTTCCAGGCTAGTATTTTTGTATTATACTCCACTCTATCTATTTCAACTTCTGTTTACTCTTACCATTTTTTCTTTTAATTGAGATTTCTTGTAAAATTGGATAACAAATAGGAAGATAGAGGCAAATGTGTTTCAGAACCATGGTAGTAGAAATTTTTATTTGGTCTTTATAATAGTGGCTTTTCTAAGTGGGTATAATTGTCAGAGATGTGGAAATTACCTTGGCTATATACCTGTGTTGTCTGCAGATTGACCCAAGCTAATAATTTTCTACTGAGTTTCCATTGCAGTGGTTTTGAAATGGGGTGGCTGCCCAGCTCAGAGCCCTGCACAATTGCCACCTTCCCAAGAGATCAGCATCATTTGATGAGGATTTATTAAACAAAGGGCTTGAAATTATTGTGGAGCTACACCATATGTTATCCCATACTTGTGAAATTTGCTTCTTCTGGCATGCTGTTTATGCACCCTTTTGCTGAAATAGATGAGATTTTATAGATTTCAATATACCCCTTACTCTGAACCTTTAAATAAAAATAAATGCTTGTGTATCTCCATGTTGGGCTTCACTTAAGTTTGAATTACCAAATTGCCATTCATAGACGGATCCCTTCTATTGAGCCCCCGAACCTGTGGGAGCCTAACCAGGCATACACAGAAAATATAACAATGTAGTCCCTGAATGAAAAGAGCAGTGCAGGGAAATGAAATCAGGCAGAAGCCCATCTGGCTGTCCCGCACAACAGTGTCTGGGATGCCTCTCAGGTGTAGGAATGCGCCTGAGTGGAAATGTGAACACTAAATGCTTATTTCCTGCCAGTCTTCTTAATTCCTCTGGGCCTTGGAAGAAAATAAACATTGGACATGCCTCTCAGGAGTAGAATCCATCTGGTTTGAGGAACATGACGTTATCGCTCAGCAGACCTGGACGATTTTAAACTACAGCTGTAGGAAAACTTGGGTGGAATACTGCCAGCCAGACCCAGAAGGAAAGAGACATGTCATGCAAGTCAAGCGTTTGTCATCCTTTCTTGTTGAGCCTGGGCCGAATGACTCCAGGCTTGTAGTGACCACATGTGCTGATTTCAAGGATCTTACCCTGCATTAGGTAATTAATAGATTACTGCATACTGGTTGGTCTCCAGGCTAAACCATTATTCAGTTCCATGAAGAAAAACCCAACAGTTGTGCTTGCACTGGTTTGTAAAGAATGCCGGCTCTTCAAAGAAATAGATCCACATTTATCAGACTCAGTTGGGACGTTTCCTTAATATCTGAATGGCCCATCCCAATCTGCTGGGTCAGAATCCCTGGAGGTGGGGGATCAACGGGTATAGGGTGAGGATCCTTCTCGGGCAAAGGACAGTAGAAACACACAAAGTCAAATCATTACCACCTCATTCTCGTGCTCTTACATGGTCTGATGTTTTATAGTGTCCTTCGACATTCACAAGTATATTCTCATTTAATCCTTTCAGCAATCATATGAAGCAGGGAGAATAGATGCTCAAGAATTGTATTAGTCTTTTTTTCTGGTCCACTTAAACTCGGTTTCACCCTTCTAGTCTATCCTCCACAGTTCAGTAAGAGAATTCTTTTTAACATGTACATTTCATCAACTCTATTCCTGCTCAATTATTTTTTTAAATGACTCCCCATTACCTTGAGCATAAATTGCACCTTCTGCCGAGGACACAAAATGTCATTGGTGATCTGGTCTCTGGGAACCTCCCCGGCCTTATCTGCCATGTTCCCCTCATCATAGATGAAGCTTCAACAACACTGACTGCTCTTTTGCCCTACGCACACCATAATGCACCTCACAAATTCAGTCTGCATCTCCCTCCCTACAGCCTACATGCTTGGTTAATCCTGACTCATTCAGTTAAGTCTTCCCGTAATGACTATCTTGATTCCAGCAGGCAGGCTTAGGAGTTTCTTTCATTTGTATATAGTTCCTGTTTTAGTACTTGACACACTTTCCCATTAGCTTTTAAATGTATGTTTCTGTACTGTAATGCAATCTCTTTTAGGGCAGAATCTTTGTGTTCCCAGGCTGAGACCAGAGTCTGGAATATGAATGGGTGGATGGATGGATGAATAAAGGGGTTTTGATTCTAGCTACCAACTAGCCACAGTGACCGGCTCTGCTGAGGTGATCGACCTTTCCAGTGTCATTCAACCTTTTCAGTTTCATTAGGTTCCTTTGTATTCAATTCCCATCTTGACAGCACCTACATTTCTTGCTAAGTGTACTCTCTCTCCCTCCCTCCAGCTCCCTTTCTCTTCTCTCCTGCCCCCTCTACTTCCCTCCTTCCCTCTCTCTACTCTTCAACATCACTCTATTGTTTATAAAACTAAGCATCTTCATTGTCCTGATATTTTCCTAGATCTCATTTATGGATCATTTAAGCAGCAGTTATGCAGGTTATATGGCTATGTTTTGCCAATAGAGAACTTAGTTTGATGAAGAGGGTGGTGGTTCCATGTCTGATATTCTGGAATCCTGTTTACCACATGCAAGGGACACTTGTTATATAGTCTCTCTACCTAGAATTCTTTGAAAAACATGACTATATTTGGGGATTTTTTGCCACATTCAACCTTTCCAGTTTCATGAAGTTCCTTGTATTCAATTCCCAGCATGTGTCCTGGGCTTCATCTGCTAGATACCTGCCTGCTATGGACTGAATTATATCCTCCCCAAACCCATAGGTTGAAGCCCCAACCCCCAATGAGACTGTATTTGGAGATAGGATCTTTACGGGGTAAGGAAGGTTTACTGAGGTCATAGGGTGGGGTCCTAATCTGATAGAACTGCCTTCTAAGAGGGAGAGATTTTCCTCTCCCTCTCGCTCTCTGCAAGCACCTGGAGGGAAGGCCATGTGAACACACATTAAGATAGAACACATATGCAAGAAGCCAGGAAGAGAGCTCTTCCCAGCAGCTGAGCCCTGGTAGAATCTTGATCTTTCCAGCCTCCAGAACTATAAGAAAATAATTTTTTCTTGTTTAAACCACAGTCTGGTGCTTTGCTGTGGCAGACGGAGCAGACTGATACACTGCCCTATGCTTGCCTTCGGAAATGAGCTTCTTGACCTCCACACAGAATCTGTTTAGTTGGAGTGGGAAAGGGACACAACTTTCAGAGGGTCACTAGATTCAAGGTCATGTTCTTGGCACAGAAGTAGCATTGAGGCTGTCTGCCATTATATTTGCAGTGAATTCTAGTTTCTGTCAGTAATGCTAGCAGTAGCATCTGGATTTGGGTAGAGGCAATGCCAGTGGAGTCAGTTCTGCAACAAGGTTTCAGCCATCATTCTTGGCAGCTTAGCTAGGAATTGGGTTCTCTAGTCCTTCCAGCAAACCCATGGGCTACCCATCATCCTCCCAACAACCCCTTTTGTGCCTCAACAGCGAGAGTCAATTTCATTGTCTGTGATCCATAGGATGTACTGGAGGAATATACGAGAGCAAATCTATGCTAGTGAGAATGCAGGACTTCAGCTTTTGATTGATAAGTGGCTCCACCAAGCTATTGACACAGGATGCTTAACAGAGAAGAGACGTGCACTGTATACTTGTAATACACTGACAAGACATCAATGCAAACGATGTAGAAATTATTTTAGTAATAATTATAACACATGTAGGACACATTCTGACTCGTTTCAGATTTTTTAGTACTTTAAATGCACTCTATTCTCTAATCTTCAAAATAGTTCTGAATGAAACAGCATAAACCCATTGTAAAAATAATGAAAGAGGCAATGAAAGGTTGGAGATATTAAGTAATAAATTTGAAAAGTTATAGGATTCTAGTTGGATGGGAAGCAGAACCCAGGCATCCTGAAGGCATTACACTATATGTTCATAGATTTCTTCTCTTTACCATCATTTGGTTTCACTTTTAAGGTTAATGGGGCCTTCTAGGAATTGCCATTAATTTTTATATTCATAGAGACGCTGCTTCCTATCTTTTATTTCTGCCATTTCATACTGTTCACTGCTTCCAGAAATTGGATCAGATCACATTCTTCTAAAGATTTCCCAGTTTAAGTCTCATCTCTGCTTGTGGCTAACCTGACCCTCCTTTACATTCATAAGCATGTTTGTGCTTGGTATCATGCCATCCTTTCCAAGTGCTATCAATAGCTCCAGGAGAATAATGACTTTTGGAGAGCTGAATTTATTTCCGTGCTTTATCTCCAGCTAGGTGGGCTCGTATTCATGACAGTGTTGTCTCAATGACTCTTTTATAGCTTTTTTTGGGTGGGGGGAGGGAAGGGGGCGCTGTGTTTATTAGCTTTTAGTCTAACAACTTTGATCACTGATTGCTTCGCGAGTGTGTGAGATTCTAATAATTAAAATTGGAAAAATTACATATGTGTAAATATATATAATTCTGATAATTATATCAAGTAATTCCAGAATTCTATGAGAATAGACTCATTTCCTTGTGGAAGTGAAGATAAAGCAGCATATAGATGAAATGCTTGCTTTCTTTTTCTCTCACATTCCACACAAATCCATTATTAAGTCTTTTTTGTCTCTATATGCTACATATGCTTATGTCAGTTGTGGTCCTAGCAGGCAACAGCACACTCGGATCAATATGATTCAAGGGAATGTGTAATGAAAGGACCTTTTTTTTTTTTTTTTACCCCAAAGCTTTGGGCAGGTTTTGGGATCCATGAGAGAGAGTACAGTGCCCTGGGGTAAAAACCAACCCCAGGGCCGCAGGGCAGCCCTCCAGATGTCGAACTTGTATATCCAACTCCTCCTAGGAGGGTACATAGACTGCACATGTCCCCTGAAATTCACGTGTTGAAGCCCTAACCCCTTCATTTCAGGCTGAGGTACGCCTGTGGCATTCCCGGGCTTTGGAGATGCACCGTTTAAAAGTCACAGCTATAATCAGGAAAGGATTTTTGACTAGCTAAGAATGACGGCTTAGTCTCTTAGAATTCTCAAACCTACCAAATATTAAAATGCTTATACTTTAAAAATAAACCTAGTTTTTATTATTTAGTGACTTTGCTTAGCATTTCCAGCAGAGATGGGTACTGGAGTTTGGCAATATTATTTTACATGGGCATTCTCAATTCTCTCTCCTGGGATTCTGGGAGGCTTGGAAACTAGTGAAGAGTATTAAACCTTTAAATTAAGTCCACAGACAGGGCCTGTGACAAAAACTTTATATACCACACCATCTATTTTTAAAAAAAGAATATCTAATTCTATTCGACTCTGTTTATAGCCAAAATAGAGAAAACTTTAGGGGAAAGTGTCAAACCAGAGTATAAAGCCAGCTCAAGTGGTGGCAAAGAAAAGGGTTTCTCAGCATATGTTGAAAGTTATTTTTGACATTTCGATAAATAAGCTCATCTCACATTCTGTGCCCTTCCTTCACTTAATAAGAATTTTAAAAACCCGTCTCCAGAGTTTGCTCTTTTATGCATTATCTAAATTTCAGTTCATTTCTTTGTTACTTTTAGATAAAAACAGGGTGAGGGTGGAAATGCTGCTATTGAATTTCTACACTCATTAAAATAGTTTAAAGCGTAACTCTATTTCTTTGAAAAAGCAATTTGTCACTAAGGTATCTATTTGAAAATACCTTTGACTAATTGTATACAGCTGCCAAAGATCACCTGTAAAGGTGCAGATCTCTTATCAGAAGACCCAAATCATACTCGATGGTGTGGCTCAGTGATTGAGGTAGCTATTATGGTAGATATTAAGGGCTATTTCAGAAGTTTCAAAGGATAGATCCAGGTAGTAAATTAATTTTGTTTGATAGATAGTGCTAACTCATTTTTAAAAAATCAATTAATAGCTAACATTTAAATATTGAAGATTTCATATAAAATATGAATTTCCAGTGTTTTCAAATGTTTTCCACTTGGTAATAATTGTGAGGTACTTCAGATGTAGTGCACCTTATGGGCTCCTCATAATGCCCATTTGCTATTGTTTATATCCAATTCATTTACTTCAGGGGTGACATAGTACATATGGGACATAGTACATATGCGCTTTGCAGGACATATGTTCATTGTCTGAACTACTCAACTAGGCTGTTGTAGCAGGAAAATGGAGCTAGATAGTGCAGAGATGAATGAGTTTTGCTGTGTTCCAATAAACTTTATTTACAAAAAACAGGCCCGAAGGCATGATTTGTGACCTCTGAGTTGTGTAATATGCCTTTCACAGTGGTCATTTGCAACCACTTTTATGAATGAAGCAGGTCTAGCCTAGCTTCATGGAAGTGCCTCTGGATTCTGAGGAGAACAAGGCTGCAAGGGAAAACTAATAAAACGTCAGAAAAGTCTAAAACAAATTTATTATTGGATTTCCTCTTCTACAAAATAACTCAAGAAAGGAAAGTTATTATCCTGATGTATTGAGAGAAAGATCAACATACAAGTCAAGGTGGGTTAGTTTGAGTTTATGTGATGCTGACATGGAACACCAGTTATTTGAAGAATATTCAAGTTGCATTTGTAAATGTTGTATACATACTGGCAGTTTGTTGCTTCTAAATATGAGTGAGAAAACATAGATTTGTTTAAAATTAAGATTAAATGTTGATGTAGCTAGAAAAATGTTTGCTTTAAATAGCAAACTTTCTAGGCACATATACATTATAATTAGATTTATGAAACTTCAGTTTGCAAAGACTCTTTTAGCAGCAAATTTAAGACCCAGAGCAATACCAATTCTTATCTGAAAATGCCATATCTTGAAACTTAGTTTAAAAAATCAAACTAGTGCCAATCATCATAATCCCCCCCAAAAGTATTGTTACTCTCTGATTCTGTAAAATATTATATTATAGGGTTTTTAAAGTTCTGCCTAAATCAGGTAGAAATCTGGATGGTGAACATCAAAATACACATTTTTAAAAACTCCTTCACTAAATTACTCATTTGAAAAATTTGAGAACAGGTGGGATGGAATCAATATTTAGCTATGTGTGAAAGTGACTTGGCAGGACTTACTTTTGCATTTACAATGTCTAGATACAGTTCTCCTGAATTGCACTGGCAATTTTGTGGTATTTCCTTGGTTTCATTGCCCGTCTTCTTAAATAAGAGGCACATTTTTTTCTGCCTTAATTTCTTTATCCATTTCCCTCTTCGTCCCCTAAAAAGTAGTATCCGTTCCCATAATTCTATTGAAACTCTACTCAAAAAGGCTGTTTTTTTGGAATTCTTATTTACACTTATTAACCTTTTTTAAAATTCTTATTTTCCTGGACTTCTCTACTGGTTCTTGAAGTTTTGGCCACCTTAACCTCTTACAAGCAACATGTTGCTGTTAATTCTTTTATCATTTCAGCATCTCCTTTTGTTGACTCTGTTCTTCTTCCTACAGTTTAGCTAAGTGTTCTTCAAGGATCTGTCTTTGGCTGCTGGTCTTGAGTCTCTCTTACTCTTGTCCTTGGGAATATAAAATACTTTAGACTCTCTATACTGACAATATTATTTTCTTGCATAGCATATATTCTTTTATATCTGCTTCCTGAAAATTACCATCATTGTTATGGAGGGTGTTTTTGTTAAAGTTTCTCCATTTTGCTTGAGGCCAGTCATATGGCATTTCCTGCTTCTTTATTTATGGGAGAGGTGGGTATTGAAATGATGTCCAGTGTCCTAAACAAGATAGTAAAAGCTTTGATACAGCCCTATTATTGTATGATGTTTCCATGTTTGCACTGCAGGCAGTAAATAGAACTCATAGATTACTTGGTTGAAATGATTTGGTTAAAGACTTTGCTATTTATATATTGGTTTATCTAAGGTCTAATGCAGGGGTGGGCAAACTTTTTGACTCGAGGGCCACAATGGGTTCTTAAACTGGACCGGAGGGCCGGAACAATAGCATGGATGGAGTGTTTGTGTGAACTAATATAAATTCAAAGTAAACATCATTACATAAAAGGGTACGGTCTCTTTTTTTTGTTTGTTTTATTCATT
Source organism: Myotis yumanensis (assembly GCF_028538775.1). Lineage (NCBI taxonomy): Eukaryota > Metazoa > Chordata > Mammalia > Chiroptera > Vespertilionidae > Myotis > Myotis yumanensis. The sequence goes on along the minus strand of NW_027223767.1, from coordinate 26,303,411 downwards.
TCAAACGGGCCGGATCCGGCCCGCGGGCTGTAGTTTGCCCACGGCTGGTCTAATGGGAACAGGCTTTATCTAAAGATGATTTTTTCTCCCCTGAAAAGATTAAAAGAGGATTACAACAACCTTTGGAGTTGATGGCCTGGAGATTTCTATAGGAGTCTCCCTCTATTAATCTGCCATCTGGGACTGTGGTGGTCCCAGACTTACAGATGTTTTTAACTTCAGTCAGGAGGTCAAAGTGATGCGAAATATACTTTTGCATTGTATTTAGTGGGGAATGATACGATTTTTTTTTGCATTGCATTTAATAGGGACTATAAAAGCATGTTAACTTAAAAGATTAAAATTTGAATTTTTTTCTTAATGCACCTAACAGGCTTTGACTTTTGCCTAGCACACTAGAGAGATACTCTCTGGCTCTAACACCACCATTCTTTGTTTGAACAAAGGAGTAAATAATAACGAGGACAATGAGCACTTCATGAATGCATGCTCTTTTTCCAGGCACTGTTTTAAGTGCTCTTTTCCCGTTATTTTTATTGTTGACACTATTACAGATACGCTTATTTTTCTAAGTGCTTAATTCTCACCATAACCCTTTGAGGTAGGCATTATTTTTATCCTGACTTTATAAATGACATTTAAGTTGAGATGCTATGTCCCAGATAAAATGAATATTACATAATGGAGCTGAAATAGAAACCCAGCCAGTCTACTCCAGATACATGCTTGCTGTTAACCATTCTATTATATGAACTCTCAAAACCGGAAGTCATCTTTAGAAGACCACGTAGTGGATTGGAAAGATCCTGCGGGTACTTATATAGTTCCACTTGTGTTAAAATCGATCTCCATCATTTTCATGTTGTGTAACTTATGTCAAGCCAGTTAACCTTCCTAAAATTCATGTTCATTATATATTACCTGCAAATAATAATTCTAACTTTATGAATATCTTTAAAATCAGAATGAAATCAGCTAATATTTTTTTTATGAACTTGGGAACGAAAGGGTCTTGGAACATAGCCACTTAACCAGTGTTAGTTCCTTTCATATACTACAATTCAGGTATCTTAGTTGCTAAGTTCTATTGACTAGATGCCTTCAAAACGTCTTTTATATGCTTCTGTTCCTTTCCGTCATTATCCTCATCACAAATAAAATATAAACTATCTTAATGGCACTCTATTCTGGATAATGCAGACTCCATATGCTGGCATTCAGTTGTCCTCATTGTTTGGTCCTCAATTATTTCACCCTCCTGTCTTCCTACGGCGCCCCCACTGAACCCTCTATTCTATTGGGACTAGTTTCTTCACCACTGTGTGAACGTGCTTTTGCTATTTCCACCGAATGCTGTGTCCACCTTGTGACCCTGTTTTCTACATCCTAGGAACAGTAGTGCATGCAGGGCATTAAGGGGAAAGATGAGTGTCTTTCTCTCATTTTCTAGTTAGAAACACTTTTTTGGGGGGGTGGGGGGGGGGACTTGGGAAGTCCTTACTATGGTCTCAAATTGTAGAAGAAAAGCCACTGAGAAAGTTAAATCAACCAAGGTGTTCATTAGGTTCTTTTAATACCTATTAAACAAGTTGGTTGTATTTTCCACACCGGAATCTATAGATCTTCCTCACAGTAAAGCTGTTTACACAAAGCCATTATGTAGAGAAGAGGAGGGCAGAGTAGGATCCCTCACTTTATTTTTTATTTATTTATTTATTTATTTATTTATTTTTTTTATTGCTTAAAGCATTACAAAGGGTATTACATATGTGTCCTTTTTTCCCCCCCACCCTTGACAAGCCCCTGCCCTCCCTTACCCCCCAGTGTCTTATGTCCATTAGTTATGGTTATATGGATGCATACAAGTCCTTCGGTTGATCTCTTGCTCCCCTCCCTCCTGTCCCCCAACCCTCCCTGGCCTTACCACTGAAGTCCGACAATCGTTTGAGGCAGCTCTGCCACTGTATTTATTATTGTTCAAAAGTTTGTAATGGTCTTAATTATCCATGAAAGAATGAGATCATGTGGTATTTTTCCTTCATTGACTGGCTTGTTTCACTTAGCATAATGCTCTCCAGTTCCATCCATGCTGTTGCAAATGGTAAGAGTTCCTTCTTTTTAACAGCAGCATAGTATTCCATCGTGTAGATGTACCACAGTTTTCTAATCCATTCATCTACTGATGGGCACTTAGGCTGTTTCCAGATCTTAGCTATGGTGAATTGTGCTGCTATGAACATCTGGGTGCATATATCCTTTCTGATTGGTGTTTCTGGTTTCTTGGGATATATTCCTAGAAGTGGGATCACAGGGTCAAATGGGAGTTCCATTTCCAATTTTTTGAGGAACCTCCATACTGCCTTCCATAGTGGCTGCACCAGTCTGCATTCCCACCAGCAGTGCACAAGTGTTCCTTTTTCTCCACATCCTCTCCAGCACTTGTCGTTTGTTGATTTGTTGATGATGGCCATTCTGACAGGTGTGAGATGGTACCTCATTGTTGTTTTGATTTGCATCTCTCGGATGATTAGTGACTTTGAGCATGTTTTCATATGTCTCTTGGCTTTCTGAATGTCCTCTTTTGAAAGGTGTCTATTTAGATCCTTTGCCCCTTTTTTGATTGGGTTGTTTATCTTCTTTTTGTTAAGTTGTATGAGTTCCCTATAAATTTTGGAGATTAAGCCCTTATCAGATATGACGTTGGCAAATATGTTTTCCCACGAGGTGGGTTTTCTTGTTGTTTTGTTGATGGTTTCTTTTGCTGTGCAGAAGCTTTTTATTTTGATGTAGTCCCATTTGTTCATTTTCTCTTTAGTTTCAACTGCCCTAGGAGCTGTATCAGTGAAGAAATTGTTTTGGCATATGTCTGAGATTTTGTTGCCTTTGTATTCTTCTAGAATTTTTATGGTTTCCTGTCATACATTTAAGTCCTTTATCCATTTTGAGTTTATTCTTGGTGTAAGTTGGTGGTCTAGTTTCATTTTCTTGCATATGTCTGTCCAATTTTCCCAACACCATTTATTGAAGAGACTATCTTGGCTCCATTGTATGTTCATGCCTCCTTTGTCAAAAATTAATTGAGCATATTGGTTCGGGCTAATTTCTGGACTCTCTATTCTATTCCACTGGTCTATATGTCTGTTCTTGTGCCAGTACCAGGCAGTTTTGAGAACAGTGGCTTTGTAATACAGCTTGATATCTGGCATTGAGATCCCACCTACTTTGTTCTTTCTCAGGATCGTTGCAGCTATTCGGGGTCTTTTTTTATTCCAGATGAATTTTTGGAGAGTTCGTTCTAGATCTTTGAAGAAGGCCATTGGTATTTTAATGGGAAGTGCGTTGAATGTATAGATTGCTTTGGGTAGTATGGACATTTTAATGATGTTGATTCTACCAATCCAAGAACATGGTATGTTCTTCCATCTGTTTATGTCTTCCTCTATCTCTTTTTTCAACGTCCTGTAGTTTTCTGAGTAGAGGTCTTTAACCTCTTTAGTTAAGTTTATTCCTAGGTATCTTAATTTTTTTGGTGCGATGGTAAATGGGATTGTTTTTCTGATCTCCCTTTCTGAAAGTTCACTATTGGTGTATAGAAATGCCTCGGATTTCTTGGGGTTAATTTTGTATCCTGCTACATTGCCAAATTCATGTATTAAGTCTAGTAGCTTTTGGATGGAGTCTCTAGGGTTTTGTATGTATAATATCATGTCATCTGCAAATAAGGACAGTTTTACTTCCTCTTTTCCAATTTGGATGCCTTATATTTCTTCTTCTTGCCTAATTGCAATGGCTAATACTTCCAGTACTATGTTGAACAGGAGTGGTGAGAGTGGGCATCCCTGTCTTGTTCCTGTTCTTAGGGGAAATGGTGTTAGTTTTTGTCCATTGAGTATGATGTTGGCTGTGGGCCTGTCATATATGGCTTTTATTATGTTGAGGTATGATCCTTCTATTCCCACCTTTCTGAGAGTTTTTATCAAAAATGGGTGTTGGATTTTGTCGAATGCTTTTTCTGCATCAATTGATATGACCATGTGGTTTTTTTCTTTCAATTTGTTTATGTGATGTATCACATTTATTGATTTACGGATGTTGTACCATCCTTGCATCTCTGGGATAAATCCTACTTGGTCATGGTGTATGATCCTTCTGATGTACTGCTGGATCCGATTTGCTAAGATTTTGTTGAGGATTTTGGCATCTATGTTCATGAGGGATATTGGCCTGTAATTCTCTTTCATTGTGATGTCTTTACCTGGTTTTGGTATTAGGGTGATGCTGGCTTCATAGAATGAGCTTGGAAGTGTTCCTTCCTCTTGAATTTTTTGTAGTAGTCTGAGGAGGGTAGGTTTTAGTTCTTCCTTGAATGTTTGGTAGAACTCCCCTGTGAAGCCGTCTGGCCCTGGGCTTTTGTTTGCTGGAAGCTTTCTGATGACTGCTTCAATTTCTTCCATAGTTATTGGCCTATTGAGGTTTTTAGATTCTTCCTGATTGAGTTTTGGAATGTTGTATTTTTCTAGGAATTTGTCCATTTCCTCCAGGTTGTCTAGTTTGTTTGAGTAGAGTTGCCCGTAGTATTGTTTAACAATCATTTGTATTTCTGTGGGGTCTGTTGTTATTTCGCCTCTATCATTTCTGATTTGGTTTATTTGGGACCTCTCTCTTTGCTTCTTGGTGAGCCTGGCTAGGGGTTTGTCAATCTTGTTTATCCTTTCAAAGAACCAGCTCTTGGTTTCATTGATTTTCTGTATTGTTTTTTTGGTCTCTATTTCATTGATTTCTGCTCTAATCTTTATTATCTCCTTCCTTCTGCTCACTCTGGGGTTTTCTTGTTGCTCTCTTTCTAATTCTTTGAGTTGTAGAGTTAGATGATTGACTACCATTTTTTCTTGTTTTTTGAGATAGGCCTGTAGAGCTATAAACTTTCCTCTCAGGACTGCTTTCATTGTGTCCCAGAGGTTTTGGATTGTTGTGTTTTCATTGTCATTAGTGTCCAGGATGTTTTTAATTTCTTCTTTGATGTCATCGGTAACCCAATCAATATTTAATAACATGCTATTCAGCTTCCAAGTGTTTGAGTATTTTGGGTTGTTTTTATTGTAGTTTATTTCTAACCTTATGCCATCGTGGTCTGCGAAGAAGCTTTTTATGATTTCAATCTTCTTGAATTTGTGGAGACTTTGCTTGTGACCCAATATGTGGTCTATTTTTGAATATGTCCCATGAGCACCTGAGAGGAATGTATATTCCGCAGCTGTGGGGTGAAGTGTTCTGAAGATGTCAATTAAGTCCATCTGATCTAGTGAGTCATTTAGGATTGCTGTTTCTTTGCTGAGTTTTTGTCTAGCGGATTTATCCAGTGATGTCAGTGGTGTATTAAAGTCCCCTACTATGATTGTATTGTTGTCGATCTCTCCCCTGATATCTTCCAGAAGTTTTCTTATGTATGTGGGTGCTCCTGCATTGGGTGCATATATGTTTACCAGGGTTATATCTTCTTGTTGTATTGATCCCTTTAGTATTATGAAGTGGCCTTCCTTATCTCTGGTTATGGCCTTCACTTTGAGATGTATTTTGTCAGATATAAGTATTGCTACCCCAGCTTTCTTTTCCTTTCCATTTGCGTGAAAGATATTTTTCCATCCCTTCACTTTCAGTCTGTGTGAGTCCCTTCTAATGAGGTGGGTCTCTTGTAGACAGCAGATGTATGGGTCATGTTTTTTTATCCATTCAGCCACTCGATGTCTTTTGGTTGGAGCATTTAGTCCATTTACATTTAAAGTTATTATTGAAAGGTACTTGTTTGTAGCCATTTCTTTTTTTGTGTGTGTGTGGCTGTTTTCTTTCTGAGCTTGATATTTCTTCTTTTTACACCAGTCCCTTTAGCATTTCTTGCATGGCTGGCTTGGTGGTGATAAACTCCCTTAGCCCTTTTTTGTCTGTGAAGGATCCCTCACTTTATTCTTGACCCACCTCCATCCTTAATGCAGGGTAAACATACAGAAACGTACTGGGTAGATTACGCAAGAGAATGAAGTAATGCAGCTGTATTTAAAATATATTTTGCAATTTAAATTTTCACAAATTAAGATGAGCTTTTCTCCCAATTAAATGAACAAATGTTGCTCCTGGTTTGCTGTAGTTTGAATGGTGAGAGGGTTGGGGTGCTGCTGGCCATGTCCTGGTGGAGGGAGCATGAAGCAGTGGCTCCTCAAAATATTAGATGGGTCCAAAGTGTTAAGGCAAATCCAAACATTAGAACAACAAACAAAAAACACAGCTCGGTCTGCATCCGTGTGGCCTGTTTCAGTCATATTCCCAAGTTGTGGCAAATTCAGGAATAACCAAATTTTGATCAATCTAATCACATATTGAATTTTCTTACAAAACTTCAGCTATAAAGACATTCGAATATAGTCCATTTAAAAGGACAGTCTTTTCAGAAACCAAAGTCATTGTGCAGAATTTTCTAGGTGCAAATGTGGGTTTCTGTCTGTTGACTCTGCTCCAAGAAAGTTACAGCCGTTCAAGAAGCTGTTAATTTTCTCAGAATGATGTCAAATTGGAACCTTGGCAACTTCAAAAGAGAACGTGTGCTTGAACTTGAGCAGGCTTCTCCCCGCAGGTGGAGAGGCTGTAAACAATGAATATATTCATAGTGCAAACATCACCGTTTTGTGACCCAGGGTGATGCAAACATTATTACTTGGGCGTGTCCCCGCTCCCACTTCTTTCTTCACTATCTTCCAAGGCAGATGAATATTACTGATAACCCCAGCTCCCCAGGAATGACAGCATCTAGCAAAAGAGGACCTCAGTGAGTATTTGGTAATTATGTCAATTCAAAGTCAAAAAGTTATGGTAAATGAATTTGAAATGAAGGCTTCTCTCAGCTCCTACTTTAAAGCTGGAATTAATATTGATGTCTTTGCAGGCACAAGTACTGAGAATATGGATTTCAGAAAATGATGTCTGAGATGAAGGTTTTAAGGTTGAAGAATATGACGGCTACGAAGGACCATGTAAATTCATTTTTAAAGTCAGTTGCTTAATTTAGTGTGGATGTGGCTGCTGTGAGACTCTTTGAACTATTCGTGCTTGAGAGGCAGAAGTGGTTTTAGGTCAGTGGATGAGTCTGAGTCATGATACCAGCACCTCTTAGCTGCAGGGGTTTTGGACAAGTTATGCTTCTTTAAGCCTCAGGTTTCTGGGGGGATAATACGATTACCTGCTTTACGGGGTTATCGGGAATGTTTCATGGGTAATATATATAAAAATTACTTTGTAAACTGTTAGGCATATTATGCAGATTTTTCATGAATAAAATGGTTTGAGTCATTTTTAGGTATATCGCCACCAAGTGACAGTACATGTCTTGATCATATTTGTAATCTCTTGGCTAGAGAAGCATCTCTTACTTGCTCCCTTGCTTCTGGTTTGCCGCATTCCAATTCATTCCTTACCCTGCTAGCAGGGTGTGTGCGTGTCTCTTTCCATCTCCTCCTCTTCTGCCTCCTCCTTCTCATCCTTCTTTCCCCTCCTGTACCATCTCCTCCTCCTCCTCATATAAATACATGGACAGTTAAAGAGAGTAATATAATGAGCCATGGTATCCCCTACTTAGTTTTATTAAATTTTAACATTTTACCATATTTCCTTCAGAATTTTTAAAGAAATGAAATATTTCCTTGAAGCCTCTATATACCTTCCCTGGTTCCCGTTCTTCTTTCTTTCCTTAGAGGAAAACTATTATCATCCTGGTTAAGAACAGGGTTAAAATTCCAGCATTGTCATGTATTTGTTATATAACAAAGACAAATTACTTAAATATCTCTGTGCCCCAGTTTCCTTGTCTATAAACTTGAAACAGTAATGACATCTATCTTATAAGATCGTTGTGGTCGTTGAATAGTAGAATTAAGTATCTATAAATTATTTGTAGCAGTGTCTGACACTAATTCCACTCTCAAATAATGTCAGTTACTTACTGGTAGCTGATGTGGTAGAAGTATAACGAATCTTTGGCATTTATCTTTCCCATGCATGTTGTTGCCAATAGTTACATATTTATTTATCATCCATAATAATAGGAGGCATATTTTAAGTTTACATAATTTGTATCACATATATGTATCACTTTACAATGTACTTGTTTTGTTCAACATTAGGTTTTTGAGATTTACCCACTTGTTTGATACATTTTCAGTTCATTTGTTTTAACTGCTTGATGGTGCTTAAGACATGACACAAGTGTACCACAATTTATCTGTTGTCCTGTAAATTTGCATCAGCAAAAAAAAAATCAGTGTTGTTTCTCATTTTACTGCTGATGTAAATAAGGCTACAAAGAATAGCATTAGTTGTGAAGCCTTTATTCCATGTATTGAAGTTTTCTTAGGGACTATACTCACAGGTGGGAATGCTGGGCAAGAAGATATATATATATATATATATATAATTTTTTTCAGCGTTCACTAGTATGACCAAATTGTCCTTAATTGTGGCTGTACCAACATTCATTCCCTCCATTAATATGTGAGAATTCCTGTTTTCCCATAAATTGGAGGAATTGTTACAACTTTAAAAATTTTGTCCAGTACAATGGGTAAGAAACGTATTTTTCTGTGCTTTTAATTTGCTTTAGCCAAATTACTAGTGAAGGTGAGAGGTTTTTTTAGATGTTTATTGGCCATTTTTATTTTATTTTCTGTGACCTTCCCATTGCATCCTTGGTCTATTTTTCTCTGGTGTTGTCTTCTTACTGATTCGTAGGAGTTCTTTGTAATTCTGGATACTAGTCCTCTGTCACTTCCATGTATCTCAGCTATCTCTCACAGGCTTTGCCTTGTCTTTTAGCTATATTTTTTTCTGTTTCAGAAGTTTGATATTTTAATGTAGTAAAATATGTCAGTCTTTTCCCTTTTCATTTCTTAGTTAAAAAATTATACCCTCCTCTAAGGTCTTGACTGTGTTTCCTGCATACTCTTTGGACTTGAAGTTTTGATTTTCATATATAGATCTCTAATCTAACTGAAATGTATTTTTTCTTTAAATATTAATGAAAATCTAATTTTCTTCTTTTTATGCTTGATTAGACAATTGTTCAAACACTAAAAATGTGCACTTCTGAGTATGCTAAAGCATAGTTATGATAAAGATGCTGTATAATATACATATATTTGAAATATATAATATATATACATGAATATATCATATATACATATGCAGCATATATTATATATATACACACACACACATATGTACACATAAATAGATGTGTGTAGATCTAGAGTACCTGGAACCCCTGAACATGCCTCCATGTTAAGCTTACATGTGCACCAAGTATTGTAACTATTTATTCGTCAATTCTCCCACTGTCTTGGGAGCACCTTTATTGTTGAATCCCAGAACTGAGCACAGTGCTTGATAACTAATAAGTACTCATTACTATTTGTTGAATGAATGAATAAATATATTTTAATGGCTGTGCATTAAAAATGTGAACTGTCCTTGGGATGCTATTTCCTTAGTCACATTATAGGAGAACAGGCATTCCATAGTTGACCTTAAAGCTGTAAGATTTACAACGTAGAATAGATATTCTTGAGATACAAATTGGAACTGAAGCTCTGAGATCATTTTATTTGGCTACTTTAAGAAATATCAGGTGAGACAAGTTAATGATTAAGCCTTTCGTAGTCAAACACAAGTGAAGCTTCACAACACGGGCAGGTTGCCTGATAAACTTGGCACACGGTCGAATCTCTACTGCCAGCGTTTGAGCTTAAGCATTAATGAGCTTTGCTACCAAGTTTCTAGCTTGTCATCTGTTACGATGAATTTGTCAGGTTTTGTTTTGTTTTATCTTGTTTTTCTGTTTGTTTGTTTTTGAGCAAGACAGAGCAAGGACAGAAATCTGGAAATCCAAGAAAAATCGATCCAGTGGCACCATGGGAAAAATCCTAAGTAGTATCTCTATATCACTGAAGGACTTTCCCATCTCTGATCTTAACTTCCTCATCCAATGGAATGAAGACCCTGGATTTGTCAGTCTTTAGCATTCACTATTTAAAAATATTCTATAGCTCAGTTGGTTAGAGCATCGTCCTAATATGCCAAGGTTGGGGGGTTTGATTCCCCAGTCAGAGCACAGATGAAAAACAACTAATGAATGCATAAATAAGTGGAACAACAAATGGATCTCTCTCTCTCTCTCTCTCCCTCTCTCTCTCATCAATAAAAAACTTAAAATAGTCTATCATTTTAGAATTAATGGATTGCATTGGGTAAGTTTATGACCATGGTATGTTCATGCATAGTTTGAATGACCAGGTCAAGATGTTCAGCTGGGGATTCATGCATATTTGCTAAAGTCTCTTCTCTCCTTTGATAGGGGGATAGAGAGCTGGAGTACTTGGGGAAAAGCAAACAGCAACTTCTTTACTATGCTGTTCAGATTAGCCACTGGAAGTGTCAACAGAACTCCCATCAATTATTTAGGGTTTCAGACTACATCAAAAGTATAATTTGGTGATGCTATTCAATTACTTAGTGTCATAAAAATCAAGAGCTCCTGTATTGATAAGAGTAAGCTTGATCTTCTGAACATAAGAGACATCATCTACCTGAGATTAAATTTAGAAGCTTGGGCCAAAAAGGAAAGTTAAGTACAAAGAACTAAGTAGATGTTCCATGATGAAATACCAGGGGTGGGGGTGGGGGGCGGGAGAGGAAGCGGGGAGAAAGAACCAAGTGTATATCAAAGAAGCAAATGCCTTTTAATGCATTGTAGTCTAGGCATTATTTGTCTTTATACAAGATAAAGGGGGAAATGTTGGTGAAAATATATTTCAACCTTGTCATTGAATTTATATTGTCAGATTAAAAAGATGTATGTACCTTAACACTTAGCTTGGTCTGTTGGTCCACAAAAAAAGCTAGCGTCTTAGATGGGATTCCCAAGAAACAGCACTTGAGGTAAGAATTCATGTGTAAGGGAATTACTGAGGGAATGATCACAGGTTTACAAGGGGAGTAAGTGAAACAGGAGAGGGCGGGGCAAAAAGAGCAAAGAAAGAATGTGGCATCAGCTGGAGATTAGCTTCCATTGAATCCATTGTAGAGAGTCTGGAGCACAAATTGCACCCAAGAGTGCGTCCTATCTTGAGCCAATGGGAATAGACTTTTGCTAGTGCAAGTCAGCTATTGGCTAAAATCTTTGGATTGTACAGAATGTATCAAGGAGACAGTTCCCCTTGGGACGAGGGAATTCTCCAGAGAAGAGGAGAGCTACAAATTGTTACCAGGCAGCACTTACCAGCCAGGGGTTGGGTATACCAGCTGGTTGGGAAAAGGGTATTTTGGTGGGGTCTTACAGCATCCACTTCTCTGACAAGTCTCTCCCGGGAGATACTACCTTTTTTGTGGGTCAGCCCTATCTCATATATGTTTTAATCTAGTTATTGCCACAACATTTTATATCTGGTTAGTATGCCTCTGCCATCAACTGTGAGATCCTTGCAAAAGGAAGGTTGCTCTTTCAATTCATGTTCCAGAATTTAGCAAGTTCTGTTTTCTTTGTGTGTGTGTGTGTGTGTGTTTAAATAAAATTATTTTCTTTCTAATATACTCTTCTAGGAATTCCAAATTCCTAGAATTATGTTAGGTTCCACCCCACATTTTGAGTCAGTAAAAGTGTATGTACTGTGAACTCTCTGAGCTTGTTAAAATAAATAATTATGTCTCACCTTTTATGTTTTCAACTCTTGGTGACAGTTCATTGTGTTAAAACATATTAATTGTATCCCATGGCAATCATTAAGAAAAAATACATGTAAAAAAAATTTTTTATATCCCATCTGTTACTGTTATTTTTAAAAATATCCCATCTGTTATTCAGCCCTTGGTGAAAGTAGCCAGGATTCAGTAGGACTGTCACTTTCCTCTAGGTTTTCATGTGCTCTGATGTCACCCCAAATCCCTTGGCCTTTTGTTCACCATATGAAATTTATGCCATGTTCTTCTGATATTACTAGGCTGTGTAATTGAGATATATTTGCCCTATTGCCAATATGGTAACGTGAACTCATTCTAAAGTCAGGCAGAAGTTGGTCTTTTTCATCTGGTGCCTCATAAACCACCCATCTCAGAATGAAACCAACTAATTAGGACTGTAATTTATGTATGGCCAGCTAAAGAGTTTTTAATGGCTCATAACATATTTGTCAGCTCTAAGAATAATTGAGGGGAGACCAGATGGCCCATCGTATTCCCCTTTTGTTGGCTTAATCTACTTGATTTCTGCAGCTCACAGTGAAGATGAGCTCTTCTTGGTCCTATAAAGGTTTTTTAAAAATATAATTTTATTTCATTTTCAGATCATTTTTCAACATGAACTATAAAGTGTGATAGGTATCTGAAAATAGTCAACTTTGCCAGTATTCAAAGGTATTTTATTCACAACAATTGGAAGGGTGAACTAAAATCCTATTTTGCAATATATTTTGGGGGGGATACTAAAGAGTCTATCACAAAAAAGGTAAACTTGTTCATTCAATGAACAAGATTATGTTTGTTGCCACTTTATTGTTTGTGTTCCTTCAAATGAAACATTTGATGCAGGAAATGCTTATTATTTAGTATTAATTATAGCAATTATTTATTGAACCCTCCCTATTTGACCAATTCTATATTTTGTGTTTATGCAAATATCACTTTACATAATCCTCATAACTACTTCATTGTTTTCCATATAAAAAGCATAAAGTGATTCTGAGATTTTTTTTCAGAAATGATTTACTTGAAAATGGTGGTCCTTGGATTTTAAACTCTGATCTGTTTGCCTTCAAAGACTCTACTCTTTGTATTATATTAAGCTCTCTCCATAATGTAAGAGGTGGGATCACTTTTGGTTAAGTTCCTTTTGTTGAGTCTCCACATATGGATATTGCTCAAATTCATTTAGTTTGTTGAGTCAAGTGACCCATTGTCTCTATAAGAAATAAAGGAAGACATTAAGGAAGTGGAGAGCAGTGACCAAAATGAATCTTTGTTGTTAAGATTTTAGGGTCATTGGTTACTGCAACATTCTAGCCTATTCTAACTAGTACAATAGTAGATACTTTAAGAACTGTATTTATTCATACTTATGATTATTAGGCAAAGATGGATGGAGGAGGAGGGATAGGGAGATAATCTTAAACAGAGGAAGAGAATGAGAGTTTGAATCCACACAAGAATTGAATCTAATTAAAGGGAGAGGATTAGAGAAATATTTTTGTTCCTTAACTGTTTCTCTGAAGAATGAGGAACAAATGTAAAGAAGTATTACATGGTATATATTTCAAGTGACTTAGACATTTAAAGAAGGGCTCTATGTTTGAATGTCTGAGAAGGTAAAACTGGAAAGGTCATAGCAAATATTTAGATCTGTGCTACCTAATAGAAATTTAACACAAGCCACAAATGAGAGCCATGTATGTGATTTTTAATTTGCCAGTTGCCACAAAATAAAAATGAAGAAGAAACAAGAGATGCTAATTTTAACAATGTATTTTATTTAACTTTCTTTGTTGAAAACATTATGATTTCAACATGTGACCAACATAAGGTATTGATGTATTTTACATTCTTTCTCATATTAAGCCCTAAATCTGCTGCAGTTTGTACTTGTAATAACAAATCTGTTTGGTCTCATTAGTGCTTGATAGCCACCCATCACTGGTGATTTTCTCATTGGAAAGTGCAGATCTGGACCCAGTAAGGCGAGGTGTAGGGAGAAGAGAAGAGGTGTGGAAATGAACACAGTATTCAGATTCACTTATACAGTCTAGTGGGGGACTGGGGAAAGTTCTCTAACTTCTCTGGGCCTTAGCATTTTCACCTATAAAATGGGGTGACACCTTATAGAGATGTTGTAAGGATCACACAAAAGTGTTTCTATAAAACCACCTCCCAAGGCACTTGAAATGTGTTCCCGATGAGTGGCATATACAGTCATTCTTTTATCAAATCAGCATTTACTATTTAATATAGTTGGCTGCTATTGAGGGTATAGTGAAGTGAGTGTCCTGACCTAAGTGGGGTCTCTGTACCAGAAAAAGTAAAAAAAAAAAAAAGAACAACAAAAAAAGTGAAATTGAATAGGTAGGAAGAATATTGGTCAATTCAATGAGCTAATAAAGGAGAAAATATGGTATGGGAAATGGATTCATGAGACCTCGTTTCCAGATCCAGCTTTGCCATCTACTGCCTGTGAGACACTGACAAATCCCTTACACTTTAAACCTTTGCTTCCTCATCTATAAAATTGGAGATAGCAAATAGCATTTTTACTGGGTTGTTGGAGGTCTAAATGAGGTCAGATGAGGGAAAGTACTTCATAAAGTGGGAAGAGTTATAGAAATTCTAGAAAGTAGTAGGAGCTTTGAGGTAGCGATTTAAAGTTTGTTGGTAGTATCACTTATCCACAGTCCAAGCAAACAGAAAGAATATCAGAGTTCCCAAGTTTAGGGTTTTGTCCTATGACTTGCTTTCAAGTGTGTGCTTTCTCGGAGACCTGTTTTCTCTGGACAAATAAAATGTTGTTTGGGGGAAAAAAAATTAAAAGTAACATTTGGATTCAGCTTAAATCTTTTATGATCTCTGGGGAGGGAGTTGTTAATGGAAAAGCAATGTTGGAATCTCTCTTTGCAAGGCTCACTTAATATGCTTTTTGTCCCCTTGGAGGCAAGTGACCTCCGGGCTTCTCATTTGAATCTCATATTCCATAACAGCAATGAGGTTCACCAAGGCTCCTTCCCTTGTTTTGTCTGTAATGCGCCATTCATTCCTCTCAGCCCAAGTCAGAGCCAGCACCTTGCCAAAACACGCTCAGAGACATTTTCCCCATGAACTGAATTGTCCTCAGTCTCCATGTTCAACTTCCCTTTTATCGAAATGTAGTAAGAAGTAAGGTTGGTGACTGTGCTGACAACCCAAAATCTCTGAGGGGGAAAAGCATATTTTTCAGGCTAGGTAACTTTCCTTCATCCTTCATCCTGAAAGCAAGCCTTTCCCTTTCTTCTCTAATTAAACATCTAGGACAGCAGTGATCATTCAACCAAAAGAAACAGACCTGTCAAGCTCTCCCTCCCTCCTTTTCCTTCAACTCAGAATGTTGTGGTTTCTGAGAAAGTGTCAGGAGCAGATGTTTGCTGGGTTTCGAGTGGAGTTGGTTCTTCCAGAGTCTCCTTAGGGAGTCCTATTGCCTTCAGCACCTCCACTTGTTCAGCAACTTGATAGAGTCAGGATCTGAGCTGAGGTATTGCCGAATCGAAGGAGGGTTGTATTATTATACCTGCCAACAAGGAGGGCAGGACTAGCTCCTCTGTGTTTTAAGTTGGGTTCATGGAAGAAATGATAAATAGTCCTCTACCTCTTTTCTGTATATGCTAACCGGGGCCCAAAACTTGGAATGAAGACGCATTAAGTACCTAACATTCTAAGGAGAGGGGTGAGAAAGAGCCACCAGAGCTGGGACCACATGTGCCATCAGGCTTTGTTAAGAGCCAACTGAACTTTCCTGCCCTCATAAGACAGGAAAGGCCACGTAAGACAAAGGGGAAGAGCAGGAAGGAGTGAGTGTAAGTAGGGGTCTCATGGGTGGGTACCTTTACAATAAAATAATGGGAGAAACTTAAAAGAGTTATTTCCAGAGATCAGGTTGATGGGAACCTGTAAGAAGGGAAAGCTCTCATGGCACTGTCTTGATGAGCACTGTGCTGACTGGTGGACTTTCACTCCTGCTCTCTGTCCATTTGCAGAAGAGGAGATGTCAGTTAGAATGAGGTCAGGGGGATGCGGGGGACAGAGGAGGAGCAGCCTGTATGCCTGCTGTTTCTGTGGCAAGGATGCATGAGCTGCTTGCAGGCACTACCTACCTAGAGAGCTGGACTAGATCAGGGGTGGGGAAGCTTTTCTGTCAAGAGCCATTTGGATATTTATAACACCATTCGCAGGCCATATATTTGGTCAAACATTTAATTAACTCACCCCTAATGCCTTGGCAGGGCCAGGCCAAATGACTTCACAGGCCTTATATGGCCCCTGGGCTGGATGTTCCCCACCCCTGGACTAGAGGGTCCATCATTTTGTGGGTTGATTTTTCTTTGTCCTTAATGGTGCATCTCTTCGTTCAAGTGAAAACAAAACAAAATATTATCCACATTATCCTCCATCTCCACTCCTCTAACACACACACACACACATACACACACACACACACACACACACACACACACCACAAAGGAATAAAGAGAAAAAAATCACCCCACACCACAAGGACTCTTGAAGCAGAGAGAGCCAGATTTAAGAAGGACATGCTAATCACCATCCTCTCCTCACTTTCTGATCAACAGCATGTTCTCGACCTTGTCCTTCTTAGCGTGTAGAAAAATCCCTGGAGGAATTCGGGACTGTGTCACTTCAGGCTTGTCATGGAACTAATTCTGATTCTGGCATCAGAATCCTTAAGTGCTCAACGCCATTGGCATGAAAAGCTTCACGCCTTTGAACTCCGGGACCCTCTTGTCCTTCCCAGCGCCTGGGCATGCCCTCCCTCTCATCATTCAGCTGGCTAATGAGCCCCTTCCAGCAGGTGTAAATGAATTTTCACACTCCAGCCTGGCTTTTGTCAAGGCTTGAATGTAAGTAGCTAATGAGTGCTATTGCTCTGAGTTTTCTCCTGCAAAAGAAGGGTATGTCTAACTAGTGATAGAATGACAAGCGCATACTAATGTTATTCTGTTTTGTGGTGCCGAAGAAGAACACTGAGAATTTAAGAAAGATGAATCCCTCAAACAAAGGCGGACCAAAAACATATTAAGCAGAGCTGTGCTGACAGCCTAATTCCATTACTTATACACCATCTTGAATCCATTCAGCATAGGGAAGATACCTCAGAGGCAAGGAGGGGAGGAGGCAGGATGCTCATTAAAAATGTGAGCAGAGCCCAGAGGCCAGCCCATCGTGGTAAATTGGCCTGACTGGTGAGGAGAGGCCATAGAAGGGGGGAATGGATCAGAACAAATATTTGTGACTTTAGCATTTCAGGGCACAGGGAAAACTCACAGATTTAACATCCTGCCAAATAGGACTGCAAATGAATAAGCGTCTCCAGGACTTTTGATGTTCTTGCAATTCACCTCTCCCCGAACAATGGATGTTTGTTTGTTTGTTTGTTTATTTATTTATTTATTTATTTATTTATTTGGGGGGGAGGGTTATTTTGATGATAAACTCTCCGAGCTTTGGAAAGTGCCAAGCCCAACAAAACACTTTTATTCTCTTCACAGTTAGCGAGAGATAGCTGTGTTTCAATGGGATGGCATGTATTTTAAACCATGCACGTGATACTTTTGGAAAGAAAACATAAAAGGAAGCTCGGTTACAATTTCCCCTGTGATTGTTATAAATCATTCACAGCACAAAATTGTTCACATCATTCAGTAATGGGTCAGGGGTTGGAGGCTATAGTATTTCTCTCTTCTTCTTAGGAAGTAAAGTTCCCTATCTGATTTAGAATCGTGTGGGTAGTTCTTAAAACATCTCTAGCCTCGGTTTTCTGTGTCTTCCAGATAAGATTATGCTTTGTTCATTTGTGTGGACCTGGTACGCTGCACAGGCTGGCATAGAGTAGTTATTGATGTTGGTTAAGTAAATGGATGAATAAGTAAATAATGAATGAATGAGTGATTAATGAATGATTAATTAATGAATGAGTGATGAATGAATGAATAAATGAAATTTTTGATTGGTTAATCCAAAAGTCAGTCAAAATAGAGAATCTTATAAAAGTATACATAGACATCGAATAGTTTTATTTGAAACAAAAGAATGTAAGTTTTCATTTATTTGCCAGTCCTTTGATGCAGGGTCAAGGGCTTTTTATTTCTTTATTTTGAGCCATGGGTTCCTTGTTTTCTTTCTTGCATTAAAGCACACCAATAAGCTACCTTTCGCAATTTCCAATTTTGTCATCTTCAGAGGGGAACAGGACAAATGCCAAGCAATTTGAGTACAGAACTCATATAGATTTTCAGAGTTTCTGTCCCAAATAATTTATAGTTTTTTTTCCCTACACCTAATTCAACAACCATTTTTAAGCATTGTATTAGTTTTCCTCTTGCTGCTGTAACAAATTACCATTAATGTCCTAAAAACAACACACAGTTTATACCTTACAGGTCTGGGGGTCGGGGTCTGAAACGGTCTCACTGGGCTAGAGTCAAAGGGGTCAGCAGGGCTGCACTCCTTTCTAGAAGCTCCAGGAGAGACTGTTTTCCTCGGCTTTTCTGCCTGTTTGAAGCTGCCTGTGATCTTTGGCTCATGGCTCCCTCCCATCATCAAAGCTGGCAATGCCAGTTGAGCCTTTCTCACATGGTCTCAGATAATCCAGGATTATCTCCTCACACCAAGGTGAGCTGAACAGGGGCTTTAATTTCACTTGCAGCTTTATGTTACATGTCACCACGAACATAACATACTCACAGGTCCTGGGGTTTAGGGCATGGCCATCTTGGGCTCCATTATTCTGCTACTGTAGCTATTTTAAGCTATTCCCAAATGCACAATTCATTTTTAAAGGATAAAATAACTTTCACAATCTTGTTTCATTCATTTATATGAATAAATATAACTACAAATATAAGTATTATTTATAGATTTAAAAACAAAATTTATTTAGAGAAACAAATCTCATCTGGTGGGTGGGGCTTTCGTAATTAGTTGCCTTATCCACTGTCCTTCCTTCCCTTTCTCTCTCTTTTCCTTTCTTCCTCCCTCCCTTTTTCCCTTACACCCTCCTTCTTTCCTTCCTCCTTCTTCCTCTTTTTCTT
The DNA here is from genome assembly GCF_028538775.1 of Myotis yumanensis. NCBI lineage: Eukaryota > Metazoa > Chordata > Mammalia > Chiroptera > Vespertilionidae > Myotis > Myotis yumanensis. The sequence continues at coordinate 26,284,536 of NW_027223767.1, read as the reverse complement.
TTTTTCAATAACAAGGAAGTACAGTATACTCTTAAGTCAATCTGTTTGATTTGAACTCTGCCTGGGTTTCTCACAACTTTAGTGAGCTTGGGAAAGTTACTTAAGCTTTCTCCCCTTAGTTTCCTCTACGTGCATAAGTGATCTGCTTCATCAAGTCTGTAGGAGGTTATATAAGACTAGGGGCCCAGTGCACGAATTCGTGTACCTTGAAAGGAACTGTGGCCTGTGAGGCTGCGGTGGGCACAGGGACAGGTCTTGGCCCATTCTCCACACCCCCATCTGGCCCTGTCTGCCATGGCCCAGGTCCCCTGTCTGCCGGCAACCCCACTCCCGCCGCTGCCACTCCCACGCACTGATGGCGCTCTCTCTCCCACCTGCTTGCACCTGCTGATGGTGCGGAGCAATTGAGGCTGGTGTCAGCAGTGGGTATGAGCGATGGCTGCTGTCCTGATCGCCCCTCAGGAGTAGGGGGAGGTGGAGAAGCTCTCAGGGGCGATCGGGGCTGGCAGCCTTCACTCACACCCACTGACAGTGCTGAGTGATAGGGACCAGTGCCAGGTGCTGTCAGCAGGTGCAAGTAGGGCCGGCGCTGGAAGTAGGTGTGAGCTTCGGGCGGGACTGTGGCGCACGGGAGTAAAGAATTTTCAGTAACCACCAGAAGCTCACCCTGATGACAGCAACTGATGCCCCGCATTGGTCTGGCACCCCCACTCACCTACTCCACCATCCTGCTGTGGCCAACTCCCACCGTGTTCTGCGCACACCCCCTGGTGGTCAGCGCACGTCATAGCGACTGGTTGTTTGGTTGTTCCGCCATTCAGTCTATTTGCATATTAGCCTTTTATTATATAGGATGATCCACTTGTGTATATGTATATGGCACAGTGAGAGTCATACCGTGTGTCAGTGAATATGCATATATTGTCTTCCTATTAGGTACTGAGTGTCACTTATCTTCCTTCCCCAGGACCTCCCCAGCACTTTCTGGAGCTTCCTAAGGGTTTGCCCCAAATTACTTAGCAAGTGACTGTAAAAATAGTGTAAAAATTAGTAAGCATCTTCTCTGAGTCAGTGACCTTATGTAGAGGCTTATGTGGATGATTATATTTCATTCTCACTTAAGGATAGAGGAAATGGGCTCAGAGTAATTTGATAATCTGCCCTGTGTTGGTTACCGGGCAGTGAGTGACAAAGCTGGGATGAGAACCCGGGACTCAGGGATCAGCTGGGTGCTCTGTCTTAGGATCACAGCCCTGCCCCTCACCCCCAAGCACATCGCAGTCTCCTGCTTCTAAACTGTCATTCGTTACAGCTTCCAGTTAGCATGAGGCACATCAAAGATGCTAAATAAATACGTGTTGATTGGTTGAACAGCTAATGCCTCCTTAGTGCTCAAAGGCTGCTGTCGATAACACATTTAACATCACTTATGTTTCTTACAGGAGCTATGAAATTTGTGGCACATTTGAAAACCACATACATTCAGTAAGTTGGACATTAGATGGAATGAAATATGGCATTTAAAATGATGCTAACAAAAGCCCTGTTATAATGTGGGAAATGATATTTAAATGCTTTCAGTGATAAGAAAACCCCAGGATTTAAAATTACATATGTAATATAAGCTGAACTAATTTAAATTAAACTACCGGTTAAAAGTTATTGATGCTAGGTGGTGGAATTATTGTAACTATTTTTTTCTTGTTTAGTATGAATATAAAACTGGTTATAATTTTAGCATCAGTAGAAAAACTTTATTTTAAAGCATGCAGGAAGCTTATAGTCCTTATGAAATTCTAATGTTGTCTAAAATAATAGAATGGGATGACAGTCTTTTAGCAATGCCTTATTGCATAGGAAACATCTGATTAATTTTATTGATCTCTAGCTAAGTCAGGAAGTTTTAAAATCCTTTAAGACTTTTATAATAACATAACAATGCTAGCTTTTTAGGACACCTAAAATTAGGTCCCATGGAAATACGTGGTGCTTAAATACAGTTTTTGACTATACATGATTAAATTCTTCATTTACACTGTTAACAACTGATTTCTCTGAGCAGTTTTTCAAAGAGTTGCTACACTTTTGCAGATAAGAGATTACTGTTCTTGTTAATAGAGGAATAACATTTGGGGACTATTTCAGGAAGTTGCTTATATTTATGTAATGTTTAAGCCTTTAGGTTGGAATACTTACATAAAAGTATTACACCCATTTAGCAAATATGAATCTATTTATCTTTCCAGGGAAATTTATATAACCTGTATAAAATCTTGTTAATTTTCCTCATATACATTTTTTAAAAATCTTCACCTGAGGATATTGTTTTTATTGATGAGAGAGAGAGAGAGAGAGAGAAAGAGAGAGAAACATTGATGTGAGAGAGAAACATTGATCAGTTGCCTCCCATACGCCCCCTGATCTGATGAGGGATCTATCCTGAAACCTAGGTATATGCCCTGACAGGGAATGGAACCAGCAACCTTTTGGTATACAGGATGATGCTCCAACCAACAGAGCCACCCAGCCAGGGCCTCAGACATGTTTTTAAGACTTCTTATATCAGAAAGAATGTGGGTTTCAGAACTAGAACTGAATTATCACACTGTATATACTCTTCATGAAGCCCAGGAATTCAATATGGCTGCGGAACAAATACCAAACACAATGGCACACATTGTTTTCATTATTGCTAAGATGTGGACATTGTATTTACCTTGATTTCTAAAAATAATGATCTCCTTTACCTGAATTAAGATTTCAGATGACTGAAGGAATCTTAACTCTGCCAATACCGAAATTAACTTTCTAAAATTTAAAGAATGACATTTCCAAGTACCCTAACCTTGGCGTATTGAATAAAGAGCATTGACTTTCATGTATCCTTTCTGTGTGATGCGCAGTGAACATCAGTTACTAGGTACTTCATGGTGTACTAACAGGCTCAGGCCCTCGGGGACTTTGTAAGGGTCTCCACCTCTTCGCTGAAATGATCCCAACTGCTGCAGTTTTCTTGCCAATATGTCTGATTTTGAACATTTTCCTGCCTCATCACTTATTCATACACAGACTGTTAACATCACCCACTGCTGACAATTTATCTCACACTAGCAGCCTCTACCCCTGTTAATCTGCTGTCGGCTGGGGAACACCAAGTGAGAGCAATTGAGTTCTGAATGAAGAACTTCGCGTTCTGTATAGTAAACTTCCTGGAGTTAAATATATGGCCTTTAGCATACTTATACTCTCTCTCTATGTGTGTGTGTGTGTGTGTGTACATAAATACATGTGTGCACATGCCTAATGTTTGGTTTTGGGTCAAATGCCCTTCGATGATATGGTTCAATAATGCAAACTTCCAATAAATGATATGGCAACGTGTTTTAATGATAGTAATATATTGAGGGGACTTTTAATATTTTGAAGGTGGTTTTAAAAGTAGTCATCTCTTTTTAGAATATAGTGCTCAATATTTGGACTCAGATACAACCAACCTCAGACATCTCAATACCATGGAATGTATCTCTCTATCTAGTGTAGTGGTTCAGAACCCTAGATGCATAACACAGAATATTTTAAATATTTAAGCTTCTTGGTCCCACTCCAGACAAGTTGAAGCTGATTCTCAGAAGGCTCAGGCACCTCCTACTTTAAAGATACTGCCCAGTGTGTTCTAGATGCAGACAGAGATGAGAAAGACTCCTCAAGCAACCTGTGTCCTTGCCATCACATGGTAGGTGCTTAATACATGCAAACTACTATTCATAACAGAAATTGGAAAATAAAGGATTTTTTTTCCAGTTCTAAATTGTTTTCAGTTTGGGAGCAAACGGCACAAATATCTTCCATTTCTTTTCACATGTATTTCAGGTATTCTATAGAGAATCAGCGAGAAATCGTGAATAGGGAATCAAGTTCAATGTACCCTTTTTCAATTTCTTGTGTGTTGCCTTCTTTCCCTCAGGCTTAGTTCTTTTATTGTTTTTAGAGGCACCCCAAGAAGTACTGCCATATCACACGATAATTTAAAGTTAGGCTCTCTGAGACACAAGCCAGGCACTGAAAGAATCGTAAACCCCATGTAGATGGTGAGTAGGTCACCGGACACTTTAAGACACTTTCAGAGGAGACTGTCCTCTGGGAAGCTGGAAAGATGATTTTGAATATGTTCTTTGAGGAGTCATCTCTGAGCTGAAATAGGACAATTTCCTGCTTATAGGACAAGCAACTGAGGAAGGAAATGGAATGGGACATAATCTCCCATAAAGAAGGAAGACGATTTATTTCTTGAAGAATCAGCAGAGGGACAAGCTCCCAGACGATGCCAGGCGATTTGCAATTCAGAGAATGGCTGTGTTTGGTTTACGGGTTTCCTGGGCAGCCGTGGAGAGCTTCTCCCTGGAACTTTGCAATATTAGTCTCGCCCTCAACAGGCTTTAAAAATGATAAATCTTTGTCCTGAAATAGCATCTTTTATGTTTAATTTATTTTCTTTAGCTTGAACAGAGCCTCTCCATTTATTTTTGGTGGCCCCTGGGGTTAAAAATGTATTTTCTTCAGCCTCCAGAAGGTCATCTTCATTTATTTTCCACAGATCAAGGTGGAAACTTTTCAGATGCAGATCAAACAGTAGCCCTGACCATGTAAGGCTGAGGGACGGAGCACTTGCGGAAGTTTATTCCGCTGTCCTTGTTATGCATTTTTCTACAAGTGACAGCACGTGTCAGGTTCAATTGTGTGTAGTGATGTGGGCAGCTGCCGTTACAGATTCCTGTGACAATGTAATAAATTGCCATTGTTTTGAAGACTCCAGAGTGACATGCTAGAGCTGCCTCATAAAAGTATATTGTGTGAACCTCTTTCTAACACTGGGATCAGTGTTATCGTCTTTGTAGCTTAATGTTGGCCATGGTCAGAGCATTTACACCACAGTAATTGGAAAATGTCCCAAATCAGGTCTTTCTTTTGTTTAGAGAGCTAGTTATGGAATATGTGCCAACACACTACTCTTTCTATGTGTGCGTATCTAATATAATTGAACAACTTTATTCTGTTTCTATATTCATAGCTGTCTTGATGAAGATTTTGTTTTTTTTTTTTTTTTCATTGTCAGTTATGGGGAAGCATTGACCTAGAATTGATAATTCAGTCATGAAGTGTCTAGACTTTACTCCTCACTCAGGTCCGTAACTGGTCAATTTCATATTTGTTTTCAGTTGCTAAAATATGGGGGACTTTTGAATAGTAGGCATACAACATGTATTATCATATCTTCATAAACTTGTTTAGCACAGTGTCTTAAACATCCATTCCATACAGATTTCCTAAATAAGTCTATGTCCTATCCTTTTATCTCCCCATCTTCCCTCCCTCCTGATGACCACTTCACCTAAACCCTTCTCAACATTGGGAATTTTTATACCAGAATCTACCCACCCTCAATTTTAACAACATTTGTTCAAGAAGACAATTTTATTTATTTTAAAGTGTTCTGTTAATATTTGGCAAGAATTAAATGTCAAAATCTTTTTTCACTTATAAAATGTAGATAAACATTCCAAACCATTGTCTCTATAGGAAGATAAGATCTGCAGAGGCTAATAAATAGTATTTGTATATATGGCTAAAACAAAATTGTTCAAAGCATATTCTTTAGGGAAAAACAAAAACACAAAAATGCCCAAACATTATTATTTGTATTATTTGAAGATACATCTAGATTAATTTAGATTTCATTTCCAATGAGCATATTTGTAGGAGAGGGATCAAGTTTGATAAATAACTTATAATCATGACATGACAGAAAGTTGAGTGAAGGGAAATACTTACTCAGATGACATGTAATAGATGTCAGTTCAATGTCCTTCCAACTGCAATATGGGTATGGGACATTTGTCCAAATATTGTATAATCTGTGATGGGAAATAGAGACAATGGTTTGGAATGTTCATCTACATTTTATAAATGAAAAAAAAATGACATTATTTAATTCCTGCCAAATATTAACAGAAAATCTTTAAATAAATAAAATTGTCTTCTTGAACAAATGTTGTTAAAATTGAGGGTGGGTAGATTCTGGTATAAGAATTCCCATTGTTGATAAGAGTTTAGGTGAATGGACTTCTTTGTGTGTGGCTGGTGGAAATGAAACTGAGAGATATTTTGGCAATACTCACCAAAATTTTAAATGTTAGCTTACTTTTGGACTTGATTCTACAAATTTTATCCTGTGCGTGGGAGAGGGAAGAGGGGTTGGTATACATGAAAATTTAGATATAAGGGTATTGATTGAAGCATATTTTATGACATCAGAAGTTAGAATTATATAAGTATACAAAAATTTACAACATTTAGATAATTATATAGCTATTAATTGGCATGATGTGAGCTGTATACACATGAGTAACTTCAATCCCTCTGAGCCTAACTTGCATTTGTCAAATAGGGAGAAGAATTGGGTGATGGGTACAAAAGATGAAAGGGATTAAGAAGTACAAGTTGCCAGTTATAAAAATAATCATGAGGATGTAAAGTACAGCATAAGGAATATAGTCAACTAGAGGCCCAGTGCACGAAATTTGTGCACTTGAGGGGTATTTCCCCTCAGCTTGGCCTGCGCCTTCTCGCAGTCTGGGAGCCCTCAGGGGAGCAGGCCTCAGCTGGCAGTTGGATATCCTTAGCACTGCTGTGGAGGTAGGAGAGGCTCCCACCACCACCGCTGAGCTCGCCAGCCGTGAGCCTGGCTTCTGGCTGAGTGGCACTCCCCTTGTAGGAGTGCACTGACCACCAGGGGGCAGCTCCTGCATTGAGCATCTGCCCCCTGGTGGTCAGTGCGCATCATAGCAACCAGTCGTTCAGCTGTTTGGTTGGTTTGCATATTAGCCTTTTATTATCCTACCTAATAAAGAGGGAATATGCTAATTGACTGCCCTGCCCTCAAAGATGGCAGCACCCACAGCCAATAAGGAGGGAGTATGCTAATTGGCTGCCACAACCTCAAAGATGGCGGCGCCCAGTCCCCTCAGCCCCGCCGGGGTGGCAGGTGCGCAGCAAGGCCGGGCCAGTCCCCGCCTCCGGAGTCCCCCAGTCCCTTCAGCCCCTCCAGTTACCCAGGGCCGGCCCGAGGCACAGGCAAGCCTCAGATGGTGGCTGCCCAACGCCCAGGTCTGCCCGAGGCTCAGGTTACCAGGACCAGCCAAGGCTTGTGCTGCTGGCAGTGGCAGCAGCAGAGGTGTGATGGGGGCATCACCTTCCCCTGATTGCCGAGTCTCCTCCTGCCCCTGAGGGCTCTCGGACTGTGAGAGGGGGCAAGCTAGGCTGAGGGACCCTCCCTTCCAATGCATGAATTTTCATGCACCGGGCCTCTAGAAGAGGATAATATTGTAGTAACTATGTCAGGTGTCAGACAGTACTAGACTTGTTTGAGTGAGAACTTCCTAAGTTATGTAAATATCTAATCGTTACGTTGTACACCTGAAACTACTATAATAGTGCATGTCAACTGTAGTTGAAAAATCACCATTATCAACTTCTACTCCTGGAATTTCTGGCTCTGGGCTGTGTTTGGCCAATAGGAGACATCAACCAAATTTCAGAGGATGGGATAGGACCAAGCGTGGGTTGCTCCTCAGGCTCCCTCCTGCTGGCCTGCTGGTTGACAATGACTATTTCTCTTTTGGAGGCCACACTTCCTTCCTGGAACTCTCTGCTACAGCTATTAAGGGAATAGTTCAGTCTCCAGCTTCCATACTCCCCTCCCTTTGACCTTCAGTCCCAAGATGGTACAGATCTCACTGTTTCTAGCAAAATGGTGCCTCTATATCCCTAGGAGTTCCCCTTAATTCAGCTCCTAACCTTGAAAATAGTCCCTTTATTAAAATTTCTTCAATTACCTCATTTCATAGTGCCATCTGTTTCCTGTCAAGACCCTGCTTGATATAATTTCTAATTTAAAATGCAAACTTGATCATAGTATTTAATTATCATATATATGAGTTTATTTCTGAACTCTGTTCTCTGCATCCATGTGCTTAAATGTTCTTGCACCAATAACACATTGTTTTAATTAATCTAGCATTATATAGTATAATTTTATATCTGATAAGGCAGTAGTTCTTAAAGTTTTTGGACTCAGAACACCCTTGCACTCTTAAAAATTATTGAGTCCAAAGAGCTTTTGTTTATGAGAGACAAATCTATCAAAATTTCACATATTAGGATTATATTAGCGACATTTAAAAAATATACTAAGTCATATAAAATCACAATTTCTATTACCTGTTAGCATATTACCTGGCCCAGAAATCAGGATTTTAAAAAGATTCCCAGGTGATTCTAATGTTCAGCCAAGGTTGAGAACCACTGTTTTAAATCCTTTAAACTCTTTTAAATATCTGGGTTAATGGAAAACACTTGTATTATTACATCTGCATTACTTTAAATTGATTGCAATATGTTGTTTTGCTTGAGCTACATAAAGATTTATTTCACCTCATACATATATGTAGTTGGAAAGTAAAGGAATGTTTTAATAGCCTTTTCAGATAATTGTAGATATTCTTCTTTGATCCTACTCCCAAATTTGACAAACTAGTTTCCTAAAGGTTATTTGTAATGTGGGATCTGAAACCACATCAGTTAACTTCTTATGTTTAAAATCCATTGGTCTAGCTCTCACTTGGAATGGATCTTAGATTCTAACATGATTTTGTAACATCATGCATTGGTTGTTTAGAAAATATTGATTTGCTGAGATATGAAGATCTTCCAAGTGTTTGAAGTATTTTATTAGACAATGTAGGAAAGAACTGCATTGGTCAGTATCACCAAGGATCTCATCAGAAAAGCCTCAACTCTTGGGAAATGCTTAAGCTCATGGTGGCAGAGACAGGTTCTCCAAAAGTTTAATTTTCACTTGAAAGTCCAAATTTTGTCATTGTCAACAAACAATGGCTATTAATTTTCCTTGATGTGACAGGGTTATTTCATTTATTTTGGAAGAACTATTTGCCAAATACCCCAAATATGAACAGTCAGTGTTGTTCTGTTGGTCACTCTTTCGAGTAAAAATCATGGCTAGTTCACTGCAACTTAATCTCCTAAGTCCTGTTCTTCAATAGCATAATTGTGCTTCTGTATGCAGAAGTGCTTCAGGAGTGTTTCCTATCTTGTCATACAGAATATTAGCTATATACACTCAAAGATCAACATCTAATAACACCAGCAATAAATACTGCTTCCCCAAGGACATTGTAAGTAAACTGGGGGTTTTTTCTGGGGATGTGTGGCAGTGCAAACACAACTTCTAGGACAGTTTTGTCTCCTTGCTTTAATTTGTGCACAGGTGCCAGTAGTTTACCCACCATCTGTATAAATAGCGACACAAAGAAAATGGCAGATCACATCTTATTATTGTTATGAAAACAGTTTTGACTTTATGGGCCCCCCTGAAAATGATTATAAGTAACCCAGTGGTCTGCAGACCACAATTTGAGAAATACTTCAGTAGGGTCACTATTTTATGTTATACTAGAGGTTAAAATATAGCATAAGGGTTAGAATCTGAGGATCTTGATGTGAGATATTTTTAGAATCAAATTTGGCTTGACTGCTTAATCTAAACATATAAATACTTTTCACCACTCCCACTCTATGAGATTTGATAACACTGAGACCCTTGATTCATGTAAACAATACCCTATACATTTTTATTGAACTGATTGTATTAATGAATGTATAAGGGTAAAAAGATCTATATCTATAGAGTCCATCATACAACAACAGGGCCTATTATTCTTAAGGCTGAGAAAAAATATTGTACTTCTTTATATGAAGGTTTTCGAGTCTTTCTCTCAATGCCAAGGTATAATTATTTTCCAGCATTTCATATGTTTTTATTTAAATAATTTTTGTATTGTTTTGATTTGATTCCTAGTGTTTCTCTCTTCCATATAAGTTTAAGCTCCTTGAAACCAGGAAATACTTTGGTTTACTTTTTCTCTTTGCAAACTAAACCCCAAATCTGACAGAGTGGTCATTTTTCCAAACAACATTTCAGATATTTAAAGGGAAGGCTCTGCAATTCTACTCTAAGATCAGAAGAATAAGAAGTGTTTTCTGTGCAATTTTGACTCATCCTTTAGTGCCAGTTGGGTTACAATAATAACAACCTTGATCCAAAAAGAGAAAATGTAGGATCTTGAAGGGCCCAGGTGGACGTGTTTTTACAGGAAGTTCTGCTCAGTGGAGGTGGAGGTGAAGAGATATAACCTTATTGCTATTGCAATAAAGAAGTGTAGGATAAGCACACACGTAGGTTTTTTAAAATTCTGTTTTCTCTTTCCTGTTTAAGAATAAAATATTTATATATCTTCAAGGGCTGGCACATATCTAAATAAGTAAGAAGGTAAGGAAATGACTGCCTTTTTATTGTAGAATTAGAACATGGTGACTTCACTTGAGAAATGCCTCTCTTCACCTGGCTCTTCTGTTTCTGCCCCGTTCTTATATTTGATGATACAGAATATATTATATACCACCGCTACTCTAGCTTTTTAAATTTTTGTGATTCTTTAGAGTAAGGCCAATGACTATGGATACTCATTCTTCTATTTAGAAAAAGCCATTTTAAAACTCCAGTGATTTAATCTGGCTGGTGTGGCTCATTGGTTGAGCATCAGCCTATGAACCAGGAAGCCACGGTTCGATTCTCCATCAGGGCATAAGCCCAGGTTGTGGACTCGACCCCCCAGTGTGGAGCATGCAGGAGGCAGCCCATCAATGATTCTCTCTCATCATTGATGTTCTATCACTCTCTCCCTTTCCCTTACTTTCTGAAATAAATAAAAATATATTTAAAAACAAACAGTAAAACTCCAGTGACTTAAAAGACATATGTATATATTTGCATGAATCCCTCTGAAAGTATAGAATTCAAATAAAAATACAGTAACTTCTGCAGTCTGTGTCCCCCACATATTCTTGGAAATCTCATTGAATCAGGAAACAGTCTTATATTTTAATCACACAAATCTCCTTTTAAAAAAATGCAGGCAAGTTCTGAGTTTTGGAGGAAGGATGACAGCATGAAGTGTCAACATGGATTACACTTTCAAATGTCAGAAATGAAGGGACTTTTGAGATTGTTTTGTTCTATTTATTCAGTCTGACAGAGGAGAAAACTTTCTTACGGAGGTGAATGATAATCACCACCATTATGGTCTACATTAGTGGGAGCTAAAAATTATATTGAGCACTGAGCGTTCATTATCTTCTTCAATTTGGACACCTTTACACGTAGAAAACAACAGTATTCATCTTACAGAACGGAATCTAGCCTCAGAGAGATGAAATGATTCACTCCTGTGTAATATTCAGTAAGAAAGTGCCAGGGTCAGAATTTGAATCCAGGTGTCTGCTTGACATTCAAACCCATGTCCCAGCTCTGAGGGGATGTTCTAAGAACCTTCAGAAGGAAGTCATAAGCTCAATGCTGTTCGTGTGATTAAGATTATCTCTTAGTTGCTGAGAATTGGTAGAGATTTATGATGTCAGCCAGTGCAGCGATAATTGGATTTTTAGTTCAACTCAAAATGACTTGGAGAATGTGATTTATTTTTGAGTACCTACAGGAATTTTAAAATTCTATACTGAGCAGCAGCCCCAGCAGGACTCTCCCACATGGTAAAACTAGATGGGTTGGGGAAGAGAGGACATGTTGCTAAGCCTTGCCCATCCTAACAGGGGTATTGGTGATGCATAGGCTCTGTCACTCTTAGCCCTAGGAGTTGGGTACATGATTTCACCTTAATATCACTTTTCTCATCTGTAGATTGGTGACAATAAGACCCACTTAACAATTCAATGAGATTGTTGTGAAGATTTAGGAAAATGATGGATATAAAAGAAATGTTGGAAAGGTGATTCAAATGTAAATATCATTGCTCCAGAAGTCCCCAGGTGTTTGCTAAACAGGTGTGACTAGTGCAGTCAGCTCATGCAAAAACCTGTGCTAGGAGCTCTAGATCAGCACTTGTAACTTAATGTGCCCAAGAGTCATCTTGTTAAAATGCAGATTGAGATTCACTAAACTAGGGCTGGGGCTGGCAACTCCCATCTCTAAGACACTCCCAGAGCATACTCATGCTGATGGTCCAAGGACCACATTTTCAATAGCAAGGGGTTGGGTTACAAAACAAGGCCAGCATTAATACAAACTGGGGGGTTTGAAAATCTTGGCTGAAATTTCAGATATTCTTCAATGAGATTCTAAAAATGTTATGGTAAGTGAAAAAGCCAGACACAAAAGACCAACTATTATATGGCCTCATTTATATAAAAGGTCCAAGATAAGAAAATCTATAGAGACTGAACATAGATGAGTGGTTTCCAGAGCTAAGGGGGAACTGCTGAGTAACTGGTACAGGTACGGGGTTTCGTTTAGGAAATATGAAGATATTCTGAAATTAGGGAGTTGTGATGGTTGCACAACTCTGCCAATATACTAAAACCATTGATTTATACACCTTTAAAGTGAATTTTTAGGATATATGGATTAAATCTCAATAAAGCTATGAGGAGAAAAGCTATGGTCTACGTGGAAGTTCAAAAGTGTGAAAAAATGGGGAGGGAGCACTCTGAGCTAAGGGGACAGCCCTGAGAAAAGCCATAAAGGGAGCAAATCTGGTGTATTCTTAAAAAATATGTTTTTATTTATTTATTTTAGAGAGAGGAAGGGAGAGGGAGAGAGAAAGAGAAATGATGTGAGACGGTGGCAACGATTGGCTTCCTCCTGCACATCCCCCACTGGGGATGGAGACCAAAAGCCAGGGATATGCCCTGACCTGGAATCCAACCCAGGATCTATGTGTGCATGGGGCAGTGCTCAACCAACTGAGCCCCTCTGGCCATGGCCAAACCCGGTGTATTTAATGTAGAGAAAGGAAGCTTGTAAGGCTGTAGTGAAGCAGTGTAGGAATACGCTCAAAGAGCTGGATGGGGGCCAGTTAATCTATGGTGAATAGCTTGGTTTTTATGTTAGATGAATTTGGAAGCCATTGGAAACGTTTACTAAGGACGTAGTATCATTTGATTTATCATTGAACATGATTAATGAGCTTGCTTTGTGTGTAAAATGAATAATTGAAGCTAGGACAGATAAATTAGGCAGCAGTGGAACAATCTAGGTAACAGATGATAGTGGTTTGCAGAAAAGTGAACAGATTTGAAATGTGTTTGCCTATAGAGTCGACAGAACTAGTTCATGAATTGGAAGTTAGGAGTGAGGGAAGGTTACAAGTGATTGGTGGTTCCATTTACTGAAAGAGAAAATGCTGGGCAAGCAGCAGGTCTAGAGGAGGAAACCAAGTTTTTTCTTGGCCATGTTAACTTCCTTTTTTTAAAAAAAAAAATATATGTTTGTATTGATTTCAGAGAGGAAGGGAGAGAGATAGAAACATCAAGAATGAGAGAGAATCACTGACGGACTACCTCCTGCATGCCTCACACTAGGTGGGAATAGAGCCTGCAGCCCAGGCATGTGCTCTGACTGGGAATCAAACTGTGACCTCTTGGTTCATAGTTCGATGCTCAACCACCAAGCCATGCTGGCTGGGCTTGGCCATGTTAACTTACTAATAACTATTGGATCTATAGGTGGATGGACATGTCCCCTAGAATTATAGAAAGAGGTCAGTGTTGAAGATCTGAGAGTCTTTACTCTTTTTATGGTATCTAGACAGTAGTGTCCTGGAGAGACTGTGTAGACCTAGAGGTGGGTCCCAGAATGCAAGTCATTTTGGAGACCATCTTGATGATCACAATGCAACTAAAATAACGGCATCCACACACTAACATTTTGGAAGCCAGACAAAGGAAGAAGAGCCAACAAAGGATCTGAATGGTTATGGCCAACAATGTAGGATGGGGAGTGAGTTGCTCAGGGCTCTCTGGAGAAACAGAGCTAATAAGATAGACACTATTGAAAGCAAATCTGTGAGTGGAAGCATGATACCAACATGGAGGCTGGCAAGCCCAGAATCAGCAGGGGAGGCAAGCTGGCTGGGCTGGAGACCAGGGAAGAGCTGATGCTGCCCCTAGGTAGAGTCTGAAGGCAGGCTGCTGGCAGAGTGCCCTCACCCGTGGGCAAACCTCAGACTTCTTCTTCTGAAGCCCTTCCAGGGGATGAGGCCTACCCACATGGCGGAGGGTAATCCGCTTTACTCAAAATCTACTGATTTAGATGTTAATCTCTTGTAAAAAAAAATACCTTCACAGCCACATCTAGAATTATCTGACCAAATAAATATCAGGGCGCTGTGGCCTAGCCAAGTTGACACACAAAACTAATCATCACAGAGTGTTACCATGGAAACCCAGAGAAGCATCTGTGTGAAGAAGGAGAGAGTGGCCAAATATGTTGACTACTGCTAAGAATTTAAGTAGGATAAGAGTGCTCACAGGTTGGATTTGGTGTCTGGGAAGGTATTATTGTCCTGGACAAGAGTAGTATCTGAATGGTAGTTATAGAAGCCCACTTGGGGTGTCTTGAGAAGAAATGATACACCTACATATTTTTTTTTCCTTTTTCTTTCATTCTTTGAGAAATAATAAAAGCTAAATCTACTTTTTAATACATCCTATTTCCCTCTCATCTCTCCGTTTCCAGAATATCTTGACTAAAGATTATACTAAAGTTGAAAGCCTGGAGATTGTTTAGGTAGCTCCAAATCTCTTTTGCTGATGACATAGCAACTTGGCAAATCAAAATAAGCCACAGTAGTCTCATTTATAGTTTTAACTTGGCGTCCTATATATGTGTGTGTGTATACATTTCTTTCTTTTTTTCCTATAAATGGGCAAGTTCTTTTTAGAATGAATTGGAGTCGAAATAAAACTGTGAAAATACATTATATTATAGTATTTTAGTATATTGATCAAGTAAAATATGAAAAGGTCATGTAGCAGGATTAATAAATAAAAGTTAAATACCTTTAAAATCAAATCGCAGACTATTACAACCACCTCCCCTCAAAAAAGAAGTTCTCTTTTCACCATTGCATATTATCTTTAGATTCTGTATGCATTCATGCTTTAAAGGGAAAATCAAGGCAACTGAGCTCTGGGAGGAGCTCAAACACTAACTCTTTGTGTGTCTTTAGCAAATCAGTGCTCAAGTTTGGATTTTACTTTTCTATGATGAAGATGGATGAACTGATCCCTGATAATTCCTGCAACTAACAAGTTGTGACTCTGTGCAGCTAGAGCACTGGGAATTTATAAAAGGGAAACTCAGTTGTAAGATTGGATCAGATGACATTGTCCTTCCTTGTTGAAGAAACTTACATTAAATGTAATCTCTCCAGGAAGTTATGCTGCTCTGTCACCAAAGGCATTAAATAATAAAACATAAGATTAATAAGATAAATCATGAGTTCCTAGAAAATAATCTTCAGTAGAATTCTTCCACTGTTTTGGGCATAAAAATCAGCTGGAGAGTTTGTTTGAAATATAGCTTTTAAAATTTAATTTTCAAAGATTCTGTTAGACTATGCTACATCTGGGCTAAAATGTAGGCACCTACCTTTTAAAAATGTTTCATGTTCCAGTTGATTCTGATGCAAATGAGGGCAAGGACAACATTTGAGGAATAACGGGTTAGAAAAAAATCAAATAAGGTTAAAACTAATTCATGCCCCTCTGATGTGGGGAAGACAACGGATAACATTAAGAGTTACTCCTTTGAATAAGCTGAAATGCTGAACAATATATTTTTCTTTTCTAATCATATTCTGTTTAAGCGAAAACTATTTGGTTACCTAGGAAACTGCAAACATATAGCATTTGTTTGAGTGGATTACATGCTACATCAAATGCTCTATGGCATGGACAAGCCATCAGGGCAAAGGATACACAATGTGCCATTTCTCAGTGCAAAGGAACCATTATTAGTATGGGCAAGATATCACAGCGGGCTCGCAGTGGTTCTCAACCTTCCTAATGCCGCGACCCTTTAATACAGTTCCTCATGTTGTGGTGACCCCCAACCATAAAATTATTTTCGTTGCTACTTCATAACTGTAATTTTGCTACTGTTATGAGTCGTAATGTAAATATCTGATATGCAGGATGTATTTTCATTGTTCGTGACCCACAGGTTGAGAACCGCTGCTAGAGACTTTCTCATGATGAAATGTCAATGAATGATTAAGATCATTGTCCTAATCGGTGGGAGTCTAGTGAAGTCTCTTCACTAATCATTTTATTAGTACATTGGGAAAGTCATTCAACTTGTTTGGATTCAGTTTTTTTTTTTTAGTTGCATTATGATCATCAAGATGGTCTCCAAATTTTATTTGTTTAAAATCAGTTATCTTCTAGTATTAACATGGAGGCACTAACCAACTCCCAATAGGTTTTGAAGTAAAATACAGTTATTTGCTCTGAAACAATGCCTTATGTCCTTGTCCTGGTCAATGTAATATATCACACATGTTCATTTTATTTTTAAATTTTGAAATATGTATGTAGAAGTATACATCAAACACACACACACACACACACACACACACACCGTATTGTGTATAATTTTGGAAGACCTCCAATTGTCTAGAACACAACCCCCTTCCTATTTAAAGAGGTAAGCATTACCCTAGCTTTTGTCACAGTTACTTATGATTTTTCTTGATAGTTTTTATCATCTGAAGATAACATACCTCAAAAATATATTATTTAGTTTGCCAGTTATCAAACTATATTAATGGAATACTTATATATTCTTTTGATTCTTCTTTCACTCAACAGTATTATAGGGTCATTCAGATTGATATGTGAGCTGTTTTCATATAGTGTCTTTATTGTGTAATAAGACATTGTATGAGTAATACACCATTATTTATTCTGCTGATAGACATTATGAACAAAAATGCTGTGAATACTCTTGTACATGTATCTTCACACAAGAGTCTCATTGAACATGTACCTAAACAGTAGAAATGCATAGTTAAAAGGTGTTTGTTAGGTTAGGTGGCTCAGGAGGCGGCGCAAGAAATAGAGAGTCCAATGAATCAGAAAAGAAAGGAAAGGAAAGTTTATTCTGCGTCCCCGGGAGACCCACATACCCCCAAAGACAGGACACGTGGATTCACGCCAATAGGGAGGGGGGCGCTTTTTTTATACTGCGGTTGGGTGAGGGGCGGAGACATGAGCTAAGGTATTCAGTTGAAGAAGTTTCAGCTGCAGGGGCGTCAGCCAGGTATTCAGTAAGGAGTCAGCATCTGTGTGGGGGTATGTGGATTCAGGGAGAAGAAGCTGGTATCTGTGTCTGGCACGTTGATCTGTGAGAAATTCCAGGGGGAGTCCATTATCTCATCACATGTCTGCATATATCCGATCCTGGGCTCTCTCCGACCTAACAGTGTTAACATCTATTTTACTGACATGGATAATCACATAATATCTCCATGGACAATCGACCCACTTTATAGCAAGGAAGACATGGCAGTGGGCATATGGCCATGGTATCTACTAGTCTTTCCATATATTGTAGAACCCTGAAGCTTCTAATCTGAGAGAAAATTGGGGGAGGGGGGGATCTTAAATGCACACCTATGTGCTTAAATGCCAGATTTCCAGAGATCATCTCCCAAACAAGCAATTTTCACACTCAAATCTTTGTACAACAGTCTACTTTTGGGGGAAACCCAAACAAAATTGACTTGATCTACCATTTTGTTTAGGATCAAGATTCTACTGATATCTTGAGAAAAACAAAAACTGACATTCAGATCTGTCCCTTCTCATTTGCAGGACTCTTGGTTCTTCATACCTCATATTTTGTTTCTTCAATCAAATGAGGTTGCCAAATTCTCTGTTGGTTTTTTTCTGCTAATAGCTACCCCCCTCCCCCTATTTCAACTCATATCAACAAATGCTGCAACAGAAAACAGCTGGCAAATTTTTTTCTCTGCAAAATTTCCCCCTCTCTGGAATCTTATGGCCTCTCATCCGGTAACATCAGCAAATCCTTCATACAGATGTTCACATTTCATCTGGATGTATCCATTCATTCTTAATCAGAGCATTGTTGTATCACCAACTACTTCATCATAGCAGGAAGCCTCTTCATCAAATCATTATATTTTAAATTCTAGAACTCCTATTTGGTTCTTTTCTTTACTTCTTGGTAAATATTTGTAACTTGCTATTTCCTGCAGCTTTTTCAAGTTTTTTTAATTTGCTTTGAACATAGAAAACAAGGCTATTTAAGTAGTCTTCAACTGTGAATTCTAATGTCTAAATTAGAAGTATACATGTTTCGGGATTTATTCTGATTCGTGGACATGGCGTTTTGTTTCCTTGTGTGCTCACTGATTTTTATTATTGTTTTTAAAAATCTGAATGACTGATTTTCCTTAGAAAATTATCTATCTGAGAATTTTTTGAGATCTCAGTTTAAGGTGCTTTTTTTTTTTTCCCCCAGAAAGAATTTCCCAAGTTTTAGCCAAGTGCTTGGAACATTAACAGTCTAGACAACTCTTTACCATGTTCATAATGTGTGTTTTTTGGGGCTACAGGAATAAGTGAGTTTGGCTGGAAATCTCTATAAAGGCTGACTTGTGCTTATAATCTATTTCCCAAGGATAATATCCTTTGCTGGGCACCAACCCACTTTCTCCTGGGTTCATTGAGGGAATAATAGCCTTCTGGAGTCTAATTTTTATAGAGAAACACTTTCCTTTTAGATTGAGGTTTGTCTTCTGCTGTTAGCTTTGAAAGTTATGATCATATTTCTCAGGTTTGACCAATATCTTTAGGGTAAAATGGCCTATGGACTCTCTCAGTCTTCACTTTCACATATATTTTGGTGTGGTAAATTATTTCTTTAGTATTATTAGTTCCTATATGTTCTCAAGAATATTTTGAAAAAAAAACCCAATTTATTCAGCATTTTAAATTGTTTTCTTCAAGAAGGTGATATCTGATGTCTAATCAACATATCCTTATTTTTAAAGAACTTTTTGAAATGTGTGGTATAATTGGTAAACCCTGATAAAACTCATTAATTTATGAATATTTATGGAGCAGTGACACCATGTTAGGCCTTGTGATGGTTAATTTGACTGAAATACTGGCTCTCCTTGGGTCTGGACCTGCTGGCCTTTAGGCAGAAAGTATACCAAGGCTCTTCTGGTTTTCAGGCCTCTGGCTCACCCTGCAAATTGTGGGACTTACCCATCTTCATAATTGTGTAAGCCAACTCCTTATAGTGAGCCTCTTTCTATGTAATATACATCCTATGGTTCTGTTTCTCTGGGGGAACTTAAGACTAATACAGACCCTAAGCTAAGCACTAAGGTATACAGTGACCTATGATACAGTACCTGTTGTTGAGTAGCTTGAGATTTAATGGGTTTATGAGAAAATGTCACTGACTAGAATGGTCATAATTGTCAGTTATCTTTTCTTTCCATTGAAGTATTTTTTTTTG
The DNA here is from genome assembly GCF_028538775.1 of Myotis yumanensis. Lineage (NCBI taxonomy): Eukaryota > Metazoa > Chordata > Mammalia > Chiroptera > Vespertilionidae > Myotis > Myotis yumanensis. The sequence continues at coordinate 26,265,050 of NW_027223767.1, read as the reverse complement.
TATTCTTTATTTTATTTCATTTTTCCCCATCACCATTTTATCTCCCCATGCCCTCTTCCACCTCCACCATCTCCCGCCCCCTGCGATCACCACATAAGTATGGATATGGAGGACCATTAAAAAGTTAAATATGCAGAAAGAATGGACATTGTTCCTCTTAGCAGATATACAACTCATGCCTTTAAACACCTAAATATTATATAGGGAGAGCATGAGGGCAGTTCATTAGAGAATTACAGAAGAATGTGGTCTCTGAAGCCAAATATTCATGGACGGATGAAAATGAAATAGAATGACATTGAGCTCAATACAGGCAGAGTATATCTTAGCTAAAGTAAGTGAGGAAAGGAAGCCTCAGTTTTTAAAAAATGCAACAATAACAGCAACAAAATACTCTATTCTTGAACTGCATTTACTAGAGTGTTGCAAAAACAAACCTCTATCCCTGCATCCTATTAATCTGAATGATGCTGATCATTTAAAAATGGTATCTAAGAAGATTGAGAATTTTAAATACCCTGAATTGTAATTTTGCTGGAAAGTAAAAGAGATTTGCTCCCCAGACCCCTGTTAGTGAGCTTCCCTCAAAGCTGCTCGAGAAATGCAGTGTTTCCAGTTGCGTTATTAATTCACACATTTCATCTACATTTTCCAGCTGAACGGCTCTCACTTTGATTGTTGTCTTCTATCTTCTTTGTCCCAATGAGACATTATTTTAAGGCTGTTTTCCTCTCCTCCAGAAAGACAACTAGGCAAAAATTATGTCCAAATAGTAACACACACTGAGTTTGTGTTTCATTCAGTCCAATATTTAGTAGCATCTCCCAGCTGACTTCCTATGAAAGGAAAGAAAGCAAATGCCATAGTAAAGAGAGGCAGCTGTTTCTTCCAACATTATGAGTCGTATAAATTCCTTCTTGTGAATAAAATGTAATCATCCCCTTTATGTCCAAAGGTAGGGGAGATTCGCTCCAAATAAAGACAATCTGAAACAAAGATGAGTATCTTCTTCCAACAATGGGAATATTTATGCATATATAACCCACAGTTCCCCATTTCTCAATGCTGCTTGGGAAGAAAACAGAGGGGAAGTTGGTTATCATAATGGTAATATTCTTTCAAATGAGGATTTCAGATTTCGAAAAAAAAAAAAAGTATTTCCTTAGGACGTGAACATTGAAGAATAGGTTCAAATTGTCAAAGATATTTGCAACTGATATTGTAAGAAAGTTTTAACAATAGGGAAATCAGTCTGTGTCACAGCAACTTAGACCATTAGTGAGCACCATTTTCTTCGTCTGTCAAACAAATAGCCCAAAACCTCTTTGGAACAGCTGTTCAAATTAGTATAAGCTCCCAGGCCTCAGGCCTAAATATGTAATTTGGCTGACCCTAATAGTAATTGCGCCTTACCAAGAGAGTGTTCACGAAAATACATTTTGTCACTGCGTCTGGCCTTCTTTTGGACCTTCATGACATTCTTCTACTTTTGCAACTTGTGATATTCTTCCCATTATTTTACTTATGCATTTTCCCCTTTATTTTTTATCAGCTTTGACTTGGAGCTTAAACCCATTCTGGCAACCCCTTCTCCTAACAGCTTAAGTTAAACCTTGTTAGGTTTTTTTCATTCATTGTTAGATTTATTTTTTATTTTTTATTTTTTTATTATTTACTGTTCTATAATGGGGACAAATTCATGTTGCCTAAGGCGAAAGCTGGTATATTGGCCTCTTGGGAATGTTTATTCAAGGCCCACACCCTCTGTTCCAGACTTTTAGATATTAAACCAAAGAAGAAACATCTTAAGGGCACGAATGAGGGGGAGGGAAGCCTATGGTATCAGGCCTATGCTACCACTTACCCCTCCTGTTGGGCCCTACGCTAGCTTTGGGGTGGGAGCCCTCCCTCTCTCTATTTGGGGACAACATATGAAGACCACGAATCTGAAAAGACAAAACAATAGACCTTGAGAGTGAAGATAGGAAAAAAGAAGCAAGGTAGGGAAGAGAACTGGGGCTGGGGTGGGATTCTAGGAGAGCTTTGAAGATGCAAGGCTTTTACACCTTCCATCAACACATCAATCAAGATTTCCACCCTCTAGGCTCTTGAGAGCCCAGAGCTTATGGTGAAATTGGAACTAGAACATACAATGACTGGAACCCAGTATTAGGACAAGAAAACTTTTTTAGAAGTGGAGGCAGTTTATGCTGGATATCTTTAGCAATCACAATATCTCAATGCTTCGTAAATGGATCAATACATTTTTACTAGTGGTAGAACATTTAAACAAAATCAGTGCATTTATGCTAGTTGTAGAATTTTTAGTTTGAAAGGATACATCTTTAAATGAATATACTGATAACTTCCAAATGTTCACCCTCAAGTGAGCATTAAAGAAAAAGGATAATAAAGGATCCTACTGTGTGTATTCTGTTTTCTAACTTGAACTGTTTTTGAATAGACTTTTTTTCTAGCTTTTTAAAGATAAAATTGACATTAAACATTGTATAAGTTTAAGGTATATAAGTGCTTAAAGTGATGGTCAGATACGCATATAATTGTGAAATGTTTAACACAATTAGGGTTCGTATCCAAGATATATAAGAAACTCACACAACTCAAAAGCAAAAATCGAAGTAAACCTATATAAAAATGGGCAGAAGATCTGCATAGACATTTTCCAAAGAAGATATACAAATGACCAACAAGTACCTGAAAAGGTGCTCAACATCACTCATCATCAGGGAAATGCAAATCAAGACCATAGTGAGATATCACCTCATACCTATTGGACCAACTACTATCAAAATGTGTGGATGGCCGTCTGAAGAAACAGGTGGTCCTTGTTTCTAGGGAGCTAGGACTCAACACTGGGACTCTTAATTCAAACAGGGGGCGGGAAAGAGAGGTAGCAGCGTTCCAGATGGAAACTTCAAGAAGTTTTAAATTTTACTTGAGCCCACATCTAATAGTTATTTTTTGTTGTTGTTAAATATATATTTTATTGTGTTTTTTTTTTACAGAGAGGAAGGGAGAGAGATAGAGTTAGAAACATTGATGAGAGAGAAACATCGACCAGCCGCTTCCTGCACACCCCCTACTGGGGATGTGCCCGCAACCAAGGTACATGCCCTTGGCCGGAATCGAACCTGGGACCCTTCAGTCCGCAGGCCGACGCTCTATCCACTGAGCCAAACCGGTTCTGGCCACATCTAATAGTTTTTGATAGGCAGCTCTGGACTCCTTGTTAAACTATAGTTAGGTTGCTAAGTATCTTTCTGCTTGGGTATTACAGTGAAGGCTCTTTTGATGTTTCTGTGCATTTGCTCTTCAGAGTTATAGACACTGTGAATATTTTCATAAGATAGCCACAGATATTAATAGCATTTGGGATGCTTACATAATATGACATTTAGCAAAAAGTATTATTTTCTGTGTGGCAGTATTATTTTCAGATTTTCTTTTTATTTTATATATTTATGGAAAACATAAGAAAATGAATGGCATTGAACCGAAACCATCTTACCTGGGAAACACTGAGACTTTGCTGCTATTTTCTCTTCCTCTTACGCATAAGCCTTTGAAGTATGACAGGCTGGAGAACCTAAGGCACAAGGAGTGATGTGTGTAACGACGGATAGATAATAGCTCACTGGGACCAAACCACAGCTTCGGATGCTTCCTCAAACTGGCAAACACTAAACAGAAAGTTCTGAAACTTTAGTGGGCATTAAACTTGCCTGGAACTTGCTTAAGTGCTGATTCTAAGGCTTCTCCTCAAGAGAGCTTGATTAGCATCCTTTGACTTGAACTTAGAAATCTGCACTTTAAATAATGGCTTACAGGTGACCGATGTTGGCTGTCCAAAGTGCACACTAGCTAACAGTGGAGTCCCCCTAAGTCTGTCTCTCTAGCAAGAAATTTTATAGGATCACAAGTAACAGAATCTCAAAAACAGAAGTTACGTTATGGATCATCTCACCACTCCAATGATCATCTCTCTCTTAAAACAAATTATTTTTCCTATTACAGCTTACATTCAATATTATTTTGTATTCGTTTTAGGTGTTTTAGTTTAAGGCAACCACATACTTTACAAAGTGATCCCCCTGATATTTCCAGTACCTACTTGGCACCATACATAGTTATTACTGTATTATTGACTATGCTTCCTATGCTGCATTTTATATCTCCATGACTATTTTGTAATTACCAATTTGTACTTCTTAATCCCTTCACCTTTCTCAACCAACCCACCCAAACCCTCTCCCCTCTGGCACCCCTCAGTCTGTTCTCTGTATCTATGAGTCTGTTTCTATTTTGTTTATTGATTTTGTTTTTAAGATTTCTACATATAAGTGAAACCACATGGTATTAATCTTTCTCTGTCTAGTGATTCAATTTCTGGGTATATATCTAAGGAAACTCAAAACACTAATTTAAAAAAATATATGCATCCTTATGTTCATGGTAGCATTATTTACAATAGCCAAGATATGGAAGCAACCCAAGTGTCCATCAGTAGATGAGTGGATAAAAAAGTTGTGGTACGTATATGCAATGGAATATTACTCAGCCATAAAAAATAATGAAATCTTACCATTTGCAAAAGCATGGATGGACCTAGAGGGTATGATGCCAACTGTCATCTCTTTTTAAGATCTGTCCAGAATATCCTCATTGGAAAGCTGTTATGTTTTACAAAGTAACCCCTTATAAAAATTTTCTCTCTGTGCCTTCTGGTCCCTATCCTTCTACTTTTCAGACTGTGTGTACAAAGTTGAGTTTCTGTTTCATACATTAGAAGATGGTCTTCCTGATACCTTTGATACTTCCATCCTCTGGTCAAAGCATTCCTAGTTGTAAAGCGTTCAGGGTTATTACTACAGTATCAATTTTTAAGACATGAAAAATAGTTTAGCAGGTATTTCCTGTGGCCACTTGAAGCCTGTATGGCCATTTGGATACAAGATAATTTTTTAAAAATATATTTTATTGATTCTCTACAGAGTGGAAGGGAGAGAGACAGAGAGTCAGAAACATCAATGAGAGAGAAACACCGATCAGCTGCCTCCCGCACATCCCCCACCGGGGATGTGCCCGCAACACAGGTACATGCCCTTGACCGGAAGTGAACCCGGGACCCCTCAGTCCGCGAGCCAACGCTCCATCCACTGAGCCAAACCAGTTTCGGCGATAATTTTTAAATGGACTAGTTATTCAGTTGCTAATTATTTGCCCCAAAGTACCCTGCTCCAAGCCCTTCCCTGGAGTTCAAACTGGCAAGGGCAATTAGGAGGTGCATTTTGCCAACTTCCATTTTACCCATTTTCCTAACAATCTGGTCTCCAAGTGTTGACTGGATACTCCTGATCATTCTGACTATGATGTGCCCGACGCTGTGGTGTCGCTGATGAGATGTCAATAACAGGGATGAGACAATTAAGGTGGCTCTCTCCCTCACTCCACTGTGCGTGCTTCCCTTGCCCTTTCTTATAATTTAGAGGGACAAGGACATGGAGCCCCTTTATTTGCACTTCTTCTCCTAAGAAGAACTTCTTTTAGCTGCCTCTGTTCCAGAGAACGGACTCCCACAGAGTATAAGAAACTCAGGTTGCAGTGGTTATGAGATTCTTGCCCAAAGGAGTGGGGCATGGTAAGCAGGGCCAGAGGAATCCATAGAATGCAGATGGTAAGACAGTTTAGATAAAGCAGACAACAAGACAAAAGCCATGGACCAGCCTATGTGACTATATGATGGGAAGCATATGGATGTGTGTGTGGGGCGGGGAATGGCAGGGGGAAGGGCACAATTCAAGAATCTCGACCTAGGAAAAAAAACAAGTTTCCTTTTGGGAACTACAGAAGATAAAATTAAGCATGCATAGTGGAGATAGGCAACTGTTTTCAAATGCCTGGGAAAATGCTTAATGTTTATGCGGAGTCAGTATGGACTCAATAAGCTGACGCCTCCACCTCCCTTGCCCACTTCATTAAAGGCTCTGAGAGTGAGCTCATCACCTGACTGCTAGCAGTTTAGAACAATAACCCAATTAAAAGCTGCTTTGGTAGGCTTTAGTTAATTAGCTCAGTACTATCTTCCACTGAGGGAAAGTGGTCAGCTTCTGTAATAGAGTCGCTATGGGAGAACATGGACAAGAGGACGCATCTGACTATTTCTCACCTGAATTCGAACATTCTATTTAGAAGACAGGCACAGGGAGAAACACTGAAATGGATACTAGTAGAGCCATATATAAAAGCACCACGAAAACTGTCAGAAGGCAAACAGCTATGGCAAAACTAAACTCAAACTAGATATCTGTTATTCAGTGTTTACTGGTAGCATAAGGTCCTATGACTAGCATATAAGTAAGTATATGTGTAATCTAAATGTATATTGCTTTAAATATAGATTTGTTCCTGAGAACACTAGTATATTTTTATATATTGATGTAATATTTAAATAATACTCATAACAATAAGGGAACTTTAGTAATATTCTGCCAGCCAATATGATTGGCGGTCAAGGTAAGAAAAAAAAGCATTCAAGTAGAATTTCAGACTCAGAGAGGTGATGGACCCGGTTAATTCTGCACTTGTCTGATTACATGCATTGTGTTGTGTTAAGTTCTAATCACAACCTTTTAAAAAGGAAATACATGAGCATGAGTTCACATGTAAGAGAGTTATTACGTGTTGAGAAAGGTCTGAAAATAACTTCATATGTAGGATATTAGTCCAAGAAGGTTTGGGTAGAAAGGGTAATTATTTTGAAATATTTAAATAGCTGTAACATGAAAGGGAGGTTTCATCCTTTATGTTTTCTTGCGGCCAGACTTACGGTTAATGAGTGACAGTTACAGAAGGGGACTTTTAACTCAATATAGAAAGTATCTTTCTAAAAGCAATGCTTTCTAACAGTGGACTAATCTAAAATAATGACAGGATGATTATATATGCCTGTGATATTGCAGAAAGGATTTCTATGCAAAATTTGATGGGAGATCAAATTAGAAACCTTCTATGTCCTTTTCTATTATATATTGTTATTATTCTGTAATGTTTATAACAGAAGCTTGAATCTTTTAATAAAAGGATAAATTTTATTGGAAAAAAGTACTTCTATTTGTAACCCCACTTAAAGTTGTAGATAAATTTAATATTTACTTCTCATATGTAACATATAACTAGAGAGATCTATTTCTAAATTATGGTTATCAAATACTAATAGAGTTCGGTACCTGGGCGATGCTGTTGTGCAAACAATATGCTATTCATTGCAAAATACCCGGGAAGTGTTTATCTACTTATTTGTGTGATTCAGCCCTGATGTCTTTTCTGTGCTACTAACAAGCGAACAAAATCCTTGAAAGTTGAAGAGTTAGAACAAACCTTAAATTTTTCAAAGATACAGTAGATTTTTTTTATACAATGAATCATAGGATTTATATATTAGCCTTTATATCTATATCTATATAGATATAGATATCTGTCATTTATAATATTATATGTGTCATATATGACATATATGTAATATATTATGTATAACATCTAACTGAAGGCACTAAAGAGAATGCCAAAAAACAGATTTTTTTTGGGGGGGGGGGGTGGGTTGGGCCCATGGTCAATACTCTTGAGCTTTCCAATTTAATTGTTTTCCATTTGCACACGTGAGGCGATACATCTTTGAAAGAAAATCTGCTGTCTTTTTGGCTTAAATAAACAAAAGATAAGCTTGAGGGCAACCACAGTGATAGGACACGAGGACAGGACTCCTGGAGATGCAGCTGTGGAGGGCAAGTCCAATAATTGGCGTATAATTACTACACGGAGGGGAACAAAACATCATGCTGAGTGAAAGAAGCCAGGTGCAAAAGAATGCATGCTGTGTGCTTTTACAGGTGAAATTCAAGAAAGAAGGAAACTAATCAATAATGAGAGAAGGCAGATCCGTGGTTGCCTAGGACTGAGGGTGAGGATGACTTCAAAGGGACATGAGGAACCTTTTTTGAGATGCTGGTTATATCCTGTATTCTTTTTTTTTTTTTTTTTTTTTTAATATATTTTATTGATTTTTTACAGAGAGGAAGGGAGAGGGATAGAGAGTTAGAAACATCGATGAGAGAGAAACATCGACCAGCCGCCTCCTGCACATCCCCCACTGGGAATGTGCCCGCAACCCAGGTACATGCCCTTGACCAGAATCGAACCTGGGACCCTTCAGTCCACAGGCCGACGCTCTATCCACTGAGCCAAACCGGTTTTGGCATATCCTGTATTCTTGATTGTAGTAGTGTTTAATGTGATTGCCTGTATTCACCAGAGGAGGTTGTAGCCACCAAAATATACATTACCAAGGCCCTATTAAGAGCCAGTGCCTATGCTAGGTATAGGGGATTTAAGATGAAAAAGAACCATTCATCACCCTCTAGTCTTTCTAGTTTCAACCATTCAACATTGTTATCATTAGCATCAATCAAAATTTCCTAAAACCATACAGTGTTGAGTTACAAGTGTTTTGCAAACCCTAATTCCTAAGCCAGAACCCTACCAAAAATATGAAACTCTGAGATGTTATATACCAAAATACTCAGGGTAATGCTTACAGTTTTTCAGTATCTTAAAGGATTAATAGCCTAGGTACTAGAAACACTTTGAATTTGATGTCATTTTTATTGTTTCAGTCGTATGCAATATGAAAGGTAGGATCTGTATCAGTGATGGCGAACCTTTTGAGCTCGGCGTGTCAGCATTTTGAAAAACCCTAACTTAACTCTGGTGCCGTGTCACATATAGAAATTTTTTGACATTTGCAACCATAGTAAAACAAAGATTTATATTTTTGATATATTTTTGATATATATTTAAATGCCATTTAACAAAGAAAAATCAACCAAAAAAATGAGTTCGCGTGTCACCTCTGACACGAGTGTCATAGGTTCGCCATCACTGATCTATATCGTAATTTGCCTGCTCACTCTATCTTCATATTCTCCACATTTGAATTAGATTATATTATGATTTTCAGAATCACCCATTTCATTGAATTTTACCAAGTTTCACAACATAATGTCTTCTATAAGTCATTGTCTTATTTTGTGCTATTTAATAATATCTCAGTTAGGGACAATTGTAATTAACAGGACTTTTTGTAGAATTTACACTGTACATAAATACTATCCTTAATGTCTCCAGGCCAAAAAAAGCAAAACAAAACAATCCATTCATCCCATGTAGCATATAGATGCTATAGTGAGAAAGAGAATATTTCTGACCTCAGAAAGCAGATAGTTTTATAAGGACAATTAAGGAAGTAGAATAGTGCCAAGTAGGGTTTGACAAAGGCCACAGAGATAGTTCGATATCAGTATTCTTCCTAATGCTTACTTAGGTGGCTGAGTACATAAGATGGTACCAATGACTAAGACTAGGTTTTCTCATATAGTCATCTCTCTTTCTTATAGGTATGTCAATCTTTCATTATCTCTCCCTTTTTTTAAAAAAAATTCGTTATTGTTGAAAGTATTACATGTGTCTCATTTTTCACCCATTGACCTCTCCCAGCCCGCCCCCACCCCATTCTCTCTTAACCCTTAACTTTTCCTGGTGCCTTTTTGTCTAAAACATAATCAAAAGAAGAAAAAAAGAAAACAACAGACACAGTTTTCCCATTAAAACTTTGATTCAAGGAAAGACAAGTGCTTTGTATGGGTCGCTCTTTTACACTGATATGGTCTAGTTCAAATTAGCAACTCATCTAGAAATGCTTTATTGCTATTGCTTTTGTTTAAGTTCCATCGAGCCAGCTTATCTAAATTATCTCTTAATATGTTCAGGACAGTTTGGTTTGGGGACGATGCTCAGTCTCCCTAAGGAGCTAATGAAAATTCAGTGTTTGCCTACGCCCCGTACCTCATCACAAAAATCAATGCCTGGAATACAATAGCGCACAGGGTGATCTGTGGTTGCAGTACCTTCACAGAGCTGAACATTATAGCTCAAAAGGCAATCTTTCCTCCTCTCCTTGGAAAACTCGAGATTCACACATCTGCTGCCTTCTTGACCCGGAGCTTTCTATCTTCTTACCAGACAAGAATGTTTACTTCTTTCTTTTGTAGAAAGCGCTGAGTCTTCCTGGAATCCAGGCCCAGGGGGTAACTGCTTACTGCATGCCTGTGGCTAGATTTGAAATCTCCATAGTATCCCAGGCTGAAGAACTCAGCCAATGGAAAATTACAGAGTAGCTTTCTGACTCTTTAGCAGTAAAGTCTATTTTCTGGTGTGAAAACACAACAGTAGGGTGTTTACTCGGTTAACTAAACCCAGGGACTTGTTCCTTTCGTTGGAGTTTGTGGAGTTAGGATATTGTCCAAGGAAGAATGGAGACTGAGACGGGGAGAAAGAGGGTCAAAGTTCAGCCTTATCTCTTTAATTTCTTTCAAAAAGGAGTTTGAACTTGAGGTCCAGATAGGTTTACCGAGGATCTGAAAGCAAGGATGGAAGGATGGGGCTTACGGGGTGTTTAACCCCATGTTTAGGTTTATGGACTTACATGAACTTGGGAAGATGTTGATTTCATCAACTTTCAAAAGGATACTGCCTCAAGGCATATGATTACAGTCCAGTTTTGTTTAAAAAGATAGCCCAACTGTGTGATCTTAAGCAATCTACGTGCCCGAGATACAGTTTTAACAAACACATGAAAGGAATAATAGAAATACTTCACAAAATTCTGAAAAAGAAAACATGCTTGTAAGGCATGAGCCCACCACTGATGTTAATGATTCATGTTTGTTTTTATTTTGTATAGGATAGTTCTAAGGGCAACTAATAATAACTAGCCCGGAGAAGGGAAGATTAAAAAGGAACTCATTATCTGCCTTCCAATATTTTAAGAACTGTATGGATAAAAGGCTAAGCTTATTTTGGCTATCCCCAGGAGGGAAACATCGAGCTAATGAACAAAATCATATCAAGTTGGTTCTATAAAGAACATATTGGCATGTCAGCATCCAACTGTGGGATAGCCTGTTTCCATTTAAAACGGGTTTCCTGTCACTGGAGGTACAAAAACAATTATTGAGTAACTCAGAGAGGCTGAGAAACTTGCCCAAGTCCATGGAGTTCATCAAGTCAGTGTTAGAATGATCAGTTTAGTCTGATCCGAAAGCCTTTGCTAACCTTTTCAGTGAGTGAGCCTCCCAGGCACACTTCCCCTCACTCCATTAAAGGAGCATATGTTTGCCTATAGGTGGCACTGTTGAACAATTTGTTAAGTGACTTAATTGCTAAATTAAATAAGTGTGTGGTTCTCTCAACATTATGGTATTTGTCTTAGAGTCTAAAAACCCCAAATGGAACTTATTTGAACCTGTTTGGGATGATTCACAGTCTTCCTAAAAAGTAGGCACCAAAAATTGTTCTAAATTCCTATCACAGTTGCTGCTTGCTTGGCTGGTGTAGCCCCCATGTTTTAGAGGCACAACTGACACAGGGCCAAAACCCTCCTTACCCCTTGAAGATATGCTGCAGGTTCTCCTTGATGAAGGTCATTTTCCCTCATCACACTCTTCCATTGCTCCCTGTGGCGTTTGAGAACAGATAGCAGCATGTCTAATCCACTGTTGCTTTGACCAAATTACCCTTATGTCCTAGTTCCCTGCTTACCAGTCAGTGGAAGGGGATTCTTTTGTTGTCATGCAGAGGTGGGTGGGTTGCTTTCTTCGTTTCTCAAGAGATCATTCACATTTGGGCTGTGAAGCAATTATAGCATCTAATTCTAATGTATGTAACAAACCGCCTGTTTCACCTCAGCAAAGCTCATTATGTCTTGTAAATGTGCTACATGTTGAATTTGCACCTTCCGTAATTAGTACAGCTCCTCTGCCAGCCCTCCTTCCCGCCTTTGCCAACATTCTCAGTGTTAGCAAACAAGCATCAATCACCAACCTGATGAGCAAAATTAGGGCCTGTCTGTGCAACTCAATACACATGTTGGACTGAAATTCCAGGTTTTGGAGACACCCTGTATATACTAGTAGACTACATTAAGATTTCAGCACAATCCAATTAAAAACAATGGGCAGAATATCTGAATAGACATTTTTCCAGAGACATGTAGATGTCCAACAGGTACAGAAAAAGATGCTCCAGTCATCAGGGAAATGCAGATCAGAACCATGATGAGATATTACTTTACACCTGTCAGAATGGCTATAATAAAAAAGACAAGAAGTAAGTGTTGAGGTGGATGTGGACAAAGGGACTTCTTGTGCATTGTTGTTGGGAATGTAAATTGATACAGCCAGTATGGAAATCGGTAAGAAGATTTCTTAAAGAATTAAAAATAGAACTGTATGATCCAGCAATTCTACTTCTGGGTATTAATAAAAAAAACCCCAAAAACCCTAATTCAAAAATATACTGGTATCTGGACCCCCATGTTCATAGCAGCATTATTTACAGTAACCAAGATTGCAAACGGCCTATGTGTCGTTGATGGATGAATGAATAAAGATGTGCCATATATATATATATATATATATATATATATATATATATATATATATATCTTAGCCACAGATAAAAATAAAATCTTGTGGCAGTATGGATGGACCTTGAGGACACTATGTTATTAAGTAAAATAAATAAACAGAAAGACAAATACCATATGATCTAATTTGTGTGAATTAAAAAAAAAAAGAATAAACAAAAAGTAGATACAGTGGGGTCTTGACTTACAAGTGTCCTGACTAATGAGTTTTTTGAGATACCAGATGTCTCTCGGCCGATTTTTTGCATTGAGTTGACAGAGTAATTTGAGTTAACTAGCTCGGTCTCGGAACGAATTAAACTCGTAAGTCAAGGCCCCACTGTACAGAGAACAGATTGGTGGTTGCCAGAGGTAGGGGGTGGAGGGTGGGCAAAATGGATGAAGGAAGCCAAAAGGCATAAACTCTCAGTCCCCAGCCTTTTGTTCTCCACAATGCTTAATACCATGTGGCATGCTGTTCTTTTACTCCTTATGTGTTTACTAGAGACCTTTGCATGAATTAATGTACCAGTGGGGTCCCTCAGCCTGACCTGTGGGATTGGGCCGAAACCGGCTTTCCGACATCCCTGAGGGATCCTGGATTGCGAGAGGTCACAGGCCAGGCTGAGTGACCCCACTGGTGCACAATGGAGGCGGGAGAGACACAGGAAGTTGGCCAGCTGGGGAGGGACCGCGGGAGGGCTCCAGGGCATGTCAGGCCCATCTTGCTCAGTTCCAATTGGCCAGACCCCAGCAGCAAGCTAACCTACCCATCAGAGCGTCTTCCCCCCGTGATCAGTGCATGTCATAGTGACTGGTCAACTGCCCCCTGGTGGTCAGTGCACGTCATACTGAGCTGTTGAGTGGCCTTAGCATATCATTTACATATGGTGCTTTGGTTGAATGGCCGACTGGTCGACCGGACACTTAGCATATTAGGCTTTTATTATATAGGATTGTCTGTCTCACATAAGAATGTAAATTCCATAAAAGCAAGAACTTAGTCTGTTTTATTCACCCAAATATCTAAAGCAGATATCTATAGACAGTCATAATCTATATAATAAAAGCCTAAGCAACCATTACAGCAGAATGACTGGTTGCTATGATGCACACTGACCACCAGAGGCAGACACTCAATTCACAAGCTGCCCCCTGGTGGCCAGTGCACTCCCACAGGGGGAGCATCACTCAGCCAGAAGCCAGGCTCATGCCTGGCGAGTGCAGCGGTGGTGACGGGAGCCTCTCCCGCCTCTGCAGCAGCACTAAGGAGCAGCGAGCCAAATGGTAAGGAGCAAGCAAGCGAGCAGTAAGGAGCAAGGGGTCCCAGACTGTGAGAGGGCTCAGGCTGGGCTAAGGAACCCCGCCCCGCCCCCCCCCCCCCCCCCCCCAGTGCATGAATTTTGTGCACTGGCCCTCTAGTAAATATATGATTACTGAATGAATGAATAAATAAATTTAAAAGAATGAGTTATATCTGAATATCATGACCCAAAGGGAAGAATAAAATATACTGGTGACAGAAAGCAACTTTTATAAAAAAGTATATGGGAAGACCCAATTTTCATAAAACATAAAAAAAAATTATATATATAAATATAAGTATGTGAACATATCCTATCTATCTACCTATCTATCTATCCATCCATCCATCTATATCTAAACCAGGGGTGGGGACCATTTGGCCTGTGGGCCATAGAAGGCCCACGAAATCAATTGGTCTGGCCCTGGCAAGGCATTAGTGGTGAGTTAATTAAATGCTTGACCAAATATAGCAGGCTAATTTTTAAGTTGATAATTTTGTACGGCCCTCAAATGATGTTATAAATATCCAAATGGCCCTTGGCAGAATAAAGGTTTCCCACCCCTGATCTAAACTATCTAATTCCTAAAAGCACAGAAAAAAGTACAGATTACATACACCAAATTGCAAATTGACATAGATTGTTTTGAGATACTGGAGTTAGACTGGAGGGTTAAGAAAGAGGTTGTTAAATTTTTTTATACTTTCATATTGTTTGCCTTGTGACAACAAGCACTGTATTACTTTTCTAATAAAAAAACCAATAAAATAAATGCAATCACACACACATAAAATGACTCTGGGCTGTTTCTTTAAATGTAATATACCAAATAATATTATTTTATTCTTGTACAGTTGGGCTTCTTCCTCATGATAACAATGGCTGCAGGCTTATAGCTAATAGGTAATTAGCTTCATTGTGGATTACTAGAGTTTCAGGTTCAGATGAACATGAAATGGTTTGCTAAAGCTTGGCCAAGAGGACTCCTCTACTTTGGACCTATGCTCTTAATTGTTTGGGGCTTTGATAGAAGAGAATGATAGACATGCATCAGAATTTTTGCACTTTTCATAAAGAGTGGTATACCTAAGGCAAGACAGAGTTAGCAGGTGCCAAGGGGATACATTGTAGACAATTACAAATCAATAATGAACTTGACTAAGAGTCATTTGCTTTTTATTATCACCATGTGCCAGCAATTCTAAATAATGCCTGTGTTAAAATTCACCTCCAGAAATGTTGGACCTAAAAGTGTGAAGGATTCTCACTGGCAAAATCCTTATTTCCTGATATATGACTTTGTTTTCATGTGTGTTCTTTTGTGTTGGCTAGGCAATGGGTGATTTATTATTATTAAATCTGAACACAGTGGGGCCTTGACTTACGAGTTTAATTCATTCCGTGACGGACCTCGTAACTCAAATTACTCGTGTGTCAAATCTTAAAGTGAACGAGTGAGACACATGATGCTGGGCTGATGTTGTGGCGTTCACTGTGACGTTTGTTCGCTGCGCCAACTAGCGGTGGGGTATCTGAAGATGGCTCGTAACCCGAATTTTAGCTCCCAACTCAAAGCAAAAAATCAGCCGAGAGACGGCTCATATCACGAAAAACTCGTTAGTCGGGACACTCGTAAGTCAAGGCCCCACTATAGTATGAGTTAATTAAAATATAAGAAGGCTGCTCATATATTACCAAAGGCAAGCATAAAATCTGAAAATGCAGTTAGTTGTGCTCTCTATGCCAATATAAGAATGTGGAACATAATTCTGTGTCTTAGGAAGACCATCCCACCACTGGTGCCATCCCTGTGACTCTACATACCCCAGTAGGTTTGTTCTGTAATTCAATAATTTAGCTTGGAGACAAGCCTCCGGGAACACAAAGCCCCAAGGATCATGATTGCATAACCATGAAGCTGCTTTCTAAGAAACTTCTGGGTAGTGAAAGGCTATGGGAAGAAGGGAAAAGGGAAAGAAGAGACTTTGAATAAATGGCTAGCCACCAAAGAAGAACACTGAAGAATGAATAAGTATATTTAATCAGGAATTTGAAGATTTTTTTGGTAACATCATTGAAATCTTCCACTTGTTTTTATATATTTTACAGAATACCTATGACACCAAGTTTTATAAAGGTGACATTATGTTTGATTTCTTGCCTTTTTTAATGTTTTGAGGTGATGGTTTAAAAACACTTAGTATTTTTGCTTCAAAGAGGTACAGGATGAGAACCCAAGATAAATGGGCAACAACAAGAACAATAAGAATGGGAGGGGCAGTCTTTCCGGCGGAACTCAAAACCGACTAGTCAAGCAGTTATTTGTGTCTTCCAAAAGAAAATTCAGTAGTGTACTTATTTACTTATTTTTTTAATATATATTTTTTATTTATTTCAGAGAGGAGGGGGGAGAGAGAGAGAGAGAGAGAGAGAGAGAGAGACATCAACGATGAGAGAGAATCATTGATTAGCTGCCTTCTGTATGCCCCACATGGGGGATCGAGCCTGAAACCTGGGCATCTGTCCTGAGTGGGAATCAAACTTTGACCTTCTGGTTCATAGGTCGATGCTCAACCACTGAGCAACACTGGCCATGCTATTTACTTATTTTTTATTTGATTATATAAATAACATCCTTGGGAACTCACCCCCAGCAGGAAGTATACACAGACAGTAACCGAGGGCCAGAACAGTAGTCATTGTGCAAGAGGCCAGAGGACCAGTCCAAGGGTATTAGGAAGAACAGCAAGTTCAAGATGGAAAGTGGGCATACGACAGATCTTCTAAAGCAGAGGCATTGGAGGGGAGAACAAGGGACAAGCACAGAAACAGTGTTCACGTCACCAAGCACCTTGGCACAGGTGAAAAGGGAGGTGAGCTACGTTTATTCCAGCTCAGTCTTCCCAAAGCGGCTGGAACAGAACAGACACTAGATATAGTATATTGGTCTTTTGGATTTTACTCATCATTAACTTTTCAACAGATTTTTAATTCACAAAGCATCTGGGTTTGTGTAATTGCTTACCTAATAGTGCCCATTACATGGTTGGATGGTAACCAGGACAGAGATAAACTAGGGAGACCCAGGGTGCTCTCCAAGCCAGCCCGAGTACTGGCGTCAGAAATCGTGGTTTAGTGGAAATGTGCGGTGCAATAGCAACCTCGTGGTCTCAGGTCCCAGCCCTGCCACTTCCTAGTGTGTGACCAAAGTCACCTCACTTCTTGGAGCAGCAGTTTTTCACATGTGAACAGGATTATAACGATAAGCTCACAACCTAGATCACATGGTTGTTAGCTAATGTACCAGTTAGTATTATTTCAGTTTTCTTTAAAATTCACAAACTACCAGTTAGTATTATTTCAGTTTTCTTTAAAATTCACAAACTCTTATGCAAACATCATGCTCTCCTCCATCCACATCTTTGCATGGATGCTTCCTTTGCATTGACTTCACTCCACCCCTGCTGCATGTGTGAATGCCCGCTGGCTCGTCATGCCTAAACTCCAGCGTACTCCCCTGTTGGGGAAGATGCCCCTCTTCTATCCATCATTGCACATATCATATTGTGCCACCATTTACAAATGTCACTTTCATGATGGCAAATCAGTCTCAGGTAATTAAAGAAGTAGTTCTAGTTGCTAAAGAAGGCTTTCAATTATGAATTATTTTTGCAAAAGAACACGACGCCTAATATTACTTAAAAAGTCAACATGAGGCTCTGGCTGGTGTGGCTCAGTTGGTTGAGTAACATCCCATGCACCTAAAGGTTGCCAGTTCGATTCCCAGTCAGGGCACATGCTGGGATTGTGGGCTCGATCCTTAGTAGGAGATAGCCAATTGATGTTATGCTCTCACATCCTCACTCTCTCTCTCCCTCTCCTTCTTAATCAATTTAAAAATCTTTTAAAAGAAAGTCAACATGAGAACAAAGATGGATGTAAGCTGGTTAGCCATTTTGACACTAGCTTATGCCTTCTTAACATCAACCATATGCTTGCTAACTCAGTCTAGTCCAAGCTAGAAAATGCTCCCTTAGGCTCATCATTCATATAAGAGAAAGTATGGACACATAGTTTATGGATCTGTGCTTAATTATATTTTTTATCTAGACAATCAACACTATGCTTATATTTCATATTTTAAAAGATAATCATCAAAGTGAACGCATACTCAATTCTTGGAGAGATTTCCCTAACCCACAGAATATGTATTCAGACACCCATGGGTCTAAAGACCCCAGTTTGAGAAACATTGTCCTGGAGATTAGGTGGGACAGAGAGTACAAACAATAAAAATAGGGAGCTAATAACTCACCTACAGCATAATATTTTCACAGAATTCTGAACTAATTCTCTGAAGAGATGACGGTTGGCAGATAATTTGCAGAAAAACTCAAAATATACTGGACATAAAGAGATTAATTCGGGAATGCAAGTAGATGCCAACCAGACAATCAAGACAGATGTAATTAACGCAAATGAAAGAAGACAAAGAGGAAGAAAAGTAATTTTTTTTTGCCAAAGGATTATTGCTTGAAATTTCTTTACTGCTAGCAACACTGGACACTGATTTGATTTTTATTGCAATGCAGTGAAAACAAAGTCACATGTCATTATGTTTCCACAGAGGATGTCAAAGGGAGAAGCCTCACTCTTTTAGATGCTGCTATTTAAACAGTGGCCTTAAGCTGGGTCAAGAGATTCCTTAGCCAGGTGACTGGCTTTCCTAAAGTATCCAGAGGGTCTCTCTAGGAAGTGCACCTGAAGGAGGGTAGGGCGAAGAGTGGGAAACACGTTTAGTTTCAAGAAATTCACAGAACTGGTGTCAGAGAGAGAACAGTGTTTATCCCTGATAAGGATGAGTGGGGTACACCCAAGTATGGGCATGTTTTTAAATCCCTCTCATCCTTTTCTTTTTTACACTTCTCTTTGTGTAATCATCTTTTAATATAACACATATGCTTTCCTTTAAATACTTTGTAATTAAAGGAAAAACATTATAAAAGATGAGCAAAGCAACTTTAAATTCCCTTGGTACCTACCCTCTATTTTCTTCTGGAACGGTAGCAGTCATTAAAATGGAAGAAATGATCTTGTTTAATACTTTGTAGAGCAAGAAGACACCTTGCCTGTAAGAGAGCTAAATTTCCATCTCTTCAAAATCAGCTACTGCTTGACCATTGGGGCAGATTAGTTACAATACTTTTCCCAAGAGGGCTTCTCATTGACATCACTCTGTGTCAAGCGCTAAGGTAGAAACTCATTTCACTCCTTAATTACTTCATGGGTGGAAATTGCTTCCTAAGCTTTCCTTGGATAAGATGCCCCTCCCCCCCCAACTTAATTTCCTTTCATTCACCAGGTTCAGTTGACAGCATCAAAAATTGTATTTCTCAATTAGACCTGTTATTTAGCACCTTTACTACTCTACCTAAAGATATGCAACCCGCCTTGGAACTGCAGACCTTTTATTTTTCTCTCTGAGCCTGGACCTAGTTGGTCCTATTTTAATAGAAGGGCTGTTGGCGCCTCAGCTTTCAGTAATGCAGTGAGCATGATAATCCGGGAGAGGTGACATAGAAATGTATTCAGGCTGACCCGAACCTATCAAATCTGATCATCATAAATAGCTTGACACTATAGCTCATCTTTTCCAGTTCTTACCCCAGAGAAATTTAGTTTGAATTGGAAGCTCAATTTTGCTACCTACTATTAAGAAAAGTCAGATGGAGGAGCGTGGATAAAGTAACCCGACTTGGCAGGAGTTCCACACTTGCCATTCACCTCTCTTTGGGGAGGACTGAATACTGCCTTTCAGAATAGCCTTGCCTATGGATTCTTGATTCACACAGATTTCTAAACCTACTCTGGGCCTTTCCTTTTGACATAGCTCCAGCAAAATGGAAGAAGCCTTAATTCTCACAATGGATCTGTCCAGGAAAAGGAAACAATAACTCATTAAGATGGACGGAAAGAGGGTGGATGGAAAGAGCCAAGCAACAAAGGGAGTTGGGGGTTTCTTTAAGAAACTTTCCCGTTGATGAGTAGCATTCTTTTTCTTTATCAAATGCCTAATATGCATTAATGTTAATTGAAATGAGCAGAAGCTTACTGACATAAAAAAGTTTATGAAATCCAAAATGTTTATACAAAACTACATGAACATGCCACTCGATTTGAGTATGTCGATACAAAACATGATCTTTGGTAAATAGTATGTTGAGGACGAGTGAATTAGGAAAAAAATGACTGCTCTTGAGTTAGATGCAGGTTAGATAACTGTAAGATAAAGGAAGCGATAATAATCTAGCAGGCCTGTACATTCAGAGTACTTTAGATTTTCTTTCTATTTTGTAATGGAAAATGGAAGACATAGAACATGGCTTAGAAGAGTAGTTGAAGCAAGAAAAACCCAGTCATGTCCCTGGGGGAAAAAAAAAAAGTCAAAATCATGCCATCTACCATGTTCACTAACATGCTCAGTAAGTTTTGTTTAGCCTGTTTGAGGCAGCACTTTGATGTCAGTACTCATCTGCTGTCTATGTGATTAGCTGGCCTATCTTTGATGTTGGTTTTTTAAAAAAAATATATATTTTATTGATTTTTTTACAGAGAGGAAGGATAGAGAGTTAGAAACATCGACGAGAGGGAAACATCGATCAGCTGCCTCCTGCACACTCCCCACTGGGTATGTGCCCGCAACCAAGGTACATGCCCTTGACCAGAATCGAATCTGGGACCTTTTAGTCCACAGGCTGACGCTCTATCCACTGAGCCAAACTGGTTAGGGCTGGTGTTGTTTTTGTTTTTTTTATCTTTAAATTCTTTATTAGTTAAGGAATTACAAATGATGTGGGTTTTTAATTTGCATAGCTGATACCCAGGGTGACTGATTGTGTTATGTTTATCAACTACTCCCACACTCCTCCTCCCTTCTATAGAAGAATGCATTTCCTCACCCCACTGACAGAAGGGCTTGCCCATGTGACTGACTTTAGCCAGAAGAATGTGGACAGAAGCGACAGTGTGTCAATTCCTGGCTAAGGCTTTATGAGGCTCGGCCTATTTCTGGGAGCCCTCTGGAGCCTCTAACATTGGGCATGAGAAGATCATGCCCCAGCTTGAAGCTGTTCCTTCAGCCTGAGTCTCAAACTAAGAGACACGGGGAAGAGACAGGGGCTTGAATGTGAGCAGCAGCCTGCAGTCGGGCCCAGGTAAGCTGGGCCAAGGTGATGCTGAGTTGCAGCTAACCAGTTCTGTACTCATTTTAAACTGGACCCTGAATAGAGCGTGGCACATATTTGGTATTCAGTAAATATTTAGTGAATAAAAAAGGTATATGCTAAATGCAGGCATGGATACAGCCCTTGAGACTGGTTTTAGCGACTTTTCCCACTCCCCTTTGATTGATTTCTCAAAGGAGAGAAATGAATTGACTAGTCTTTTTATGGACTATTGATTATGCATAAATATTGGAACTGTGCATGCAGTTTGCCTGGTACAAACAGAATATCCTCACTGATGTTGGCTCTTCTCTAGTGTGTCTAGACACTGCTGTTTCTATCAGTTGAGTTGTAGGCTTACAAGGATATTTATTGCAGGCTCTATTATAGTAGTGAAT
Organism: Myotis yumanensis; assembly: GCF_028538775.1. NCBI lineage: Eukaryota > Metazoa > Chordata > Mammalia > Chiroptera > Vespertilionidae > Myotis > Myotis yumanensis. The sequence goes on along the minus strand of NW_027223767.1, from coordinate 26,243,587 downwards.
AGTTATAAACAATATAAAATGCCTGACTACAGGGAATTGGTTAAATACACCATGGGGTATACATGCAATGAAATACAGAATGTCTTGCATTTAGTAGTAACTCAATAAATATTGACTCGCTGACTGCATCTATTAAAAACAAGGATGTAAATGTATATTTATTGACAAAGAAATGGTCCATGCTATATTAAGACCCACAGGCTATCCAACAGCATGTATAATATAATTATATTTCATACAGATCTCTAAATATTTACCTGTATGCATAGATAAGCTAAAGGATTTGTACCTGAATGTTAAAAATTGTTTCTCAGTGGATAGGAATATGTATAATTTTTTCTTTTCAACATAATGTTTTTATTTGCTTCATATTTTCCCCCAAAACGTATTTTATAGTTATAAAATAAAAAAGACAATATCATTTTGGAAAAAAAAATACTGGAGTTATTTGGGGATAGATTATGTATAAAGTCAAATCAGTTGTTAGAGAGTAGCAGAAGGATAAGAGGAGAGTTTCCAGGCGTCTGATTAGCCATGGTGCTCACAGGTGAATTTATAAGTGTCATAAATGGATGAGGGGTTGCAAAATGTAGGCTTTTCTACCAGAGAAATTCTGCATTGAACTCTACCTTCACGTGTTGTAACAGTTGGCCAGTTATACAAACTGATATTTTTAGAAGGTACTTTTGGATATTATTCCTTAACCAAGTGTACGCCATAAGCGTCTATAGATGCAAGTGGCGGGCCTTTTTTAATTAAATTCAAAATATCGTGGCAGTTAACCAGTTAAACCAGGTAACAAAAAGTAAAAAAAAGCGATAGGAAAAGCTCTATTTAAACTAAACAATGTCTCCGTTTCCTAAGTCCTTTCATCAGCATTCTCAATGCTTGAAGAATACACAGCATGCATGTCTGGTGCGAGGGACATAGTTATAGTAAAATATTCTTTGTTGTTTCTCTGAAATTCTAATCTAACTGGGAACCCTATATTTTTATTGCTAAATCTGGCAATCCTATTGAAAAGAACACACACCATATGTTTGACCAAATTTTCTCATTGAATAGGAAACAACCAAATCTGCCTGCAGGGTGGTTGAGTCAGAGGTAGTATGTGTCTCTCTCCTTACCCCCTTAACACCTGGCCTTGCCCTGTGCCCTGAGTCAGTGTTGGCTCATTCAGTCTTAGCACAGACAGCTCCTGGTGACTGTCTTATACTGCAGAGATAAGGCCCAGGGGAGCCCTTCTCATTCTATATAGACCCGAAACAGAAGAATATGTACTGGTACTTTGTGATGTGGAACAAACACTTTCCCCTATCTCTCTTCTCCAACCAGCCAACAAGGCACTAATGATATGGCCCCTTATTATCTCCTAATATGAAACAGTGCTTACTATAGCATATAAGTTACCTACAGCCACAACAGTACTGCATAACCAACCATCCCAAACATAATGACTTAAAACAATGCGATTTATTTAGCTCACACATCTGCAGGCTGGTGATTAAGGTTGAGCTTGCCTGGGCGGGGCTTCTGGTCTCAGCTGGGATCCCACAAGTGTCTGAAATTTGCTTGGCTGTTGGCTGGGGCAATAGGAGTCCCTGAGCCATGCATTTGTCATTTTCCAGTTGGCCACCCGGTCATGTTCTCATGACAGTGACACAGGTGTAAAAGCACAGTGGAAATATGCGAGGACTTAAAAAAAATCTCAGTTTGTATCATCTATTAACATCTTTTTTATCAATACTAGTCCCATGGCCAACTGCAATCAAGGACAGGGAAACATACCACTTACTGGTGTGAGAAAGTGCAAAGTCACATGACAAAGGGCATGACATATGAGAGGTTGAAGGTGCCATTAATGCAATCCATGTACTACAGTCATAATTCATGTGATAATAACTAAAATAAATGATGACTGGCCTTTAGTACATACTTGAATCCAGGCCTCTTTGGCACGATATTAAATCAGTACGTTCTCGTTACTAATGCAGAAAGAGCCACTTGGCTAACCATGAGGTTCTTAGAACTGTGCATATTCTAGGAACAGCATCCGGAGGCACCTTTGAAAAGGCTAACCCAGCGTCTCCCTAAGGAAGGCCCGGCAATAGTTCTGCTTGACACTGAATGCGATTTGCATTTGAATACTCATAAATTGATTTGCTGTCTGACCAGGCAAATGTGGCACTGTTTCTTAGTGAGCCCATCAAAATTATAAATCTATTTAACCTTTTTTTCTAACCCTCTATTAAATACACAGTGTGTACCGCATAGATAATGTAACACGGGATGAAATGGAAAATAAGGTCTTCATCCATTCCTAATCTAATTGTAGCAACTTGCTGATAACTAATGAAAAGACCAGAAGGTAATCTTTTCCTCTTTTGAATGAACACGAGTTTTGCGGCTTGACTGAAACTGTCTCTGAACTTCCAGCTCCTTTTGCTGAAACTAACATGAAAACAGCGCACTGGACTCTTTTGGAGTCTCTATGCAAAATTGTTGGAGACTTACTGCAGAAATTCTTACTCGTTTTTACCTCATAATCATTATGTTCCATCATACTTTAAAACACAACAAATATTCTGGATTTTATCAAATGAAGGCAGAATAAAATTGAATTATAGAATTGGTTTATCCTGATGGTAACATTAACATGAATATTTAAACTATCCACAGCACAAAATTGAGGACAAAATTACATTAAATTAAGTGTATTATGCTGATTAAAATAGAAACATAAAAAAGGGTTGGGTACTGATTTCATCCTAAGAGGCCCAAAGGCAATTTTAATATTTTAATTATTTTTTCGGCATGTATATTATATGACCTGTACTCATATAAATGAAATCACAAATCCAGAGGGTCTAGGCTATTTTCGGGATTCATGTGCCTAGTTTTCAAGGATTGTCTCATAAAAAATACACAGATATGCACAGCAAAAGAAATCATCAACAAAACATAAGAAAGCCCACTGCATGGGAGAACATATTTGCCAATGTTATCTCCGATAAGGGTTTAATCTCCAAAATTTATAGGGAACTTATACTTAACAAAAAGAAGATAAACAACCCAGTCAAAAAATGGGCAAATGACCTAAATAGACACTTTGCGTAAGAGGACATACAGAAGTCCAAGAGACATATGAAAACATGCTCAAAGTCACTAATCATCCAAGAGATGCAAATCAAAACAACAATGAGGTGCTTACCATCTCACACCTGTCAGAATGGCTATCATCAACAAATCAAACGACAAGTGCTGGAGAGGATGTGAAGAAAAAGGAACCCTCTTGCACTGCTGGTGGGAAAGCAGACTGTTGCAGCCACTGTGGAAAACGGTATGGAATTTCCTCAAAAAATTAAAAACATAAACTGATGAATAAAAATAGAACCAGAGACATAGAATCATCAAACAGACTGTCCAACCTATAAGGGAAGGCGGGGGTGTGAGGTGGTAAGAGATCAACCAGAGGACTTGTATGCATGCATATGAGCATAACCAATGGACACAGACAGTAGGGAGGTGAGGGCACGTTCTGGGGGGTGGGAGCGGCCGGGGAGAGGTCAGTGGAGGGAAAATGAGACTCATGTGATACTTTAAACAATAAAGCATTTCAATTAAAAAATATATACACAGATATGATGCAGGGAGTGTTAACAGTGAATGAAGGTGCAGTGTTGTCACTGAAAATGAGTACTTTTAAACATTTACCTTGAGTTCTGTGACTTGCCTGTTTACACTAATTAAACACGTAGGATAATCCGAATTGGATAATCCGAATTTTTTTTTTCTTCCCAGTTTGGACATACAGATTGCACTCTAGCCCCTGTAAAGAAAGCCAGTTGTGGCAGAGTAAAAAGAATGTTGTATTGCGTGACCTGGCTTGGCATCTGCGACAGTTGTTAGCTGTATGACCTTCAGTGAATCTCCCCAGAGCTTTGCTCATCTGCTATATTTTATGAAACAATTGAAATAAACCAATAGCATATTGTAAGAACTCAATAACTTCTTATTGAATAGCTGAAAGAAGAGATAGACAGAAAAAAAGAAGATGAGGTTCCCACCTACATTTTGCTTTGAAAATACCCTTTGTTTTTCACTATTAATGGGCTTTTCTGGATTCTGCCATAAAGAAGGTTGATAGTCTCTCTGTTGTTCAATAAAATGGACAAGTAACAAATAGGAAGGGGGTTGACCGTGAAAATGCTTTTGTGAAATTATATCTCTAAATCTAGTGACACTATTCCATCAATGCTATTTCTAAATGTAGATGAGGTGTTTTTTCTAAAACAGTGTATAGGAATACCCTGATTTATTATAATTATTTATTGTTATCAGTGTTTCTATAGGCAGTAATGGGCCCTTTAAAAATCTGCCAAAGCTTTGGGCTTCCTCTACAAAAAAAATATGTATACACGAAGATTTTGACATTTTGCATAATATTTTAGTAATATTCTTTAGACTGAAGGTATATAATTCTGATTTCACAATCAGATAGTGGCTCATCCTTAAACTTTAAGCAGTTTACGTATTGGTTTGACCTTCAGAGTAATTTGTATTTTAACTTTTTACTCATTTATGCTACCAACCAAAAACTCATTCAAGAAGAACAATATTAAAGGTTCACATGTATATACAATGGATAAGCAAAATGTGTCTTTTAAAATCAAGAACATTTTTCTTATTTTAATGGAACTGAAATAAGAATAAAAGTAAATGTAAAATTGAACAGTGTGTGGTTATCCAAACAGGACTAACGGACCACGTAAACAAACAAACAAACAAAAAACCCCGCTTACTTTGTCTCTTTTCTATGGTAGATGCTGTTAGATACCTGACAGCCAGCCTTGCGTTTTTTGTTTGTTTTGTTTTTGTTGTTGTTTGTTTGTTTGCTTTTCTGTCAGGTTCCATGTAGCATTACGGAGGCTAAAAATACTGGATGCTTGTTCTCCTAATCTTCCCTCCAGCTGGGGCTCAGGCAGGTGATACAATGCTATCAGCGAGATATAAATGCAGTTAATGCAGGCTTCTAGGAAATATTTATTTTTTCTGATGGAGACTGTTCATAGAAAGGAAAGCACTGCCCCTTCCTCCTGCTTTTTCTCCTCTGAAGGTATTATTGAGCTACTACAGCCATTTTGTGACCATGAGTTCAAGACCAGAGAAGTTGACATAGAGTCCTGACAACTGATACTGCTGAGCCACGCAACCAGCCCTGATCTGCATATCTATTGACTCCTTATTCTTAGCGTGTTGGATATTCTGTTACTTGAGTCCAAAGTACCCTAGTGAACTCCCAGAGTCCAATAATCAGCTAACTGCTGTACAAACGGAAAAGCAACATACATGTTTATTTCGTGGAAGACATTGAATCGCAGTGATATTTCTAAAATCATGGATACTGTGGTGGGATTTCTTATCTTGAATTTAACTAGTGTGAGAGAGAGCTTATGATGCCACTGTGTTGTTTTCCAATACGGAAGCTCTTTGTCTTTCTGTTCCAGTGATTGGCAAGTGGACCAGTTAGAAAACAGAACGGAGAGATAGAACATAAAGCTAAAAGGAGCAGGTCAGAGCAGGTTGAATATGCTGCGCTCTGGATGAATTCTGGCGTCTTGATTTGTGTGTGTTTGACTGTGCTGGGTTTCTTTAAAAGCTTCCTATTGAAGAAGGTGACAATCCTGACAGCAATTTGGCAACAAAAACAAACAACAAAAACAAAACGCCGTCCCAAGAAAGAAACCCCAAACAGGCATGCTATTGCCTATTGCCTGGGAAGAAGTAAGAACAGGCTGTATTTTCTTTCCCATTTTATACATCATTTAGAACTTACTACAGTGATTCCTCAAAGTCAGGAGGCTTTATAAACGTAGAGACCTATATAATTTTATTAACCAATGTCACACCAATAAATTCAATAAAAATAAAAAATAAACTTTTTAAAAAAAGGTAATGAGAAATATATAAGGAAAAACCTGTTGTGTTATCGTGGGGTCCCCTGTCATGGCCAGGGTTTGTTATACAGAGAAGCGAGCTTCTTTTAGTGGCTTTCATTTTTACTGCACTAGATTTGCAGAGTGTACCCTCAGCCTTTTAAGTTAATAAATATAAAGTCTCATGACCTTTACTTGGTTGGCAAATAACATTGGGCAGTGGAATTTTCAAAGCTTATTCTTCTGTAGTTTTGACCTCAAAGATTACATTCATTGTTGCAAATTCATAATGCTAATTAAATTAAACTGTGGCATAGGTTTTGGTCTAGTAATGTGGCCCACTCAATTGCAAAGAAGTGGGTAAACAGTTTTACCTTTAATCACAACATCCTGTGACTTGTTTTGTATTGGTTACTTGGAAAGTGATTTTAATTGTATATTCCAACTAAGCTCAATATGAGCGTATTTTCTCTCCGACTGATGAAAAATCACTGGAAGGTAGAGGCTCTATGTTATATTATTCAGTTTCTTCCAGAACAGACTTACTTAACGTATGTCTCATAGGAAACCACTTCTCTGGGATGTCAATGGGTACATATTTTTTAAAATTATCTTCTCTAATAAAGTAGGAAAAGCTTGTCTTAAAATAAAAAGAAAACAAATCTTTACTGGATAATACTTCAGGACATTTTAAATGCTAACACATCCTAGGTCCCTGAGCTAGAGACATGTATGTAGGAATCCACAAACATATTTGAATATAAACATTTTTGATGGGAAAGGGGTGAAGAGATAACAACATATCTCTTAAGAGAAAACACATTGAGAAGTGTTGTTCTATATTACATACTATGAACATGGTAGATGTCACCTACAGGCACAATGACTGCTATATTGGTTTTAACAAAATTCTTTCATAAGACGTGATGCTTACTTATTTTTCCAATCTGGGGAAAATTAATTTTAGCATTATAGTTAAGTAGGTCATCTTTATATAAAACAGGTATCCTGATTTAAGTGTTTTGAGAAATATTTAAATTTGTGGCTTTATGAAGGGAAGAAACATATTTGTTGAAAATAGCTGAGTCCATATTTAATTGGGCATTCTTTAGAGTTTCGGGAAGATGTTTATATGCCAGGGTAGATCACAGATAGCCTTTAAGTATGGGAACATCTACTTCCGGTATGGCAACTAGTTTATATCATCCGAACTTCTTCCTAGCAAGGTGGCTGAATGACTGAACAGAACTATTGGCACTCTCACAGTTAAGGACCTGCCAGGGAGGAAGGGCGCTGAAATATGCCAAGGTCTTTCAGTTGGGACTTCAGAAGGGCTATGCCTCTGAGTGATGGCAATCCGAATGGAGCAGCTCTCATAAAGACTGAACCTCAGCTTTGAATCCGTTCAGTCCCCAAATGAATTAAACTGACCTGCCTCTCGCCTAACTGCCTGCCAAAGGCAAAAGTAAATCCTTTCTGCTGGAGGTAATGTCATCCGGTGCTTCAAATTACTTCAGCAATTTTTTCATAACAAATCTCAGGTAGTCAATAAAAAATAATAAGGCATTTGGAGAAAGAAGAGGAATGTCTGAAATAACAGATGATTGAAACATACCCACAGGAGATCCAGATACTGGCTGTGAGAAAACTGTGAAGGCTATGTTCAAGAGAACTAGCATAGAGTCAAATTGAAATTCTAGAAAAGCTTCAAGAGAAAATGTTTAACTGATTCATTAATTCAACAATATTTATTAACTGTCTAATAGGAGCAAAAAATGGACAAAGAGAGGAGAACAAAGGAGAAATTGGGCCCTTATATCACATTCTGGTAGATGGAGAGCAAATACATATACATATACATATATATATATATATACACACACACACACACATATATATATATGCCTAAGCGACCGTGTGACTGGTAGCTATGATGCTCACTGACCACCAGGGGGAAGACGCTTAATGCACAGGCATGGAAACATGTAACAGACTGATGAATCTCAGAGGGAAGGAGGGAGGAGGAAGGGTGGGAAAAGATTAACCAAAGATCTTATATGCATACTAGAGTCCCAGTGCACGGATTCGTGCACCAATGGGGTCCCTCCGCCTGGCCTGAGCCCTCTTGCAATCTGGGACCCCTCAGGGGATGTCAGAGGCCCGGTGCATGGATTTGGCCAGATCCCTGCAGGCCAGACTGAGGGACCCCACCAGTGCACAAATCTGTGCACCGGGCCTCTAGTATATAATAAATACCATGTTCGACTGTTGTAAGTACACTAAAAAACACACGCCATATAGATAAGACATTTCAGGTAGAGATGGCATGGTTGGGGTGAGTGGGTGTAATTTCAATAGGGTTGGTAGCAGGCCTCATTTAGAAGGTGACATTCCTATGAAATCTTGAAGGAAGTAAGCTGGGCTGATTATCTCTGGTGAAAACATTACAGCCAGAGAGAAGAGCCAGTGGTAAGGTCCTGGGATAGAAAATTAGTAAGTTCAAAAACCAGCAAGGATATTAGAGTAGATGGATTGGAGTTAGCTGGAGGGAGAGAGGTGAGATAGGAACGAGGGAAGAGAGGGTTAAATTGTATTAGACCTTATTTACCAAAAGAACTTTGACTTTTGTTTGAGTGATATATGTGGGAAGACATCAGGAAGTTCTGACTGAGCACAAGAACTGTTATCTGATGAGCTTCTTAAAAGCATTATCCTAGTTGTCCTATTGAGAAAACAATAGCAACTGAAAGGGGCAGCAGTAGAAGCAGGGAGACCGGTTAGGGACTATAGCAAAAAAACAGGGGAGAAATTAATAGGATTCAGACAGAATTAAAATCAGAATATATATGGGGGAAGTGATTGAATCCTGTAGATATTTTGAATTTGAAGTCAATACCAATTTTACATATTGAATGTTGGGTATGAGAGAGTAATTATGAGTAGCATTCTCTTTTACTTTCAAAATGATTCTACTTTGGAAAATAAATTATATGGTTTTCTTAGTTAAATCAGAATAAACCTCTCTAGGTCATGTTATATTAGTGCTTTAGCATACTGCTTGATTCTAAGTTATAATAATTTAGATAGAATTTTATTATTACCATTTCTAAGAGCAATTTATCTTTCTTAATGCTCTGCAAAAGTTTAAACACCATAGGAATGAGTTCTTGAATGAAGATTTTAAAGAATTTACCCCTGAATCTCTCTTGGTCTGGTAGTTTTTAAAGAAGTAACTTTCTTAGTTTTGGGAGCATGGTCAACTTTTTAAATTTTTCTCTCATTTTAGGAATCTGGAATGTATACAGTCTGTTTTGAATTCTATTTGGGGGTTCACTTTTAAATTTTCACTAATATGCTTGTATTTCTCAATTTATAAACTCAGAAATGAAACTGATTTTAAAAAATGATTCCACTTATTCTATATTAGTGATACCATAAACCACCAAAAGAACTCATATTTAGTGTTTTATCAGTCATCTATTGGCAAGTTCTAGAGAGGACTGATGCTCAATTTTACTGGTCTGTAATGATAAAATAGTTGCTAGACCTTGGTAGGTTTTACAAAGTATATTAAAGAACCGAAAATGATGGAATTTAGGCTAATGCTATATTATATGTTTATCAATTTTTGAGACCCTTTTTTCATGATAAGGAAAATGGTAAAGTTGGCTTATTTCCAAAACATACATTAAAAAAAAGGGTAGGAATGAGGAGGTGAGACATGTATTGGAAGCTCTTGGAGAATGTTGGGCAAGAGGTTGATGTCTTTAGATTTATTTTAAAAGGATTGCCTTGGTCACTGTGAGTGATGGGGCAGGAGTAGAAACATGGAGAGAGAATTCTGGAAGAAGTTTTCATTAACTGGCAGTGAAGGGGTTGAATTGAAAAATCGGAGGGTCCTAGAGAGGGAAGGTAGGAAGGAGGAAGAGTTCCTCTTGGTCCCTCTGTGAGCTCCTCCCCCGGGAGATGCAGGACATGGCTGACCAAATCCTCCCTGGATCCAGGACTTCCAGATGATTCAGGACTAAATTCACCAGTGACAATTCAGAATCAGGCAGCACAGCAGCATGATCCTTCTCACCTCATTAAGGATGACTAAACAAACACCACCCAATAGGAGGCAATGAAAATACTGTCAGCAGAAAAGAATGTTTGCAAAGAATTTTACTCCAGCAAATGGAAAGCATTTTGAGAAAGCACATGTTTTCTGTTCTCAACAGCTACAGGAATGAGAGGCACAATGAGATAAGGATATCCTGTAGTCTTGTGGTCACGTGGACAGATGCTTGCTTTAATATTGTGGGTGTTTGCTGTTTTGTTTTTAGATTGAGGGAGGTTTTATAAAACAGGCACTTGTAAATTGGGGATTAACCTGCATGCAACATGGGCTATTGGAGTCAGAAAGACCAGAATACTAGTCCCCCAGGGCCTGTACTTACTGTCTCTGTGATCTTGAACAAGTCACTTGACTTCTCTGGTCTTCATGTGCTCAACTGGAAAATAAGAATTATAGAAACCACTGTGGTGGAAATTTTGTGATGATCAAATGGGCTGATGTGACTGAAAGCTTTCTCTTCTGTAAAGAACCATTTGATGCCAGTCACTATTACCACCTCCATCCCTACTGGTATAATTCATTCTAGGATCAATCATAGTAATGAGTATGATAATTAAAAAGTAACATTAATGTAACCATTCCTATGAATCAGGCAAGGTAACCAAAGATACTTTACATTTGTGTTTCTTCTTTGGAATGAATTTGAAAAAGAATGGTTTTAGAAAAGTACTTTGCAAATGAAAGAATTTAGATGAAAATCATTCATGCATTCCACAAACACTACTGCGTGAATGCTGGGTGCTGGGCACCCTGCTAGGAAATTAGTAGCCACCAAGAACAAAGTTGGTAAGGATTCTTTCTGGGAAGGTGTAGGCATAGAGGTTGAGTTATGTGCCTGAAACAACAATAAGAGATATTGGTGGTGCCATAAGTGAGGTATAGATATGAGCTATGCAGTAATGTCCCATTGAATTGTGGCTAATTATAGACATTTATGCATACAGTGGGTCAAATGCTATTCCTTAAAGTATGTTATCTGCATAATTGATATGAAATTATGAAAATTTATTCCTCCTTTCTCCAATACCTGCTGTTTATGATTACATTACAGTGGGTTCAGTGATGCTTGAGGACCTCAAGATAGGCATTTTAACCCATGCCATGCTTTTGAATACCAAAAATTAGTGCCGATCCATTAGGAGGATAGATAGACATGCGATAAAAGAGTGATGAAAAGAACAAAAAAATAAATAGATACCATGTGAAATGGGTAGTAACTTGAAAAATTATTTGAAGGGCTACATCTAAAAAAAAATACAGGTTTTTTGCTTTCCCCAACTTCATAAACTTTTATAAGATATGTCATTTCCCCCCCCTCAACTGAAATTCAGAACTTATATTTAATGAACATGTTTACTGACTTCAGCTATTTAAAATATATATTTTTTATTGATGAAAGTGAGAGAGAGAGAGAGAGAGAGAGAGAGAGAGACAGACAGACATTGATTTGTTGTTCAATTTATTTATGCATTCACTGGGTGATTCTTGCATGTGCCTTGACCAAAGATAGAACCCCCGCAACCTTGGGGTATTGGGATGACGCTGTAACCAACTAAGCTACCTGTCCAAGTGACTTCAGCTTTGAATGGGAGAGAAGGGAACTCTGAGCTGAAAGTGAGGGTTGAATTGCAGACTCACTACAACACAGAATAATGATAATGGCTCCTAAATTTCCAAACTTGCTTTTTAAACCTTTTTAACACAGAGCTGGGTCATATGAACAGAAGCCCTTCATTTCCTACCAAATTGATCTCTGGATGTAAAAGTCATGCGGAATCCCAGAGAACTTTCTTTCCATTATATGTGAGAACTGGTAGGCATGTGCAGGGCATCTCACTCTCAGGAGAAACCTCATTTAGCAAGGCATCTACTTCAAGCAGTCAGAATATCAGCAGTTTCTCTCAGATACTTGTCTTGAACACGAAGGCATCCCAGGCACATGGAATTATGCTTGTTCTGCTTTGATGAGCAGATTGCCTTGTCTAAGGCAGCAGCGTTTCATTCACTCATTTAGTTTTCTTCTTTAGATTTCCAGGCTGTGCAGTCATATACGGTGAAAATAACAGTATCTTCGTAGGGCTACAGATTAATTGTCATCTTGCAGAGGGAGCTAAAACGTAGTTCTTAGAGATCATTCAGATGTATTTTCATACAATGCTAAATAAAACAATAGCCTTCAGGGATGTGTTTCCTATACTAGGCTTGGCCTTTTATTCAGCAGTTGAGGCTCTCTAACCATTGTAATTAAAGTTAGCCATAAACAGATTTAGAGTAGCAATATCAAAAAGAGCGGACTCTTACTTCACCATTGCTAGTCACAGGTTGGCTTTGCCCACCACTCTCTGGAGCTCTTCAACAGATCAGAGTAGAACACAATCTGTTTCTCCTAAAGAGAATTTTTGCATGATTATCTTTTTATTCTGACTCTAGAACTAAACCCAGTTTTCTTTACTTTTTCCAAACCATTACAATTTCCAAGCTGTAGACAGTGGATTTTCACATTGCCCGATGTGTACAGTTTTGATAATGTACGAAGAGTAACCATTATCTCTCTTTCTTTTATTTTTTTAATTTCCAACTTTATTCCCTCATTTTCTACACATAGTAGATTTAAGCATTGGGGGGTTTTGTTTTGTTTTGCTTTGTTTTTAATAGGCCAATAGATCTAGTTTTTTCTGGTGCTAGATTTGAATGTTAATATGACAGCTAATATGAAGGTGGTATGCTATAGCAGATGCATCCAAATGAGAACATTCTTTGAGGGCAAGCATAACTACAAATCAATTTATAGAATCACTAGTAGTTAATTTTAACCAGAAGTTTCTGTAAATGAAATAATAGTTAAAATGCATCATGATAACTACAGGGTGTTCCCCAAAAATGTATACACAGTTTAACAGCTGATAAGCTCCTTTTTGAAAATGAAATGTATTTGAATAAACATTGCCTTCATAATTGTTCAAAGTTTTTGTATACCTTGTTTTGGGACAACCTGTATTTAATACAGTGAGTACTTTCCTATGATAGAGGGCAAATTTCCCATATTTACTTCATTTAAATTTCCAGGACTTGTGATTTCAAGTTGATAAATTAAAGAAAAATATTTCTACAACCTTATTTCAAAACAATAAAAAAAATCACCCAAATCTAAAAGGGAGGTTGCTAAAACAGGAACAGTCCATTGTCAGTGAAACTAGGAGATATTTGTAAATCCTAAAGACATTATATGGAGATGGAAAGTACTTGGACAAGCGATAATTTCAGAGAAAAGGAGGTTAAAATATAATGCTTATTGTGATGAGACATGAACATTGTAACACCCCAGGAAAAAACTGGGACTTGGAGGTACCAGGGACTCCTGAAAACCTGCATGTGGATGGGGTTGGGGCTAAAAATAGGAAGATTGCTTGTCAGGTTCCCTCCTGGGACACAGGTTGTCAAGTGACTTTTCTTTCCTCAGTAGAGACTGATCCAGAGAGATGTCAGACCCAGCGGGCGGAGGGGCTGAGTCGCGGTACTGAACACAGGGACGAGGTGAAATCTGTACTCTGAAAGCTGGGGCACCCAGCGTTCATTTTAATTTATGGAGACAGGGTGCTTTTCCCCAAATAGTTTGATAGGTTATTATAGTGAGAAAACGGTATTAATGTGGAGGAATACTCAGCATTCTTTGTGTTCAGCTGACACAGTGGTTGTCATGATACATACTTGACATGAATGGTAAGGCAGTAGGCACACAGAAGAGATAGATTTGGGCAAATGCAATGAGGTGGTTGTTTCTTTTTTCCAAACAAGTGATCAGCTTGGTTAAGTGAGTAAATATATATTTTATTAGATAAAATGCAAAAAACACAAATACAATCAACTTTAAGTCCAAATTCCTTTAGCAGGCCGAGTCTGAAAGCTGCCCAGAAAGGCTATTTGGTGAAACTTGGTTCAAGTAAAAACAAAAAGTTCCTGATCTATGCCGAAACCGGTTTGGCTCAGTGGATAGAGCATCGGCCTTCGGACCGAAAGGTCCCAGGTTTGATTCCAGTCAAGGGCATGTACCTTGGTTGCGGGCACATCCCCAGTGGGAGATGTGCAGGAGGCAGCTGATCGATGTTTCTCTCTCATCGATGTTTCTAACTCTCTATCTCTCTCCCTTCCTCTCTGTAAAAAATCAATAAAATCTATTTAAAAAAAACACTTCCTGATCTATCAAACTCAGTATCCACCAATGTCCAGGGACTTGGAAGGGGACTGTTTGCCTCGTCGACTCTGCTAACATTTACTAAGCTTCTACTCTGTATCGGGCACAGAAAATGCACATACAGAAAAAAATTAAGGCCAGGGAGAAAAAAGAATCACTTTTTGCAATAGTTAGATTGCAGCTACAGGTGTCAGATAAATCTGCTAATTTTAATCAACTCATCATTAAAAACTTCATACCGATGTTTTGCCCATTAGTGACTGGAGCTTTTTATTAATTTATTTGGAATACTTTATCTGCTTAATGTTCAATGAGATTTTAAGCAATCAGACCAGCCAGATGATGTTTTTTTTTGGTTTCTTATTACTTTATCAAAGAAACATAATCATTGCTTTTTTTGTGTGTAAACTTCTGTGTTTCCACAACCTTTACAATTATAAAAATGGTTTAGGGACCGGGGGTAATTTGACTCTTAAGAGAATTCTTCTTAAAGAAATCCACTAGGTGCTGCTCTGGGGAGAACCTTAATGGTGTGATGGGTCTTTAAACATTTTCTTCTGTTTCCTCTTTGACCTTTTTAGATTGTGATCAATTCTGATGGTTTATATTTTTTTTATAAGGAGACATTTCCTTCCTGAGAAAAATAAACAAGAAGGAAGATAATTGATGTGAAGAGCAAATCTTTCATCAAAACCTGGAAATGCATGTGGCAAGGATAACTCAGAAAAACTGACATGCCCCGGGAAAGAGGTTGTATCACAGCTTCCAAAGGCAAAGCAAATGTCAGAAATTGCTGAGCCAAAATGTTAAGTTGTCAAAAGAACGGTTTTGCTCTGTGTACTTTCACCACAGGGAAAGCAAATGCATCAACAATTACTGGTTGATAAACATCATCTGAAACTATTAATTATAAGCTACAAGAGAGATAAGCATTTCAGCACCTAATAGCGAGGAAATTTATTATAATTTGGTAGCGGGCGTTGAAGGATCTTGGCTGGAGGCAAATCAGTATTTTCAGGCCCCAGTGTGCTCTGAAAATGCCTACCACATAACAGTTAATAAATCATGCCAACTTCCTCCTCTCTCCTCCCACCTCCCCACACATGGAAACAGACATTGTTAACAGTAAGTGGAAACTGAACTTATTAGCAGTTCCCAGAATCACTGGGAACTCAGGCTGCACACCAGACATTTTGAGGTAGACTATCTGGGGGTGTGGCCCAACAGTCACCTCCAGGTGGTTCTGGTGCAGGGCAGAGTTTGAGAATTATCACCTAGGGAACATGAGAATGGCCAAAAATATAAAGGGAGATCGTAATCCAGCGTCTCCAGCAGAGACTCTGTCTGGTTCAGTGACCTCTGCTGCTCTCAGAACACTTATTATATTCATGGCCCAAGTTATGTGTAACTTATCTATAGCTGTTTCTGTCAATTGGATAATTGACAGTTACCTTTTCAGTGATTTTTTGTAGAACTTAAAGACTCTTAGACATGAAAATGCTCATTTAAGTGAGCCTCTTCCGTTTATGCAGGTGTTCTCATCCCTTTGTGGAATAGCTCTAGATATTTTGAGTGCTTGCTTTACATAGACTTGTATCCAAGCAAGGGAAATGGCCAGGTTTTCTGTCCATCTTTGGTGTTGAGTCTACAAAGAAATTTGGTTCTAAAATTACTGTACATCCCTGTCCGGTGTGGCTCAGTTGGTTGAGCATTGTCCCATGCACCAAAAGGTCACAGGTTTGATTCCAGGTCAGGGCACATGCCTGGGTTGCTGGCTAGATCCCCTGTAGGGGGCATGCAGGAGGATCAGTGTTTCATTTTCATTTTCACATTGATTTTTTTTCTCTCTCTCTAAAATGAATAACATGTTTAAAAGTAAAATATAATAAAATCACTGTACAAGTCTTTGAAATTTTCCTGTAAATTAGTAAAAAGTCAGATATAAAACTTACCCGTAGATGTCATTTATGAGGGAACAGCGGTGGAGTTCAGTAGTTCATCTCAGAATATTCCCAGCACAGCGAGTGTTTCCTCCAACATTGGGGAACATTTTTTTCTGTGTCTTTGTTTGGGCATGGAATGATATATTTTGCTAGAGGACATATTGTATAAAATACATATATTTAAATACAATTTAATGCAGCAAGATGCTTTTACCATGAGTACAGGGAAATCGATGCTAACAAAGAAATGAGTATATTAGCATTTCCCATCATGTTTGTTTCAGGGAATGTATTTATTGATTGGCCTAGTGGGGAGAATTTCTAACATAATGAAAATTATTATTTTTCTTTCTTTCCCATTTTAAACTGAGTATGTGTATAATTCAAATAAGTGAACTACCCAAACATCATCTTATTCTATTAATAGCAAGTTTATTACTTGCTTTATTATCATAAAACCTCTTAATAAGAATAGAGTTTTTTTAAATGTTAAAAACTGAGATTTAGGGAAACTAGTGTTATTCACTCTTTGACCAACATAACTAGCTCCATGATTTGGGACAACACAAGGTCTCAATTTTCTTATTTATGTTTTTCTACTAATGAACTTCGAGAACTGGTTTGGAGGTTATTGTAGTGTGTGTGTGTGTGTGTGTGTGTATAGTGTGTGTGTGTGTGTGTGTGTGTGTGTGTAAAAGACCTTTCTTAATGTAAAAAGGTCTCAGTCTTGCATGGAGATGAACACTGTTTTAGAAAGGATGCAGTTTCTAGCCATGAATGGAGTTAGAGTCAAATCATCTTCATATGATTTGTTTTGCTCACTAAAGATGGAGAACATGATACAGAAGATTCAACTAAATGACATCTGATGTCTAACCTTCCATTTATTAAAAAAATTAAATTTATTGGGGTGACTGATTAATAAAACTGTTTAGGTTTCAAGTGTACAACTGTGCAATACATCATCTGTATAATGCACTGTATCTACCACCCCAAGTCAAGTTTCCCTGTCACCATTTACCGTCCCTTTACCCTTTTCCACCTGCCCCCACCTCTCTTTCTCTTTGGCAATCACTATACTGTCCTCTGTGTTTGTCAGTTTTTTTCCTCTTAATCCCTTTATATCTTTTTCCACTCAGCCCTTCAATTCCCCTCCCCTCTGACAGCTGTCAGTCTGTTCTCTGTATCTGTGAGTCTGTTTCTATTTCATTCATTTATTTTTTTCATCAGATCCCACATATAAGTGAAATCATGTGGTATTTGCCTTTCTTTGACTGGCTCATTTCATTTAGCATAATACTCTCCAGGTCCATCTACGCTGTCACAAAAGATAAGATTTCCTTCTTTTTTTACAGCCAAGTAGTATTCCATTCTTACCATAGATCTTAGCAACAGTAACATAATTATTATTTTTTTTATTGTCAAAGCTTTCACATTTTCACTTAAAGGAAGCACTTTGAGGCTTCTCTTTGGCGTATCCGAATTGGCAGCATCGCTACTCTTGCACTCTGGGGCCATTATTAAGTAAAATAAGGGGGACTTGCACACAAGCACGGAGATGCTGCCACAGCCAATCCCTTGGCTACTAAGTGGCTAATGACTGGGGGGTGTACACAGCATGGACACACTGGAGAAAGAGAGGATTCACATCCCCGGGGGTGGGAGGGGGAGTCAGGTTGCATCAAGTTACTCAGAGCAGCATATGATTTAAAACTTTTGTTTATTTCTGGAACTTTCCATGTAATATTTCCAGACCTTGGTTGATTGCAAGTAACTGACTGAAATTGCGAAAAGTGAAAGCACAGATAAGGGGGCAACTACTGGACATGATCTCATTCAAGCCTTCGGAACTGGGGTTCTGAGAGTCTAGTGACTGAGGTTCTCTAAGACCTAGTGGCTGGTAAGAGTCAGTTAGGATTTATTATACATGATCCTGATCCCGACGACAGGACTTTTATCCACCTCTCCCTGTGCAGTATACCAAGGTGTTTTTGAGTTTGGCTCATTTCAGTTGATTCTTCATACCTTGTTCCTTTGTTAAGAAATGAAAAAAAATCTTAAGTAAAGCAGTTTTAGGCTCCAGTGCTCACCCAACATACAGACATTTAGGGAAGCCTTGTTTTTTGAAGCTAGTGAAATAAATGACCTTTGATTATATAAAGAGTTCTAAACTAGGCAGCTTTTTTTTTTTTTTCTCTTTTAAATGGTGGAAGGTTTGAGGGGAAATATTTGCCAGGAAAAGGAAAGGGGTAGCGTAAAATGGGCAAAATCATTTACACCCTGAAAGTATCTTTAACATTGAGATGGAGAACGGGGTGTGAACAAGTGGGAAGGACTGAGAATATTTCAAACTGAATGTTAAGCAGTGTCCTTTAATATTCATACTATAGAGCAATACCACTCAGATGAAATTGACAATAGGACAATAGAACCTGAAGGGTTTTCCCAACAGTAGCATGCACTCCCATAAAAGCTAGTTATTTTCCCCAGGTTATAAAACCCAGCTTTGTACATACTTGAGAATAGAAAAAGAAAGAAAAATACATTTCCAGGTTGGGAAGTCATTAGAATACCATTTGCTAAACTACATTATATAAATTATTAACCTTAGGCCACAACTTTGAGCTTTTTCCACACAGGATATGTTGGATGTTGTTTTCCAGTTCATTCACTTCAATTATTATGTATTTTTTTCTTTGTAAATTCACTGCCCTTTGACAACTTTATATATCACTTCATTATTAAGCTAGCCTAGGACGTGCAGTAGGAAGATATTGTGTTCTATATCATGTGTTAATTTCAGCTGTACAGCTTGAGTAAATTTAAACCCTCCTGGCCTGAGGAATCTTCTTGTTTCTTGGTTACACGGGCACTTTAATAAAAATATAAAACCTTGTAGGTTTTCATAAAGCAGGTGTGTCAGAAGATAATATGCTGTCCTAACGTGCCCTAAATCACCCATCAGCTTAGCTTTTTAAAATGAGCTGAACTGGTTAAGCACCAGGATGTTTTATGATCCAAGAAAGCAACTTGAATATTTAAACTGTAACTTTTATACTCTGGGAAGTCTCATCTTCTGTGATATGTTACTTCTCACTCCAGTGTTTCAAATTGTGTGTGCTCACGGGACCAAATTTCCAGTTTGGATTTATCATCTTGGGCGTCAAGTACATTTAATTGCTTTCCTGTAAGATAAAGGTTTACTCATTTCAATTTCACAAATAATTCATGAGGGCTCATGAATATGCATATCCTATCTTATGTAGTATAACATTATTAATCGGCTTTTTCCTTGGAATAGAGTAATAGATGACATACACTGGGATTTACAGTGAATAATGGATTATAAACAAAAGGATGTACAGGAGATAACTTTCATCTTTCTTGATTATTTCAGAAAAGACATTCCAATTGCCAAGAGATGAGGTCCATTCTCTAACATTTGTTATTAGTTATGTTATTATCCATCGTTTTTCCAGTAGGTCATGTTGATTTGTGTACATAGTATGACTAAAAATATAAAATGGACAAATATGTGAGCCCAGAAGTAAATGAACACATCTATTAAGTATAATATTATTTGCACATCTATTTGTTTTGTCTAAAATACCTCACTATCCTTAAAAGCTACTGTATCCACTATAAAATTTACACATGTTTTTATTTCTTAAATGCATTTTTAAAACTCAAAATTTACTTTTCACAGTTAAGAATTAAGTCTATACTGACACCTGTGATTATAGTATAAAACTCTTACTTAGGGTTAATATTTGAATAACTTTTAGTAAACATATAATCTGGTGTTTCCAGTAGTAGAAATTTATTTTAGTTCATTTGTTTACCATTAGTTAGTCTTAGATACACCAACTTAAATGCACACAATAGCATAAACATGTTTATATAAGTGTATGTTCAATAGCACTGTAATAATATGTCATCATATATTACACTTAAATCATTGGGAGCTGAAACCGGTTTGGCTCAGTGGGTAGAGCGTCAGCCTTCGGACTGAGAGGTCCCAGGTTCGATTCCGGTCAAGGGCATGTACCGTGGTTACGGGCACATCCCCAGTGGGGAGTGTGCAGGAGGCAGCTGATCGATGTTTCTCTCTCATTGATGTTTCTAGCTCTCTATCTCTCTCCCTTCCTCTCTGTAAAAAATCAATAAAATATATTTTTAAAAAAATCATTGGGAGAATTGAAAAATATTTCAGTCTAATTTTCTGAGCTGGTAATTATGCAAATTTTGTTTCATTGATTTTGATGACCTTACCTGTTACCTCTTTTGAAGAACACTACATTCATGTCTTTTGTTCTGTGATAGGATAATGTCGTTGTGGTATTTATTAAAAAGAAAACAATATTTGCTTCCTAAGAAGTTCGCCTGTCTTACTAATTGACCAAAATAGAATTATGTGGCTCAAAAGAGCTACCTGGTGTGTTCCAGCAATGAGAGAAATTCCCCAAGTAACTTCAACCTTGTGACTCCTCTCATTTTACCAGACAAAGGGAATTCTCCCAAGATATCATTCCTTCCCTGCTGTGGTTAATAAGAAGTTTGAAGCAGAATTGCTGCTTAAAGATTGTATAAGGCTAAAACTCTCAGGATTCTTTAAAGAGTTAGATGAACAGAAATATATACATTTTGTTTACATAATTAATGAAATAAGGACATTTGGAGATAAATGCACACACACACAACTTTCACTTTTTTTTCTTTCTTTCCTCCCTTTCTTTCAATCTTTCAGAAATTTCTCAAAGACCTATCAAAGAACCACACAAAAAGTTATTGCTTCAGAAATGTCTTTAGGATTTCTTAAAGCATGGATTTTTTAAAGCATGGGTTTCTCTGGAACCCTCCCTGCTTTAGGACACAGGTAGTGATTATGCTAGTAGCTACCATTTTTAGAACACTTTGAACAGTAATGACCTGTCAGCAAATTTAAAAATCTGTGGTGATTCCTCATCTATATACATAAAAGGCTAATATGCTGTGTCCCTCTGACCGTCCGACCAGTCACTGTGATGCGCACTGACCACCGGGGGACAGATGCTCAACACAGGAGCTGCCATGATGTGCACTGGCCACTTACAAAGAAATGGTACCACCGACTTGGAGCTGACAAAGCAACACACGGCTTCCCATCAAGTGGGACACAGGCCCCGCCACCAACCCGGAGTGACACCCCACCAAAATGCAGCCAATGCTGCCAAGTCCCATGGCACAAAATGCAGCCCACAGCCCAGCTCAGCCCGGAAACGGTCTCTGTGAATCCCGGGTAATGACCTCACATAGCAACATTCCTCTTCCTCTTCTTAGTGACTAACCTCCTTGGAGTTTGTTCAGCCCAGGAACATGCCTTGCTTTATAGCCAGGTGCAAACATTTTACATTTTAACCAAATGTCTATGGAGTGTTTTCCTATGCCTCATCTCATTTGATCCTCACAGAAGTCCTGGAGTAGGTAGATAGGAGACTCAGTGGAATCGTATTTTCTTTTCATTAGCTGGAAAATGGAGGTTTAGAAAGCTTAGAAACTTGACCCGACTGAAAAGAAGTAAGAAATGGTGGACCTTGAAAATGACTTCAGGTTTTCTCATTGAGCAGAATATAGTCAAAACACTGCTACCCTTTGTTCTCCTTGCGTCATCTACAATAATAATGTGCTTCATGTTGATATTTACTGCTGTGTTGCTGACAATTACCTGAAAGAGAAGTTGGGGTGCTTCACTGGGCTGGAAAAAGTTTAGGTAAATCAGAAAGCAGGTCTAATTAAGCAAGTTTATTCTATATACACAAAAGGCTAAGTTGACTCGCACATGCCTGATACATATAATGCTCTCACTGGCGCCAGTCAGATGTGTGTGTTTTGATCTGTCATTGTCAATCATGAATTTGGTTGACACTTCTATTATAGAGAAAGGGTGAATAGCAATATTAAAATATTTTTTTCTAATTTCCTTTCAATGTGCACAAATCTGTGCACTGGGCCACTAATCCTATATAATAAAAACCTAATATGCTAAGTGTGCAACGGTTCATTTGACTGTTTGACCAGTCACTATGATGCACACTGACCACCATGGGGCAGATGCTCCAACCGGTAGGTTAGCTTGCTGCTGGGGTCCGGCCAATCAGATCTGGGCAAGATGGGCCGGGCACAGCCTGTAGTCCTCCTACGGTCCCTTCCCAGCTCCGATTGTGCACCGGTGGGGTTTCTCAGCCTGGCCTGTGCCCTCTTGCCATCTAGGACCCCTCGAGGGAAGTCAGCCAGTTTCAGCCTGATCCCCACAGGCCAGGCCAAGGGACCCCACTGGTGCACAGATTTGTGCACTGGGCCTTTAGTTCAATATATAAGAGTACTGGGTATGTATGTAAGAGTGGAAACAAACTTTGACAACTGTATTTAGCACACAAAAAGAAGGTACCCACAAATCTGGGATAACACATACTAAGGAGTCAGTTGGGAAAAGATATAGCAGAGTTGCCATTGAACTGAGAAATGCACAATAAGCAGAAGTGTATTCTGATATTTAAAGCGAACAAGCATATTATGAAATGCATATAATAGCAGCATTTTAGTACTAAAAGGGAATTCAAGGATTATCTCACACTTCATTCTGTTCCTTGAAACACAAGTTCTACAGAGCTTTGGTATTCAACCTGAAAAATATTGTGTTTTTAAAAAGCTAAACAGAGAGAGAGAGAGAGAGAGAGAGAGAGAGAGAGAGAGAGAGAGAGAGAAAAGAAGAGAGGAGAAGAGAAGAGAGAGAAGAGAGAGAAACTTCAGGACTCCTTAGCATCTATAATTTGCTTCCAAGCATTGTGACTTAGAGTAAATAGCCCATTAGATGAGGATGGCCAAACCTTTTTATAAAGCATCTCATAGGTCTTGTTAGACTTGCTTCCCACAGAGCACACCGTTTGTTTTAAATGGTTTTATTTTGATTTCAGAAAAAGGAAAAGAGAGGAAAGGGAGAGGGACTGAAAGAGAGAGAGAAACATCAGTGATGAGAGAGAAACATTGATTGACTATCTCCCGCATGGCCCCCACTGGGGATTGAGCCAGAAACTCTGGCCTGTGCTCTGATCAAGAATCAAACTAGCAACCCTTTGGTGCATGAGACTTCTCTCAGTCAATTGAGCCACACTGATCAGGGTAGAACACAATTTTTGTTACCATTAATCAAGTCTAAATTCTCTCTCTTTCTCTCTCTTAGCTTTTGTCACTTTCTAATTTTATTTTTTCTACCCTAACTTTCTAGATAATATGACCAAAATTTGGAGATAATAAAAACAGCTTGATCAAGATAGTCTAACGTTCCGCTTGGGCTGACCAAACTTTAGACAAATTTCTTCCAGATTATAGGTCCCTGACCTCCCTCTTAGTGCATTTACTTCAGAAAATTTGTAATTGTAATTTCTTTCTCTGCCCCTTTAAGATGTAAATCTTCTCACAGCTTCCTGCAGGTTTTATAGCTCAGGATGTTCTTTGAAATTAATCATCAAGAAAGTGCCCCTACTCCCAATCTCCATGAGAGAGTAGAAACCTAATTTGAACAAGAGCCAGTTAGCAGACAGGGATGGCCTTGTCACATTGACTACTCCCTCACACTCTCCTCCCTTACTTTTTCCACCAGCTCACCAGGGAGCTTAGAAACTCACCAGCTCTGTTTTAGTGGGGTCGCGTTCAGTCTCTCTCCCCTGTGGCAATAGTCTTGACATCCATCACAGTCGTCTTATTTAAAAGTCTTCCTTGCCTGATTAATTTGCCCAATGTGATTTTTCTTTGATAATCCTTAGGTCACACAAAAACATACACAGCCATGACTAGATATTAATATTCCTGAATACCAATCCCATGCTCATCTTATTAGATGGGTCAAATAAGAAAGAAACATTCAAGATGACAGTGGTTTGCCAGACTTTTGGCTTAAGAACACTTGCTATATTTACTCATTTCCTATGGTAATTATCTGAAAGAGATGGACCAGGATTGCGCGCGCGCGCGCGCGCGCGCGCGTGTGTGTGTGTGTGTGTGTGTGTACTAGTTTATAACTGGATGCTTAATTCACATAATTACATTATTCAGAACTATTTTTAAAACACAATTTCAAAGGGGTTCTCTCATGCCTTTTGTAGGAAGGCAACTTTGTTTCATTTCCCCCCCATATGCTTTGTTAAAAAAACAGGAACAATCTTAAAGCAATTCTCTAATTAAAATTAGAAAGAAACCCCAAAGGCACACACCCATACATTGGATTTCAATGAATGATCTTCTCTAGTTTAGCAAGCAACTTCAAGTTTTCTGCAGCAGTTTTCTTTTTATGACCTAATTTGTGTTGGGCTATCAACTCAGATTTATTTTCCCTAAATCAGAGTTTAA
Source organism: Myotis yumanensis (assembly GCF_028538775.1). Lineage (NCBI taxonomy): Eukaryota > Metazoa > Chordata > Mammalia > Chiroptera > Vespertilionidae > Myotis > Myotis yumanensis. The sequence continues at coordinate 26,219,014 of NW_027223767.1, read as the reverse complement.
ATACATGCCCTGTTTGGAGCATACTAGAAACTTTCATACAAAGACCTTAGACTGTATTATTTTATAACTTTTGAAGGCAAAAAAAAAAAAAAAAAACAACAACCACAAAAAACTAAGGATTAATCACTAGGTACTTATTGTAAGTTGTAGAGTAACTTGGAGATACTTAAAATGAATAAATTTCATCATTTTACTTTTATTATTATGCTATCACAAAACTGTATTGATATTCTGCCCTTGATTTTAAAAACTAAATTTGAGGAATTTTTCAAATGGCCATTCATAGCAGAGAAGTTAGAAATTGGATTTCTCTCCTTTAAAACACCTAATTGCTGAGTATGCATTATCTGAAATTTGATTATCCCATTTGATACTTACTAAATTATGGTTTACATTTAGTGGAACATTGAAGAATTCAGAGTCTATAATATGGGACATTTTTTTTCCTTTTATTAAAAAACTAGATGCCCGGTGCACAAAAATTTGTGAACTCGGGGCGGGGGGGGGGGGGGGGGGGGGGTCCTTCAGCCCGGCCTATGCCCTCTTGCAGTCTGGGACCCCTTGGAGGATGTCCACTTGCTGGCTTAGGGCCACTCCCTGGGGAATCGGGTCCAAGCTGGCAGTCAGACATCCTTCTGAAAGCCTGGCAGCCCTCAGGGGAAGTCCACTTGCCAGCAGGGAGCAGGCCTAAGCTGCAGTCGGACATCCTTAGTGCTGCTGAAGAGGTGGGAGAGGCTCCCGCCACCACCACTGTGCTGGCAGCCATCAGCCTGGCTTGTGGCTGAGCAGAGCTCCCCCTGTGGGAGCACACTGACCACCAGAGGGCATCTCCTGCATTGAGCGTCTGCCCCATGGTGGTCAGTGTGTGTCATAGTGACCAGTCATTCCCAGTCGTTCTGCTGTTAGGGTCAATTTGCATATTACCCTTTTATTATATAGGATAGAGGCCTGGTGCATGGGTGGGGGCCGGCTGGTTTGCCCTGAAGGGTGTCCTGGATCAGGGTGGGGGTCCTGCTTGGGTGCCTGGCCAGCCTGGGTGAGGGGCTGAGGGCCGTTTTCAGGCTGGCCAAACCCCCTGAAGACTGAAGCTCCCAGCCTTTCCTTTTTTTTTTTTTTTTTTTTTAATTTGCTCCAGCTCCGTGGCCATGGTGACTGGAAGCAGGTATCTGGGGTTTATTTACCTTCTATAATTGAAACTGTTGCCTTGAGAGGAGGCAGCAGTGGCTGGGAAGCTTGTCTTCTTCCATCATTGGGACAACCAGGCCTCCTGCTTGCTCCAGCTCCATGGCTGCCAGCCGCCATCTTGGTTGGGTTAATTTGCATATAGTCGCTCTGATTGGCTGGTGGGTGTGTCTTAAGGCATAGCGAAGGTACGTTCAGTTTGCATGTTTGTCTATTATTAGGTAAGATATATTTTTATCTATATCAGAGAGGAAGGGAGAGGGAGAGGGAGAGAGAGAAAGAGAGAGAGAGAGAGAGATCAATGATGAGAATCATTGACCAGCTGCCTCCTGCATGATTCCTACTGGGGATTGAGCCTGTAACTCGGACATGTGCCTTGACCGGGAATCGAACCATGACCTCCTGGTTCATAGGTCGACCCTCAACCACTGAGCCACGCTGGCTGGGCAAGATGGGACATCTTGTAACTGAAGAACTTGACTTCAATGAGTTGAATTTCCCAGACTATTCAGTTCGTCAGTGGCATTATTGGGATGCCACTCTCTGACTGAATTCTTGCCACCTTGAATCACCTCCATGTGATGCTCGATGGCAAGTTAATAATGCAGTTCCACAAATGATTGAAAATAACTAAGAGCCTTCTTCAACCTATAAAGCCAGAAAGGAGAACAGAATGGTTTACCCCACCTTCATTGCTTTGTCTGGTATAAATATGTTTATTTACTACCTGTTCACTTAAGAAGCCTTTGCTCACACTTATCGTGTTTGAATGTCAGTGAAATAGTAATGTAAGGCCTAGGGCAGTGGTAGGCAAACTCATTAGTCAACAGAGCCAAATATCAACAGTACAACGATTGAAATTTCTTTTGAGAACCAAATTTTTTAAACTTAAACTATATAGGTAGGTACATTGTTATTAACTTAGTTAGGGTACTCCTAAGGCTTAGGAAGAGCCACACTAAAGGGGCCAAAGAGCCTCATGTGGCTCGAGAGCCGCAGTTTGCCAACCACGGGCCTAGGGGAAAAGCAAAGGGAAATGGAGAACTTTTCATGTGTGAGTGGGGGAATGGTATAGATCAGTGATTCCCAACGTGGGGCACATGCCCCACAGGGGGGCAATTTGATTTTTAAGGGGGACGATTTGAGAATGAGTTATTAACTGAATTTTTTGCATTTCTTATGATTCTAGGGGTCTCATAGACAGTATATACATACATATATATATTTATATACATATTTATGCATTTCAGTTTTCTATTATATGTTTTGAAACTGTATTTGCTATTTTTTCATATCATTTCATATTATTATTGTTATTTTAAAATTTTCTTAGTGATTTCTTTCTTAGTACCTCAACTGTCCTTTCCTTTTTCTTTTTCATGGATGCCATGTTCTTTGGAAGCTTGTTTAGACCAAGTTAATGGCCTTTTAGACTTCCTCCATGTGAATAAGAGTTCACTTTTTGAATAAGAATTATATGTCACGGGGGTGGCGGGGGGAGCATCAGGATTTTAGAGATGCTTAGGTGGGGCATGGCCAAAAGGTTGGGAACCACTGGTATAGATCTACATTGAACCCTTTGCCTCTCTTCTTCCTTCCAACTCCTGGAATGGTACGCGAGTCAGCTCCACAAACATTGCTGTGTTCAGTGAGATGAGACACACTGCAGAGTGTGCAAAGGGTAGCAGAAGGTGTGTGATTTCTGGGTCAAGTTCATTTCTGCCTGACTCGTTCCACTCTCCCCTTGTCCTGTCCCCCAAATCAACTTTGTTCATTTACTCTCTGTAAACCTGCTGACAAGAATTGTGAAAAGATAGGAAAACCAACCATCTGCATCCAACCGAATAATGAAACAATATCTGCGCTGGCAGGATAACTAGAGTTTGTGAAGGCCTAAAAAAAAAAAGCCATGCCTGAAATTCCCAGGGAGTATATTAATAGGCCTAAATTAATTATCCCAAGGGATGGTTGTGTACTAGTTGGTGTCTAACAAAACCTTTGCATTCTTATATTTAAAAATTGTTTGAAATCGTAGTTTTTGAAAACTAACCTGGGTAATCCACCATTCTCAGTCTTAGAAATTGATTTTATGTGACTGCCACTGACTGTCAAGAAACATAATTTGATTGACGTGGAAAGGAGAGAACTAACATTTTTGAGTTCTTGCTCTGTGCCTAAATACTACTACGCATTTGATATAATTTACATTAATATCCTCTCAATACTGACAGTTGCTATGTGTTGTTATCCTAGTGTAAGCTGGGGAAAGTGAATATCAGAGACATGAAGTAATGTTCTAGGATTCAACCTCCTATATTTGGGACTGTTGGTTTCCAAGTAAATACTTCTAATACACCATTGTGCAGATTCCTACTTAGTGGTTTATGAAATCCCTTTTGCATGAATAGAGACAATTCTTTTTGAATCTCTAAGTAGTGCCATTTACAAGCACAAGGAAAATCGCAGCCAACAAAGTCTATCAATTTTTTTTCCTATTTGCTTCCCTCCTCTGTGCTCTGTCTCCTTCCTCTCATATCACTCCTCCCGCAGGCTTTCCCCCTGCCAACACTTAGAAAACTCATGATAACATTCTAATAATTTTCCTTCCAAAGTTTTGTTTATATTTTTATGATAATATACAAATGCAAGTTATATACATATGAAGGTTATTCTTTCTTCCAGTATGATTGTATGCAAACTCTGCTTTCTGCTTTTCTCATTCATAGAAATTTCTTAAGTCAACAGGTATAATTCCAATTTATTCCTTTTAAAAATATATTTTTATTGATTTCAGAGAGGAAGGGAGAAGGAGAGAGAGATAGAAACATCAATGACGAGAGAGAATCATTGATCAGCTGCCTCCTGCACGCCTCACACTGGGGATAGAACTCATAGTCCAGGCATATGCCTTGTCCTGGATTCGAACTGTGACCTCCTGGTTCATAGATTGGTGCTCGAACACTGAGCCACGCCAGCCAGGCCCAATTTATTCCTTTTAATTGTTGTATAGTATTTCGTGGTATGGACATAACATGTTTTTTTCAACCTTTCCCATATGACAAATACTCCAATAAAATATGTGTCCATTTATATTTGAATCCTTGTGTTTTTATTTCTGTAGATATAATCCTAGAGAGGGATTGATAGCTCAAATGGATTCTGATTTTAAGAGATGTTACCTGGCCGAAACCGGTTTGGCTCAGTGGATAGAGCGTCGGCCTGCGGACTGAAGGGTCCCGGGTTCGATTCTGGTCAAGGGCATGTACCTGGGTTGCGGGCACATCCCCGGTGGGAGATGTGCAGGAGGCAACTGATCGATGTTTCTCTCTCATCGATGTTTCTAGCTCTCTATCTCTCTCTCCCTTCCTCTCTGTAAAAAATCAATAAAATATATTAAAAAAAAAAAAAAGAGATGTCACCTGATTGCCTTCCAGAAAAGCTGTAAAACAATTCCATTTTGTTTCCTCCATGAGACCATCCTTAGCAGCCGCCCCAACAACAGTAAATGTTACTGCTCCTTGAGGGGTATGCCTGTTAATGCTGGATGAAGGGACATCTCAGTATTACTTAATTTGCATGTCTATCCATGAGTTTGAAAATCTATTTCTTGACCTTGGATTTGCTTTTGATGTCTTTATTTTCCCATATTTCTTAGCTATTTTTATTGGGCTGTTTGCCTTTTGCTTGTCAGTACTTAAGAGCTTTGCATTTTGTTAAGGAAAATATATGAATGTCAAACGTTTGTTATGTTAAACGTGTATACATGAAGGTCAGTCACAAATCCTACTCAGTATGGATCTTTGGGAAAGAATTTTTTTGCAGAATAAGAAGAAATAACTAAGTTCTTAGTCAAGTTATAGGATAGCCTGTCTGTAATTAAGTAAATGCTGTCTTAACCTAGCAACTATTGGTCTTGTGCTCAGACTCTAAAAACGGTTTATATTCACACTGTGCTGTGGTTTGCTGTGTAGGAGTTGTTAGTTCTAAGTATAGAACATTAAATGTGGATTTTTGGAAATCATTTTTTGTGTGCAGATTTTCAATTGTATAGACAACAAAACTTTTTTGTGTTGAATATTTTATATTTTCTTTCCAATCCATTGTTTGTCTGTTGCCTTGGTTTTAAGATCCTTTGCCATACAAATATTTAAAATATTTTATAGGCAAAATGGTTATATTTTATTAGTAGATTCTAGTTTCCTATCTTGATTAAGAAGGTTCCTGTCTCCCCATCAACAAGGTATTGAACACATCTCTCCAATTTTTCTTTAATATTTAAGTCTGTATTTTATGTGTAATTTAATTTTGCCCTATGGCCTACTATTAGGGTACAATTTTATTTTTTTACAGACAGCTAGTCTGACACAATCTTATCAATAATTTATTTTCCCCCCAGTAAACTGAAATATCAGTATTAATATATAAGAAATTCTCACATATTTGTGCCCATTTCTTTCTTCTACATCCTCTTTCTCCCATGCATGCATATATTTTTATGTTTTCACATATTAATTTACTTATAGGGAATTGTTTTATATATCATATCTGTTAAGGCAAGTCCCTCTTCACTATTTTCACTTCTGTTTTTTCCTTTTTTTTTACTCTTGGGTATCTTTTTTTCTTCCATATTAGCTTTATGAGCCTATATAACAAAAGAGTAATATGCAAATTAACCCCCACTCCATCACAAAGATGGTGGCGGCCACGGAGCTGGAACAAGTAGGAGGCTCGGGTTGCCCCTGGCAATGGAGGAAGCCAAGCTTCCCACTTGCCCTGCTGACCCTGAGCTAAGCTCAAGGCTACAAAGTTTCAATTATAGAAGATAAATAAATCCCAGATACCTGCTTCCAGCCCCTGGGCGTGGCCAGCCGAAAAACTGCCATCAGCCCCTCACCCAGGCTGGCCAGGCACCCCAGTAGGGACCTCCACCCTGAAGGGTGTGTGGCCAGTCTGAAAACAGCCCTCAGCCCCTCATCCAGGCTGGCCAGGCACTCCAGTGGGAACCCCACCCTGATCCAGGACACCCTTCAGGGCAAACCAGCCGGCCCCCACCCATGCACCAGGCCTCTATCCTATATAATAAAAGGGTAATATGCAAATTGACCCTAACAGCAGAATGACTGGGAATGACTGGTCACTATGACACACACTGACCACCAGGGGGCAGATGCTCAATGCAGGAGATGCCCCCTGGTGGTCAGTGCACTCCTACAGGGGAAGCTCTGCTCAGCCACAAGCCAAGGCTGATGGCTGCCAGCACAGTGGTGGTGGTGGAAGCCTCTCCCGCCTCCCCAGCAGCACTAAGGAGGTCCGACTGCAGCTTAGGCCTGATCCCCACTGGCAGTGGACATCCCCTGAGGGCTGCCAGGCTTTCAGAGGGATGTCTGACTGCCAGCTTAGGCCCGATTCCCCAGGGAGCGGGCCTAAACCAGCAGGTGGACATCCCCCGAGGGGTCCCAGACTGCGAGAGGGCACAAGCTGGGCTGAGAGACCCCCCATAATTGCACAAATTTTTGTGCACTGGGCCTCTAGTCTATTATAAAATTCAATTTAAACATCTATTTGCATTTTAATTGAGATTGCATTAAATTTCTATTAATTTAGGGAGAATAGTGGTTTATGATAGTAAATCCTCTCTTAAAGAGCATATGTGTTTCCATTTGTTAAGATATAATTTTATAGTCTACAGTAAGATTTTATTGTTTTTCTTATATAGTTCCTGTTTCCTACTTGTTATATTTGTTTCTAACTATTTTATAGTTTTCAGTGTATAGCAAATGGAATATGTTTCCCATTTCCATTTTTAGATTTATATTTACTTTAGTTCTGCTACATACATATTTTTAGAATGGGTTTATGGATATAATACATTTATGAATACAATACAATTTCTCCTTTGTGAAACATTAAAAGGATTAAAGCAGAAACTAAAGTCTACTTTTGCTTTTAAAACTGGATGAGGCTGTTTTTAAGAGTATAACTTCATTTCCCCACTAAAGGATAAATCCCACAATTTTAACTTTGCAATAGAAATGTGACAATCTTTATAGCGTCTATTCTACATATATTTTTCTCTGTACACTCATATATACATATGCAGAAATGCACATAAACATATCTACACTAACTAAAGCTCTTTATCAAGATATTTAAATGGTTGACTAATTTGAAATTTTAATAATATAAATTATGTAACTGAAATCCTTTAAATACATCTCTGCATACTTTTCCAAGGGTTTCTCAGGATAATTTTGACAAGTAGAATTCCTGGATCAAAGACAGTGCCGTAATATTAATAGCTGAAATTATTGCCTGATTCCTGTGTGTGAGGAAGAGATCCCTAGATCTCATGCATGGCTTCTCCAATTTTTATCTAAGTACCACGAGACTACCAAAAGCTCAATTAGGTCTTTCTCTCCACTGCCTTGTTTTCCCGTGGCTTGTCTCTGCCCTCATGCGTACTTATAAATCATGAATGCCTTGACAAAAAGAGTAGCTCAGACTATCAGGCTCAGTTCTCTATACTTTTCTTCTCCATGGAATGTTGGCTGCCCAAGACCCTTGCTGTTTTATTAGCTGTGAAATCCAATTTGTATCTAGATCCCATGAAATTGCCAAAAGTTCTGTTCATCTTCTCTGCCTTGTCAAAGTCACTTTCTGGTTGACTTTCCAATCTCTCTAACCTCCACCTATTGGGAATTGGTGAATGTTTTAAGGTAAAAAGCCACAGACTATCAAGGCACCTCAATGAGTTTCCCACATGTTGTTTCTCTCTTTTTTTTTTTTATTAATCCAGACTGTCTCCTTGTTTTTGTGGAAGGTGTGGTCTGCTACAAGCTGTTTTACCATTCTCAGAAATGAAACTCCTATTCACTGACAGTTCCAACAAAATTTTCAGCAAATCTTTGTGTTTAGAAGGAATTGTTTGGAACACTGCTAGCTTCCTTTTTATCATATGTGAGATTTGGAGATCTGGCCCCCAAATTTTTATAGGTCAGGTCCAGACAGGATAAAGAAAGGAAATTCGTGCTTTTTTCCCTGGCTAGTCAACGTGAAAAGGGAAAGAAAGAGCTGGTGAGAGGGAAGCAAGGGAAGCCATCAGAATTGCTTCCAGTTTCCCCTGATCTAGGCAAGCACCGAGAGCAAGGAATTCTTGCCCATTCCCCACTTCGGGCTCCGAGTGACAGGGTACCTTTCAAGGGTATTGTCACTACAAAGTTAACTTGGAAGTGTCTGGTTTCCAGGAAGATAGAAACCCTGAGATACATGTTTCTCTAGCAGCCCCTTGCTTCCCCACATCCTATATGGACCTCCAAAGTAGCTGAGGAGCTTGCCAGGAGGCAGTAGTAATTATGACAAAGCATACAATGGAATGAGGGCTAATCAATAGATTGCTCTGGCCAGAAAGAATTGAAAGTCAAAGGAGGACCCAATATGGATCCATTAGAACCAGAAGGATCCAGGATCAGATAGGTTGCATAGCAACTATCTATGCAAACATAGTTTGATGCATCAGAGACCAGATCAAGTATGATGATACCCACCACAAATATTATCTGTCAAGGCACTGGGGCAAGCAGCAACCAGGAGATTAAGGAAGGCACAATGCCACAGAGACAAGAAGATATCAACATACACCCAAACACTAGCCTAAGCCAGGGAGTTCCTCCCTCCAATGACACAAAAATGGGTCCACCAAGATTCTATCAAATCTATAAAATGATGACTTTTTTGGGAAGAGAAGCGAAGGGAGACAAAGATTCCTAAGAGACTAAGCATTGTTATCCAAAGAAGGTCTCGGATGTTGCCTACAGCAACTAACTGTTTAAATGATCCTGTCAGGTGATATTTCAAATCATATTGGACTTTTAATTAAAAGTCATACCTACTGACCGGTGGGTGGAAACTGAAGATGAGATGAGAGGAGCTGCAAGTTCCCTGAACATTTGAATGACAGGTTCATAGAATGAGTACGTGCATGAATGAATAAATGAATGTAGCTAAACGTTATTAATAAATTAGCCAATGCAGAAAGTCTGAGCTAGGACTAGGACAGAGTGAAAGGAGGAAGCGGAAAACATGATAAAGTTTGTGTGGCTTTTCTGCAGTCCTTTTCAATGCCAACCCAGTCTTTTTAATTAGCTCTTATTTAGCAGTTGCTTCTTAGACTTCTCTACTCCACTCTTACATTCTTTTTTTTTTTTTAATATATTTTTATTAATTTTTTACAGAGAGGAAGGGAAAGAGATAGAGAGTTTGAAACATCGATGAGAGAGAAACATCGATCAGCTGCCTCCTGCACACTCCCCACTGGGGATGTGGCCACAACCCAGGTACATGCCCTTGACCGGAATTGAACCTGGGACCTTTCAGTCCGCAGGCCGACACTCTATCCACTGAGCCAAACCGGTTTCGGCCCCACTCTTACATTCTTAATCTAGGAGTATTGGAAGTCTGTATGTGGAATCAGCTGATAGTGGGGCACAGTGCGTATTGCATGTGAAAAACAATGAGATAATTTGGGGCTGGCCTCTCATCCTCAGCCTCATTAAATCATGGCAGAAAATCTTCCCTGAGGTTCTTACTAATAAATAAGTTGCTTCCTATTGGATCTCTCTGGTGTATATTTAGAAATCACTGCCTACTACTTAAGATGATGTCCCTGTTAGATATTTTGAAGTGTTACATTGCTCCCCATTCTTAAATAACGTCATTTATCTAGTGGAGGCAAACACTGAAATGACAAAAACAGAAATCACCTTGAATTTCCAGCTACCTGCTGCAGTAATGCTCCTAATTGTTGGCAGGAGATCAGAAGCATCTGTCTTACGACACTGCCTTATGCCTCCTGAGAGCAGACTGGCCACCAACAATGCTGCCATAATTGATTCCACCTGAATCAGAAAGCTGCCGCAGCAAGAACCAGTATGAACTAGGCCAGCCGTGGGCAAACTACGGCCCGCGGGCTGGATCCGGCCCGTTTGAAATGAATAAAACTAAAAAAAAAAAAAAAAAAAAAAAAAGACCGTACCCTTTTATGTAATGATGTTTACTTTGAATTTATATTAGTTCACACAAACACTCCATCCATGCTTTTGTTCCGGCCCTCCAGTCCAGTTTAAGAACCCATTGTGGCCCTCGAGTCAAAAAGTTTGCCCACCCCTGAACTAGTCAGACACAGGTTGGTCAGAGCCTCCTTCTAAGACCGGTGCTTTCTGCAGCCTGCCCAACCATATCTCTCAGATGTTTCTACAGCTCTGTAGGAGGAAATCTCCTGCTGGGATGTAGTGGATCGCTTAATGAATGCAATTTGTATTTGTTTTCCTTGGAACAGTTTTGGAGATGGCCCCCCTCTCCCCACACACACCAATCTCAGTCCATTAGAACTATACAAAGAGCCTAAGAAAAATGTCATTAAAGCAAAAGGACCAGAATACATAACAGTGCTGATAGAAAATTATTGTATAAATTATATCATGCTGACCAGTTACAGTGGGAGGGCAAAGTAAATCCAGAACAACACAAAAAAGGTGTTAATTATAACAATACAACTGTTTCAGCAATGTATGGCCTTTTTCAACATGACATTGACACAAGGAAAACACGTTTTTATGTGGCAGAAACACCAACAAAGTCTTCTATGAACCCAGGTTAGTTGCCTTGTGTTCCATGGCTCAGGTATCAGCATCTCCCCTTCCTTCCCTCCCTCCCTCCCTCCCTCCCTTCCTTCCTTCCTTCCTTCCTTCCTCTCCTTTCTTCCTCTCCTTTCTTCTATATTTTGAATAGGTAAAGCATAAAAATGCACAAAACTTCAAGACAGGGTGATGTTATAGAAGATGGTGGAGTAGGAAGCTCCAGGAAATAGTCTCTCCACTAAAGCAATTATTGAGCTGGTAAAGAGGCAACTGATCAATGTTTCTCTTTCTTCCTCTCCTTTCCTCTCTCTCTAAAAACAAACAAACAAACCAAAACCATAAAAAAGAGTAACCACTTGGGTTAATTTTTAAAGTTTAAGACAACTTTGTCTACCCAAGATCTTAAATATTAGTTGAAATTCTCTGGACAGAAGATTCACAATTATTCTTGTATACATTACCCACATGGTAGTCTATGGAGCACATTTGAATTTTCAAGTTGCCTTTACTTGTCCAGTACCTGTTCCACAAATACCAACTATTCAGTTATCAAATATTCCAGGCTATTTGCAACCTGCACATAGTCAGTATATGTTAGGGCAACATTTCTCAATTTGGAGGTGAAGTCAAAAGAGCATAGTAAAGCACTAGAAATAAGAAAAGGCATGTGTGGCTTGAAAGAGAACATTCAGAATTGTAACATAGTTTTTATATTTGACAAATGGAAAAGAAATCTCTTGCTTTTATAATGCAAATAGCAAAGAGCAAATCTCTCTCCAGGTAATCATAGCTGGTAGGCATACTTAGAAGACAGCATGAGACAGAATTCAGAGGGAGCAGTGTAAGTAAGATTCATGCCAGTTACCTGAAATGCTTTCAAGTGTGTTTAGCATCATTTATATAGTTTTTCTATGGAAAATATTGCATATGTAAATAATACGCTCTTTCTGAAATTATACTTTGATTTTATTTAAAAATAAAGTTCAAAGGTTGGCCATGAATATGATAGAGTAAGCACAGTCCATTCTGCCTGTATTGATAAATACAGATATAAAACCAGGGACAGAAGGCGTGGGGAAACTATTTGATGACTTTGAAAAGTAAAGAGTAGCAGATGGATTGGGGAAGAATACCAGAATTCAAAGTCCTTCCAAAATGGATGTGAGTTTAGCATATTTTCCCCTTCAGGACTCTGTTGTTTGTTCATAGGCATAGTTGCAGATGGGCATGGCAGAGTTGGGTAAACCCTGGCGGGAGGACTGACAAGGACTCCCTGGGGAAACGGGAAGTATTGGGGAGGTCACAGAAAGGAAGAAATAGAAAGATTCTTCTATTTTATAGTTTCATTTTTTTCTCATTTAGCAAACATTTATAAGGTGCACCTTATTTCAGCCAATGTATGAACCACAAAGTAATGCAATGGCATGATTCCTGTCATTGGGGTTCTCTAAGCATTTAAGTCTGTACTTTGTATCCAGCTGCTGGTGCTATCGTGTCCTACTAACAATGGGCATGCTGTTGTACATCCCTATACTTGACAAGTATAAATCCCTCGATAGCTTCCAAGGCACCTTTTCAGATTATGGTTTCCTATTTGGTCTACTCAGCAACCATTATAAGTTATCTCGGTTCTACTGGCTATGAAAAGGAGGCTCAGAAAGTTGAAAAAAAAATTACCAGTTTACACAGACGGCAAGAGGTGAGGATAAGGAATCTAAATTCAAGGTAGCCACAAGATCCAACTACGTTATCATCTCCCTCCTTAATCAAGATGTGATTAACTTGGGATATTGACTGTGTTTAGAACTTTGAACATAGTTTATGTATTGGGCAGCTACCTTTATACCCCCAGACTCACATGATGGGCCCTGAATGAATGCCAACATCAATGATATATGGGGAGGAGTGTTACAGTTTATCAATTGCTCAGATTCTCAGCTAACATAAATCCCATGGAGAAAGGAGGACGAAACTGTGGCAGAACAGGAAGGGATGCTGTCTTTCTGAAAGGAAATTCAGTGCCCCCATGGCTGCTCTCATAGGTGAATCAGAAGGACAATCATAGTGAAAAGGAGAAAATAGCATGGCAAAAAATACATAAAAACTGGAAGAACAGTGAACATTCAGTCACCCATTCAGCTCTTTGTGCATGCCTGGATGTTTGGCATTGAATAATTATCCAGGTGGCCAGCTAAGGTGTTCTCCTGTCGGCAGGCTTCTGGGCATCCTGTAGACAGTGAGCTCCGAGCTATTTATCAGAAAAGTGACATGAAAGCTGAGCCACTCCTAACTGCCAGCAGAGTCAAGTGATACTTGCCATGAGCCATAGACCAAAGCAAAAGTCCTTGAGGATATTTTATTCAGTGACTGTGGTTTGTTTGTTTTTTTAAAGAATGCAAAATAAATTGCTGAGAAGATGCTAAAATGATGCATTCATGTATACTTAAAAGGAAGATATAGTATATATATATCTGTATCTATATGTCTGTAATATTGTGTATATTCTTCTATATCACTAAATACAGACCTTTTATATGAATCACCTTTTATAGTCCTTGTCAATGTTTCTAGAATTCTTTTGTTTTGTTATTGATTTATGAGAACTCTTTTTACAATTATGGATAGCTATTCTTTATGTGTATCAGCAACTTTTCATCAATGGATTGCATATCTTTTATATTTCTTGATAGTACCTTTTCTATAGAGTTTTTCATTTTTACAGTTTTATCCTTTTACAGTTTCTGAATTTTCTGCTTTTCTTAAGGAATTCCACTCTCCAAGATTATCTAAATTGATTTTTTATTTGCTTCTCATAATTTATCCCTCTCATGCAGGGATAGATTGTGCTGTAGTGAAGAACAGCCTGTAGATCTCAAATGCTTGACACAGAATGTTTTGCTCATGTTGCAAGTGCAGAACAGGGCAGGAAGGGATCTCTGTTCATCATAGGATGATGAAGGTTTCAACTCACAAATACCATCTCCTTCATTTCTATCTTCATAGGCTTAGTCTCATAGTAATTGAAGTTCCAATCTGCTCCATTCCCATGCAGCACTCACAATCCCATTCTCCTTACCCTGTTTAATGTTATTAAAAAAATGTTTACTAGTAGAAAGTACTAATTTATATATGCAACTTCCTTCCTTCCTTCCTTCCTTCCTTCCTGCCTGCCTGCCTGCCTGCCTTCCTCTACATATCAATGAGATCTGGCAGTGGCAACCCTTAATAACATTTTACTGAATAGGCAGGGATAATGGAAGGATAGAACAATAACAGACAGCATGATCAGCATACAAGTACAGAGCCATGGGAGAATGCCTTTCAGGTTGATTTGCTGTTATTCTAATATGTTTCTATAAGACTTAATGCCACAACTTGATGTGCTTTAGGATTCTCTTTGGCCAAGTATCTAGGATATGCTGAACTCACGTCTAACGTTTATTTACCTACAGCGTCATTTCTTGATTCAAGAATAACTTTGTACAAAGAGAATGTGTTCATTCACTTGACAAATACAGACTGTTTAGTACCTGCTCCTAGCATGCACCTGACACTGTATTAAACACATATCAAAGGGTTCCCAAATAAATTCTCTGAAAGTAGAACAACAAAAATAAAGCCTTTACTGTTAGCCAGAGGGTTAGAATGACGTGGAGATTGACCCTCTTTTTTGATACATATAGACGATACAGCCCCTGAGGTTAGTTTTGAAGAAAAACAAAAGGGACAAGAAACAGGAAAGTGAGGTGGGTCCAGGCTGAGATGAGTTAACAGTTCTCAGAAGCAGATGACCCGAGAATGAGAAAGTCCAGGAAAGTATAGCTTCTCATTTAACAAGGAAAAAAGAGACCGTATAAGCAAGCCAGGGAAATATATGCTAAGGTTTTGGGTTTAGTGCCTGTGTGCATGGGCACACACAGACACACAACAGTGTTCTTTACTGAGGCCTGGGGCTTGAACTCTTGGCATAGAGTTGCAAAAGAGATCTTAAACCTTCACGCAAACTAACTATGTTCTCATGAACTTGCATTCTATTGGAGATTAACAGTAGGAATTTCAGTGCTGAGGCGTGATCTGAGCCTGGGATTCTGGAAAGAAAAATTTTCAATAGTCACCGGGGTGCATTCCTCAAAGTCTCTATTACACCGGTCACTTCAATATACAAAGGAAGTGACAGCACCGTAACTGATGTTTTTAAAAGGGCTATTGGAATTCAGACAAGAGAGACTAAATCTGCCTGGAGAAGTCAAGATAGGATTTGTAGGGGAATTGTAACAGTTGGCTTTGGTCTTGGAAGATTGAGAAGACATTCACTGGGCCAGAATGGGAAGAAAGGCTATTTAAGAAGAGAAAAATGGCATTATCTGATCTCTGGTTTAGACAGGGAGTGTGAGGAATGATTTGGAAA
Source organism: Myotis yumanensis (assembly GCF_028538775.1). Lineage (NCBI taxonomy): Eukaryota > Metazoa > Chordata > Mammalia > Chiroptera > Vespertilionidae > Myotis > Myotis yumanensis. Next base: position 26,203,789 of record NW_027223767.1, on the reverse strand, counting down.
AGGAAGTGACTGGATAGGAGAAGATAAATGAGACCTCTGTTGGAAAACATCAGCAATGGAGATAGAGAGAAGCAAATAGATTTGAATGGCATTTCAGAGATAGACTTGGCAGTTTTTAGTGTAAGAGGGGTTGTGGAAAGGGGAAGGAACCAAAGATGGCTCTGAAATGTATTTAGGGATAAAAACGGAGAAGAAAAGCAGATTTAGATGTGTCATGAGAAAGTAGTTCTGCTTTTAACGCTCAGGTACTTGTGGGATCCCCCGGAGGAGAGATTCAGTGGGCACATACAGTGGGATCATGGGGGGAAATCAAGGTTAAAGAGAAAGATTTGGGAGTCACTGACATAGATAGTTGATGCCATATCAGAAAGTGATGTGTAAGGATGGCTTATTGACTAAAAAGTTTAAGAAGGGTAAAGCGCAGCTGGAGGAGAAAATTGAAGTGCTTACGTAACAAAGCAAAGGCAGTGCAGAAGAGTGCCTTTGAACTTGATTTGTTGCATGGTTCTTTCATCTCCTGTGGGTTCATTCAGAGAAGGGGGGTTTGATGATCACATCCAAACACATGGCTGGCTTCTGACTCCTGCAGCAGGATGGCTCAGGCTCTGCATTCCTACTGCAGGACATACCTGCTTTTGTCAGTGAGCAACAGCCCATTCACATAATGAAGCCTGATAGCCCCGCCTTGATGTTATCCATCTGCCTGATGGTGCCGTCTTGTTTTGAAGAGGTAACTTTAATGAGCAAATGATTGCCAGTTAACCACTGACCTGAATGTCTCACCAACATTTAGCACATTTTCTAGAAAGAAAGAAAAATGTTAAAAAAATATGGAAAGATGCCATGAGGTCTAATAATATACAATGAAGAAAAGTGTGTTATTAAAAGTCCTTTTCCAATACATCCTCATTTCATGACAAATCATCATTTCCTTTAAGAAGATATCACATGTGGCTATTCAATTAATACTAAATGAAAGGAAAGCTATAGGAGATGAAGTGATATACATTGACAGAGGTTCCAAAGTTCGTATGAAATCTATACTCCAGCACATCTTTATAAATGCCTGTCATATTCTTTTTTTTTCATTTTGTTAATCTTTACACAAGGATATTTTTCCATTAACTTTTAGAGAGGGTGCAAAGGAGGGGGAGAGACACAGAGACAGAACCATCAATATGAGAGAGACACATCCAATGGTTGCCTCCGGCATGTACCTTGAGGCGGGTGGGAGATCGAACCTGCAACTGAGGTATGTGTCCTTGACCAGAATTGAACTCAGGACCTTTCAGTCCTCAGATGGACACTCTATCCACTCACCAAATCGCTAGGGCTGTAATAGTCTTTTAAAAACAGTTTTCTATCAGTATTTAAATATTTCCAGAGACATACCATGGTATACTCAAAAGAGCAAATGAATAAATAAGAGTTTGACTCAGAAGATCTGGGATCAAATGCAAGCTCAGACACTTTGATGTTGGGAACTGCTTCCTCACCAGAAGGCACGAATCCCTCGCAGGTATGCTCCCACAGTTTGATCCATATTAAAATTCGTTATCTTACGGCAGTCAGGCTCTCACTTGGGCTTGTGTTCCTCCTGTTGGTTTCATGCTTACATCTCTCCCTGCCTTTGCTGGGGTGCGGTGGATAAATACTGCAAATGCAGTCAGATTTGGGATTTTCATCTGTTTCTGGCATTTAGTTATTGTATGGCGTTGGCAGACAATGGAGCTGCTCTTAGCCCACTTTCTCTGTGTGTGATATGGAGAGGGATGGAGATGCAGTTGTCCCAGGAAGAGTTTTCGGTAAGAAAGCACTTGGCAGTGTAAACGTGCTCTTTGCAGGTGTTACTGTCTTTGTAGATCTGGGTTTCAGAGACAGCCATTGTTTCTTCATCGTGATCCACCTGATGATAATAGTGACTGTGGCTAACAAACATGGTGGCTACTTAGTGTTGGGCATTACTAAAAGTGATTTTTGTATGTGTTAACTCATTGAACCCTTACAATAACCCTCTGATCTGAATATTTTCTCTATTTTACCATCTAATCATGGTGGATCAGGATGTGATCACCAAAAATCGGATGCCAAAAGTTGAACTCTTGGCTCTACCACCTATTGTGAATCTACATGCGACTTCTATGATAGTGTGCGGATTCCATACTTAGTGTACGTTTCACTCTGACATTGATTAAGAGGAGTAAGGTTTTGGGTTTGCTCATGTAAAAAGCAATACATTTTAAAGGCCTGAGTCACTTTCAACAATAATTTCAGGTGAAGCAAAGTTAATGTTGGCCTGTCTAGAATGCATACTACTTCAATGGAAATTTTAAAAAAATCACTACTGTTTAAAGTGATTTAAATCACTTTCTTCATTCTGTTGTACGTGCTTTACAAAGAAGACAGCAAGAGCAAATATATCTGCAGGTAAATGTTTCATTAAGAAATGATTGCCCTGACCCGTTTGGCACAGTGGATAGAGCATCGGCCTGCGGACTGAAGGGTCCCGGGTTTGATTCTGGTCAAGGGCATGTACCTTGGTTGTGGGCACATCCCTAGTGCGGGGTGTGCAGGAGGCGGCTGGTGGGTGTTTCTCTCTCATCGATGTTTCTAACTCTCTATCCCTCTCCCTTCCTCTGTAAAAAATCAATAAAATATATTTTAAAAAAGAAATGATTGAGGCTAGTAGCACACTGACATGAAGGGGGAAAGAATTAATAAACACAAACTGCCTGACTCTCTGATAGGTTCTTCACTGTTACCGTACAACTTAGACCTCAACAGGAAAGTGAGGTATTTCACAGATCAAGACAATGGGAATTAGAGACATTAAATTTGAAAGGGTGACAGTTTACCGAGGATTGAAGGAACATCAAAGTATCTTTTTCACCCCAGTATATATATTTTTTATTGATTTCAGAGAGGAAGGAAGAGGGAAAGAGAGAGAGAAACATCAATGTTGAGAGAAAAATCATTGGCTGCCTCCTGCACACCCTGCACTGGGGATCTAGCCCTGACCTGGAATCAAACTGTGACCTCCTGGTTCACAGGTCGATGCTCAACCACTGACCCATGTTGGACAGGCCATCAAAATATCTTAAAAGAAAAAAGGGACTCCTCTTTAGTCCACATCCAGCTATTTATTCTTCATTCAACAAGTATTTATCAAACTCTTTACACTTAACCAGGCAGTGTGAACATAACTCCAATGACAGCACACGGGATCTTTCTTTTCAGGTGCTTAAGAACAAATGGAAAGCAGAAAAATAAAAAGCCCATACTGCCCCCTCATTTGAATAAGCCAACGTGCTGGAGAACATGGAGGGGGAGAATGTATCCAGCCTTCAGCAATGGGGCAATTTCTGGAGGTTGTAATACCTCCTTTTGGGGGAAAGGCACTGGGCAATGTGTGATCAAGGGTGTCTTCCTTTTTTTTTCTTGATGAAAATTTAAGTTTGCTGTAACCTCATGACTATTGATGGAGAGGAGAAGGATGTGATGGGTTTCCAGTAAATCACAGTGTACCCCTGGGGCACTCTGACTTGTAAGTTCTGTTCCTGAGATCCCTTGCTGGGAGTTCCCTTGGAGCCATGCCTTTTTTATTTATTTATTTGCATCTATCTCTCTAGCAACCCATTGTCTTGTTCCTCCCCACCTCTCCTGCACACCCTTTTCTTGTTCACCAGGCGTTGATTGGGTTCCAGCTGTGTTTTCTCTGGTAGGTGATGGACTCCCAATTAGGTAGTCCCCTGCTGGCAATAATAACGCATCCCGTTCTGTCCTTTTAAACCCATTAAACGCTGCTCCAGATATTAAGTTGCTCATTTTAAAAATTAAAACTCTGGCACTTTTATATGATATCTTTCTCTATGGAATTTATTTACACAATATATTCTCCAAATTTTCCCCAGAGACCTTTTGACCCACTTTGCAAGTAGCTCAACATGTGAGAGCCAAATTCACTTAGCCTGTTTCCAATTTTCCTTTGGTACTATGTAGAAAGGAAGGCAACTACCATTTACTGAGAGGCTCATCTAGACCAGGTCTCTTTACCTGCATTTTTTCATTGACTTTATGAGGTATGGAGTTTGGTTAGGGATTAAACAACTTGTCTAAGGCTACTCTGTTAAGAGGGTAGGAGTTGGGAATGGGACCCACATCTGTCTATTCAAAACCATTGCTCTCTCCTTTGATCAGCAAACCCATGGGCCAGCCAGTCACCTGTTTTTGTAAGTAAAGTTTTATTGGAACACAGCCATGCCCATTTATTCATAGTGGTTTTAAGGCTATCATGGCAGAGTTGAATAACTGTCATGCCAAAAAATATTCACTATTTGGCTCTTTACATAAAAGTGTTGTCAATCTCTGAATATATAAAGGTATCTTAATAACTTCAAGTAATCAATGAGAACTTTCTACTTGCAGGGTCTTCTTGATTTTTGTATAATTTCCAAGCTGTTGGAGCTAGGAACTTCATGCCTCATTTATGACATTAGGATAGTTTTATTGTTTGTTTTAAAACACACACAAAAAGCTCTTTGGTTGCATTAGATTCCAAGAACTTTCGTTAAATTAGATTATTTTCATAGGTTCTGATTGGTAAGTGTTCTCTCACACATAATTTATTCACAAAGATATATGTACCCTATGTTCATTGTAGCATTATTCAAGGTGGCCAAGGCATGGGAACAACCAAAGTGTCCTTTGATAGGTGATTGGCTAAAGAAGATATGGTACATATATGGTACTCAACCATAATAAAAGATTAAATGCTGCCATTTGCTCAAGCAGTAGGCCACAACAGAACTGATGGAGACAACAACACAGCTTTTCTACTTACTCCCTTTTTTTCTCCCTTATCCATGGTATAACTTGAGAAAATTTAACACAGATTAAACAGGTATAGAAGCATGGAAGAAAGTTTTAAGAGGACCTGGTACTTAAGAAAGTCAGAATCTCTTGGCTTCTATTTCTTGCCATCATGATTTACTGATAAGAATATTCACATTCTCTGGGACAATCATTTCCATAACTGAAAAGATAACTCTAAGTATAAGATGCACTGAGATGGTAATAATTCATTCATTCATTCAAGAAATATTTATTGTGCATTTATTTTCAGCAAGAATAAGAAATTAGAATAGCTATAAATTTGGTGATTGAATTACAGTTTTTATTAAAATATTTGTACTATTTCCTACCTATAGTATAAATCCCCTTAAAAGTGACTCTTACTAGTAAAAGGCAAGTACCTGAGGCTCTGTTGTTATGAAGAAATCAGGAATTGTCTTTCTTCTCACCTCTCTCCTCAAATAGTCTTATTAATAAAAATGTCTTAAGAAAATATGTACTTCCGTATTAGGATGAAACCCAGAATTTTTAAGCTATAACTCGAAAAGAAAAAAGAAATATTCTGGTAACAGTAATAATCAAAGTAGGAGAATCAGAAGGAAATGTGAAATGCAGAGTAACAGAGTAGGGGCCTTCCCCCGTTAAAGGGTATTCCTCCCACCAACAAACTGAATATCCTGAGTTTATCTCAATAGGAAGATTTTCTTATTTAATATTTCACGATTGAGTTTTTACTCTGTGCCAGGTAATGCAAGAAGGGGTTGGGTTATAGCTATAAATCAGACAGGAGTGTAAAGCCCAGTGGAGAAGACAGGCAAGTAAACATTACTTAGAGTTCAAGGTGACAAGTGCTAAGAGATGAAGTTTGGGGAGCTCCTGGAAGCTTACTTCCTCAAGCGATGGGGGCCGGCACTGGAGAAAGAGGTGGAGAGAATGGCATTTCCATAGTGCTCTTCTTTGCCCCAGGTGTCACTTTTACTTGGTGTTCCTAACTTACCTTCTCTTCATATGTGCATGTTCTAAACCTTCATTTAGCTTGCAAACCCCCAGGGTCACAGGACATATTTCCCCTTCAATGGCTGGCAGTCCTAAAGGCTCTGCACAAGGTGGGTGCTCCATAAACATCATCAACCAGCACTAGCCAGTAATGGCTTCTTGCCCAGATGTTCCCAGAGCCTTGCTACACAACTAACCAGCTGGCATCCCCTGGGTTACACTCAAAGCTGACCAGGAGGGCACTAAGAAGGCCATTTCAGAGCTTCCCAGCAGATTAGCAGCCTAACTCCCATCATTGTTAGTAAGATTTATTGAGGTAACCCGCCTGGAAAGGTAGAAAAAACCCTGCCATTGATATAGGAAGGGCAACACCTTCAGGACAGAACAAAGTCAACTGTTTTTACCACCTAAGACATTAACATGATAATGTCACTGCTCCTGCAAGGTGCCTGGCTTGCTCATCAATATGTACATGCCATTGAGAAAGATACCAGTGGGTAGACCATTAGGGTGAACTAGTTATATTCTGTTGCTTGGGAACAGAATAGGCTTTCTCCCTTGACCCTGTGTTTCTAGAGCGACATGCTCATTTCTCTGTCTAAGGGCCAGGTCTCTGGAAGTTCAATAAGGCAGGGAGGCAAAGATCAAGAGTGAGTAGTAATAGTGAGTAGTTTCAGAGAGACCTGAAATTTGATATCTGAAAAGGAGTAAAGAAATACTGTTAAAAAGGAAAGTGATGGCCAGATCTGAGGAGCTTGCATACTTGGTCAAAGAATTTTAATATTCCTGTGGGAAATGTGTTTTCTTTACTTATTAAGGATGGTGTCTGTGTCCATTGGTTAGGCCTATATGCTAGCATATAAGTCCTTTGGTTGATCTCTCCCACATACCCCCACCCTCCCCTACCTCCCCTCTGAGGTTTGACGGTCTGATCGATGCTTCTCTGTCTCTGGATCTGTTTTTTGTTCATCAGTTTGGAAATGTGTTTTCTGAAAGATTTTAAGTAGAGAAGAGTCATGGGTTGAGATGTGCTTCGGGAAGGTTAAACTAGAATGAATGTGTTGGAATAATTCTGGATCCTCATTATTATGATTATAATTTCTTAATTTGAATTTATTTTTTGAAGCATCATATATTCTACACACGGTCACTGTAACTCAGATCATATTAATCTACTCAAAGTTCTTCATGGCTCTACTAGAGGTGTGTGGTGTGGTGGCCTGGAATGAGAAGGGGATCTGTCTAACATTAGTAACAATGTGTTAAAAGAAAAGCTGAAAGGTCAGACCTCAGAGAGATCTAGATAAAATCTAGGCAGCCCTAGAGATCTCAGAATCTGGACTTTTATAGAGCTCAACCTTCAAATTACTCAGCTCCAATCATGGTCACTATCTATAAGGCTCTGCTCAAAATGCAACTTTCTAGGCCAGAGCACCTTGTTTTAAACTTAAGTTGTATGGCCACCCCTGGAATTAGACGTTGGGTGGCATGATTAAAAATCTCACCACAATAACAGGGCATAGGGAAAGGGTGCTGAACCCACAAAACTTAAACAGAAAACAATGAAAGCCACAGGACAAAACAAACACATGTCCACTGTAAAAACATCCCTACAATAGAAAGTTTATGCTTTTTAACATGACCATCAAGGCTCCCCATGAGAGGGACCCTATCTTACCTTTCAAATCTGATTTCTTAGAAGTGTCACCCCTGCATAAAAAAATCCAGACCCATCAGACCACTTACTCCTTCTGAAACATTTTCATGTAGTCTTGCATTTGTTTAAATACTGTCTCAATCTTTATTGTCCACCTTTCTCTTCTCCAAAGACAAAGTCTGTTCCCCCTGACCAGCTTAATTTAAGTGTTATTTCCACACACCATCAGCTGTACTCAAATGACACTTAGTTTTATCTCTACTATGTCACATTTCTTTTGCCTTGCAATAATTTATGAGCAATACTGTTATCAACAACAATTTACAATTTAAAATAATTATTATTTATGTTATTTCATTTAACCTTGTTGTTTTATTGTCCTTGATCTTTTATTGACCAAGAAATGCTTCTCTAAGTTATTGAGTTTATGCCTCCTCAACTAGATTTCAAGTTCTAAAGGCAAAAGCCTTTGTCTCCCTGTGTGTCTCCCACAGTGACAACTATATTTTTTCAATAGTAGGTAGTCAACAAATGTGTGTTGAATAATAAGTGAAATATTTAAGTTTATTATAAAATTATAAATAGTTCTGGATTTAGAAAAAGGGAGGGCAATGAAGTGAAATGAGCCTTCCTCTTATAGATAAGATTGTAGATAAACCTTGAAAATTATTATTTGGAAAGACAGGGACATGATTAATAGAAATCTTTGGTAACTTAAGTGTATAGGCTGAGCCTTTTTGTGATCTGGAATGGTATATATGTGTATATATATATATATATTTTTAATATATTTTATTGATTTTTTACATAGAGGAAGGGAGAGGAATAGAGAGCCAGAAACATCGATGAGAGAGAAACATCGATCAGCTGCCTCCTGCACACCCCCCACTGGGGATGTGCCTGCAACCAAAGTACATGCCCTTGACCGGAATCGAACCTGGGACCCCTGAGTCTGCAGGCCGACGCTCTATCCACTTGAGCCAAATCGGTCAGGCAGGAATGGTATATTTTCTTTGATGTTTAGCTTTATGAAGACAAAATCCTTTCAAATAGGATACTAAGCTGTTTAGGGGATGGGTGAGTATGAGGCAATAATGCTCTAAACAGTGATTTATCATCCACTCTCCTATCCTCCTAATCAGGTGGATCCATCAGGCAGCTGTCAAGTCTATTTCTGTGATCTGTGATAGACTTTTAGCGTCAGGCTTCCTCAGGCAAATTAAATTTGACATTCAGTTTAAAATTGGGGATATAGCCCTGGCCGGTTCGGCTCAGTGGATAGAGCATCAGCCTGCAGACTGAGTGGCACATCCCAAGGCTGTTCCATTAGTTCAGAGGGTCCCAGGTTCGATTCCAGTCAAGGGCATGTACCTTGGCTGCGGGTGCATCCCCAGTAGGGGGCGTGCAGGAGGCGGCTGATCGATGTTTCTCTCTCATCGATGTTCCTCTCTCTATCCCTCTCCCTTCCTCTCTGTAAAAAATCCATAAAATATATTTAAAAAAATAAAATAAAATTGGGGATATAGTGTGACCAATTCTAAAGGTAAGTGTGATATAGCAATGGACGTTCTGTTTAACATGGAACTTTCTTTTTTTTTTTTTTTTTTTTAAATTAAATCTTTATTGTTCAGATTATTACATTTGTTCCTCTTTTTTCCCCCCATAACTCCCCTCCTTCCAGCTCCCACCCCACCCTCCACCCTCACTCCCCACCCACTGTGTTCATCCATAGGTGCATGATTTTTGTCCATTCACTTCCCGCATCTCCCACACCCCTTTTTCCCCCAAGAATAGTCAGTCTATTCCCTTTCTATGTCCCTGATTCTATTATAATCACCAGTTCATTCTGTACATCAGGTTATTTATTCACTTGATTCTTAGATTCATTTGTTGATAGATGCATGTTTGTTGTTCATAATTTGTATCTTTACCTTTTTCTTCTTCTTCCTCTTCTTAAAGGATACCCTTCAGCATTTCATATAATACTGGTTTGGCGGTGATGAACTCCTTTAGCTTTTCCTTATCTGTGAAGCTCTTTATCTGACCTTCAATTCTGAATGATAGCTTTGCTGGATAAAGTAATCTTGGTTGTAGGTTCTTGGTATTCAGCACTTTGAATATTTCTTGCCATTCCCTTCTGGCCTGCAAAGTTTCTGTTGAGAAATCAGCTGACAGTCGTATGGGTATTCCCTTGTAGGTAATTGAGCCTCTTTCTCTTGCTGCTTTTAAGATTTTCTCTTTGTCTTTTGCTCTTGGCATTTTAATGATGATGTGTCTTGGTGTGGTCCTCTTTGGATTCCTTTTGTTTGGGGTTCTCTGCGCTTCTTGGACCTGTAAGTCCATTTCTTTCTCCAGGTGGGGGAAGTTTTCTGCCATTATTTCTTGAAATAGGTTTTCAATATCTTGCTGTCTCTCATCTTCTGGCACTCCAATGACTCTGATATTAGACCGCTTAAAGCTGTCCCAGAGGCTCCTTACACTATCTTCACACTTTCGGATTCTTTTTTCATTTTGCTTTTCCAATTGGGTGTTTTTTGTCGAATCTTTGGTTTGATTATTGTACTCCTCTGGTCTGCTATTGGGTATAATATTCTTTATTTCAGTCCGTGTATGCTTACTTTCTAATTTTTTTATCGTAGCATCGAGGGTCTCATTAGTTTTCGTGAGGCTCTGCACAAATTTATGGCAAGCCCTCAAAATTGCGATTCTTAGCTCCATATCCTCCATTTCTGTCATGTTTTTTTGTCTCCGCATCTTTTATGCTTTCTTGGTGCACCCCCTTGTGGTCTCTGTGCGCAGTCTTGTTCTAGCCAAGCCTTAATTGTTGTAGTTAACACTAGAGGGATTTGACCCCCAGGCCGGCTGGCTATAGGAATCAGCTGTACGGAAAACGTCTGCCTTCTGGGGAGGCGCTAATCCAGCCTTTGCCTGAGGCGATCGGCAAATGGCTGTGCGCAGGGTTTGGGCGGGGCGGGCTCAACAGGGCGGGCGGAGGGAGCAGTTATGGCCACGCTCAGTCCCGTTCCCAGAGGCTCTGCTTCTCAGAACCCCGGCAGCCGCTGCAAACCTCGGAGAGAAAGCTGCCCTCAGGTTCCAACTGATGCCGGATAATCCCGCTTCTCCCGTTTGAGTCTGGGTCCCTAGAGACTCGCCCGGATCTGGAGCCCAGAGTCTGAGACTCACTCCCGACAGAAAACGACAACCGCCCCTCAGCCACCAGCCCGCTTTGCGCGCGCGCACCTCGGTACCTTTGTATTTTCCACACTGCGCCGCCTCTGAGCCTCGATTTGCTGTTCTCTTTCCTTCTAGTTGTAGAGTCTCTCTTCAGCCAGCCTTCCTGTGGTTCTGGGTGATGTCCGTTCAGTCTTTTAGTTGTATTTTTGAAATGGTTGTTTGCGGCAGCGGTCTCCGGTGTTTACCTACGCCGCCATCTTGGTCTCGAACTCTAACATGGAACTTTCTATAGTTTCCTGGATTTTATCCACAATAAGAGAGCATTTAATTCATATTCCACAGATTTAGATGTGTTTAGAACTAGAAGTCTTACAAATACTTGAGGGCAAAGATTATCTTGCAATTCTTCTATTATTCATAGCAACCAACATCTCACATTACTGTTGGTATAACCCCGTGTGTATAACAGTCAAGAGTCCAGGATTTTGAGTCAGACCGATTTTTGTCTCATCTATAACTCTGCTGCTACTGATTTCCTGGATGAAACTAGGCAGAGTATTCAGCCTAAGTTTCAGGTTCCCTATCTGTAAAGTGAGAATAATACTTCCCTTCTAAGTTATAAAGATTAACCAAGCTATCATATATAATATATGTGGCACATGGTAAGTCCTTAAGACATGTTGTGCCCACTCCATTTCTACATAGGTGTTTAATAAACACTTAGTGAATTGGATTTAATGACTCACCCAGTGGCATAGAAATGTAGTCCTGAATTAGTCTGCCATTCGAATACTCCTGGATGATGACTTCGGGATGGAGTGTCAGAGATTTGTTGAGTAAGGAAAGCCTTGCAATCATGATAAAGATCTGAAAGAAAAGGACAAACAAAGCAAGATTGGGCAGGGAGAGTCTCATCTTCAAATGCAGATCTGACCCTGTCCACCAACCCACATGGCAGTTCTAGGACACAGATGGCCTGTTAGAGGATCCTGGCTGCCAAGGAATGGTGCTCAGTGATTGGCTGAGGGCTGCCTGGAAAGAAAGTGGGCTTGGTTTGAGAGCTGAGGCAGTTCCTGAAGGTGCTAATAGCTAAAGATTGCCTGCTAACTGAACTCCTTGTGGCTGAATGACACGTTTGTTTTGTGTGTGTGTGTGTGTGTGTGTGAGTGTGTGTGTGTGTGTGTGTGTGTGTGTGTGTGTGTGAGTGTGTGTGTGCTTTGCTGTTATTGTTGTTGTTGTTTATTTTTCTTAAAGGGAGAACTGAGTGGCACATCCCAAGGCTGTTCCATTAGTTAAAAGAGCAGTTATTACTTTTAAAGGTTCATGTGATTCAAAGCTAAAAAGACTTGGTAACTAAAAGATAAAAAATTTTTAAATGGAATGAAAACTTTGATGTATAGGTGCAAACTGTATTCGGAACTAGAACTATATGGGACTGAAGAGGAAAATTCCTATATTTCAAGACTCAAATGGATAAAAAAAAAAGTCAGTAAAATAAACTTTGATGGATATTGATATGTAGATAGAAACAAATAAAAAATGAGAACATGGGAGGCAAAGAAAACAAAATTAACTTAATTATTTCTGTGTAAAGGCAATGCAGTATAAAGGAGACAGCATGATTTAGGAAGTCAGATAAATTGTGGGCTTATTCAGAGTTCTGGTGATTGCTAGGTGCTCTTCTACCTTACACAAGCTATTTACACCCTCTGAGCATGTTTAGTTATTTAATCCATTCAATCATTCATTCATCAAATATTTACTCAATGTCTACTATATTTGATACTATACATGATAGTCTACTGTGTTTAATAATGCAAGTAGGGTTCCTCTTATGAAACACAGATAATTTTAATTATGAATTTTGATAATTATAAAGAAAAAATAATACAAGATGTTATGAAAGAATAGAATTCAAATGGGGCAGTACAATGGACTGGGAAGTAAGGAAAGATTTTATTTCTGGAAATGGCAATAAAATTGAAACTCAAAGGATGAAAATGTTTAAATGAGATTAAAAATAGGGAGAAGTTACGGTTTCAGAAAGAGGCAATAGTATGTTAGTAGATCTTAATGGAATAAGGAGGAAGATACATTTCAGGAGTTGAAGTAGGCAAATATGAAGAGGAATCAAGTGACAGGAGGTGAGACATGAGGGAGTGAAGATGGCAGAGCTCTTATTTGATAGGTCCTGTTGTCTCTGTGAAGCTCATAAACTCAGAGGTTTTTGGTGACTGGAGAAGGAATAAAATTAGTAACATGGAGAATGAGTTTACTAGAGAAACAGTAAGATTGCTGGGAGGTGTTTTGCGGCCATCAAAATAGGCAATTATAAATTTATATATAGTGATACGAAGCTGTACAGTTATGTGATTTTTTTCCTCCATACTTAGTTGCTTAGTTGAAGCATGAAGTCCAGCTATTAAGTTCAATTAAGTAAGAATTAAAGCCAACATACTGTTCTGTTTTTATGTTAATCAATTCTAGTATAAAGAATATATTCCTGAAACTGTGCTAAACGGTTACTGGGACCAGACTGAAACCAAACCAAGAAACCCAAAACTAACTTAACTGTTAGTTTCAAGAAATATTTGCTCTTGGAAGATAAGACTGTGAAACAACCAAAATAGCTTACTTATCAAGATTAGCAGCTTGTTTATCAATAGTCACTTCAAGATCCTATCTCGGTGCCCACCAATCCAGGCTCCTGTGTCATAAATTCTGCCATTCTCAATTATTTCCTTATCTTTTCACACTTGCCTTAAAAAGACCTAGAGCAAGCATACAGCCCTATAAATATCTTTTTCTGATTTCCCTCCTCTGAGACCTTTCTCATATCCTGTCAAGATGGTATTCTTCTTTACTTCGGTGATCTAAATACCCTCAGTTTTGCTCAATCCCTCGGTGTTTCCAGTGGTCTTTGTAGGGAGTCAATACCCAACATAAGATTGGGAGTTCAAAGAGTGGTGATGGAAGGTGTGACATGCAAAAAAATTGAGGATATTTGCAGGTGTGCTGTTTTAGAGGATTGTTGATGAAGAAAATAAAAACAGTAGGGAACTAACTGCTGGGTTTATCAACTTTGGCACTGTTGATATTTGTGACTGGATGATTCTTTGTTATGGGAACTGTCCTTTGTAGGGTATTTAGTAGCTTCCTGGGCCTCTCTACCCATTAGATAACGATGATACTCACATATCCAGGGTTGTAAACCAAAAATGTCACTGGACATTGTCATGTTTGTTGGGGACATGAGAATCAGTGGGCTAGATAGAAAGAGAATAGAGGAATTAATTTATTGGTTACCTAACTGATATCAAAGGAATATTTTAGTAGGAATGCTTGGATAAATAAATGGTCAGGGTAGGTGAGTGTGATTAGGGAGAATGCTTGAGTTAGGTATTTCCAATTTTAGAGTGCAATTTCAGGCTCTATCATCTTCAGAGTGTGACCATGGAGACTTGGTATGTAATACGCAGCAGAGTAGAACACTTGACGGTAATGCTAAATGCGTGCATGTATGTAAAATAATTAGTTCAGAGGTTGCCGCAAGGTGAATAATCAAAAAGTCTGGTTTTCAATTTTTAGCAAAGATGACTAAAATGTACAAAAGAAGCAGAAATTTTACATGCAAACATATCCCTGATTGAGTAATAAACAATGAGAACGATGTTGATAATATGATTCTCATTAATAATAAATTATTTTAATAGCACTGACATGTCCCTGTTTTAAGATAAAATGTTTAGTAGCAGCAAGTTGTTTTCAATGCTAGGGCATGCTGAAAGAAATAACTCTTGCATTTTCTACCTTGAGTTGATTCTACTGAGACAAGTTTAAGCATTTATCATGACTGTACAACACAATTAGGTTCTGGCCTAAACCCAATGAGTACTCAGCAAATTTTATTGTCATAAGTTATCTTAAATTAATAATCAGATAAAGCAAACACAGAAGTAGTGCAGCTGAAGAGAAGCAGAGGTAGTCGAGACTTCTATGTGAAATATGGTTAGAATGCAACAGTCATTAGGGCAGACTTTATTTCACTTAGGGTATGACTTTATTCTTATAACATACGTTAACATTAAAGAATCAAACATTATGCCAACTACATGAGTGGATAATGTCACCACTAAGCTCAAATCTCATATTTTTTATACATTCAACTGAAAATGGAAGAATGTGACTGTTCTTGACATCTGCAAAAAAAATAAAATAAAATCATCTCCTTCTTCTTATCTAGACTCACCTTTGATTTTAGTTTTTTTTCCTTCACTTCCAGACTTAGAGTTCCAGACCACATTACGCTGACTAGTGCACCAATGCATTTTGGCTTTTCGAAACACTTTTTGAGTAAATCCCCACTCCCATTCTGAAGGCACAATTTCGCTTATGAAGGCAGATTTGAATAGAGACAATCTAGGTTTAGGCCATGGTGATCAAAAGCGAAGCTTTTCTGCCTCTACACCTTCCCTAGAGACTGACTTTTTTCTTGGAAGGGATCAAACGAGCCAGTTAGTATAGGCTCTTTCACAAGACCGGCTGGTGGCTGCCTTTTTGCAGCGAAAGTAGAGACTCGGTGAAGAATGTCCATTGTGTACCATAACAGGTATTTTTCCTTAATTATAGGGGATATTTTTGCTTGAGCATGAGCCCTCAATAATGCCAGTAGAATTACACTATTTAGATTGTGACATCACAGAGGTAGGCAACTATTTTCTCCCAAAATGTTTACATTGCATTTTAGAGGGGGGAAAAATCATGAAAGAGACCAATGGCACTTTCCTTTATATAGAATTTAAAAGAGAAAACAAATCTTAGAAAAACATTTTCCCTGTGGTCTCAGTATACTTAGTGCAACTACAAGAAGTTTTCTCTCTCCTAAAATGCACAATTTTCTTTTCTTCAAAATCTATATACTTATACAGTTTTTGTGTCCTTTTTTTCCCAAGAAAAGGGGAAAAAAGGCCCTGAAAATAGACCCAACTTACCAGGCATCAGTAAACTATATGCAGAGCCTCAATTTCAGGCCTAGACGTTTGGAGAAAGTAGATTCTTTATAAGTTCCCACCTTAAGTATATTTCTTAATTATAGCCATAGCTTTCTCCAGGATTTAAAGTAAAGATAATAGAATCAAATAAACTCCTTCCCCATACTTGAATCCCAATTTGAAATATTCTGGCTCCCAAATTTCTTCATGTACCATTTAATATTTTGGGTTTTATAGAGAGAGGTAAAGGAAAGAAATAAGGAAAGTGTGAGGCGCATAATGGTTCATTCATGCAACGATAAGAATCTCAGACCACAAGCTCGAGTGTGTAAGAAATGTGACCTTTTATTTTTCCTATTTCTGGGTCAAGCAGCCATTTAATCAAGTGCTTCCTCTCATTTGATCTAGAGCAGTGGTCGGCAAACTGTGGCTCTCGAGCCACATGGGGCTCTTTGGCCCCTTGAGTGTGGCTCTTCCACAAAATACCACGTGCGGGCGCGCATGTACAGTGCGATTGAAACTTCGTGGCCCATGCACAGAAGTTGGTATTTTGTGGAAGAGCCACACTCAAGGGGCCAAAGAGCCGCGTGTGGCTCGCGAGCTGCAGTTTGCCGACCACTGATAGAGTAACCTCAGTCATTTCAGGGCTCTGGTTCTTCTTTTAAAAGTTGTGTTCAAGGTCTTACGGGACTTATGAGCACCAACTATACTATACTAACTGGCTTGTTTGATACCTTCCAAGAAAATTATAAATATTGGCACTGGCCCTATGTCATCGTCTTCTACCCTGGCATATATGGAGATGCCTTTATTCCCACTTGACCTTCAGTAATCAGACACGTTGGCCACTATGGCACTTGCTTTGTGCATGATTACCAGGTCTCTACAGGTCAGGATCTCTCAGGTATTTCTAGATTCTTATGCTTTTGTGTGAAATATATTATTATTTGTATTTTTAATATTTTGAAATCAGTATTTATGTCCTCAAGAAGTATTTGTTAAATTTAAACTCTAGTGAACTTTGAGATGAGTTTTAAATCATAGTTGTTCTTTGTCAGATGAGAAAGGGTCCTTATTCAAGTTGACTTTGAAGAGCAGCCTAGAGCTGAAAGACTATGCCTTGTGCAATAAATATATCTTCAACTGGTTATGAAGTGTGTCTTTTGTTTCATAAAATACTTTGGTCAACACATAATACATCTGAAAGACAAATACAAATATAAAACAAGCCTGGCCAGTGTTGCTCAGTGGTTGAGTGACATCCCATGAACCAGGAAGACAAGGTTCAATTCCCAGCCTGGGCACATGCCTGGGTTTGGGGCTCAATCCTCAGTGAGGGGTGTGCAGGAAGCAGCCCATCAATGATTCTCTCTCACCATTGATGTTTTTTATCCCTCTTTTCTTCTCCCTTCCTCTCTCTCTGAAATAAATTTAAAAAACCCACTACAAATATAAAACAAGTTTAATAGGATCAAAACAAAATAACAAGGAGGGCATTTAAAAATATATAGTGCCTCAATTAGATTTCTTTTTCTGAGCCTTGGCCTGACAGAGGGGTCTCCTGCATCAGGTGACCATGGGTATAGTGACTGAGAAGAGTTAAAATGAAGTTTTACAAGTTTACCCAAATGATGACCTCAGCACATAAAAGGTCAATCAATTCATGTTTTTCTGAAACAGCATGATCATTTCTCAGTTGTAGTTGCATGAGCAAGTTCCCTTTAGAGTGCAGGCTATTAAACAATTAAATAAATGTTGCCCATCTGTGCACCAGCAATTTAAGTGACTTATTGTACAGTTAATCAGCAATGCTTAATCAGCATGTCAGTGGTTACCCACTTGGCGAGGGCCACAGGCATTTTATTTGTGTTGGGAATTGCAGACATAAAGTTGGATGAAATCATTTCACCATGGGAGCAAAGGCAGCTAGAGAGTAAGGCACTTTGTTGTCTTGGTTAATGTGAAGAATATGTAGCTTTTTTGTTTTTATTTTCATTTTGTAACATTTGCCTCCACCCAGGCCCTAGCATTTGAAATGTGCATGACAAACATCTGGTCAATTCCTCCAGGGAATCAGCATCCCATTCCACCCAGTCTGCAAAAAACACTTCACATTTACATTATACCTTTACCTAATGAGCAAGGAAGTAAAAATAATAATTATGTAAACCTGGGAAGAAATAGAGATTCTTATGCACATCTGCAAGACTAAAAGGGATATTTTATTAATGTTGGCGGGTTGTCTGAAAATCCATTTTCATTGCACTAATCGCTTAAGGGGTTGACTGGCAGCAATAGCATCTCGCAGCCATGTTCTTCTCAAAGGTGCCAAAATGTTGGTGCTTACGTACACGAATGCTGTGCTGGAAGGCAGCATATTCACCTTGCTTTACTCCAAGGGTGCATAGGAGGATAACATAGGAGCTCTTTTCAAATGAGGAAACTTTGTCAAAACAACCATTGCACTTCATCAGCACCCTCATTATCAAGAGACTGATGTTAAAAATACAGTTATTTAAAAGAAAAAAAAGAGAAAATAAGCAGTTTGAGGAAATAGGATGGAAGTAAAATGAATGGCAGAACATGAATTTTGTTTTAATAAAAGTAATATGCATGTATTACAATTACTGTTAAATGCACGTGCAGAAAACTCAGAATAACTCTGATTTATACCAGAAATAAGAGTTTATTTTTCTCTCATGTAACAGTTTGGAGCTATGCAGTCTAGGGCTCATATGCCCTCTCTGCTCCTCTGAGTGTTCAAAGATCCTGGTACTTGCTGGGTCTGCTTTCTCTATTACGTAGCTCTCATTCTTATGTTTCAGGCAACAGGAAAGAGGAACACATGTAATAAAAAGCGGGGGGCGGGGGGGGGGGGGCGGAGATGCCTCTTAAAGACTGCCACACACATCTGAGCATATCTCCTTGACCAGAACCTAGCAATTAGATGGCATTTTAATGCTAGAGGAACTGAAAAGTGTTGTTCAGTTTGGATGGTCATGAATTCTCTGCAAAATATCAGAGACTCTATGTCCATGAAAATAATATTAAAAACACAGTAGGGTAAAACATTTTCTACACTCCACGACTCTCATTCCACTCCACAAGGGTGATTCCTTTGACTATTTCTGTTGGGTTCTTCTAATAGTTATTTGCATGACTCTAAACAAGTTTAAATTCCATTCTTTTCAATGTATTAGCTGTAGACTTTTCCTGAGTAGGAGGGATTATTGTAAAGTCTGTTCATTTGGGTTAATTGCATTTTAAAATAATCAGATAGGGAGAAGGCAGACAGTATGTATGAATATCTACCCAACTGCTAAAATGAGGAGGCCATACACTGTGGACCAATCCTCTCAATAGGAACAGGAAGTCCCCAAGTGTCCACCCTCAGGTTCAATTACTTGTGGTGATACTCCCAGTTATAGTTTATTATAGTGAAAGAATACAGACTGAAATTAGCAATGGGAAAAGGCATCTGTGGCAGAGTCCAGAAGAGACCAGGTACGCAGCTCACACTTGCCTTCCCCAGTGAGTTAAATAAACAGCACTTACTGCTCCAGTAACAGTGTGAGTGACAATATACATGGAGTGAATGTAGGAAGCTCACCTGAGCCTTGCAGTACTTGTTTGTTTGTTTGTTTGTTTTTATTGGGACTTGGCCATGTAGACATGGCTGACCACCCCTGTGGCCTACCTTAGCCTCCAGCCCCTATGACTAGGTGACCGAAGCCCGCAGTCTTATCATATTATTATCATAGACTATCCGGTGTGGCCCAAAACCCTCAGGTAAAGGAGGACTGTTATCATGCAGGTATCCAAAGGCTTATAGGTTACTTCCCAGGAGCTAGGGCACAAGGGTCAGACTTTTCATTGGGCAAGGTTAATTCTTCACTTCACAGACCCTAATGCTGCCAGACAGGTCACTCAACTTCTTTAAAGAGCAGTTCTTCAGCTCATCCTATACAAACACTGCACCTGTACCTGCAGGAATGAAGGGGATCCCATTCAGGCTCTGCTCTCTTGTTGCTCCTACTTAACTTATGAGCCTGGAAGCATCTGCAGGCTCCACCTGCAGCATCCCTTGGGATACCTCGCACTGATTCCATTTCTCCATGGTTTGTCGATAGGATGTGATACACCTTCCACATTTTGGAAACACATAACTTATCTGTGCCTGTAATGATCTTTCTTTCCTTATCTGCACTGTTATGGATGTACTCCCTTTTGAATTTTTTTTTTTTTACATCATTTCCATAGGGGTTAGGAAGGATTTGAGATACTCAGCTCACTGTGCCAAACTGAGGGGTCAAACATGATGTTTTGCACACTAACTTTGGAAGAGATATTTTAAAATTGCTTGTGCCAAAACAATTTATTTCTTGGAATTACATTCTTTCTTTCTTTCTTTTTCATTTTACAATAACTTACAAAATGCTTTTCAGTTAGAGTTGACATTAAACATTATATTAGTTTCAGGTGTTCAGCACAGTGGTTGGACACTTACATAAATTACTAAGTGATTCCCCCTGATAAGCCTGTACCCCCCTGACACCATGCATAGTATGGAATTGTATTTCTGACTTGCTTTTCCTTTGGGGTTATGGGAACTTCCATGTAAGTAGGGAACCTGTAAGAAGTCATGTCACAGAATCCTGCTAAGATCTACCAGTTTCTGGTGAATATAAGATGATTACAAATTATTTGCCCATCTCTTATCAAGAGAGGCATCTATGTCCCCTTCCGTACGAAATGTTGACCAATAAAATATGGTGGAATTGTTGCCATGCTAGTTTCTTAGTCCAGGTCCTAAAAGACTGGCATGTTGCCCTAGCTGGTTTGGTTCAGTGCATAGAGCGTTGGCCTACAGAACAAAGGGTTCGATTCAGGTCAAGGGCACGCACCTAGGTTGCAGGCTCCTCCCCTGCTCAGGCCCTGGTCAGGGTGCGTTCAGGAGGCAACCGATAGATGTCTTTCTCTCACATCAGTATTTCTCTCTGTCTTTTCCATTCTCTCTAAAAATCAATGGAAAGATATCCTCGAGTGAGGATTAAAAAAATAAGCAAACAAAACAAAGACCGGCATCTTCTCCATCCTATCTCTTGGAAATGTCCACTCTTAGAACAAAGCCAATATGTACCTGAAGTTACTAAGCTAACCATGACAGAGCAAACAATAAGAGATGCCCATCCACTCAGAGGCATGTGAAGGATGAAGTCATCCTAGACATTTAATCCCAACAGATGCAACATGGAGAAGAACTAAAGAAGCAGTTGATAGAAGGGAAGCCCTAGACATGTGGCCCTAGCCCAGTGGTCGGCAAACTCATTAGTCAACAGAGCCAAATACCAACAGTACAACGATTGAAATTTCTTTTGAGAGCCAAATTTTTTAAACTTAAACTATATAGGTAGGTACATTGTTATTAACTTAATTAGGGTACTCCTAAGGCTTAGGAAGAGCCACACTCAAGGGGCCAAAGAGCCGCATGTGGCTCGCGAGCCGCAGTTTGCCGACCACAGCCTTAGTCCCACTCTCTCAGCAACCTCCAGCCATTGAAGTCGCCCCATCTGAGGCCCTAGTTATCTTGGAGCAGACTCAAGCTATTGTCTCTGTGCCCTTCTCAAACATCAGCTCCCCCAAAATGGTGACCCTGATCAACTATTCGTCCTATTGGTCTTTTAGGCAACAACAGATAACTAGAACAGGTTTTACAAGCCAGGAATTTTCTTTTTTGATAAGCATTTTGTGCTTTTTGTGTTCAAATTTCCCCCTGTTTCTCTAGGGAGAGTTCTGGATGTTGGAGCTAAAGGAGACATTTTCCAAAGGCAGTTTATTTCTTTGCATCCCCTGAAGCTTATTATATTTGTAGTCCAACAGATATATTATACGATTTATATTTAGTTTACCAATTAATGGATTAGGATATTACTTCATTTATAGGATGTTAAATGATGCATAACTGTAATACAATACAAATGAAACATGATGAAGTGCAGAAATGTATATACAAATTTGATTCAATATGTTCCCAGTTTCTCCGGCCTCTGTCAGTGTGATTGCTTTTGCATAATCCATGTCTCTAATTATCCTTTTCTCTGCTTTGCATATAAATAGCTAATTAGATAGCACCCTGTCAGCTATGAAATACATAATCTCCAAAGGTGCACTCCTTTAGAAATTTTATTTGGGATAACGGGTTGTGCTAACCAAATGAAAAACCATGAGGTTCAAATTTGGTGAAATGTTTGATGATTTAATTCCAAGTTAAAAATGTCACCTGTGGCCCAAACCGGTTTGGCTTAGTGGATAGAGCATCGGCCTGCGGACTGAAGGGTCCTGGGTTCGATTCCGGTCAAGGGCATGTACCTTGGTTATAGGCACATCCCCAGTAGGGGGTATGCAGGAGGCAGCTGATTGATGTTTCTCTCTCATCAATGTTTCTAACTCTCTATCCCTCTCCCTTCCTCTCTGTAAAAAATCAATAAAATATATTTAAAAAATGTCACCTGTGAATCAAAATATTGAGCTAAGTCAGCAATTTTCAACCTTTTTCATCTCATGGCACAGGTATATAGTTACTGAAATTTTGCTACACACCAAAACAAATATTTTTTGCTAATCTGACAAAGGTACAATTTTTATTCATTCATACTGGTCAGTTGTTGTTGTGTTGGCTGTTGTCATTTTTGTATTTGAAAATCTAAGGGTAAAGAGATCATTGCTGCTGACTTAATAGTCAGGTATTGCATGTTTTAAAAATTCTTGCAGTATAGCTTTGAAAAACATTGGTGTAAGTAATGTACTTATTTCGAGTTATCTGTAGAAATGAGAAATGTTTGGTTAATTTGCCATTTTAAACTGAAGTTGCTTCTATTTTATGCATTTCATAAATTAATTATTCATATACTTTAGGGTCATATTTGAATATAATTTAGATGAGTTTAAAATATTTTCCATGGATACTTTGTGGACATCTTTGAATGTTTTCTATAATACTGGAAATATTTATTCTTCTCTCACTACTCTCTGTTTAGCTTATGGAATTTTCTGTTCTTGGGTATTAACAAATTTTACTACTAGATGTCTTTTTAAATCACAATTTTAGCTCTCTTAAACTACCTCTCTATATGAAGACTCAACGTTTTTAGGTTAGGAATTTTAAAAATAATTTTTCTTTATTATTACTTTCCTGTCCATTTATTTCATAGGTCTAATCTCCACATCTCAAAATATGTATGATTAAATATGTATTTAAGTGTTAAATATATTTTTAAATGTTAAATATATGTTTAAATATATTTAAGTGTTAAATATATATTTAAATATATATATATAATTTTTTTCTTACTGTTCTTTTGTCTTGTGTTATAAGAAAATTTCTGACTTGACCTTTGGTTCATTAATTTGATTTTTAATAGGAATTGTTCTAGTTGACCTTCAGTGAAGTTTCCTACTGCCTGTCCCATCCCCCATTCCACCTATGACTTATCAATTGCTTTGCAACAAAATGCTGCAAAATCTAGGGGCTTAAAAAGCAAACACTTATTATATCATAATTTCTATGTATCTGGAATCCAGGTATGGCTTGACTGTGTTCCTCTGCTTCAAGGTCTCTCACAACACTGCAGACAGTTGTTGGCCAGGGCTGAAGTCTCATCTGAAGGCTCAGTTGAGGGATTATCTACTCTCAACAGTTGTTGGCAAGCTTCAAAGCTGTTGGACAAAGGGTCTCAGTTGCTTGTTGACTGTTGCCTAGAGGTTTTCCACAGTTCCTTGCTATGGGGGCTACTCCACAGGGCAGCCCACAACATGGCAGCTAACTTCCATCTGAGTGAACAAGCAAGAGAATCAAAGAAGAGCAAGATGGAAGCCACAGTCTCTTTGTAACTCAATCTTTGAAATACTATTCACCAATTTTTTCATATTCTATTTGTGAGAAGAGAATCCCTAGGTTCAGCCCATACAAAAAGGGAAGGTATTAAACAAAGACAAGAATACCAGGAGGTAGGATCACTGGGAACCATCTTAGAGGTTGCCTGACACATACCTCCCACCCATTACATGATTTTAATAACTATAACTACAAATTCTTATTGCTTTTAAAATAATGATCAGTTAATTTTTAATAAATGTATAATCCTTTTTGAATCTCTCAGAGGGTGATAATTATAATTATTGGAGCATCTTTTGAGATTCCTGCAACAGTTTAATTCTGTGTTATGTTCTTTCAATTGTTTAGTCTGTTTAGTGATTGGTGCATAGCTTTTCACATTTATAATTAAAGGATTAGTTTGATCAGTATTGCAGGTTGTCAACATGAGAGAAAAAAATCTGTATTCTACTGGTAGTGAGTACAACTTCTGATTTGAAGGCTCTGGCTTGTGTGGTCATGCAGAGAGGGACTGAGTGGAAACAGCTTGGCAGGTCCATACAGCTTTTGTCTCTTGAGCACAGCTGAAAAGTTATTTGAGAAACTCTTTTTCTTTCTAGACCAAAGCCCATGCTGGGTCTTTCTGCTTTTAAACAGAGAAGACTACTTGAGATTTAACCTAAGGGCAGTTACTTTGAGAGGAGCCTCATGCAGCTGCTCTTTCTGTGGTCTTTAATTAATTACACCAGAACCTACCCCATGGCTCACTGCATTTTTCAACCCTTTGGCTTTGATGTGAGGTTAGAACATGGCTTTTCCAGGAAAAACTTTATGAGATTCTCTCTCTCTTTCCTATAGAGATTCTCTATCAGTGGAGTTTTCTGGTAAATCTCCTTTGATTATCCAGAATTTCTTTAAGTCATGCTCCAACCAATAAAAATCCAATTACATTTCTTTTAATCTAGCACAGGTTGTCAAATCCTTGAATTCTTTAAAAGAGAAATCCTGTCATCTTATCTTAGTACTTCATTATGCTTGGGCAATGTACTAAGGCTGGCATGTCATTACATTTTAAGTCAGATTCAATTTATATGGTCATATTTATTAAGTCAAATGAAATTTTAAGTCTATTATACTCTAGCATGCATAACATTGTGAAAATGCTTTAGTTCACATGAAACTTTGTAATAAAGGGCATTTGGGGCTTTAATTCTTGACCTCACCAAGTTGAGTACATTGCTGGTTATATCCTGTGCTAGGTATGTTAATAATTCCAATACGTAAGAGTTCTAAGTAAACTCTGAGTTGGCCTCAAGCAAAATTGTAAAGTATAGAATTTGTCCTCATCACATGGCTCATTTGAGTTTCACATTTGCACTCAGACATTTAGTGAAACTTACCAACTGTCCTAGATATTCTTCCAAATTTTATCCTCCCAACAAGTCACGCTAATACAAAATAACTTTATTTTTAGCTCAGTGTAACAGTAATAGTTAACAGTTATTGAGTACTTTAATATATACCAAAGGCTGCACCAGGCACATGGCCCACATTGCTTTATATAACTATAAAAATATTTCACTGCTGAGATAATATAAATTGGTGTGGGCATTTTGGCAGTGTCTATTAAAAATTAAAAAAAAATCTTTAGCTGATGTTGCATCAACCTATTTTTTTTTTTTAGAAAACACTTTTATATCTGCATATTGAGATATTCAAGGAAGTTCAAGCATATTTACAACAGATAAAAATAAAAAGACTATTAATCCACCATAGAGCCTTAGTAGAAATGGAAATATTAAGAAACAATTAAAAATTATACTACTCTATAGGTACTAACTTGGATATAACTCCAGGAACTATGCTGAATAAAAAAGCAAGTTAAATAACTTTAGTTCTTATACTGTAGAGTATAACATGATCAATTAATCCATTATCTATCTATAAAATCTATAAGACCAAACAATCTACAAAATTGGTTATAACTGCATAGTAAAAATTTTGAAAAAAAATTCAAACAAATCAATACAAGTAGTTACCAGGATCAAAACTGCATCTGAAGGTGGTAGTCAAAGGGAATTTCTATTTGTGATGTTTAACATTTTTTGAAATGAACATATTTACATATTTCAAATTTTTAAAAAGGTATTTGACAGTTGCTTTCACTGAACTATAGAAGAATTATTTTTAAAATATATCTTTTATTGTTTCTAGTATTACTTGAAGAATTATTAAGAAAAGACAAAAAAAATCCACAAAACTGTTGTTGAAACATAATGTCCTCCTTTTGTTTTGGCTTGAGACCTTAAGGGCACCTATAGGGTTTCATTTGCAGGAGGAGGTTGCATTGTACAAAGAGCAAGGAGCAACTCTACACACCAGGTCCATTTTATCTGTAAGGTTATTTAATCTGGATCCAAACTTGACACTAAGGTGTAATTATTACTCATTTTACAGATCAACAAACTAATGACTTGAAAGGTTTTATATGCAATTTGCCCCAAACCCTTTTGTTTGTTAGTGTGAGTACATAACAGTAAAACATGGGTGTGGAGTAAAGCTTCTAGCACATTGTGCAGGCTTATACTGTCCGTGGAAATCTCTAGATTTCAGAGAAATCAGGCAGACCTGTTGCTAATCTCGCTCCCTCATATATCCTTGCAGTTCATTGTTCATTGTCCTGCATGATCACTCTTTTACTTTAATTCTTTGATTCTTGTTTAAAAGCATGTATGCTTAGAAAAGCTGTCTCTTAAAGACATCATTTTTATATGGTGACAGATTCTAAGGTGGTCCCTGGAGACCCTAGCCTCCTAGAGGTCATGCTTTTGTGTAATTCCCTTTCCTTGAATGTGGGCAGGACCTATCACTTTCTTCTGACCAATAGAGTATGACAAGGTTGAAGGGATGTCACTGTCATGATTATATGACCTTATGTAAGAATCCATCTTGCTGGCTGTCTTGCTCTAGCCATCTCCTTTCTGGCCTGTTGAAATAAGCAATGTTGAAGTCTATAGGACAAGGTGTCCTCTAAAAGCCCGGAGAACCTCTGACCCACAGCTAGCCCAAAACTGAAACTGTTTCTCCTGTAGCTATAAGGAAATAAATTCTCCCAACCACTTGAGTGAAATTAGAAGCGGATTCTTCCCCAAACAAGAATGCAGCCTGAGCAGTGCACTGCAGCCTTGTGTGTCCCTACGCAAAGGACCCAGTGAAGCCTGATGACCAGAAACTGTGAGATAATTAGTGTATATTGTTTTGAACCACCAAGTTTATGGTAATTTGTTGCACAGCAATAGATAAGTAATACAATCGACCAGGCCTAAATTACCTTGAATGAGTTTCAAATCTCCTTACAAATTAGACTTAGTAATTTTAAAGGAGGATAGAAAGGGAGAACTGGATCCACTGGGTATCTGGGAGTGTGAACAGAGCTGCCACTAAGAGAGGATAATTTGTGTGGGAAGAAGATAGTGACTAAAGGTTTCTGGTGATGATCTTCATTAGCTTCTCAATGTGATCCAAGGCCAAATAGAGAATATAATACGTATATTGATTGGATTTCCCGATTCTATTTTTAAACATGAATAAAAACCTTCAGGAAATGACTTCTCTCTCAGCAACTATTAAACCTCTTGACTAGTTCAAGTCATCTGAGTAGAGATTGATGGCTAAAGGCTATAGAAGCATTTGCTTTTGAAGATATTACAAATCTGATGTGGGTTATAATCACCAACAGAGACCATGTCCTATTGGTAAAACATTAATGATATTCTGGTATCACGCTGAAATTGATCATTGTATTCCATTCCTTCTAAGTGGATGTCTCTGCTCTGGGGTAATTACCTGCTGCTGTGGGTTTTCAGAGCTGCTTCATTGAATCTATTTCTTGGTGATGAGTGGAGAATTATATTTATCTTGAACATTGCCCTCTTTCATTCCACAGTGTACTGCTACTGGCTATTTTTCTGTTAAATGTCAGATAATCAACTATCTCATTCTAAGGGGCATCTCAGGGTTTAGACTTTTAGGTTTCATGGTTCCTGTCCTCTGCACTATTTCTTCAGTTATGAAGAAACACAGAAATACTTGGATCTGGTGCAGAAAAATGTTTGTATATCATTTGCATTTAGTAAATACATGAATTCAAAATGAATAATTCCTTCCTGCATTAAGTCTACTTCTATTAGCCTAAGGTAATGTGAGGAGAAAAGGAGGGAATTTGGAGTACGATAGACCAGGAATTGAATATTGGTTCTGCCACTTGCTTTCTGGTTATGATCTCCTTAGACTTCAGTTTCCTTATATTAAATGATGATACTATCTACCTCAAATATTGTGAGTGGGGGTCAATTAATAGAAATATTAAAATGTAGATGACTACTTGTAATTCAAAAGAGGCCTAAGAGTCAAATAGAATTTGATTGAGCAGCACTTAATGGCAGAATATTCTAAAATTTTGATCCTTTTTCTTTCTCTCTAATCCTAAATTGGAATTATATAAAGAGTTAATTGTACACAAGACTTAGTTAACCATTATCCCATTGTGACATCTATTTAAGATCCTTTATGATACAAAATAACTTCCTCTACATATTACATTTTTCTTTATCTCAAGGAGGGGGGGGGGTTCTGACAGAAAACAGACGATGAAAAATGCCCTATTTTGTGCAACTTCACATTTTTGATGTATTTGTACTATATGATGAAGAACTCAAGGACTTAAAACATTATGATGGCTGAAACCGGTTTGGCTCAGTGGATAGAGCGTCGGCCTGCGGACTGAAAGGTCCCAGGTTCGATTCCGGTCAGGGGCATGTACCTGGGTTGCGGGCACATCCCCAGTGGGGGGTGTGCAGGAGGCAGCTGATCGATGTTTCTCTCTCATCGATGTTTCTAACTATCTCTCTGTCCCTTCCTCTCTGTAAAAAATCAATAAAATATATTTAAAAAAAACAAAACAAACAAAAAAAAACATTATGATGATGGAGAGTGAGAAGTGTTGAATAGTTTGATGTTATAACTTATTTGAAGTTATTTTAAATCATGGAATAAAATATAAAAAAATAGAAAGAGAAGGGGGAAGAAGGAAGAGGATGAAAGGAAGGAATGTACAAAGGAAGGAAAACAGACAATGGGAAGGAAACCAGCAGTCATATTCTACCTTACTTCTCTTTATGATGGAGTCTCCAAGACTTAGAGCATACACTGCCCTTCCTATCCCCTTGATCCCCTTGCTGCTATTTCCCCTCAACCCATCTGATTCTTGCAGGATTATTCCTCTGGCCCTGCTGTCATGCACCTCAGGCCATATGCTGCCCTCTTGTGAGCAAGCTCTATCTGCTCTGACTTCCTCTGCTTGCCTGTCTGGAAGCCTAAGTTGTATTTATCTTGGAGAAGTGTTTCCTGTTCATACACTAACTGTGAACCAAGTCTGGCTTGTGGAAGCCAGAGAACTTGTATACCATCCAATGGGTAAGAACCACATCTTCTCTGACAAAGTCTGAATCCCAGACTTGTCCTTTTTGGGGGGTTGCTCTCCCTAAGTCATAGGGTATTCTTAAGAATTATCTCTATATCTTTATGGTCATTGCCTTGTTTAGTTACTAATTCTTTATATTAAACTTCTATTCCAATTATTGGGTAAGTTCTATCTAGTGTTTGGATTTTGACTGATTTACCTGGTAAATGGTGACCCTACACCATGATCCAACATCGCCATGGGACAACATGGGAATATAAAACTATTTGAACTCACCTTTGTGAGGGTAAGTCTTAACTTTCTCATCTGCAAAATGTGAATAATAATAATTCATAGCTGTATATGAAAGCATTATACATTTCAAAGTACTCTCACATTCTGGGGAAAGCTTGATCTTTTATTGGGAATGAGATTCTTAGCTCTTTACCCAGTTAACTCCTTATTTTTCTTAGGTCTATTTGGACATCTCACTATTCAGGAAGGCTTTCGCGAGACAATAGGGTTGGCTTAGGAGCTCCCAGGTATGAGAGCACTCAGTCTTCTGCATTAAAATGCCGGTTTAAAAATGTTGTAATCTAGTTGAGGACAAGGGATATTTTTGTTGTTCTTGTTGAGTCTCTGATTTTTAATGCCCAACAAATAAGAGGCATATTATAAATATTCTTTGGATGAATAAAATACACCTGATTGGGCAAGTCAGTGGGTCAGAAAGGAAAAAAACCCAAAAGCTATTTTAGAAGAATTAATATATTTTCCCAAGAGAAAAAACACACCTCAGAATGTTATTCCAAGCACAGAGAATATTTTCAATGGTGGCACAAAGGGCATGACCTTTCTGAGCAAAGTGGAATAGTCTATGGTGCTCAGAGCTGTGACACCTTGGAGGTAGTGAGTACGTTGGTGGGAAGTGATATTGGAAAAGTAAACTGAGCTACTTAGCTTGGACTTAATCATTAGGCCTTGGAGAACCATCAAAGACTTAAAGCTAGACATGGCATGAGAAAAAAAGGGGAATATGTTCCAGTTGGTAACTCCTGCAGTGTGTGGCAAGTTTCTCTGAAATAGAGAAAGAAAAAGGCTTTAAATGGAAAGTGATTGATCTACTTTTTGGGGGCATATAATCCAAGGGTTGCCATCCTCTGCTACATGCTAAATCAAAAAACCATAAGAAATAGTGACATGCTTCAAGACCTCAGGGACAGCCAAAGAATAATGAAGTCATGAAATGAATGAAATGGTCGTAATCATATCAGAATCACCCTGGAGATGCCTACGCAGTTGGGTCTGGAACATCATTCAGATAGAATATATTATGAGTGGTATCTTACGGAGTTGCACAACTTGGTATCCGTGGGCCTCACAGAGACAGGATTTTAGAATTTAATTAGCTTTCTTTAGAATGTGTCACTATAATATAAATATTAACCAGCCAGGTGCCATGAACATTTATGGTATTTTGGCAACCACAGAACTCTGAGATAAATCCTGCTGATAAGCTTGCATGGAAAAGAGTTATTTGGAAATTTTAGTAGAGTCTAATTATTCTTACTTAATGCACTAATCTACAGTTTTTTAAAGTAACTGTTTTGAGATGTCCTATTTATGAGACAGGAGGAGTAAACATGTGAAAATTCCTATAGATTTTAATCTATTGAAATTTAGTTTTGAAAGAGTCCCTTTCATGGTCTGTATAACTGCATCACAGGAACAATCTCACAAAACAGAAAGTGAAAAGAATCGCTATGTTCACATCTTTCTTTGTACCCTAAATTCTGACATTTAAAGCTAAAAGCCCTTTCAGGTTTTGCAATTAATATTAAGCAATGGCCTTGGGGAAAGGACATCTGTTCTCAATCAGCATTTTGGATTTGTTTTTTTTTTTTTGGCGATGCACAAGGAAAAAACAGATCTTTGAACTTATACAAATGTTGATGTTATTGTGGCGATAAATAGACAACAGTATGAATTATTATGTCATTAGTGCAGGCTTCTTGATTAAAGTCAATATGATTGTATCATGATGACTTATCACATGCCTGAGGTATGCATTAAAAATTTCGGATCACACATGCCTTGCCTAGTTTTATTGTTTAATTATTGATATTTATTATTGCTTGTTGTAAAAGTAATCTTCATAAAATTTAATAGAAATTTATTATTTTTTTGATATAAAATACTTTTTCTTAGACTTCATCTGGGCAGGTTCCTGTTTCCTGCCACTCAGCAATGTATCATCTCAGAAACAAACAGCTTTAGATAAGAAAAATGATGATACAACTTTTCACATGTATATTCTCACTCAGAGTCTCAAAGCAATTTACAAACATTGATTCATTAGGTTCTAAGGCATTCCCCTGGGTTACGTAGCTGCTAATTTCTTTCATCTGTCAAGCAGGATGTAAGAAACTTGTTTGTACAACCTTTTTTTTAATCCCCTTTGAACTCCGCTGGATTGCAGACTCTGAGTAACTAAAGAGAAGAAATAAACTATGTCAGATGCTACCAGTAGGTTAGGTGAGTTGACAAGTAGGAATTCATTATTGATCACAGAGATGACAAGGGTACGCCAGGGTCTGATTCTAGTGCTGTGTGCTGAGTTAACCACGACACTAACTTTAACATCATCACCAGCTTCCAGACAAACTCTGGGCATGAAGATAGCTATAAGAGCTTCTCTCTAGCATGTGCATCACAAAAAGTATATGCAGCTGAGAAAAATTAAGGAGTGTACATTTTTCCTAATAATTATTATCTACCATACCCAGGGCCCAAGACAGAGAACGATGATGAATTTTACTTAAAGCAGCTTCGATGACTAGGGAATGGAGAGTCAGAACCAGGACACACACTGATTTTAAAATATAAAATGATAGAAACGTCCCCCTTAATTAAATCACAGGGAGCTTACCTATCTTATGAGCATCTTGACTGATGACATGCACGCTACTAACTCTTCTCTTTAAACATAATTGGTTCAACCTGCAAGTGGTGTTGCAAAAATTCAGGAACATATCTTCTTAATTCTCACCCAAGGATATTTTTCCATTATTTTTAGAGTGAGGGGAAGGGAAGCGGGGAGAGACAGAGAGAGAGAGGAATATCAATATGAGGGACACATCAATTGGTTGCCTCCCACACACGCCCTGACCAGGTCTGGGGCTCAAGCCTGCCATGGAAATATGTGCCTTTGACCAGAATCTAATCCAGGACCCGTTCAGTCCATGGGCTGATGGGCCAACACTTTTTCCACTGAGCCAAACTGGCTAGGGCCAGGATTAGTATCTTACTCAGACAGAATGTCAAGCTATTTTGACAGCCAAATGTGATTTTCAAGGGAAACTCATTGCTTACATCCTAGTAAAGGATTATAAAAAGTGTGTTTTAAAACCCTAGTTGAGTGTAGTCACTTCTGTTCTCTAACGTGGAATCTGGTGTGACATTTGTACCTCATCACTGCAACCTCCCACTTAGAGTGACTTAGGTGGGAGAAAGGGAGGACAGGCGAATTTCAAATTTCTTATAGGTTCTCTGTCCCACCGAAGGGGAAATAATAGATCCATGGCATTTGTGTTGGCACAGTACAATAAAAAATATTTAGATGTGCAAAGGTAGATAGAATAATGGATGGCAAGCACAATTATTTAGCAGATTTGTCATGAGAATTGAGTTATGATGAGGGAGAGTGGGGGCCCAAGAAAAATATGACAAATGAAGTGGCCAATGAGAAATTCCCTAGTGTGGGGTAAGGCATTCCTGTTAAAAGCTGTTGCTAAGGTTTTCGGTAATATACTTCACTGTAATGTCAGCCTTCCCAATCATGCGAAGCCTTCAGATGCTACTTATAAGTGCTACTTATAATACTTGACTGCACTTTTTTTTTGAAAATTAAAGAAAAATGATCTGAGTGTTTCAACTGGGTTGGTACAGAACAAATGAAATAGCATGGCTGCCAGAGGTGATAGGTGAGTGAAATCAATATTTAGAGAGAGCAGAGCGGAAAATCAGGCCATGAAAACTAAACCATTGGTGATTTACAGAAACGCTGGTGGCCAGAACAATTCTGTTTATTACACAGGACAGGGGAATAAGAGTTGACATTTAGATATAGACCAAATCCTAAACTTGAGTGTGTGTGTGTGTGTGTGTGTGTGTGTGTGTGTGGTTTGCTTGTGTTGACTGTGGGTGGCGATTTGGAGATGGGAATAAGGTGAAGTGATCACAGCCTTGAGGAATCACAATTGTCGTAATTATGCCATAACTGACCTGCAAGTTAAGATAACAGGTTTTGAGCTTTAATTAATTAACTGAATGAATTATTCTTGGCAAGCCTTTCACTGCTAGGGGCATATGCTTCCTCAATTAAATAATTATAAAATTAGAACTTGCTAAGTGATACATAGTTATGTAAGTCAAATCCTATGACTTGCAACTTAAGCTATTTTGACACAAATGCATCTCCTGAGAAAAGATATAACAGAGTTGAAATCAATAACTTTAATTTTAGCTATGAAAGTATTTTTTATACTCGGAGGCGTTACATAGATGTAAAGGTTACTGTGGTTTCACTGATTGATCACTTGCTCCCATCTCACTCTGAACCTTCCCCTGATTTTATTGGATCGGTCATATAACAGTGTTGGGTAGGTAACGGCCCCAGAACAAAATGGATAATTATATTAGTTGTTTTAGGTTGTGATAGAAAAAATACCATGGACTGGGTGACTGAAAAAACATTTATTTCTCAAGTTCTCTAGGCTGAAAAGTGCTGGCAGACCTAGTGTCTGAGGAGGAATCACTTCCTGGTTCATAGACAGCCACCTTCTCACTGGGAGGAAGGGACAGGGCTCTCCGGGCCCCTGTTTATAAGGGAACTAATCCCATTCATGAGGGCTCCACCCTTATGTCCTAATCATCCCCCCCCCCCCCAAAAAAAATCCCTCCCCCTAATATCATCACATTGGAAGTTAGGTTTCAGCATATAAATTTTGGAGAGACACCAATCTTTAGTCTATAGCAGTGGTCAGCAAACTCATTAGTCAGCAGAGCCAAATATCAACAGTACAATGATTGAAATTTCTTTTGAGAGCCAAATATTTTAAACTTAAACTATATAGGTAGGTACATTTTTATTAACTTAATTAGGGTACTCCTAAGCTGGCCTTTGCTAAAAACGTCTTCAGTCTGATTGAGGTATGTTCGCTGAGGTCGACCCCTTCCAACTCTCCCATCCACACTCGCCTTGTATACTTGTTTCGTCTATCTCCTTTCGTTCATCCTCTCTATATGTCCAAACCATCTCAACATACCTTTCTCAATCCTCGACACTACATCTTCATTCACTCCACAACGTTCCCTAAAATTAACTTAATAAACTTTACTTAAAGTTTTAAGTCTTAGTTAAACTATAAGTATGTTGAATAAAACTTGATATCATACTTACTAACAATATTATTCATTGATAAAATTAAATTCCTTACAATTTACCTCACAATATCCATAAAATTAAATCATGACAATGACTGACAAACACTAATGTGAACAATGGCCTTGCATCTCCTTGGAAAGTTTGGGTAAGTCAGGTTTGTATGTTGTTGCCCGCACGTGGTATTTTGTGGAAGAGCCACACTCAAGGGGCCAAAGAGCCGCATGTGGCTCGCGAGCTGCGGTTTGCCGACCACTGGTCTATAGCAGTGACTGTACCTCCTAGCTAGATGGGAGTTTGACTGTGAGAACTCATACAGCAGAAGTGTGATTGTTCTGAGATTCTTTAAATTAGTGTCAAGAGGCTTCGCCCAGGAGTTAAAGGGCTCATTTTGAGTCCTGTCTTAGACATGAACAAACTGAGACAGTAGGGAAGTTTTTCTTACACTTTCAAAGGCTTGCTTTTCTGACCCATAGACGTTAGAAAGTATCTGCATTGCCTGACTCACAAGTCTATAGTGATGTAAAAAGTAAGATACTGAGCCCAGCCAGTGTGGCTCAGTGGTTGAGCATCGAACTATGAACCAGGAAGTCACAGTTCAATTCTTGGTCAGGGCACATGCCTGGGTTGCAGGCTCAATCCCCAGTAGTTGGGCATGCAAGAGGCAGCCAATAGATGATGTCTCTCTTTCTATCTCTCTTTCCCTCTCTTTCTAAAAATCAATAAAAGAATATTTTGAAAAAAGTAAGATACGGAACATGAAAGTTCTTTGTAAACTAGATGACACTGCATACATGTGAGGAATTATTATAGTATTTTTGTTTAAATCATTGACTTATTTCCTTCTAGGAACTGTTCCCTACTCACTCTCTTGATTGCTGCTATAGAAATATTGTTAAATATAAAGATGCCTTAAAGCAAGATGGGTATGTCTATATGTAAATGAGATTTAGAGCATACCTTGATTTTGTAATGCTAATAAGTACAGCCCTAGACTATTGTGTTTTCCTCATGGCGTCTTTATGTGGCTTGACTGACTCTTGCCAAGATTTATGTCTGCGTGAGCAGGCTCCCTGAACCACAATCACAGTCCCCATAAATCTCTAGCATAGTCACTGTGACAGTAGCCATGTCTCCTGCCTACTTAAGAGACTGCAGAGGGCTGTCTCTGATGCCCTGGCACCTGTCGTGGGCAAAGATTTGTTCAAGTTTTGCTGTGTTTGCAGGGAGGGCAGAGGTTTGGGGGGAAACTGGACGCACTAAATTAAAGTCAATCCCAGTGCAAATGCTGAGTAAAGCCAAGTGATCCTTCATAGTGACTCGTGCAGGTGAGACCTGAAAAGCCAGAGGGATGTCATACTGCTGCTGCTTCTTCGCTATGACTTAGGGTCAATAACACTGAATTAAAGGAGAAAAGTCATTTAGCTCTTGATCTTTGAACAAGGTTTGGGCCCTGACAGCAAGCACTGCCCCAGGAAAGTCATTTCACCAGGGGGGTAAACCAGTTCAATAATCACCCTTAGGCCTATGCTTTGGGAAAACACACACACAAGTGGGTCCTTTGACTATTAGTCCCTGCAGTGTTCACCTAGGGACTAATTATAACACTGTATTCCTCAGCTACTCAGGGATATCGGGAACACATTCCAAATGCTTTAACAGTGTGGTCACAACCAATCTTTCCAGTTTCAGTTTGAGCCAGTCCCTTCACATAACCTGTGTATTGGCAATATCTAATGACTTGATGCTTTAGAAATATCATGCAGTTTCTTGCTTCCATTCCTTTTTGGACATGCTGTTCCATCCACCTAGAATTTCTTTCCTTCTTGTCCTCTTTGAAAATTCAGCTTTTTAAATCCAGCTTAAATAGTGCACGGGCGCACCCCCCCTCCCCCGCCCCCCAAACCCAGAACTTGGTGGTTTGCAACAACACGCGTTTATTGTCAGGGCCACAGGTCTGTAGTTTGGGGGATCCAGACTAGGCTTAGCCCAGTGGTTCTGCTTCAGGCTGGTGGGGTCTGGATTTCCCATTTGTTCTCGCCCCCTGCGAAGTGACACCAGCTCTCTAGGGCATATTCTCCTGGAGCATACGGGAAACCTAAATCTGTAATCAAGGTGTAAGGTTTTGCTAGTCTTATGTCCACTAACATCCCCTTGCCCAAAGCAAATAACATGGCCATGGTCAATGTTAAGAGGTAGTTAGTCTACTGCACCCATCAGGAGGAATGTCAAGGTATAGAAATGTAATTCTATCATAGTGAACTCTGAGTACAATTGTTCAATGTAGTACAAATGTGTAGGTGTTTTCTTTTAGCCTTCATAGGTAGGTCAACCGTTTCCTCCTTCTTTAGCGTTGTCTAAATATATTTTGTAATGCTTGCCAGATTGAATTGTTCTTACTTACTAACATTTGCTTCTTCCAACTATGTGGCAAAATGCAAAGAGTCTCCTAATGATTATTTTGTCAGTATAGAACATTGTATTCTAATAGAAGATCAATCAATGCTTGTTTGAATAGATGAATGAATGACCCATATCCCAAACTCTCATATGAATCCTCTCTATGGTGTCATTCTATTGGTTTCAAACAGATGTCATATTTTCTAGGAAACACAGAGAAATCAAATATGAAAACTTCATATTAGACTATTTTTTTTATTCAGTAAGTACCGGTACTCACAATGAACAGTTAAGCCCCATCGAAGTGTCTGGGATCATTTCAATTGGGACATCATTTTTTAGACTCACACAAAACCTTTTTTTTTTTTTTTAACTGAGCCATAAGTTATGTGTTAGTCCACTAGGGGTGTGGTTCTGGCTGTAAGTGTGGTAGTTTGCAAGATGAATATTTAGCCATACCTTTCATGTCTGAGCCCATAAAATCTAATATCCACTGGTTGGTTTTAAGCCAATAAGAAATGCTAGCAGGGAATGAAAATCTCCTTTCTATGGCAATTTAAAGCAAATTGACAGTGACAGTGATGCCATTTTGGTTTGCAAAACACTTATTTATCTTTTTTTTTGTCAATAGCTTTCTAAAATTCCCAAGTTTAAACTGATTTTGAGTCTTTTATAGGGGAGGAAGGTAGATAAGTACATTTTTCATCCTTATGTGGACGTATCAAAGAAATATTTACATTGTCTTTAAAAGCCCAACTTTTACCAAACTACCAATGAAAAATGACAGGATATATATTATATTTCTATTAAAGCTAGAACTATTTACCTTCAAGGAAGCGAGGAAACCAATTTACAATGGAAACCTGCTCCTGATCCCTTTGGAGGAAGAAGCTTGGAATAAATGATTTCAGTTCATGGTTTCCTAAGAAGATTAGGAAAAGTTGAAAAGCAATGTGGCTGCTATATTAATGGACCAGATCTGGGAAATTACTGTAACAATATGGGTACAGTGAAAGCATGTGTTGGCTATAATTTTTAAGTACCAGATGATCTTACGTTGGGTTTTGCTTAAACGATAAGGGGTTTATGTGCTGAAAATATATTATTCTCTTCTCCCTATACTCTCCTCTTTAACTCTACTCATTCTGCCCACGTATGCTGCAGCTCATCTGCACTGAACTCTTCCCCATCTAAACTGAAGCTGCACCACATTATTTGCTGGTTCAGGAATATGTCTCCATGCCTTTGCAAAGGAGGTGGATGGTTTGTCTCCCGCCCACCCCCTCCCCCATGAAAACCCATTCTCCATTCCTGCACCGAGTGAAATTCTAATTTTCCTGAGTGCATGAAGGCACCCTGCTCCTCATAGCTCTTATGGCAGGGTATTCTAGTACCCTGCCTGCATGCCTGTCACCCCAAATGGACTCTTTTATTCCTTGTGCCTCACTCATTGTCTGTCCCACAGCAGCACTCGATAACGGGGAGAAGGAGAGACACAGAGAGAGAAACATTGATGTGAGAGAGACACGCACCCAGACCAGGGTTGGGGATCGAGCCTGCAACCAAGGTATGTGCCCTTGATTGGAATTGAGCCTGAGACCCTTCAGTCCGAGGGCTCGATCGCCTGAGTCAAACCAGCTAGGGCTCAATAACAGTTTTGAATAAATAAACATTCATGAAAAAATACATTATTTCTAGGATGTATTTCATACTGTTTTGTGATTGCGGTGGCCTTAGTTGTGATGTCAGTAAGCAGTGTTTTCTCCTGATCCTCTCTCAGCGCTGTGCCGAGTGGTGAATTTTTCTCTTCCCATTTACCAACTTTAAAAATAGAATCTGTGGGGAAGCCTTCGCTTGTCTTCGTTAAGCATGGCGAGATGCTCAGTAATTAGCGCTTGTAAAGCACTGCGAGGTTCTCAGACGAATTAAAGTGTGAAATCTTATTACAAGCGGTGTATTGCTGCAGTAACCAACAGGCATGGCAAATTACACCGTTTCCTAGTCTCTATCGCTTTTAGGGAACAGCGGAATTCATAATTATCCACACGTACCCACTGCATTGCCTCCTGCTATCTTGGCTGCCAGGGTAACTCACCCCGCTCACCGCCCCCCCCCCCCCCCACACACACACACACTCCTGCACTTGGTTGGTTTGAGGGTAGGTAGGAAAGTCACTTCTTACAAATATTTTATTTGGCAGCTTCAGATGTTCACATCTGTAGAGAAAGCTTTCTGTACAAACACAAAGGAATTACTGTGCCTGTGGGAGACAAACTAGTTTAAAGATGATGCAGAATTTCTCTCTAATTACTGTCAGTGAGTATCTGCAGGTTCAAACCAGCATAGATTTTTCGAGGCTGCCTCCTCACCTCCAGAGGGAGGGGATCTAGTAATTTTTGCTTCCAGTAAACAATTTGCCATATTAAAACTATACACCATCTAACCTCAGAGGGAAGGCGGGGGCAGTGAGAGATCAACCAGAGGCCTTGTATGCATGCATATCAGCATAACCCATGGACACAGACAGTAGAGGGGTGAGGGCATGTGCCGGGGGGTGGGGTTGGGAATGACCAGGGAGAGGTCAATTGAGGGAAAAGGAGGCGTATGTAATACTTTAAACAATAAAGAATTAAAAGAAAAACTATATACCATCTAAGCACTCTTTATGACAGCAAAAGAGAAACTAGTTATGAACTGTGACTTGCTATTAGACTGGGTTGAGGAGTGGCCAGATACAGGAATGTAGGGCTAACCGACTTGACGTTGCATGACAACCAGCTCAGATGCTCAAGCTGTGGTCCTAGAAAGATTAAATTTGCATTTCATCCTGTGAATGGAAAAAAAAAGATACACCTAAAACCCAGCGATAATGGATAAATTAATTTAGTAATGACTCTAATGCATATCAAGCTTAGAATGATTAATCGTCATAAAATCTTTTGTTTCCCTTTGTGCAAATAACCATCTATGTCAACAAATTTGGTAACAGCTATTTTTATCAAAGAGTGAAGTTCCTTGGATTTCTTCTGCTGCTTTTTGACTCCCGGTAGTCATAATTAATATAATAAAACCCCATTATAAAATCATTAGTGTAAATGCAAATAAGGTCTTGCATTGTTAATGCCCTCACCAGGCCCTTAATCATTTGAAATGTCAGGCTGCATTAAGCATAACATCAATTACATATGATAAAAACATGCAATGCACACAATACTAAAGTGGTATTTTCAAGCTGTTATCTAAAGCAGAAGGGCTTTTAAAAATCAATTTATTTTTTGGAGCTTTGACTGTTTTAGAGGCTAAGACCTCATTAATTTTTCTGTAAAAGTCTTGGGCCCCCAAAAGACCTTTTGGCCTTTTCTCATTTTCCTAGTTGTATCCCCCATCCATTGGTTCTCCTTCCCTTTTTAAAAGTTTTTCCCATTGAATGATAAGTATTTGAAGGGACATTTCTACAGCATTTTAATCATACTGAAGTAACTTGATCTTAAAGTTGTATTCCAAATACCTTACTTTTAATATATTCTTTACCGAGGGGATAGATAAAGGTGTGTTTTCAGATATGGTAGCAATTGGAGAAGATGGAGAAATTTGATGGCAATAGTTCTGAAGTGAGGACTTTGCTGTGTATAAAAAACAACACCTAGGCTGAATGAAAAGTAATGACTTACAATTATGAAACATATTAGAGTTTTCCCTGCACTGACTTGTACATTATTTTACTTGACCATAGTGGGGTGAATCAAAATACTGACCATTTAAGGGTTAAAAACCTTTTCTGAAGGTCATTGATAAGTTATCTCCTTTGTCAGGGGGACATTGGGAAAAAGAAAAGAAAGACAATTACCACGTATTCTGTATTGTGCATAATCCTAGTTTATAGCCGCCTTTCCTTGAATTTGAACAAATTTACAACTCTGTCAAGTGGTAAGCAAAAAACAAAACAAATTAAAAACAATCCCAGTGATTCTGGTCCATAGAAATGCTGTATCTGGTAGAA
This sequence comes from Myotis yumanensis, assembly GCF_028538775.1. Classification (NCBI taxonomy): domain Eukaryota; kingdom Metazoa; phylum Chordata; class Mammalia; order Chiroptera; family Vespertilionidae; genus Myotis; species Myotis yumanensis. The sequence continues at coordinate 26,162,943 of NW_027223767.1, read as the reverse complement.
TGCAGTTCCATTTTACTTCTTTGTAAATTGCCATTTTGCATCAATTGGTAAATTCATTTTGGCCTTTCTTATATGTCTATATATGTGGCACTTGGAATTCTCCTTTGAACCTATTCTAACGCCTGACTGGTTACCTCATTAATTAATGAGCTAAATAAAATGCTTAATATTAATTGATTTTGTGTTTAATCAAGAGTCATGGATTATACCTTTTAAAAGTAATTCTTTAGCATCATATTTATAGTGTAGAGCACACCTAGGAAACATCCTAACAAAATTCAAAGAAGGATTTAAATACTTATCCTGGACTCTACCCTGGCCCCATATTCCTTAGCTTTTCACCAGCCCGTCAGTAGAAAGCCTTTGCCCGGCATTGACTTTCATCCCCCACAAGCCCTTTCGTATTTTCTATCTATAAATGTCATGAGACACCAGGTGACCCAAAGACATACTTAGAATATCATGGTAGAGCTGTTGTCAGGAAATTGAGAGATTTGCTGTCAGGGGTTTAAAGATTCTACCTCACTTGCTGTCTACATCTTTGTAATCAGAATTGTGTATGCTTTTTCAGGGCTCCATGGTTTGACAGCAGTAATAACAGAATGCCAAAAGGTAGCATCAAATGACATTCTGCTTGGCACTTCTTTATAGTTCCTTGGTTTTATAAAATATAAGTCTATCACTTGACCTGGTGCGATCTAAAATTCTTGGAGCTCTTCTGTGGAAATAAAAAAGGCAGAAGCAGAGAATAGATACAAACTCACTTTCTTCAAAAAATGGGAAGAGCCCGGCCAGTGTGACTCAGTGGTTGAGCATCGATCTATGAACCAGGAGGTCACAGTTCAATACCAAATCAGGGCACATGCTGGGTTGCAGCCTGGATCTCCAGTGTGGTACATGCAGGAGGCAGCAAATCAATGATTTTTCTGTCATCATTGATGTTTCTATCTCTCTCTCCCTCTCCCTTCCTCTCTGATATCAATAAAAATATATTTAAAAATATCATTAGGTTAAGCAGCATTAATCACAGTATTTCCCCCTGCCAAAATAGAAAACACCAGGAAGGCAAGAATTAATCTAGCCACAAATGTCTAATTTTCTTAGTAGCATAAGTAAATGACACTGACTTCATGATTAGCCTCTCAGCTACCCCAATACCAGGAATGAGAATGCTTCATGAAGGAAGTCCCTGTCTAGAAGTCCTACCAAATGGATTTGTGATAGTAGGTAAATAGCTTCTGATCATTCAGCTTCTATTTCTTTCATATAGAAAAGGGAGGAGAAGGGTGTGGTCCAGTTATCTTCCTTTCAATTAGAGCAGGTTACCTATTTTTTGTTGTGTTTTAAGTATTAGTATCTTGGATAAGTCAGTGAAGTGGGTTGAACAGTGTATCCGAAAAATATATCTTTATGTCTTGGAAACTGAATGTGACCTTATTTGGAAAAAGTGTCTTTGCAGAGGTAACTAAGTTAAGGATTTTGAGATGAGATCATCCTGGATTACCCTGCTGGACTGGAAATTCAATGACCAGTGTCCTTATAGGAAGAGAAGTCTGAGAAGGACGCCAGGCGAAGATAGGGGCAGAGATTGAAGTAATGGAGCTACAAGCCAAGGAACTCATGGAACCACCAGAGCATGAAGACACAAGGAAAGGTTATCCCCTAGGACCTTCAGAGAGAGGGTGGCCCTGCCAATACCTTAACTTCAGACTTCTGGACTCTACAACTAGAAGAGAATATGTTTCTGTTGCTTAAATCACCCAGTTTGTGGTAATGTGTTTCAGCGGCCAAGGGGATGAATACCGTCAGGGTTTGATGGGGGATTAAAATTCTACTCAAAAGGGTTACAGTGAAGAGACTTCATGAAGGTACTAGTATTTTTGAAAGAGGTGTGGGCAAGTTTCCAGGATCCCAGTACGCACTCCAGGATAAGCAACAGCAAGGAGGAAGCTCTGCCACCTCTAGACCTAAAGGGACAAAAGAAAGGAATAGCTTCTCTGAGAGGGCTGGGCTGAGGAACCATCCACAGGGAGCCTTGGTGGTGCACACCAACAGTGCAGAAATGCAAGGTCAAGGCCGGACAGGAGCAAGGGCAGAAATGCAGCAAATACAGCGACCTCTCCTTCTCTTTCCTGTCCTCCAGACTCTCAGTGGTTTCTCTCATTGTCCAAATAGGAGCAGAAGCAGAAAGCGAAGAAGCCAAGGGTTACACCCTAGGGTTCAGCCCTCTGGGGGACAGAGCAGGACAGGAAAACGTGAGAACAGCTGGGAGAAGTCAAATGCAGAATCACCTACTGAGGAGCCAAATAAGATTTAGTTTTTCAAAGGTTGTTGTTTTTTTGAAGAGCATAAAATCTCTGGAGATTATTTCTAGGAGCTATTTTAACTCTGACAGCCTGTGGTTCTCTGAGACACCATATAGAAACATGTTCTTCTCTCCTAAATTTCTGTTTTCTCTGCTTTGAAAGAAATCGCCTCGACCACGTTTAATAAATCTTTAATAAATCTCAATAAATTTCTTCATTCAGCCCAATAGAACGAATCTGGCATTTTTACAATAGTTTCAAGAACTCTTAGAAGTTATTTATGTAACTTCTCAAGTAAACGTGATAACAGTTATATAATGCAAGTATTGTTGTATCCATATTATACAGAATTAAATTGAGGCTCAGAGAAATTGAGTGAAATTTCATGGCTAATAAACAACTAAGCTGAGGTCTAAATCATTTCTCTCTGACACCAAAAGCTGCTTTTGCCAAATTTCCCTGTTGCTTTAATTGTACCCAGCATCCAGAAACTAAGGTATTACTGCTCCATCTTCCTACTCGTCTCACCCTCAAACTAGAAAACTATGTAAATTAAAATCCTGCTGAAAACCAATAGACAAATAGGCTGCTGTCTTCTGGAAACGTTCTATTTGTCCTCTTAGCTGACTGATTCTAGACCCTCCCCAGACAATATGGACTAGAAAAAAATCAATGACTCCCACCCAATCATAGTCTTGATTCATATGTTCAAACTAATCACAAAATGTGTCCCATTCATGATGGAATTACGAGAAACAAACTTGAGAACAATTAGAAAGCTGGAAAAAAAGAAAACAAATGTTTTTAGAGATTGGACAACAGGCAATTCATAACCGATACTTCATGAAAGGGAAATGAGTGAGGAAGGGAGCCTGTTGCTGGAGATTTCTATCTGGACACATTCCAGACCAGTGTGAGGACTAGGATTTAAGCAGGCACCAAAGCTCTCTCACTTGAGGAGACAGAGGTTAGAGTAAGGCCGTGGGAAGTTACTGGACAGGATTCTAGAAAGGAAGGAGCCATGGAGGTGGGGTGGGGAGCTCCAGAAATTTCTATAGGATTTCCATGAATTTTTGTTGAATGACAATCTCTGTAGGCATACGATGAACCTCCTTGAAGATGGACAAAGAACAACTGGGGAATTATAACCTGAACATTTTCCCAAATTCTCACAGACCAAGGATAATTTACCTTGATCAACCAGATTCTGTTAACAGAATCTCTGTTAATACCTGGGGTATTCAGATGATAACCCAGACTATTCACTACATAGTATAGAGCTAAGTTATTTCTAGAATAAAGGCTTATGCCAAAACCGGTTTGGCTCAGTGGATAGAGCGTCGGCCTGCGGACTGAAGGGTCCCAGGTTCGATTCCGGTCAAGGGCATGTACCTGGATTGCGGGCACATCCCCAGTAGGAGGTGTGCAGGAGGCAGCTGATCGATGTTTCTCTTTCATCGATGTTTCTAACTATCTCTCTCCCTTCCTTTCTGTAAAAAATCAATAAAATACATTAAAAAAAATAGAATAAAGGCTTGTGTAGACTTTCCCTAATAAAGGTTTAAATGAGCTCAGAATAGCTTTAGCTGACATGCAAGTAATTTAATTGTCCCAAGTAGTGCAAGACCTAATGAAATCTAGCATCCAATAACAAACTTCTAGGTATTCCAAGAAACAGAAAAATATAGAATCGCCTGGAATACAAGAACAGCCAACAGAAACAAAACCTAAAATGACAAAGATGATGGACTTTGGAGAAAGGGACTTAAAATCAACTATTATGATTATGTTTAGTGTGTTTAAAGATTTACAGGAGAAATAAACTTATAAGGAGATAATTAAAAGATATAAAAAAGAACTGAATATGTGAAAGGAAAATGTGGATGAAATTATTGTAGACTGCAGAAGAATAGATCAGGTTTAAAGACAAGACTGTTGAAACAAAATATAATACCAGGAATAGAGAAGAACATTTCATAATGATAGTTGGCCAATTCATCAAGAAAACATAATAATCCTAGGTGGGCATACCCAATAACAAAGCTTCACAATACATAAACTAAAATGCTACAACTTCTTTTCAAAATATGTTGGTGGATTAGTAAAAAGTTAAATATACAAGTACTGTGCTGCCATTCCATTCCCAAGAATTTACCATAAAAAATGAAGCATCATTGTATATAAAAGTCTATACATGAACGTTCATAGAAGCTGCATTTGCATTAGATAAAAACTGAAATAAGCCAAATACCCATTATAGATGAATGAGTAAACAAATTGTGGTTATTTATAGAAAGGGATAGTTCTGAGAATTACAAAAAAAAACAAACTGATAAAAAGATAATAACATCATAGCTGATTCTTAAAAACATCATAAGACCCTAGACATAAATGGGTACACATTGCATATTTCTACTCACGTACAACTCTAGAAAATCAAATTACTTCTAAAGTGATAGCAATTTAGAAATTCCCTGGGGCTGAGAGACGAGGGGGTGATTAGGAAGGGGCATAGGAAAACTCTTAGCTATAAAAGAAATATTCTATATCATAATTGTTAGAGTGATTACAGGACATATCCAGTTGTCAAACTCATCAAATTGTATCCTTAAAATGGGTGTTTCAAGTTGTATGTATATTTATTTCACACTGAAGATGATGCGCGATACGATAGGTCTTTGGTGTTTACTGAAAATTTGCTAAGAAATTTCCATGCATAATATGGTTACAAAATATTGTCAACACTACTGTTAATGATGATAGAATAAAATCAGGCCTGTTTTCTCCAAGTGTTCATCATGTAGTCGGACATAGTGATAAGAACATCATCACTTCAAACCAAAGGCAGTGGATGTTGCCCCCTTTCTCTGAGTGTTCCTGGTACCTCTTAAAATATTGCCTTTATTTGTGATTCCCCCAAAAAATCTTAAAAATATTTGATACACGATAAAGGTATGTTTTGTTCAAATCTTTTAGCTTAGAGTAAGGGCAATATTATCAAAAAGTATGGAAACTTTTAGGAACTTTGTAGAAGGTATACAAAAAGGAAATTTCTGGGCCAGTACATTCCAGACTTGTGAATTTCCTTTACCTTGCTGATGGTGCTGAAAAGTTGGGGGATCTTTCCAATTGCTTTTGGAAAGCTTAGTGAAATGCTGCATTTGCGAAATGTTTTAGCATTGACAGTGAACTCTGCCACTTGGACATATTCTCAATTGTGTCCTTCATTTCCTCTGATTATAGTGCAACCTGCCCCTCATCACAGAATCTCATGGTTGGAGAACTAAAGACATTGAAGTAACTCTCATTTTATATAGTATCTTTCCCCTCAAAGTAATTTTCTTTCCTCTCTTCCTTATTCCCTCCCTCCCTCCCTCCCTTCTTTCCTTCCTTTCTCCCTCCCTCCCTCGCTCCCTCCCTCCCTCCCTCCCTCCCTCCCTCCCTCCCTCGCTCCCTCCCTCCCTTCCTCCATTATGTTCTTCTTTTATTACTCTGATGGAACCTGAGCCAAATCTCTTTTCTTGATTCCTCTTAGTAGGGCTAATACAGACTGGAGATTTCTAAAAAACTTCCCTAAACACAAAGGGATAACAAAAATGAAATAAACACAACAATTTCAAGGGCTCTAAACCACTTGGCTTACAAAATATAGGATTCTGTTGCATTAGCTAGCTAGTTTGCAGGAAAGAGCCTTACTAAGTGCTCTTTTGTCTATTCCTGCCCTACTTTATAAATTGCTGATAACTGCACTCTAGGAAGACACCCTTAAACATTCTGACTCCTTCTCATCAAGACCCCAAAACTGGGCAAGATCTCTCCTACTCATCTAACACTTTCAGCGCCGATTTCTAGTCTGAGAGCTCAGAATCTTTGTGGAATGGATACCAGAAATGATGTCTCCTTTGACATGGTTCTTATCTATTAGATAAAGAGCTGCAATTTTTTTCCTCAATGCCTCAAGCAAGCTTTATATTTAGGTAAGAAACATTTTACCTATGCCATAAACCGGTTGCCCATTCGTTCAATGCCTGCAAAGGATGGATGCCTCTGTGTACAGAGGGCTAATCTGGGAAGATTTCCTTACTGGAAATGAGGGCAGTAATCTTATCTTTGTTTTCCCTTGAAAATGCTGTCTTCCCATTTTTTTAAAAAAAATATTTTTTATTGATTTCAGAAAGAAAGGGAGAGGGAGAGAGAGAAAAAAATATCAATGATGAGAGAGAATCATTGACTGGCTTCCTCCTGCACACCCCACACTGGGGATCAAGCCTGCATCCTGGGCATGTGCCGTGATCGGGAATAGAACCCCGACCTTCTGGTTCATAGGTTGCTGCTCAACCACTGAGCCATGTTGGCTGGGCAGTCTAATGATATTTCTTAAAGCTGTGACTAAGGTAAAGAAATATGGAAGATTTTCTTGAGCTGAATTGCTGTCCAATATGGACAGTTAAGCAGATTACTTTCCCCCTCACAGTGCTGCAAATTAAATCACAATAAAGATGATCAAAGCATGTATTTTGTCAACAGACAACAGGGCTTCTAAAGTTATAGGAAAGGAATACCCTCTCCTTGTTTGATGGAGTGATTCTTAACAGCTGGTGTTTGCTACTTCCAAGGGGATATCCAAAACTTAAAATCAGAGAAAGCAGCAGTTCTTTAGACTGTCAAGCTGGCTCAGGTATGAAAAAAAAAAAAAATTGTTTCCACATCTGGAAGGTGGAAAATTCATATTAGTCTCTCTTTAGTTTGGCTCCCAGCAGTGTGGCTTGTGGTTTATTTATCCCAAAATGTTTGAATCAACTTTCTGGATCATGGTCTAGTAATCTGGGCAAAACCCAGTATGCTTGTTTACCCCGAGGAATTGTCAGATAGCTTGGACTGTACTCCTAGGATTTCATATTCTCTTTGTGTTTCCAAGTCTGCTAGGCTAGAGCCTCTTGATCTTCAATGCCCTGGGTTGGTTTTTTTTTTTAAATGTGCTTTGGCTCAACAGCATGTTGTATTTGGCTGTGTGTATGGAAACTGCTTAGTGAAAATATTCAGGAGAGAAGAAAGAGTTAATCCTACAATAGCATTTTCTAAGAAGACTAGAAAAGGCTGCGAAAAAGATTTTGTTGTGTGTGTGTTTTTTTGTTTTTTGTTTTTTTTGTGTGTGTGTTTTTTTGCACTGGGCAGTTTTATTTGGGAGTTTATGGGGGAAAACATTAACACTTATTGAATGTGCAGGCCACTTTTTAAGCACTCCCCTTTAATTCATTCATTTCACAAAGGATTATGGAGAGCCCGCTGTATGTCACATTATGTTCTAGGTTCTGGGGTTACTATGGTGATTTAAAGAGACATAGCCTTTGCTCTCACGGAAATTACTTTCTAGAAGTAATAAAAAACAGATAAACAAGTAAATAAGCAACAGAGAAGAAAATGAACAGGTAAGGTTATAAAACAAAACAGGTTCACATGTTATTTGTGCCAGGATGGTATGAGTCAGAAATATACCAAAAAGTTCCTTATGAAAAGAGGAATTTGCGGTTCTTTGGGGGCAGGCTGAGAAAACAGATACTTTGCTGTATAACTAAGAGGCTGCTTTTGCTTCCCCTGGGATGACCTGATCACCGACATCCTCATCTTCCTCAACCACACCAAAAAGGGCCCAGTTTCTCTGGGATCAGCAAACTATTGGAACAAAAGAGTGCATGGCATGCATCCTATTCCATGAATTGTGAGAACAGTATCTCCTTATTCTATCTATTATTCTTTTTTTTTTTTTTTTTTTTTACTCAGGAGGCCTTAGGAGTATAGGAGGTGAAATTAAGGCATGGCTTATTTCACCCATTGGCTATGAATCTGTTTTGTCTTCTCAGCAGGCCAGTTCTTAAAGTGCTTGCTCCCTGATTACTTACCTTTTTTCCTAGGGAGATTTGTTTTCTTATTGCAATTTAAATATAGACAGATATTCCCTAATGGAGCTAACGGGCCCATGCATCCTCAGAAGGATGAACCTGGAACAATTACAACAATTGAGCTGATGCAATCTGCCTGGTCTGAGGAATGTGCATCTCCACGTTGATGAATGCTCTCTGTTTAATTAAAATATATTGATCAGGGCACATCTGTCTTTATCAGAATGGCCAGGCGTGGTCTTTTGAGGAATTATTGTTTATTGGCTTCAGAAAGTAATAGGCAGTTTAAAAGGATATGTAGGCTTTCAGATTTGTTCTCTGTCGTCTAAGTAGTTACATATTGCTCTTAGTTAAAATACGCTGTCCTACCTGCTTGATGCTTCCCTTGGAAGATATGTAGGTTGTAATAAACGCTAATTAGTTCGTGGGGCCATTCAGCAAACTACTTTGGAGGAAACCAATGATTTGTTGTACAAATATCAGCTCTTTAATGAAATGTCTGATGCGAAGTGATTACAGATTTGTAAAGGATGTAGACTGAAAGCAAAGTTATTAAGTCTCTTGTGATCAATTCCCTGATGTCACAGGGAAAACAATTTAGGAGAAGCTGCCCTAAATTGGTATGTTAGCAGAGGTCACACTTACCAGAATTTGCAATTGCACTTGAGGATGTAGTTCATTATTTAAGTGGAAACTGGGTAATAAGGAAATTTTAATTCACTTTTAGAAATAATTATGGCCCCCAAATTCACACCTCACCTATTTTCTGGATAAATTAGCATCTAGCTTGAATGCTCAAATATCAAATGAAACATTTTCAAGTGCAATATGTTAACTATATATGTTAGCCTGGCTGGTTTGGCTTAACGGTTGAGCATTGACCCATGAATCGTGGTTCTATTCCAGGTCAGGGCATATGTTCAGGTTGTGGGCTCAAGATCAGCGGGGGTGTGTGAGAGGCAGCTGATCAATGATTCCCTCATCTCTCAATATTTCTATTTCTCCCTCTCCCTTCTCTCTGAAATCAATATAAGAAATTAAAAAATATATTTTAGGCCATATTATATATTCATAGAGAGCTGTAAAAAAATCCAAACCCTTAAATCCAGACCAATTCTTAGTGTCTACCCCAAAGTTTTAATATGTTCCTTCTCAAATAAGTATACATTATACCTATGGTAAAGATGACCTTCCACTCATTCTTTTTCTAAATTTACAATTACAGTTTACTTTAAATATTATTACATATTTCTTTCAGGTGTACAGCATACTTGTTAGATAATTATATACTTTACAAAGTGATCCCCCAGATATTTCCAAGTACCCGCCTGGCACCATAGATAGAATGATGAGGAATTTTTCTTTTTCTGCAGTAACTTTTTCCACAAGCCTGATGCTTAAAGTTTTCTTAGCTTCATCAGGTAAGAAGTGATCTTTTCTGACTTAATGGTCAACATTTGAAAGAGTACATGGTTTAGTGTTTAGCTTCCTAAGCAGTCAAAGGAATGTAAATTAAAATCACCGCCAAAGTCTCATTACACACCCATCAAAAGGACACAAATTGAAAATCCTCCCACTGCCAAGTGTTGATGAGGATATGGAATGATGGGAACTCTTTAATACAGCTGGTGGCAGTACAAATTGGTATAATTGCTTCTTAATATAGGAATTTTCTGATAGTGTTGAAGATATGATCAAGGACCTAATAACTACAATCTTAGATACAGACAAATGTATGTATCTGGGCACCAAATTATAAGCAAAGGGATGTTTATGGCTGTATTCATATTAGTTTAACAAGGGAATAGAAAAATAATACATCGACATAGGAAAGCTGGAGATGTCCAGAATATTAGCCATGTTCAATTTTCTAATATAAGTAATAGAAACATCAGTGTTTGCCTTTATGATTCATTATGTTTTATGTGCTTTTCCCTATATAAGGTATATTAAAAAAATAGATACAGCTATACACCCATAAGAATGAGCAAAATCCATAGCACTGGCAATAACAAATGCTGACAAAAATGTGGGGCAACAGGAAATCTCATTCATTGCTGGCGAGAATGCAAAATGGTACAGCTGCGTTGGAAGACAATTTGCCTGTTACAAAACTAAGCGTACTCATTTCAAAACATCTCCCAATCATACTCCTTGGCATATTGCTAGAAGAGTTTAAAATGTACGTCCACACAAAAGCCTGTAAATGGATGTTTGTAGCAGCTTTAATCATAATTTACAGATTTTAAAAGCATACAAGATGTTTCTCCTTCAGTACGTGAATAGATGAATAAACTGTGGTACATCCATAATGGAGTATTATTCAGCACTGAAGTAAAGTGAGCTATCAAGTCATGAAAAGACATAGAGGAAGTTGAAATAAATATTACCAAGTGAAAGACGTCAATCAGAAAAGGCTATATACTGTCTGATTCCAACTATATGACATTCTAATAAAAGGCAAAACTATGGAGACAGTAAAAAGATCAGTGGTTGCCTGGGGTGGGGAAAGGGGAGAGAAGAATAGGCAGAGAAAAGATTTTAGGACAGTGAATGTACTCTGTATAATGTCATGACAATACATATGTATCATTATATTTTTCTCCAAACTCATAGAATGTACACCAAGAGTCAACCTTATGGTAAATTATGGACTTTATGTGATTGTAATATCTAAATTGTAGGTGTATCCTTGATACAAATGCACCATTCTGGTGAGTGATATTTTTAAAATAACAGTTTTATTGAAATCTGTGCTATCTATGTGCTAAATCCTTTTCATGCATCATTTCTATTTCTCACAACCTCATGTAGTAGGTAGTATTAGGATTCTAATGTTTTATTAAAAACAGCTTTAATGAGGTATAATTCATAAGCCATAAGATTCATCTTTTCAAAGTGTACAATTCAGTGGATTTTAGTATGTAATGTTCTGGAATTAGGTAGTGTGATAGACGCATAACTCCTTGGAGCTGATAAGCTTATTTTAAAAAAACACCCAAATACACTCTGTAATATTGGTGGTGATAGGGCGTCAGGTCACTGTAGCATTGCTGATGAAACTCAAGTCCTAACCGGTTTGGCTCAGTGGATAGAGCGTCGGCCTGCGGACTGAAAGGTCCCAGGTTTTATTCCGGCCAAGGGCTTGTACCTTGGTTGCGGGCACATCCCCAGTAGGAGGTGTGCAGGAGGCAGCTGATCGATGTTCCTCTCTCATCGATGTTTCTAACTCTCCCTCTCCTTTCCTCTCTGTGAAATATCAATAAAATATATTTTTAAAAAAAGAAACTCAGGGTCAGCTAAGGTAAATAATTGCACGACTAATGGTTAAACTGGAATTTGAACCTATAATTTTCTGCTTGGTTTCTTTGTAGCCACTCTGCACCTCAGCTTCTCTAAGTGGGATTGTTCACCCTAGAGAAACACTGAAGATAAAATGTGAGGTTATTATCGGGGCATTAATGTCTCCTTAGTGTAGCCAAACATGACCACCTCAAAGGGATGGCCCTTGGTGTCTGTGTCCCTCTGTTGGATGTAAGCTCCCTGCCAGCCAGCACCTGGTCGGTCTGTTCAGGTATATCTTCTGAGCCAACACTGTGCCTGGCATGGAGGTGGTCCTGCATCAAACTTGTTAGATGAAGAAATAAAGTGAGTACACTTTACTTCAAGAGCAACCCATAATTCTCCAGACATCTCCATTATGAAGTTATCCACTATCGAATGGCTATTTGCCAGCGGTCTCCCTAGAACGACTTGAGCTTGTATTCACCTTCCCAGTCATGAACCCCAATACGTCTGCCATTGACCCTGTCATTTCAGAGCCTCGAATTGGGGCAGTTGTCTTGCCTGGATCTCCCACACACTGGTGCAAGAACCAAGCTAAATATGCCATCGCATGCATTTTCAATAACAGCTGCAACTAACTTCTAACTCTCTTTGGTCTTGGCTGACCTACATTATACTCAACATGGTGACGGGAATGGGAGAGGGAGAAGTCACACAGATAGAGGAGCCCAGCTATTAACATTCCTTTCCTGGAAGGTTAACAGTGTCCTCCTTCCCAAACTGAAGGGAAGAGACAGAATTGTGTCCCTAGTTCAGCTGGATTCAGAGGGCAGTGGAACTACTGGATTTCATGAGAGCATCCTCATTCCCATGGCAACCGAAGTCTCTCTATGATGGTGATTTCGCTATGGCATCAAAGATTCAAATATGCTTTTTATTTATGGCTTGGGCGGTGGCAGATCCTTATTCTAATATTTCATATTGGCATCAAGGAAAAGGAAAAGCTCAGAGGTTAGTGCTGAGGTAATAGACGCCTGGAACGCAGTGCTCTCCCTTGTTAGTGAGCCCCGGTGAGAAAGTTGCTCTCTTTAAGGTTTCATGCTGAAGATTGCCTCTTCTCGCACTCTGATGTGGTAAATGACTGCGCTCTATTATTTCCATCGGACTGACACGATCCGCCAGCCTTCAGATCTCAACATGTTTGCAAACCATCTGTTACATTTGCTAGCAGAGTGAAGCAAAGGATCTGGCCCTTGGCAGGGTTTGAGATATTAACTCGGAAACCTCGTGAATGTGCTCACAGCTGCTGGCGTGGTCCACTCCAGTATCTGCATTCCAGAAACTTACACAGACCCTCTCCCCCGAGCCCCGTCATTACCTTCCTCAATGCTGTCATCGGATGCAGCAGGCAGCCTGCAGCCGGCCCGTTGCCTCTAACATAGCACAGGAAACCCGATTTGTAAATATTTTGTTATATTCTTGAACATAAACATGCAGTTATTCAAATCTACCCCCATGCTCATTCACTTGAACTGTGCTATTTGCAAGAGATCTGTAAAGTGATGTCAGATGAATAGAATTAGAGGATGAGGGGGTGACTGCATTTAGCAGTCAGTAATTTGGGGGGAGAGGATATTTTGTGCTTAGCTAATGGGTTCTCGACAGTGTGGCAGAAATGACTATTCTGGTTGGAAAGAGAGGAGCGAATGAGCAAAGCTTTTTATCATTTTATGGCAGTTTCTTTGCCAGAGAGTCCAATTGAGTAAAATATAGGACAAATATATTGCTAGCCTGGGGCAGTCATGAATTATGCTGGTATCATATGTTTGTGGAGTGGGCCACTGCTTACAATGCATTCCATTGGCATTATCGTGCTTCTTATACCCTGTGAATGGATAGAGCAGTTCCTCTCTACGTTCTATAGGTGAGGAGCTAGAGGCAGACACATGATAGGTTTCACTTAAAACCCCAAAGTTAGTAGGAAGGAGAGCTGGACGTAGGGCAAACATCTGTTCTGGTTTTCCTGGGACTGACAGCGCTCCTGGGATATATTGCTCCAGGGATATGGGACTTTAGTTTTTGTTTGTTGGTTTGTTTTTGTTTTAAATTGATTTCAGAGAGGTAGGGAGAGGGAGAGAGAGATAGGAACATCAATGATGAGAGAGAAACACTGATAGGCTGCCTCTTACATGGCCCCTATTGGGGATTGAGCCTGCAACCCGTGTATGTGGCCTGACTGGGAATTGAACAGTGACCTCCTGGTTCTTAGATTGATGCTCAACCACTGAGCCACACCGGCCGGGCAGGGGCTTTAGTTTTAACACTAGAAGCCCTGGATATTATGAGATACCAGCATTCCAGCTAGGAGATTCCTGGAGAAACCAGGACAGGTTGGACACCCTCGCTGGAGGAGCTTGAATAGAATTCTGACCTCCATCCTCTTTCCTTTCTTGGATGCTGCAGAGTTTTGCTGGTCAATTTCAATCATTCCGTTTCCTCAGTGTACCTTTGCTCTCTCAGTCTGGGACACTGAGGCTAATAAGGTGGAAGTAATATCGCCATGGGCTTGGCATGTTTACTTGTTTTAGTCTGTGCACAACAAAGCAGGAGTCATCCTCAGTCTGTGTAATTGCATTTTTCCTTCGCATGAACCCTCAGGAGATGAACCAGTGGAGTCCTCAGTAAAATTCTGCAATTAGGGAAAATAAGCCATTTGTAACGCAACCGCTTTCCTTTGGAAACAAACGGCGTTATCTACACATTGTTCAGTCTCTGACATATTTGTGCTGCCACGAGGCCACGGCATATCGACAGTTTACACTGTGGGGTGCAAATTAATTACAGTGGGGGTTCTGGTGTCCGGATCCTCATTTTTCACTGTCAAGTATTCTCTTGGTGTCAAAGTTCTGCATCTAAGCGCCACCCCCCCCCCCCGCCCCCCTTTTCATCAGAATGCTATCCTAGCATGCGGTAACATGACTGGGAGCCTTGAAAAACACTGAGATCTTGCCCGGCCAGTGGTTGAGTGTTGACCTATAAACCAGGAGATCACGGTTTGATTCCTGGTCAGGGCTTATGCCCGGTTGCAGGCTCTATCCCAGTGCGGGGCATGCAGGAGGCAGCGATCAATGATTCTCTCTCATCATTGATGTTTCTATCTCTTTCTCTCTCTCCCTTCCTTCCTGAAGTCAACAAAGGGATATATGTTTTTTTTAAATGGAGGTTTGGCTTTGCATAAAAATGCAGAAAACTACCTTTGACAAGAGTTTGGACTCTACTAATACTATCAGAAAGCCCCCTCTGATGACAAGCAACAGACAGGGACAGACCTTGCCAAATCCAATTAATTTGCAGCCACTGGTTTCTCTGATTCTGTCAGTGATATCAGCAGTTTTTGAGGAGACATACCAGTGAAAAACATATTCCGATGTCAAGAAAACACATAAAAAGATGTTCAACATCATCAGTCATTAGGGACATGCAAATGTATACCACAGGGAGATATCACTATACCCCATCAGCATGGTTAAAATAAAGAATAATGACAACACTAAATGCTGTCAGGGAAGTTGGACGTCTTGTACATTGCGAGAGAGAATGTAAAATGGTCCAGCTACTCTGGGAAGCGATTTGACAATTTCTTAACAAGCTAAATGTGCAACTACCATATGGCCCAGCAATTGCACTCTGGCATTTATTCCAACGAAATCAAAACTTATTTTCACACACACAAGAGAATCTGTACACAAAAGTTTATATCATTTTTTAATTTTGTTTATTTTGTTTTGGTAATAGCCAGAACTGGAAACAAGCCAGATGTCTTTCAATAGGTGAATGAGTGGTTCAACAAGCCATGCCATGAATTACTGCTTGGCAATAAATAGGAACAGACTGTTGACATATGACAATGTACATGAATCTCCAGAGAACTATGCTGCATGAAAAAAGTCAGTCCCAAATAGCTCTATAACATGTCATTTATATAACATCCCTAAAATGACACAATTATAGATCTAGAGAACAGATTAGTGTTTGCCCACAGAGTAGGGGGTATGGGCATGAGGGGAAGTAGGTGTGGCCATAAAAAAGGAAGCATGAGTGATCCCTGTGGTGATGGAAGTGTTCTGTATTTTGCATGCATGTATCCATATTAATATCCTGCTTGTGATCCTATGCGATAGTTTTGCAAGGTGTTATCATTGGGGGAAAAACTGAGTACAAAGGGTACACAGACTTTTCTATGTTATTTTTTACAAGTACATGCAAATCTATTATTATCTGAAAATGAAAAAAAGGCATTACAGGGAAAAGAAGTCCAGTCATGATTTTATATCCTGTTTCATAGCATAGCTAGGGCGGTTGATGCCTTAGGTGACCTTTTACTCCCTCAAATATTCCAGGTAGTTGCTTGGTCCTCTGAGGATTTGCTTCCTTTCAGGTAACAATGAGAGAAGAGAATCAGTGCTGACAGGGAAACTGGGATGTTGAATTTTACGTGTTAACTTTCAAAGCTGTGGGGCTTAGTCCATGGTCAGACACCAGCAGTCTAGATTTTGACGTGAGGTATTTCTTAGGTGCTATTAACATTTAAATCAGTTCGGAGATTATGGAGAGTAAAGCAGATTACCCCCCATAATGTGGGTGGGCCTCGTCTAATCAGTTGAAGGCCATAAGGTAAAGGATTGAGGTTCCCCCAGAGAAGAAGGAACTTTGCTTCCACATCACCTCCGGATTTAAGTCTGCAACATCAACTCTTCCCTGGGTCTCCAACTTCTTGGTCTGCCCTGTATATTTTGGATTTTACCAGTTCCCAATATAAAATAAAGTCTCTCTCTCTTTCACTCATTGTATATATTTTATGATTAAATAATTCCAAAATGTGATTGTTTCTTTTCTCTGCAGAACCCTAACTAATACAGAAGCAGCCCAAGGGGAACTCTTGTTGACCCCTCATATGCTGCTGTGGTCACAGGGTCCGCTGTCTCTTTGAGGCTCCCCCTCCCCCCAGTGCGAGTCCCCACTTGCAAGTGAATTCATTTGGGTCAGGAAACAGTCCTCTCTGAGGGACCTGTTCATCGACAGCTAACCCTTCTATTCTATAATGGAGATATGGAGAAGGCCAGTTATTCTCAAGACTTATTGATCTTTTTGTCAGATTTTTCTAAACACCTTTCTCAGTTCAGTGAAGTTTGCTTCGGGAAAGAGTAAATCCTCTAAATAGTCAACATTGCAAAAGGGACTGCTCTGACAGGGTGCAAGGCACAGACGTAGAACGGGGACCATCCCCTGCAAACCGGCAGAGACAGAGACACTGCCCCAGGCATGTGTCTCCTTTCAAACATATGCACCTGTGCACCCTCGTGAGCTTTGTGCACACACATGTGCTCATGAACACAATTGCGGGGACCCAGGGAGAGATTATATACAATTAGCTGTAGCTCCCGGGAAACACTATTGTTAAAGTCAAGGACACTCCTTTCTGAAGAAGAGAAAAGCACATAAAACTATATCCAAACTGAAACCAAGAGCTCCAATATGTATCTACCATTTAAATGCTGAGAGTCTCTCTTTTCTAGTAGGTGGCAGTGAGGTTATGTTTTTCTCTATAGAAACAAAATGTTGCTAAGAAACATTTTGTTTCCAGAACATCTTGGCAACTGGTTCTGAAAGAAGAAAGTCAGGGAGCTCTGAAGACTGGGCGAGAGAACAAAAGCAATAGGAATTTCATCCAGGAAGTAATGTGAATTTTATAAATACACATCACAGAGCCTATGGTTCCCTGTGAACATTGTCCTTTAAGCGGTCTGCTTTGTGTATGGGTGTGAGGGATAGAGGAAGAAATTGTTACTATATAAAATGTGTTTTGTCTACTCTTTGGGGATCACAGCTTCAGGCAGTTTGCAAACCACACAAGAATGGTGGTCATGTTTTTTATTGCATGATGTACCACAGAGAGACAGGCTTTGGGAATTATTTAACTTCCCTGGGTCTTATTTCCTCATCTGTGAAATGGGTCTGATACTTCACTTCAACATGGTGTTGTCACAGCTAAGGCTTAAAATGGTAGTTACCATTTTGGAGTGCTTACATCAGGCAGTAGTCTCAGCACTTTGCACACATCTTGTTGACCCTCATAACAATCCATGTAGTAGGTGCTCTTAGAAATCCTAGGAAACCGAGGTTTGGCAAGGATCAGTTATCCAAGAGATCGCAATTGAGTAATGGGCACAGGCAAGACTCGATTCCCATTATCTCTGGCTCTTATCCTAGTTCCATATTCTTAACCATGAAATCATCATACCTCTCAATAATTGCATTAACCCAAAGGGGTGAGTGCCTGTATGTTGTCTACATAGAGTGGATATCAAAAATTAATGCATTCCATCTCTGCTTTATTTTAGAAGCCATGGATGGTTGATGTGATTTATGAATGGTTATTTTCCAAATGTAAAAGTGACTGGAAGCAATGATCAGCCTTAGATAAGTTTCTACGGGATCAACTCTGAAATCAAGACACTCAAGCAAAGAAGGGAAACCCAACAGCACACAAGACAACACAGGCAGGTAAGTAACTCGCCCTTCCACCTACCTGCCTTTGTAAACAAAAATGGAAGGGCCCTCCTTCTTCTCAGCTTTTCTCATAGTAGTTAGTCTATGGTTTCTGCCCTCAAGGGGTCAGCCTACCCACTGGAGCATGGAATTGGTTCCTTTCATGCATCAGGCTGGTCCCAGGCATTATGCATTTGTAACCTTGGTGAGCTGGACATGACTCCTGTGTGTATCTTGGAGTAAAGAGAAGGAAGTTCTTAAAGTCACATCTTTCAGAAATCGAAGTCACCTCATCTGTGATTGCAGTGCCTTCAATTGGTGGGTGCTGGGAGGTGTTTATATCTCAGAGTCTGGATTAATTTCACTATGATTCAACGGCATTGCAAGAGTAAATTCTGAGATCGTTGGTGTGATTTTCCTGAGAAATCAGGAATACTTCTCAAGGGAATTATTGCCTCATCACTTGGAAAAGACATCAGACTAGAGACCTTATCACCTTACATAAAGGCTGATGGTCAGCAGGTAACTGGGGATGGCTATACCATATTGTTGAGTCAGTGCTATGCCTTACTAGTTATTAACTGTTTTAAATATGAGTGGATACTTGATGGTGCCTCTGTAGCCAAAAGTAGAATTTAGTCCAGGTGAGAGTGGATTAGTGGCTATGAAGCGGTTGTTGAGCTATAAAATATGAGGACTTCAAGAGGATGATAATTGCATCTCACCTGTTATTTTATTTCTATTCTGCTAAAGGAGAAACAGCCCCTACTTAGATCCAGAGAACAACTCTCAAAGTCCCCTTGTTCTCACTTACAGCACAGAGACAGAGCTGCTACTACTCTGATCACATGAGAAAGACACAGGTCCAGGAAACTGTTAGTGGCACTAGCACAGCAGACAAGCAACAGAGTGGGGGGCCACACGAGGACAGGAGATGAAGTAACACCTGTTGTGGGAGACACTTGGAAAGCAGAGGAATGGTGTAAACACGAGGCCTTCAGTCTGTGATTCCTGTAATATTTTTCCAACCCAAATCAGGAAGTGACAGTGAGGCGTTTTAGTCCTAGGTCATTCTGCGACTTTATTTTTTATTTTATTTTATTTTTTTATTTTCTTTATTGATTAAGGTATTACATATGTTTCCTTTTCGCCCCATTGCCCCCCTCATCCCCCCACTCATGCCCTCACCCCCCTGGTGTCTGTGTCCATTGGTTAGGCTTATATACATGCATACAAGTCCTTTGGTCGACTTTAGAATGTATATGCTGCAGAAGAGCTAATATTTACAGCTTTTTATTGCAATAAAGCATTTAAAAATACGGTTTAAACTGGGGATACTATAATCAGCATGCTGGACTGTCCATTAGTGTTATTTTCTAGTATATCTGAGTGGATGCCCAAAGCCAATAAAACTTTCATCGCATAAAGTAACTTGGGCCATGGTCATGCATTCTACCCAAATCCTTCATTTGTAAAGCCAGTCCTATCCCCTTAAAAACCATGGGTTACATGGCCAAGGTAAACTGATATGGGTATCTCAGCCTTTGTCTTGGCCTCATCTAGGAAATGACAGAATTCCTCTCATAAATCTGTTCTCCCATTTTTTTTCTAGTTCTTCTTTTTTCAATCCCACTGATACCCTTTGTGTTTATATGGTGATCGTAGTATCTTTTATCACCTCATGGAAACCTAAGAATGCATATGAATTAACATGAAATAACTTATGATATAGGGACTGCCTGTCAAATTCCTCAAACTGCTAAATGTGTGAAATAGCAAAAACAAAACAAAACAAAAACTTTAACAATGGTGTCTAGCAGGGGGAAAAAAAAAAAAAAAGAAAACGGGGGTGGGGGAGGAAGGAAAATTAAGTGAGGCCTTCATATATTGTATAATTCCATTTTTATAAAATGTCCAAAACAGGCACATGTATAGACACAGACAGTAGATTAGTGATAGCCGAGGGCTGGGAGTTGGGTGTGGGTTGGTGATGGTAGTAAGTGCTTACGGTTACAGTTATTTTGGGGAGGGGTAACATTGATTGTGGTGATGGTTGTACACCTGTGTGAATATACTAAAAACATCAAATGGTACACTTTAAGTAGGTTGGTTCTATGGTATGTAAATTATGTTTCAATAAAGCTGTTATTTAAAAAATAGTATGAGAGATCAACCGAAGGACTTGTATGCATGCATATAAGCATAACCAATGGACATACAACACTGGGGGGTAGGGGAGGCCAGGGGCGGGGAAGAAAAATAAAGGACACATATGTAATACCCTTTGTAATACTTTAAGCAATAAAAAAAAATAGTATGAGAACCGGAGGTGGGGAAAAAGTGATTCATTAGAGAGGGGGAGTAATGAGTTTTAGGAAAGAGAAGGGACAGCTTTTAAGGTAGTATCTGGTTGGTCCAGGTGAAGACAGGGCCTTAAGGAATCTGATGACTTTTTTTTTTTTAATTTGTAAGTAAATGTATAAAACAGATGATCAGCTGAGAGTGAGTGAAGAGGTGGTGAGATAGGAGATTTGAACAGAGTCTAGTTGTCTGCTCTTATCTGCAGGGAATACACTGCAAGTATTCACCCTTATTTTGCAAAGGACACATTGCAAGACCACCAGTGGGTGCCTGAAACTGTGGGTAATACAGTTTCCTACACAAACACACCTACAGTCAAGTTTAATTTACTAGTATAAATGAGGCACAGTAAGAGATTAACAACAATAATTAATAGTAAAATAGAACAATTATAAAAATATTCTGTAATAAAACTACTGTGAGTGTGGTCTCTCTCTCTCTCTCTCTCTCTCTCTCTCTCTCTCTCTCTCTCTCTCTCAATATTTTACTGTCCTTACTTTCACTTAAAGGAAGCACTTTATGGCTTCTCTTTAGCACATCTGAATTGGAAGCATCACTACTTTTGCGCTTTGGGGCCGTTTTAAGTAAAATAGGGTTACTTCAGCATAAGCACGGCGATGCCTCCACAGTCAGTCTGACCATGGAGATGGTTACTGAGTCTCTAATGGGCAGGGAGGGTATCCAGTGTGGAGATGGTGGATGATGGGATGATTCACATCCCTGGTGGGACAGAGTGGGACGTCCTGAGATTTCATCATGCAACTCAGAGCGGTGTGCAATTTGAAGTGTATGAATTGGTTTGATGTTTTGTTTTTTTTTTCTGGAATTTTCCACTTAATAGTTTCTGACAGTGGTTGACCACAGGTAAGTGAAATTGTGGAAAACGAAATCACAGATAAGGGGGCACTACTGTGCACAGGTTTAGTTGCTGCCAGGAAGAGTAGCGAGTGCTGAGTAGGAAGTCAAAGCTCTCGCCAGGGAGCACCACAGCACTTTGGATTTGGAGACCATGACTTTTTAGTGGCTCCAGTATGCCAGGCCGTGTTATTTCCACCCGCAGGTTTACACGTGTGCTCAGCAGAGACTTGTAGCTTTGAATGACTGAGACTCTAGGTCTCATGAGATCTCACCAGGCCAGTTCCATGGAAGGGTGGGGGGAGGGGCGTGCTGAGGAAGAGGGGTAGTCCACACATCTTAGCTGTGAAGGAAGTACGATACCAGAGTGCTGACATTTCATTTGTACAGTAGGCCATTTTCTTACGGCGTGCTGTATATCTACGGTAGCCACTGAGAATCATAGCGGTTCAGATTTGCATCTTGTTTTATGATTTATGGAGTATGTTCGCATTCTTTATTTTGTCTTCCCCTAATAATGATGCCTGCTATGTTTTGTGTCTGTATTTGTTTCTGCATGAAGCCATTATGAAATGCTTAAAGGACTCTATCCGTGTACCTTCCCTTCTCACACACAGAGAGTCATATACACAGTAGGCCTTTAGTAAATGAAATATGAGTTTTACTGAGAGGAGATGGCTTAAACGACCTCAGAATTTTTAGGGCTACTTATTTTAATCACTCTCAACCTTGGTTGGTTAATATTTACAACAAGGTAGGCTGCCTTGCCTACCTTTTGTTTGTTCCTAGGTGTTTCCCAGAAGGATTGCTGGTCAGGTGCCGGACTACCCTTTCATCATCATAGTTGCTGCCTCACTAGGTGGCCTTGCCCCTCTGCTTTCAAACAGTATTTGATCCCTTTCCTTTGTGTGTGTGTGTGTTTTTTTCTAAAAGCAAAAAGAATTATTCCAGTCGCCTGTTACTTAAACAGAAGGAGATGCATTATTTTAAACTGAGAGAAATCACCCTGCAGCATTAACATACACATCAAGTGAACAAATCTCAGCTGAGTGCTTCTTAGATTATGAGGTTTCCCCCAAAGGGCTTGCGCTCTCCATGGTAACTGATGCACAGCTGTCCCTGGCCCAGAACCTGGCCCTCAGCATGCAGCCAGGAGCTGGTCCTCCACCTAATCCTCCCAACTTCTCCGACTTGTTTCTTTGTACAGTTCGTGTCTATAGAATTAGAATGTACACATGTAACACAGACCAGGTTTGTAATGTCATTGCCCTTTCGGTCAAAGGACAGCAAGATAAGAGTGAGAACAGTTCTTGGCATGGCTTTGGAAAGCAAGGCCCGTAAGGGGGTAGCTGTAGCCATGGAGATACTGGTCTGCATCCTGACCGGGCAGCCTTGGTCTCTAATAGGGATCCAAGAGGACTTGTAGCCACCAAAGCATGCAGAATGGGGAATAATATGCCATCATTTGTAAGGGTTTTTTTGTTTTGTTTTTGTTTTTGTAGCTGAGACTGATTTCCAATTTTTTTTCCTCATTAAAAACTAGGCTTATTTCCTGATTATAAAAACCCACTTTTGGAGCTGTGGAGTAGCTATTTCTTTCCTACGCATTTGAAATAACAGATGACAGGCTTTTGTGTCTGCTTATGGGTGTATGTGTGCACTACAGAGTTGAATCCTCATGAAATGAAGTATGTGAAAGCACTTTGCAAAAGGCAATGTATTATAAACTTGGGAGGGATTATTATTTCTTCAATTGAATCAAATCTTCTGTAAATCCACTTCACTTTCTCTATACCATTCTCCCCATCCCTATGCTTCACTAATTGTCATAAGCTTGGCTAATGTGTTAACTAATAATAGCTAGCAGTTATTATCTCTCCATGGGGTGTCTGGATATATATTCTCATATTTATTTAATTATAATTATTATTCTTTTAAAATAATGAAGGCAATATATGCTCATTATAAAAATAGGAAAAGACATAAAATAATGAAGAAAATAAAATTATCTGTCATCTCTCCACATTGAGATAATCATTTTTATGTCCTTTTATTCCCGTCCTTTTGCTTGAAATATTAGAATATAAATATATATTTTACCTACTGTGATAACCCTGCCTAATAGTTTAGAGTACTGCTTTTTCATTGAAGATTCTTTAGAGGGAATTTCACTTTATGATTACATGTTTTTCAAAAAATTCTTGAATCACTTACCAAGAATTCAACATGTGCACATACATGATTTTAAAACGAATTCTCATATCAATGGATATTTTTATGGTTCTTCATTTTCATTGTTATTTTTTTAAGCTAATTAACACTTAATCATACAATATTCCTTTGTTGTCTTAAATTTTTACGTATTATTTTAGGATCATGCCTCCAAATGGTATTGCAAGTCAGGAAATGTCAAATGTGTGCATATTTGGTAGAAGACTCCTTGAGGTACAGATGACTTAATCTGGAATGTAAAATTTTAGGCATTTTTGTCAAGAGTGGCAGTGGGAAAAATGTGTGTAATGAAGGTCTCCTATACTGACTGGTCACATCCTACCTGCCGAAGAAGTCCAATATGCATTCTGAG
This sequence comes from Myotis yumanensis, assembly GCF_028538775.1. Taxonomy (NCBI): domain Eukaryota; kingdom Metazoa; phylum Chordata; class Mammalia; order Chiroptera; family Vespertilionidae; genus Myotis; species Myotis yumanensis. The sequence goes on along the minus strand of NW_027223767.1, from coordinate 26,139,103 downwards.
CCTAATCCAAGTGTACCTGATTTAACTGAACATTTAATTGTATTTACTGGGTATGGCTTCAAGCCTTCTCAAACTACTTGTTTACTTTGGATAAATTATTATGAGTACAGGCCTATATATCCACACACAAATTGCACCATCTCCTTTTTTTGAAGACATTCAATCCCTCCATTGCTTGGGGCACTGAGCTTATATTATTTACTATCTGCAGTTTGCACTATATACTCTCAGACATATGGCTCCTAAAGGTGATAGAATGTGTTACTTATTTATTATAATTGCCTCTGGCTAGGTTTAGAAGCTACATATCAACAGAGCAAATTCCACTTTCAAAGTATCCCTTTGAATATATATCTGTGTTTTGATATTGAGGATTGTCCATTGTCCAAGGTTAAAGAGCTTAATCTTCCCCCTCCCTGGGCACGCCTGAAGCACTCATCTCCCCACACCCTCATTGTTTGATATAGCATAAATTTAAGTAAATAAAATGTGGGAAAATGAAAATGCTGGCATTCTTGACCTGTTATTTATTTTAAGATAACTCTATCTAGGTAACAGTTAGGATCTGGCTGCTAAGGCCTGTTGGCCATTGACTAAACACCCCACCTCTAACTCTGGCTGATATTTTTCCTTCTTGCAGACTGGTTCTGCTATTGAATACAGCAGGTTAGCCATGCTTTACCTATCCGTACGTAAGAAAAACATGATTACAATGATTGGTGGAGTTGGGGTACACATACCTCAAACACAACAGTAGTGATGGACTCTCCAGGAGGTATGTTGTAGCTAAACAAAAATTTGGATTTTGTTCCTGTGTTGTCTCAAATACAACCCAACTTATGTTTCATAATTTGGTTAATACGTCACATATACCTTTGACAGTTCCATCTTATTTTAGTCAAGGAGAATGCCTTTTCCCTCATGAGCCATTGGATTGTTGCCTGAGAACGTTAATTGTATGAAACAGACAACCAAGGGCCCCAGTGGCCCAGCATCTTCTACTTTTATGGGTACAAAGCAGCTGCTTTTGTGTTAGCTTAAGCATTTCAATTCTGTTGGTTTGTCTCTTCAAATTCAACTCTGTGGTTCAAAGTATATATTCTTTCTCTGGTTTTTCAACAACTCAGCACCTGCTGATCTGTGCCCTGTCTCAGTCCTCAGAACTTTTGACCTCAGAATCACAAAGACCAGTCATGCTGAGTCTGGGAAGAAATATCCAATATCAGAGTTTGAGTCCAGGTTTGAGACCGAGGACTTTAGAGAACCACTGAAGTCATGGCCATGATTGAGTCAAAGCTAGAGTTAGGCCACAGTCAGACATAGAGTCAGAGTGCAAGATGTGACAAATCTGAGCAAGGCTGGGCATGTGTGTGAGTGTCCTTGGGCAGAAGTAAAGTTTAAGCCTGTGGTGAGTGACAAAGAAATAAATATGCTGACTTATGGAGAGCCCGTGGCCAGATTAAACCACGATTCTTGGATTGTACTTTGCTGTGGCAAGACAACCTACAAATTTTGAAGTCTCATTCTCTGTGAAAGTCCTCAGTTGGTCTTGAAGGCATACTAGTTTGAAACCAATGCTTGTGAATCCTAAGCCTCATATTTCCATTTGGAGTACTAGTGGGATCAAACAGGCAGATAGATAAAAGACTGGTGGCCTCCACCTCTCAATTAGTCTGGTTGAACTTGGCCTTCAGGGCTTTACCTAAGTTTGAAGAAAAAATATGGAGTTATGGAAATACATGAAGACAACCTAAATGAGAACCCATAGAAGCGATTTTAAGTTTGTTATAGCAAGCCAAAAACTACCACCACTTGTGTTTGGGTGAGACTCAAAGATAAGTAAGGGAATGGCAAAGCTTTATAAATGCAAACAAAATAGAGAAGACTTTAGGTATGCTTTTATTTCTTATACAGGGAAGCCGGATTCAGGGTAACTACAAGCAGGGTATCTTATGTGATTAATTTGTAGAGTACATATAGCTTTCTTGGTCGGTCCTAAATTGGAAGCATGTGCAAAAATTAGGGAGTGGCAGTCATTTGCCAAGTCCTCACTATTTGTGGCTAATTACTATAAAGATAGTGCTTTGGATTCCGGGACTGGTTGCCACAGAAGTTGTGGGTCAAAGTTTTGTTGTCATATATGGTCTGGCCATTGTCTATTTGCATATTCAATCTCTCAAGATATATAAATATATAAATATATATATATATATATATATATATATATTTATTTATTTATTTATTCTAAATTTGTGTCAGGCAATTTTGGTATATTTATGTTTTAACATGAATTAATTTCAGTTAAACTAGTTCAATGCTAAGGAAAATATCTGCCTCCAAAGGATTTATAATCTTGTGGGGGGAGGGATAAATAAGAATTACATGGTAAGTTCTACAATCAAAATGCTCTAGGAATTCAAGTAGGAGCCATCATGCCTACTTTCGTTGAGGGAGTACATTTAAAAAGGGATTCATGAGGCAGGCAGAATTTGGGCTTAGCCTGTAAAAATATGGAAACAGTCCTTTTTTGTGGAGTGGGAGAACTGGACTAGAGAGATGGCCTTGGGAGTGACAACAGTTGAGTAGAAAGTAGTTCAAAGACAAATTAACTAACTTCACTAGTTTGTATTGATCCAAGCAATTTTGTTGTTTTGAATCCTGTTATTGATTCTTAATGCCTCCACTGCACATTTTGTTCTGGATTCCATTCCCTCATCATGTTGTACAGCTCTGATCCTAGTCATCACCTGTCACTTTTTCTATGAAAGCAGGCTAAATAGTAAGGCTTCAGTATACGTAATATCATGTAGGAATATTCGTACCAAACTGTTCCTAGAAAGAACCTGAAGAAGATGTCTTCATTCAAAGCATTCCACTAATGCAAGTATCAGCATCAATCTCCTGTAAATGTCCAGATACTAAATATTTTTTGGCTTTTTAGGTCATACAATCTATATTACAATGATTGAGCTGCAGCAAAAGAGCTATAACTAGATGGGTGTGAACAGATTTTGCCCCCTGTGTGCTCAATTTGGTCCAAGGCATGGGCTGTAGATTGCTGATCCCTGTATTGGTATGTGGAAATTTTCCAAGAGAGGTTGACTTTGTTGTGGGATTGAGAGAATGCCATGGCATCAGAGGACTTGTAGAATGAATCCAAATATATGTACAAAGGAAACCAAATATAATTGACTTCAAGGAAACTTATCTCTGTTCTGTTTACTCTTGAACAACACAGGTTTGAACTGTGTAGGTCCACTTATAGTGGATTTTTTTCAATAAGTACTCTAAATGTATTTTCTCTTCCTTATGATTTTCTTAATATTTTCTTTTCTCTAGCTTACTTTACTTTAAGAATAGGGTTTATAGTACATATAACATAAAAATATGTGTTAGTCAACTGTTTATGTTATTGGTAAGGTTTCTGGTCAATGGTAGGCAGTTAGTAGTTAAGTTTTAGGGGAGTTGAAAGTTATACATGAATTTTTGACTGCATGGGAGTTGGCGCCCCTAACTTCCATGTTGTTGAAGAGTCAACTCTACGTCTTTTTACTAATAAAATATACAATCCTTATTAAGAGGAACAAAGAGTTAAGATATTCTTCTATTAAACATACACTTAATTACCTTTGACAAATGATTATAGGATCCCTACTGCTGTTGGGGATATCAAGAAGAGTAAGACATAGGCTTTCCTTCAAGGATCTTCAAGATCAATGGTGGAATAAGACAACACCAAGATAGAAGAACAAACACAATTTATGGACTTTTATGGTAAATAGAGATTAGGTAGATATATCACACCATTCTTTTCCTTCATAAGCATTTAAGATAGAATTAGAAGTTTAGATAGAATTAATGAAGAAATCATGGGAATTTTAAAGTCTTAGATAAGTAAGTCAGGACATCTTGTGGGGAGTAGCGTATGGTCTGGTTTAAATTCTTTCAGGTCTCTTAAATCAATCATGTCCCAAACCTTCCTCTTAATTCTTCCCTATATCTAATTTCTCCACTTTACCAATATACCCAATATTGCTTAGATCTATTCATACCAAATTGTTCCCAGAAAAACAAAACAAAACAAAACACCTGGAGATCTTCACCTTCTCATCCATTATTCAAATGAGAAGCCTAATATTTCTCTTTTCTTCTACCCATCAGTTTATTTTCTCTACATTAAAATACGTTTTTAATCTCTCCCATTTTTCTTCATCTACACTCCAGCCCATTGCTCCCAAGCACAGTTATCTCATGCTTGGACTTCTGAAAAAAATCTCCTAACGATTATTATTACTTCCACTCTTGCTCAGTTCTGAACTCTTCCTCACATAGTGGTCAGAATGATTATATCATAAAATGGAGTATTATAATGCCCTATTGGAAACCCTTTATGAACTCCCAATTATATTCAGGCATACTTTTAGTTCTTAAAATTTGCAGTGGTCTTCTTTACCTGAGGGCCTTCAAACCTATTCTCCTCTCTCTTTGGGTCACTTTTATTCTCACTCTTTCCATGGTTGGTTCTTTTGCATGTTTCAGACCTCAACTTAATTTTTAACTCTTCAGGGACTCCTTCCCCAATTACCCTGCCACCAAACCCCTGTTGTTCATGGATTTGGTAACAATATATATTGCTTTAACTCTGTTAGTTTGAGGATCTCTACAGGTAGACATAGGCTGATTGATTCACTTTAGATATTGAGAACTCTCTGAATACAATGCCTGGCACTTAGTAGAAATGTATTCAAACAGTCATTCCTTGACTATTTTTTGAGACTATCCAAGACAGTTACAAACACATCTTAGGGTTGTGAGATACTGAGGGATGATAGACATAAATCCAAATATAGTCATTTCCATAGAGATGATTGATAGGTGAGGCTATGAAAATGAATAGAATCATCAAAGGAGATGAGAAAAAGGTTGAGAATGCATTTAGTGTCCTTTGGATGACTGTGAGCAAGTTACTTAACCACTTTGTTTTTCTGTGTCTTTGTCTCTAATGTAGGTATAATATTACATCTCCTGTTGGCTTGAACTGAAGGTACTTTCATAGGAACTGACACGTAATACAGATCCTTAGCAATCATCATTTATTTTTCCCTTACTACACTCCCTGAACCAGTACACTCCCTGATATGTAAATGAAACTAAATGTAAGATTACACTTAAGCCATTTAAGGAAAATGAAGTCTCCCTCAACAAATATTACTCAACTAGCACTAACTTATCAACTACTACATATATCAGGGTTTATTCCAACTTCTGAGAATATTTAAAAAGTAAAAAAGGAGTTTATGGCTTGGGGAAGCTTACAGATTTTGAGGAGAAATAAAACATACTTATAATATCTGAAGCACAAGGGCAAGGATTCAATGTGAAGATACAGAAAAGTGTTTTGCTCTATTAAAGAACTTGGGTATTCCAGTGGGATCCAGTGTGGTCTTGTCAGGAACTTAAATCTTCCCTTAGGCATTTACTATTATGTGGCAGGGGACAATTTTCATAATTCCTCCGAACTTCACTTACCTGTAGAGCGAAGATAATAAGAATCATATCTTTCAAGGCTGTTGTTAGGCATTAAATAGGTTAAGGCAGATGACATGATACATTCTGAAGGGCTTTAGGCAAGGATTAACCAATGCAAATCAAAGGAAGTTCTTCAGAATAAAGCAACTACATTAGATACAGGATTTATCAAGCATTGCCAGCCCAACAGAGGAGTTACAGAATTGTCCTTGTACATCCATATTACCTAAGTTTCCTATGATCATGAAAATGCTTGTACAAATAAAATTATAGCCTGGCCAGTGTGGCTCAGTGATTGCGTGTGGACCCATGAACCAAGAGGTCACTGTTTGATTCTCTGTCAGGGCACATGCCCGACTTTGCAGGCTCCATCCCCAGTAGGGGGCGTGCAGGAGGCAGGCAATTGATGTTTCTCTCTCATCAATGTTTCTATCTCTCTACCCCTCTCCCTTCCTCTCTCTCTAAAAAAATCAATAAAAACGATTATAAAAAAATAAAGTCATAGCTTGCGTAATGGGAATCCTTAATTAAATGGGATTTTTAGACATGCTATTCTTTAGAGAATGAAGAAAGTGATAATTAAGCAAACTGATAATAGGAAATTGGCAAGGAAAATAACTCCAAGCTATGTCTTGGAAATAGTTCACATTCAGATCAATCTTGTTTTTATTTAGTGTCTGTGGTATACACAGAGAGCACATTGAGTGATGACCCTTAGCCATCCTAACAGCATCATCAAAGAATGTGTCTTTCATGCTCACTATACATGCAGCACAGCAAAAATAAGAAAATGGGTAGCTATATTTAGCACAGACTTTTGAACAAAACAATCTGGAAAAATGCTATACTAATCATATTTTACCTAAAAAATCTTTGATTTATCAGCACTCAGAATTGTAGGTAGTAAGTTTTAACAGAAATTGATTTTTAGATAGCTTAGAAAAGAGGGGGAAAATCTCCATTACTTGATCCCAAATTAGATCTCTTGTTTTTCTTTTAATGCTAGCAGGTTCTTAATAAGTATAGTTTAATATTAATGAAAATAATACAATTTAAATAAGTTGTAGTTAAGTATAGTATCTGGGTAAAATAATTATGAGACTGAACATCCCTGACAGATTAAAGAAAAGCAATCTTGAAAGGGTAAATAGCCCAATTTGGACAATCTGACTGGTGTCATTGCAAAGTCTGTACATTCTTGTATTTTCACATTTCAATCCCATTAGTGTCCTTTGAACATTTTCTCTTCTATCCCAGACTTCTGCCTTCTTTGTAATAATTCTGTCTTTGTCATTATCAAGTGTAGTTTGAAAGTTTTTTGTGAAAGATACACGAATTTGACAAATTCATAATCGAATCAACATTAAGTGAATTTATATTTCGTGGAAACAGGGCAGCAAAATCCAGCCAGTTCTTCCAGCAGGTGGCCTCCTAGTACTGCCTACTGATTTATGACTTTGTGTTTAAAGGATCGCCAATATAAGTAATAAAAATTCAATTGGAGGATTTTTAAATGTGCTTGAGTTCCCCCTGCCTCTCAGGTTCTAATGAACCGCAGCCCCAATGCTAGTGTGCCATGTGGTTTTACTATTGATACAGCTTCTTCCCGTAAGAAGTGAATGATACAGAGAAATCAGCTAACAATTCAACAAAATTACAAGTACCTTTGTGGTTGTTTGGGGAAACTTAATTGAAATTACATGTTGCCTAAATCAGGATAATAAATGGGCTGGGGATTCTTTTTCTCTTAGTTTCTTATTTAAGGATCAGAAAATCCTTTCAATATTTTGCATTGTTACAGATCACTAAGTAGAAAAGAGAAATGAAAGGACTAGGATTGTAGTCTGCATGATTTTCTTTCTATGTTTACCTCTGATGAGTAATTGTCTTTGCCTTCAATTCTTTAATAAAGAAATTGGCAGAAAATCAGATACTTGTACTTTGGTAATTTCCTCATAGTTTTATTGGCGACAACATAGGAAGCATCAGAGAAACAAAGATAGCAATTAATAATAGCTGTATATGCCTGGCTGGCATGGCTCAGTGGTTGAACATAGACCTATGAACCAGGAGGTCACGGTTTGATTTCCTGTTAGATCACATGGGTAGGTTGTGGGCTCGATCCCCAGTGTGTGGCATGAAGGAGGCAGCCAATCATGAGTCTCTCTCTTCATTGATGTTTCTGTATCTCACGCCCTTCCTCTATGAAATCAATAAAAGAGTAAATATTAGCTTTATAACATGAGAAATCTACTAAACTTGGTTATCCATCTGCAAAGTGGAGTTTGCAGAGGATTTTTGGAAAGATCAGAGACAATTTCTTTAAAATGTTTGGGAGATGATGGATGTTCAACAAATTGTATTTATTATTCTCATAAACAATCTTATTTAATCTTCACCATGATCCCGTTTTCCTTCAATTTATTTTTTCCAACTAGCTTTGAAATATATAGCGGCTAGACATTATTAATTCCATTTACTAATGAGTTGAAAAAGAGTCAGAGAGTTTGAGAGACTCACTTCTTAATTACACAGTTTGTCTATGCAGTTGCTAAGGCCACATGCCTATGGAGCGGAAGATAGATGGGGAGAGAAGCATCTATGAGAAACATTGATTGGCTGCCTCCTGCACCACCTGTACTGTGCATTGAGCCCATAACCCAGGCATGTGCCCTGACCCATAGTTGAACCGGCAACCTTTTGGTGCAAGGGACAATACTCAACCAACTGAGCCACACTGGCCAGGGTGTAGATCTGTTTCTTCTTGAAGGAACATTAAGATGGAGATATTTGTGCCATTCTTGGAGGGTTAGACATATTTTAGGAGAGAAATGCCAAATACATATTTCAAGTAGAGAATATAGAAGGACATCTGCTATTTTGAGCCATCATCACACTTTCTTCATAACTCTTATAGCAGTTGTGCATATGTATAGTGTTTCTTAATATACCTACTTCTCCATATACCTATTACCCTCCTAAGGTAAGGATTTTGATGTGTTCATTTTTATGTTTCCAATATCTGCACATAGAGAATATTGACAAGTATTCTGCTATAGCGATAACTACCTAAAAATCACAAAAGTCTGAAGGTACGGGTTGTGTTCAGGGAACACTGAAGGGTCTGTTGGCCAAGTGGTTGGAGCAAGAGGCCAAATAAGAAGTATCAACACTCCTTTGCTAGAAAGTGAAGACAATATTGTCATCATTGACTGGTCATGAACAATCCTTATACTGGTGGGACAAAAAGCTTCATTAAATGAAGAAAGGAGAAGACACAATCCTTCATTGTATTAAATTGCTTCTTTATTGAATTTAAGGTTATATTGGATCAATACACAAAGCTCTGCATTTTCATTTTTTAATAACTGTGTTATAATGACTAAATCCTGTTTAGTTCTTTTAATTTGTATCAAATCTCGAGTGGCTGGCTTGGACTAAAGTATTGCGACACAAATAGGATGTTAATTTCCTTCACTGGATGAGTATACCTGATGAAGGAGCACAAGTCTAAATTGGAGTCTAATAAGTAGGCAAGGAGTGGGAGAAGAAAACGGGCCTTTGAGATGACACCAAGGCACATTGGTGATAATTTACCTCCTGCCCTCTAAATCTATCAGGTGTTCTCAGGGTGCACGTAACTAACAAAACTAAAACACATCTGCGAAGAAAAATCTATCAGTGTCTCCTGGGTCAATAAGAGAACTTTTGTACATCTTCGTTTGCTTCTTAGAGAGCGGAAAGTTGGTGAAATTTCCCTATTCTAGGAGATACTATATTTTTATACTATTTGTGATTTGTAGTATTTGTAACGTTATTTTTATACTACTTTGATAATATAAGGTTGTTATTATTTCGGTAGTATCATCCTTGCATCTATTTAGTGCACCGAACATTTTAAATCACCTGTGCATTCACAATGAATTGGACAGTGAATGTTAGGGTCCATCGTTAGAAAATGTCATATATAAAAATGGGTGTGGTTGCTTATTTTCTTTTTGGGTTCCTGTACTAAGTCCAACCTGGGGAAGATTAGAACTTTCCTGATATCAGCAACGAACAATCCTCTGGTCACCAGCTAGGTGCCCTCCCACTGAATTGAATTCTGACACTATTTACCTGGAGATAGCAGCAGGCTCTCAGTCCTCCAGGACCGCCACCACCACTGCCCCATACTTTAGCAACCAAGTTCCCTGTGCTTCTGACCAACTGGCTATAAATCAGAGGTTCCCACAAACTCCACCTTGGGTTTGATTAATTTTATAGAGAACTCAAAGAAACATTTTACTTACTAGGTTACTCGTTTATTATAAAAAGGCTTAACTGGGGAACAGTCAGATGGAAGAAATGTGTAGAGCAAGGTATGGGAAAAGGGGGAAGAACTTTCATGTTCTCTCCAGGTGCACCACTCTCCCAGCACTTCCCTGAGTTCGCCAACCCAGAAGCCAGAAGGTCTCTGAACCCAGTCCCTTCGGTTTTTCTTAATGAAGGCTTCATTACATAGCATGACTGAGGAACTCATTGCCCTTTGGTGATCAAATCAGCCTCCAGCCCCTTTCCCCTCCCAGAGGTTGGGGAATGAGACTGGAGGTCCCAACCATCTAATAACATAGTTGGCTCCATTGGTAACCGGCCCTCATCCTTAGGAGCTATCCACAAGTCACCTCAATGACATAACAAAAGACATCTTTATTAGGACATTCCAAGGATTTTAAGAGTTCTGTGCCAAAACCCAGAACCAAGACTAAACATATATAATTTTTTTTATTATAAATCATATAATAATTACATATTTATAACCAGGTCACTTATAGAGAACAACTCAGTTTTATTCAAAACAATTGGGTGTCAACACACTATGAAAAGGATTATTAGTGGTCATTTCTACCTTGCCTAAATTAGTCCCTCACTGTACTTACTCCATCTAATAATCAACATATTTGAATCTTATTCCTACATGAAATTATGTTGGTTATTTATCTACTTGTTAATCTTCTGTCACAACTTACCAGAACATAAGCTCTAGAAGAGAAGAATCCTTATTTCTGATTCAGTACTGTATACTTTAACCCAGACTAGGACCTGGTACATGGCACATTTTTTATATTTTAATAGTATTAAATAAGTGAATGAAAAAAATGAATAAAAATTGTAACTAAATAAATTCTCTAGATCTTGCCAGAGGATCTGCTATGAAACCAAGTTTTTCACAACCTACTATATAATATTTTCTAGGTCCTTTGGGTAGTGGTCACACGATACAATATACAGGTCTTGTAACATAGAAACCCACCCCTGAAACTTATATGTTCACGCTGACCAATGTCACCACAATAAATTCAATTAAAAATTTTCCTAAATTATTTTTATGTCTCTAATTGTTACTTTGATTGGAGGAACTATGGTTGATCTCTCCCCCTTACCACTGCCTTCCCTCTAAGGTTTGACAGTCTGATCAATGCTTCTCTGTCTCTGGATCTGTTTTGTTCATCAATTTATGTTGTTCATTATATTCCACAAATGAGTGAGGTCATGTGATATTTATCTTTCTCTGACTGGCTTATTTCGCTTAGCATAATGTTCTCCAGGTCCATCCATGCTGCTGCAAATGGTAAGAACTTCTTTTTTACCGATCAGTAACTTTTAAAAACGTATTGGGGAAAGGACATTATATTACTTCAGATTACTTTCCTCTCAGGGAACTTGTGTTGATTTTTGATAATCCTCACTTTTTATTCCACATGGTCATTTCCTGTTGCATTAACAACCAGTTCTCAAATGTATTAAAGATGTAGAATAAGTTTCCAGAACCCGCTAATTTGGAAATGGAAATATGCAACTGTCTTTGGTCATAAAGTGACTCACATTTCAATCTTTTCTCCAAGAATAATGATAGTGACCATGAAATTATACCTTTAAATTTATTTGTCATTCTGGAAAGCAGTTTGTCAAAACTGGAATTCATGGACTCATTTAAAGCAACAGCTGATTTTTTTCATGAATTCTCAACCTACTTTAAGCTAGAATCCCCTTTTGGATGTTTATTCTTTTAATTCCTGTTAAAACTGTAGTGTGTCATAAATCTTTAAAGTAGAAATATTGGTATGGATGCTCTACAGGTGTTATTCTGAACTTGGTTTTAAATTAGATTTCAGGCTTTATCAGAGGCAGAGTATTTGAGGAAATAGGACACCTTGAAGACAAGCTTATTTCATATGTGAATTATCTGCAGCTTTACACATCACAGGATAATTATGAAGGGTGTTGAGAGCAATGAAATAGGATTAAGCTATTTGTTTTGATAAGTAGTTGTGAAGTCAGAGAAGAGGCACTAAGAACAGAGAAAGAGAGAATAATGTTAATGGATTAACAGTAATTCATTGAACGGGGAATACACTGAGTTGGCAAGAATAATCAAGAATGAATTATTGAAATAAATTTTTCCAAATTAAAAATGTTCTCTGAGCCAAGCCAGCATGGCTCAGTGATTGAGCATCAACCTATGAACCAGGAGGTTAAGGTTCCATTCCAGGTCAGGGTACATGCCCAGATTGGGGGCTCAATCCCCAATAGGAGGTGTGCAAGAGGCAACCAGTATTTCTATCTCTTCTTCTCCCTTCCTCTCTGAAATCAATAAAAATATATCTTAAAAAATTTTCTTTGAACTTTGGAAAATGTTCTCAGAAAGAAGAGTTTTAAACTATTCATGGGCAAATTGTGTTGACAAAGAAATAAAATGAATATGAATGAATTGATTAGCAGTAAATGTAATCCTCACCTCCAAACAAACAGAAGCCAAGTGACTGTAGGTGACACCAGATTATAATTGACTAACGTGATAAACAATTAAAAAAGTGTTTTCTTTTAAAGAAATAGTTTTATTATTTTTTTTATTTTTATTTTTTGCTAAAAATATTCAATGTGTGAAGCACCTTTTTTGGTTATTTAAACACTGACCATTATGATAATTCCTTCTTTCTCTGTGGTTATGAAGCAGATTCATTTATTAAGAATAAAGTGTACATTATAATTAATCCACCTGTAAAACTAAAGCCTGGAAGGGTAGAATCAAACATGGTAAATGTATAAAGGATTTTCTAATAAAAATTTCAAAAAAAATATTTTAATGGATTACTATGCCATATTTGTAATTTTTATTTATTTATTGTTGACAGTACTACCAGGGTCCCCCATTTTTCACCTTTCCCTTTGCCCCTCTCCACCCAGCCTTCTTCCCCACACTATTGTCTGTGTCCATGGGTTATGCATATTTTAAGAAGTATTTCCCCCTACCCCTACTTTTCAGTTCATTCAGAAGAAATGTACGCAAAGTCTAAAACTTATATTATTTGTTTATAAAACTTTTTATGCTTATATCTAAGTGAATTTGGCAAAGATGGAGGTAAACATACAATTGCCAAGTAAATGATAGTTTATAAAGAATGTGGAGTGAGGGAGATAAATATGCTGAAATCTCTAGTTTAAGATTCACATAAGGTCTCCTTCTCTAACAGCTGTCCAACCAGAGTCAGTTCTCACACAATACTAAAATACCAAGATTTAAAACATTCGGATGTCTAGTGTTAAGACTGGGCTCATGTTGACCAAATAAAATAAGCTGGTATGAGAATTCTCTGTAACAATTCCTATTGTAAAGATGGAGAGGGTAATTGTTTAGAATACTTATTGTTGATTGTGTATACTGATCAACTTCCTGAGATGATTGCCCTTTCATTTTTGCTAAGGTTGGAAGGGTCTTACTGCCCCTATGCTTATTAGGCAGCCTTCTTGCTGAGAAGGCTCGCTCTCCAGTTTCTGACCCTGGAGTTGTCACTTAGTGGAAAGATTGGCAGGCTAAATTTCTTAAACAGATATAGGAGAAGGAAACGTTAACATCTGGAACTTGAGAGAATAATTTGACAAGGTCCTTGGAAAGAATATCCTGTTCACATTTGAAAAAACAAAACAAAAACAAACAAACCCCCATGAAAGTGATACTGAATTTTCTAATTTCTATTCGCAACAGAGATCCAGAGAGGGCCATGCAAGCTAGAATTGAAGCTTGCACTATGGCCGTCAGCATTCTAATGGTTTTTCTCAGCTGCCCTGTAGAGCTTGTCACATTGTGACAGATTTTCATTATAGAGTGAATAATAAAAGTCACCAATAGGGAAAGATAAGAATAATCATAGGACACAAGAAAGTTGTCTGGTTCTGCATGTTAATTTCTTCCACTTAATTGCATTTTATTTACAAATGCTTGTACATGAATTGTTTCGGTGTTCAGCCTGCAAAAGGCCTTCCATAGCATTTACTGTACTTAAACCACAAGCTTGAGCAGCCTCTAAAGAGCAACAGCTCTGAGCCATCACTAAAAAGGGAGTTAAGCCCGGCCAGTGTGGCCCAGTGGTTGAACATTGACCTATGAACCAGTAGGTCACAGTTCCATTCTGGTCAGGGCACATGCCTTGGTTGTGGGCTCCATCCTCAGTAGGGGTCATGCAGGAGGCAGCTGATCAATGATTCTCTCTCATCATTGATGTTTCTCTCTCTCTCCCCCTCTCTCTTTCTTTCTGAAATCAATATATATATATAAGTTTCTTTAGGTAAGGAATTTTTTTTCAGGTTCTATTTGCCATCATTTATTTTGATCATTTGCCTTAAACTAGACCATGTGTCAATGGAAAGATATTTTGAGGTTTTAGATGAAGGAGCACAGAATATAGTTCAGAGTGCCTACAGAATGCCAGGTATTGCCCAGGTGCTGAGGTGTGGCATGAAGAATTCTAAAGATGATCTACAAGATTCCTTGAATAGCATCTGGCGCATGGTAAGTGGAATGAATGGATGGGTGGATGAATGAATGGTTATTCGTGCTTTAATCTGGTGTTCTGATGTTCATTACGTGGCTTTGTATCTAGAGTATCTCTCATCCTAGGCCATTGACATTTTAATAGCTGTATTAATAGGTTGTTATAAGAAATGAGTATGGTAGAATACTTAAAAAACAAAGTTTGGGTAGTATTAGCATGTGAAGGCTCCCTATTAAACTGATCCTTCCTTATCCTCAATACATACAAACACTCATATATATATATATATATATATATATATATACACACACACACACACACAATTATATATATACACATATATATAATTATACATACATACATATATGTATACATATACATATATATATATATATATATATATATATATATATATATATATATATATATGTATAATTGATTTCAGAAAGAGAGAGGGAGAGAGAGTTAGAAACATCAATGATGAGAGAGAATCATCAATTAGCTACCTCCTGCATGCCCCCTACTGGGGACTGAGCCTGTAAACTGGGCTTGTGCCCTGACTGGGCATCAAACTGTGACCTCCTGGTTCATAGGTCAACGCTCAACCACTGAGCCATACCGGCTGGGACTACTCATTGTTTTTAAATTACAACACAAGAAAATTGACTCAGCAGTGTATTTTACCTCCTTAGTGGAATTCTTCTATGGCATAATATAATGACATAGCATTAGTCTCCTTTACTTTCTCCTCATAATCTATCTATCTATTTATCTATCTATCTATCTATCTATCTATCTATCTATCTATATAAAAGCATAATATGCAAATCGACCTGACAGCAGAATGACTGGTCACTATTACATGCACTGATCACCAGGGGCAGATGCTCAACACAGGAGCTGCCCCCAGCCTGCAGGCCCAGATCACCTGATTGGGGCTCCCGGCCAACCTCTCTGTCCCTCCTCCTGCATTGAGCGTCTGCCCCCTGGTGGTCAGTGTATGTAATAGTGACCAGTCATTCTGCTGTCCCGATTTGCAGGCAGGTCTGATCACCTGATGGGGAACGGGGAACCGGGGGTGGGTGGCAGCAGACATGAGTGGCGCCAGGCCAAGGCCCCCTCTGGTCACCCCCCACACAGAGGGTGACTGGTGGCAATGGGGGGCAGGGCTGTCAAGTGGGTGGGAATGGCCACCCTCTCTGTCTCTCGCCCCAGCTGGCAGGCTCTGATCACCTCATGGGGAACTGGGGTGGTGGCGGCAGGGGGTGAGGCCTGGTGCCAGCAGCTGGGGAACATGGCCCTGATAGCAGGTCAGGCCTAGAGACCGTACCTGTGCACCAATTTCATGCTCCGGGCCCTAGTAAAAACATAAATCTGTTATTGTCCATTCAAACTTGCTGAAATCTATGGCAGGAAGTTCCACATCTATATTCATTGCCCACAGTTATTTTTTTTCTTTTAACTCACATAAAAAAGTATTATTGTCTTGTGTAGTGGAGAGAATGAATATATTTACCCAATTCAAGTACTTATTGCTATGATTCAAGTACAGTACTCTGAACATTTATCATGACTGTGGGCACACACTTCAAAATCAAATTGAAAATGAATATTAGCATGTCACCCCCTCCCCCCCAAAAATGCAAAGCTAATTAAAACTGCTGCATTCTAATATTTGAGTCGTGCTTGGCAATTCAAAATTCAGTTGTACTTTTAACAAAAGATGTAAAAATAGGAGTCCTCAACCTGGTAATGGGCTTTAAAAGCACAGCCTGGGAGAGCATTGCAAAGTTTCCTCTCAGGAGCATATTGGATCACTGGGGTTGGTTTCTGGTATTTCCCCAAGAATCTATAATTCAACAACTCATGTGATCCCACAGGCTAAGTTATATTGACTTTCTCCAGGTATGCGCTGCCTCTTACACAGACATGCATATATAATTAAATAGCATGTGTGGAATAATAGGCCATAAAGCCTTAATTATTTATGTACCACTTTCTTTCTCTAACTGCCACCAGGGTTCTGGCTAATAGGCTTGGCTCAGTGGAAAATGATAACTGGAGAAGAATGTTATTAATTAAACAGGCACCATAGAATAATCATGAGTAATTGGTTAAGTCTGTGGGCTTTAGTGTCAGACAGATTGCTGCTTGGGATCCCCATTAATAACTGTATCACCTTCTGTAAATTACTCAACCTTCTGAACTTTAAATTGTTTTGCCTATGAACCGAGAATCATAACACCTTTGTATGGATTGTTGTAAAGTTTCAATAATATTACACAGTAGTTGCTCAGTAAATGTTCATTGTTATTTTTATTAATTATAGTAGAATTTGGAGCCATGCAAATTCTGTTCCACGAAAATTCCATTAAGGATCTAAAACACTTTATTTATTTTGATTTTTAAATATGTTTTTATTGATTTCAGGGAGGAAGAGAGAGAGAGAAAGAGAGAGAGAGAGAGAGAGAGAGAGAGAGACATCAATGATGAGAGAATCATTGATCAGCTGTCTCCTGCATGCTTCCCTACTGGGACTCCAGCCTGCAACCCAGCATGTGCCCTGACTGGGAATAGAACTGTGACCTCCAGTTCATAGGTCAATGCTCAACCACTGAGCAACACTGGCTGGGCAGAACCTAAAACATTTAATGGGTTGTTTACAAAGTAAAATAAGTCTAGATTCCCTGAAATACTGAAAAGTTGAATTTCTCAGCAGAAAAGGAAAACGTGTATTGGATGAAAGAGGTTAAGCTCTGAATCTGATTTGAAAGTGTCAATATGAATAAGTATTCCGAATGTATTTTTTGCTTCTAGGGGGAACATATATTTCTTAACTCTGTACACTTAAAAGGTTTAGAAGCAATTATCAATTCAGAAGAAATGAGCAACCTTAGTGCCCTTGCTGTGGTCTCTAAATACTGTTTCCTACTAAGAGGAACCATGGTTCCTTGGAGATCTGGCACACACAACGTACAAGATGAGTCTGGGTTATTTTGTATTGACCAGAGTGCAGGGACTGTCATAGACTGCTGTGACAAAGCTTAGGGAGTGCTAGGGAAGCTCTTACTGAGCAACAATGAGACGAATTGAGCACTAATCAGTAAACCTAAAGCCTAAAACACATGCAATATATTAAAACCTATGATCTCATAATAACATTAAAAGGAAAGTGAAATTGGTTAATAATAATTTCACAACTAGTGGCCTGGTGCATGGATTCGTGCACATTGAACAGAAATTAATTAGAAGAAATATTTTAATATTGCTATTCACCCTTTCTCTATAATAGAAGTGTCAACCAAATTCACGATTTACAATGACAGATTGAAACACACGTGTGCGATTGGCACCAGTAATAGCTTTATATGTGTTGTGCATGCATGAGCCTTTTATAGATATAGAATAAACTTGCTTAATTAGACCTGCTTTCTGATTTACCTAAACTTTTTCCAGCCCAGTGAAGCACCCCAACTTCTGTTTTAGGTAATTGTCAGCAACACAGCAGTAAATATCAACATGAAGCAGATTATTATTGTAGATGACGCAAGGAGAACAAAAGCTAAAATATTTAACTGAAGCAGTGTTTGATTATATTCTGCACAGTGAAAAAACCTGAAGTCATTTTCAAGGTCCACCATTTCTTCTTTTCAGTCAGGTCAAGTTTCTACGCTTTGTAAATCTCCGTTTTCTGGCTAATGAAAAGAAATAGGATTCCACCGAGTCTCTTATGTACCTACTCCAGGACTTCTGTGAGGATCAAATGAGATGAGGCACAGGAAAACACTTCACAGACATTTGGTTAAAGTGTAAATGTTTGCATCTGGCTATAAAGCAAGTTGTGTTCCTGGGCTGAAGAAACTCCAAGAAGGCTAGTTGCTAGGGAAAGAAAGCCAGGTGTTGCTATGTGACATCATTATCCAGATGGACATTTAGCATATTAGCCTTTTATATATATAGTGGAAGTATCAAGTACTTTTCCTGACTTTTTTTTATGTACTCTTCCACTGGGAAACTAAATAGCAGATGAAGAGATTTTCTCTTTATAGAAGTATTCTGGCTAATAAAGAAAGGAGGACTGATATAATTAGAATATTACCCTTTCCCAGCCCTAATGAATGACTTGATCTAGGCATCTATTAGCAAAAAGAGAAACAAGCAGACACGTATACTTTCTGATGAATAGACACAGCACTAACCATGAAATAGCCTTGCCCCTGCCCCCCAAAAAATCAATGAATAAATGAAACTTGAAAAATTTGAATGTGATCAAACTCTAGATCCAATTTACAGTAAATATGTAGACTACTGTTAAACAACCCAACAGTGCCATAGGTGACCCAAACTGGGAAATGGTGCATGACAAATAATCTGGTTTCTTCGCAAATAAATGACAAAGGGAGAAAGGAAGAGGGAATATCTGTAGACTCAAGAGAGAGACTTAATAGTTGTATCAACCAATCAAAATGAACATACTTTTTTTGGATTCTGACTTTAAACAACACATCGGGAAAAAAAAGTGACATTATGGAACAATTGGCAACTTGAACACTGAGTAGCTATTGGATGATGTTAAGAGATGTGCAAATATTTTTATATGTATAATGCTATTGAGGTTGTTTATTTTAAAAGAGTCGTTATTCTTTGAAATACATATTGACATATATAAAGTGATAAAATATATAATCTCCCTATAGAAATGTATTTGGTGATTGTGCTTTTTTCACTTAAATTAATTGTTTAAATAATGTGAGAATACTACTAAATTCATTTAAAAAAATGTGGAACTGTCCTTCAGATTATGTGGCTATAATGAAAACAAGGATTTGACATTTCTGCCTTAAGCCTTTCCTTAACTAGACTGTGAGCTCCCCTAAGGCAAGGACTGTAGCCCATTAGCTCTCTATCCTAACTGCCTAGAATAATATTGGTTCACAGTAGGTGGTGATAAAATATTTGAACTGATATTGGACTTAACTACATATTAATCATGTTATCACAGACAATCAAGATTCTTCCATATGAATGAACCACATACTGATCTTTCTTATTCTTTTGGTCCTAGGACAGGAGGATTTATAACAGTATTGCGGATCATCATCCATTTCACTCTAACTACTGCTGCTTTAAATAGGATTTCTGTGGAATATTTTTCTTTTACAATAGTCACAACATTGCAATCTTGGACACCCGATTCACTTATTCATAGAGACCAATTGCTTTACGTAGGTCGAATTGAGCATAGCTTGATCAAATAGGCAACTAAGATGATAAACAGTAATTTCATTTTCCTCTAAATGTTTATTTCTGATGTGAGCAAACATTGAGGGTGGAAGATATCTTAAATTATCATCCTCACTAAGACTCCTTGAGTAGTTTCTATGTGATTGACTTGGCTACAAAGTTTGCACATCACACAGGCAGGAACATCCTCATTTGTTAGATGCTTGGGAAATAAATTGTGACATTTTCACTCTAGAAAGCACAAATAAAGACAGTGGGTTGGTATCTTTTTCAAAAGTCAACACTCTGCTTGTCTTTTTTAACGGAGGAGTTCTCAGAAAATAAAACCAAGCATATAAGGTTTACTATAAGAAAATTTATTATAATTGTGTGCTAGATTATACTTAATTACAGGCATATTTTTCAAGACAAGACAAGGAAAGGGGAAGGATATTCACTGAATGTTTTCTATATGTCAGGAGCTTTGTGTGTTCAGGAGTGGTGGATGGCATTTTATCCATTTTACAGTGGAGGAAATGGTGGGTTTGGGAGGAGGTATTAGTGAGATTAATAGACATTAAATTTAGCTCAAAAGTAATGGCGTAGGTCGGATATACACTGATTTGTCTGATTATAGTAACTACCCTATATATGCTCCTTTCTTTTTTTTTTTCTTTTTTCTTCTTTTTTAAAATATATTTTATTGATTGTTTTACAGAGAGGAAAGGAGAAGGATAGAGAGCCAGAAATATCAATGAGAGAGAAACATGGATCAGCTGCCTCCTGCACATCCTCCACTGGAGATGTGTCTGCAACCAAGGTACATGCCCTTGACCAGAATTGAATCTGGGACCTTTTAATCCACAGGCCAATGCTCTATCCACTGAGCCAAACCGGTCAGGGCAACATATGCTCCTTTCAATGATAGTAAATGGCATCTCTTGGAATAGGGAGATGGATGATTATTCTTGTGGCACGCCACAAGGATCTGTGAACAATTTTTTCTGTCTGTACACGACATGGAACCCAGGAAGACATGGGTTATTCTCCAAAGGACACCTCTCCAAAGAGAAGTTGAAAGTGATTCGATATTCAGTGGACCATGATATCATCTTTTCTGAAGTATTCTTTAAAATCATAAATGGCAAACAAGATACAAGATGTTTATAAGTCCCTTTATGAGAAGAAGATTAGAAAATTGTACAAAAGTCTCTTTATGAATACAAGCACACAGGCACACTGATCTCTTAAGGTCAACACTGTCATGATGAGTTGAAAATATGATCTGACAGAGACACCTATACTTCAAAGCTGTGTTTCTAACAAGTATCTGACATATTCAACATAGTCAATCTTATCATTTCAACACAATTCTCTAGCTATCTCACCATTTATTTAAGTAACTTTTTAAAACTCTTCACTCCAGGATATGTTTTTATTGATGCTAGAGAGGAAGGGAGTGAGAGAGATCCATGTGAGAGAGAAACATCATTTGCCTCCTATAAGCTCCCCAACCAGAGACCAAGCCTGCAACCTTGGTATATGCCCTGACCAGGAATCAAACCCACAACCTGGTTGGTATATGGGATGACACTCCAACCAACTGAGCCACCTGCCCAGGGCTAATTTAACTACCTTTTACATTGTCTTGCTTGCAAAGAATTTTGGACTGCATTTATTAAATTCTGCAGTACTCTATGGCAGATAAAAATGTTTGTGGTGTTAACTTCCTGAGGCAATGTTGATTTTTATGAAGATGTCTCTATATTAAATTCCTTTTATATGAGATAGCTCTAATCTAAAGGTTTTAGCTACACTTTTATTTGTTCTTTGTCTATTTCTCTATGGTACTGTTAGGAAACGCAATATGATTACAGTATGTTCCTGATTTCGGTATTTCTACACAAAGAAATACCCCAGTTTCCTTTCAACGTGTGTTTAACAGGAACATTGTTAGTTGCTGAATGCCTCAGCTTGAGAAAAAAAAAATATAGTTCAAAGTGCAATAAAAGCAATATTCTTAATTTAAATCTGAGGTCTCTGGGGTTATGTGTTATTGTTATCATTTCTGGATACAACTTTAAAAGCTTGAGTTTTGTGTGTGTATTTTTTCTTAAGGATTATTCTTTTGGTATGTGTCCAAAGATTTGATCTTTCTGAATAGAACAATCCCAAATCATGTTTCAAATAAGACAATGCATGCTGTGAAAAAAGTTTCATAATGAATGATTTGTAATATCAAGTGTCTGTTATATCTTTAGAAAAACTTCTATACCTCAACCTGTGGATTGAGCTGTGGCTCAGGTAGAATCATTAGAAATGCCATGCCACGTTGCCAGAGGAGACAATGTCTAAAAACTAGAGAAAAATAAACCAGTCCTAAAGGTTACTTACTTAATTTTAATTGAACTAAATTTCATTTTAACAGTTAATTAAAAAGAGTTAATTGCTTCATCGTACGGACTTGTTTGACTTCAATTGAAAAAGGTGATTATGACGATACATTGGTATTTTCTTTTAAAAGTATGTACCTTTGTCCACAAAACTGATATATCCTAGTATTACAGCATAATCACTGCTCAAGGTCAGTGCAATATGGCTATATTTGAAGGATACCGGGAAAAATTAGAGATTTTTTCCACAGTAATTCTGACAACTTGACTTCCTGGGAATATGAAGCTTTTGTATTCATATCTACACTTTGGTGGTCCAGAGAAATTTGGCACAGAAAGCATGTCCAGAATTCCTTGAACAATTAGTTTTAACTTGTGTAGCAAAGCAGGTCCTTTATCTTTAAACAGCTTGCACCAGAATTCCTTTTAGAGAGAGAACTGTCCTTAAATATGAACATACCTTGGCCAACCTTTGTAACTGTGGACGCAATAATGCTAACACCGAGAGAAAGATGGTGCTAAAAGAGATCGTTAAACCCTGTCCATAAGTAGTTAACAGAAGCATTGGGGTTGAGAGAGCAGCAAGAGAACAGAGCAGATGGAAGAAGGTGGTGAGAATGGGAGGAAATGAACTTGTGAGAAGCATAGTTAAGGGAACTACCCTGTGCAGGGTTGATGTACATGTTTCCAGAGCTGGGATGTCTTCTTTTCTGGGTGGCAATTTAATCCTCAAATTTTAGTAAAATGTGCCACACGTCATTTTAAAACAAAACAAAACAGAGGTACATTAAGGGGATACCTTCAGGGCAGGTGCCAGGAGGCTCATTCAGGGATGAAAAAGGTGGTTCACATACAGAGCAAAACAAAATAATTTGCATTTATTCCTGCATCAAGTATTTATTGAGTCATTTGCCAACCATTTTTTTCTCAGTGCTGGAGACATTGTGGTAAATAAAACAGACAAAAGTCTCTGCCCTTAAAAGGAGCTTACGTTGTAGTGGAAAGACAAAAAAATAAACATGTTGATCAATTAGTAAGTTATCGAATAAGGCTATGGAAAAAAAATAAAACAGTATGGATAATTGGAGTTGGAAAAGGGAGAGGGGTGGGCTTTAAAATAGTGTCCAGGGATTAGGCATCTCAGAGAAGGCGTAGTTTGAGCACAGATTTGAAAAGGAACATGGAGTGAACCACACTGATTATTGAGGGGAGAGCAGCTCAGGCAAGGAGGAGAGAAAATGCAGTTTCTCAGGATTTTCTCCAGAAACAGAATCCTTGGAGTGAAGGGAGGAAGAAGTAATGGGGCCTGATTACTTAGGGTTTCCTAGGCCATTGTAAGAATATGGGCTTGTATTCTAAATGAAATGGGACGCCCTCAGAAGATTTTGAGTAGAAAATGACCTTTTGTAGTTCTCCCACAGCCTTTGATTATTCTGTTGTTGTTGTTGTTCTTCTTCTTCTTCTTTTTTTGTTTTTGTTCTCTTTGCTTTTTGGTTTTTGAGGATTCTATTATTACATCCTGTAGCTCAGAGATTCTTTGCTCAGTCATGTCCAGTTTACTAATGAGCCCATCAAAGGCAGTCTTCAGTTCTGCTACAGTGTTTAGTTGTTGTTGTTTTATCTGTAACATTTCTTTTTAGTTCTTTCATAAGATTTCCATCACTCTGCTTACATTTCCTATGTGTCCTTGCATGCTGTCTACTTTATCTATTACAGCATAGTTGTCTTAAATGTCCTGCCTGATAATTTCATACCCCTGTCATATCTGGTTCTGATGCTTGTTCTGTCTCTTCAAATCGTATTTTTTTCCCCCTGTTGGTAAACCTTGTAATTTTTTTGTCAATGCAGTGGGGCCTTGACTTACGAGTGTCCTGACTAACGAGTTTTTCAAGATACGAGCCATCTCTCGGCCGATTTTTTGCTTTGAGTTGCGAGCTAAAATTCGGGTTACGAGCCAGCTTCAGATACCCCACTGCTAGTTGGTGCAGCGAACGTCACAGTGAACGCCACAACATCACGTGTCTCACTCGTTCACTTTTTGATTTGACATACGAGTAATTTGAGTTACGAGCTCCATCACGGAACGAATTAAACTCGTAAGTCAAGGCCCCACTGTAGTTAGATATGATGTGTCGGCTAAAGGGAACTATTGTAGCAGGCCTTTAGTAATGTTGTGGTGAGGAGGGGGCAGAGAAGTGTTCTATAGTCCTATGATTAGATGTGTCTTTTACTGAATTTATGACTCTGGGCTTGATCTTCACAGTTGTTTCTCAGTCCCCCCCCCACCCTTTGGTGAGACAGAATGGCCAGGGTTGGCCAGAGTTGGGTATTTTCCTTCTCCCACTTAAAGTCAGAATTAGAAATGGTCATAATAATTTAAGACCCTGGGAAAATAAAGCTTGGCAAGAGCAACGAAATTCAAGAAAAAGATGAGTTGGCTTGAGCCAAATTTCAAACACATGGTGACTTTTTTGCTCTCTTGGTCTTATGAGAATAATATATGAATTTGTACTAGAGTTTCCTCCTATACTATCCATTTGACTTCAGCATCACTGGTATTAATACAGATTATTTGCATTAGTAATCCTGCCTAGAAGGCAGGGTGTGTCATAGGCAGTAGTGCTAAATCTGGAAATGTCAGAAAAATGCCAATTTCCTAGACTTTAGGCCATGGTGCTGTTTTTATCAGAATAGTCAATGGTGTAATTTACTCAAGAACCCAGGGTCTGTAACTTGCTATCAGTCTGGTTAGAGATAGATGGTTCTCATTGATTTGCTCTATACCAAAGTCACTGTGTCAAGTGTCAGCCAGGGAAAAAGGGTGTCCAGTCATGCTGTTTTGTGTATATTTGACCCCTGCTAGGTCTCACAATGCTACAGAATGATGAAGTGCTGCTGATTATATTAAAGTTTGTTGTCATTATTTTAACATCAACTCAAAAGTTTTTAATTTTTGATTCTTAAGTGACAAGAAATGACTGTGCTTTATATAACTTGAGTGAATTAATCAATAATCCAACTGTTATTCAACTCTAGCAATTATATAATTTTAAACTCAATTTTGTCTTTATTTCTTTTAATTTATAAGACATTGTTACAGTTCAGTGTAAGAATACTATATTTTGGAATAGGTTAAGTTTCTAGACTAAATATACAATATGAAAGAAATATTTAGTGTTTGGGGGTCAATATTCTTCTGTTAGGTAGAGGGAAAATTTGAAACTATTCTGGGGAAGCCATAACTGAATTGAATAAATGCATTGCTTTTCATTCACCATATACCCTCAAACTTAAATAGCTTAAATTTCCCCCTGATTTCCCAAGGGAAACCCAGGAACATGACCCGTAATTCTTTCCAACATTGTGATGCTGAAAATACTTTTAACTTCCTAAAGTACCACTTTATTACATAAGAGATTAAAGGATATGAGTGAACAGCCAAATAGAGATGCATAGGGTAAGGACCAGAAGCGTACAGAACACAGGCGTTTCTGTCCCTGTGGTATTTGGGTTACCTCACCCTCCCAGCACACCAACCTGGTTCACCAACCTGGAAGCTCTCCAAACCACATCCTATTGGGTTTTTATGGAGGCTTCATGACATGGGCATGATTAATGAAGTCATTGGTGATTATTTAAAATTGAATTTATTGGCATGGCATTGTTTCATAAAATTACAGGTTTCACATGTGCAATTCTACAATACATCATCTGTCTATTGAACATAAATATTTTTGCAGTCAAATGCTCTACCACTGAGCTATACCCCCAACATAAATATTTTTAACTGTTTTAGATTTCCTTAGTATATTACATTTATTTGATTCTACATTTTAAAATATGCCAGGCCTTCCAGCTGCCTGCCATTCTGCTTCTGATCTGGCTCACTGCAACGAGGCCCACCTTGCTTCTGATGGTTCGGTACTGCCCCCTGGCCTCTATTTTCCCAGCATCTTGTCATGCCCATTGCTATTAGAGAGCCTAGTTTGTGATAGAATCTCCAGCTGTCAATACTGCTTACATAGCCCAGCCACCCCAGGCCACTAAATGATGCTGGCTACCCTCTCATCAGTACATTCATTATCACTCTTGTAAATAGAATGGAATGCATTCTGGACCCTTCTGAGAAATGTAGTTAGCTGACAATTGTGTTGATGTTCTTATACAGTGGATTTATTTTAACGGGCCCACTTCCGGAGCCTCTTTATCTTTTTCTTCATGGTCAGCTGTGGCAGTTCTGACATCTGTACTTCTCCTCTTTCCAAGGTTCCTATTGCCATTCCAGCAGCACATTAGAATCCCCTCCTGGGACCCTTGTCAGGATGTTAAGTTCTATGTCACAACAGCAGGTCCCACATTAACAAACTCTTCTTTGTCCCGTTGTATATGTTAACCTCCTTAACTCAGCACTCTCAAAGTCCACCCCTAGATATACTCTCCTGGTTCCTCACAGTGTATTAGCCAGGTCTTGAAGTTCATGTAGGTCTATTTACTCTTATCCTTGACCTGACGCAGATGATTTGACTCTAGTTATGAGCCTAGTAACCAGGATGGGAGGTGGGGGCAACCCGAGGAGAGACAGCATAATGCTATAAGGCACCTGTTCCACTTGAGACTTCTGTATAAACTTTTGGCAAGGGGTGAGGCCTTTATCTACCAACAAAAGGGAGTGGGTCACTTCTGCAGATACAGAAGTATCAGAGTAACTAGGGGATTCAAGTTTAAGTGCCTCTTCCCATATACCCCCATCCCAATATCAATACTCTAACGGTTAGAGTCTAACCCAGCTGTGGGCAAACTATGGCCCTCGGGCCGGATCCGGCCCATTTGAAATGAATAACACTAAAAAAAAAAGACCGTACCCTTTTATGTAATGATGTTTACTTTGGATTTATATTAGTTCACACAAACACTCCATCCATGCTTTTGTTCCGGCCCTCTGGTCCAGTTTAAGAACCCATTGTGGCCCTCGAGCCAAAAAGTTTGCCCACCCCTGGTCTAACCCATCCCTATCAGGGCCCTGACTTTGGCATAGGAGATTTACCAAGGCTGAGAATTCAGCCTTCTCTGAGGTTCTACCATTCTTATAATAGCATCCTATTATACCTAATCTTCAGCTCTGTCTGACCCCCAACTGCAGGAGATAGGGGATCCCTCCAATGAATCCAGAGGCCCTTCTTACCCTCAGATGTGCTTTACATTGCTGATTACTATATCTGCGCTTATCATTTTGCATGGAAAATGTATCAATATTACTTAGTAACACACACCCAGTATCACTTATACTCTTTTCTCAATACTTCTAAAATACAAGAGACCCTCCCCAGATTGTATATTCCCTTCCACCTCTTTCTAGTCTCTTTTCACCAGAGGTGAAATCTTAAAAATTGCACTGTTACAACATGCCATGGCCCATTAATACTTCATCTACCAGCAGTGATTGGGTTTTCATCTTTACAGTAGAAAACAAGTTCCTGATAAAATCTACCTAAGATGGTATATGTTAAAATGTAATAGACATAATATACTAAGGAAATATAAAACAGTTTAAATTTGTTAAAAAGCTAATGTTTGCCTCACCTTTACAAATGGGAAAGGTAAATTTAAGTTTTTGGATGCAAATTTCAAAGTTCAAATATTAGAAGGAATAAAAGATAAATGGTCTTGACAAAAAGTGAAGTTAAACATATTTCGAGGCAACCATGCTCAGATGTGAACTTTTGATCAATTTTCTCTTGCAAATATGTGACTTAAAAAGCAGCCACACTCTATAGGAGGCTTCATATATAGGAGTATTCTCAACAGGATAAGAGCAAACAGTGCTTTCTAATCTCAGAAGCCTACAAATGCCTTCAGATCTTTCATGTTTTCAAGACATCACAGGAGCGATGATATTTATGTTACCCAAGACTGTTTTCCCAGCTTTGCTCAGAAAGCAGTTACGTTTTCATTCTGTGTCCCCTGACCTCCATCATCTTGGTATTTGTCTGGTGAATCCTACTTGACAGCAATCCTATGGCCTTTAATCATAACCATATTGTGTGTGTGTGTGTGTGTGTGTGTGTGTGTGTGTGTGTGTTGGGGTTACTGCTGAAGGATTTTTTCCCCACTGATTTTTGAGAGAGGGGAAGGGAGAGGGAGGGGGAGAAAGGACAGAGAGAAAGAAACGTGGATGTGAGAGAGCCACATCAATTGGTTGTCTCCTGAATGCATCCCAACAGGGACTGGGACCTGCAACCCACTGTTATGTGATCTTCACCAGAATCAAACCTGAGAAAGGAATCATGGGTCGATGCTCTAACCACTGATCTCACAGCCCAGGATGATAACTGTTTTTAATGAATAAATGTTTTTAACCAATAACTGTTTTTAACCAATAACTGTTTTTTATACCTTATTGTTGGGATATCAGGTATCCCAACAATAAGGTATAAAAAAACAACCCTCCATATCTACCTGGTACCCATTGATCCAATTCCATATATATTTAATATACATCAGCTATGTTCAAATCACTGTAAAAATAATATAAAAAATTGGAAATGACAAAAGGGATATTTGGGGTTTCTCTCAGTGCAGTGCTAAGTTTGTCCTTGTGGTCAACTCTTTATTGACTAGGCTGTTATACAACAATGAAGAGGCAGAGATAAACTTGTAAATTAATGTTGGGTAGAGAGGCAAATAATTTCTTTCCAGTAGAATAGATAACCACAAAGGTTATGGTGTATTAACTTACTATATATTAACCAGTTCTGTATTTCCTCCAGCCATTTTATCCTAACATTCTTTTATGAAATTTTCTATAAAAATCTCCTTATATTCTCAGCTGAACTAGTTTTGATACTGCTTCATTAACTAATGAGTTAATATCTTTGACATGTGTTCATTTTATGTTTTTATGAGAGTCATGTTATTACCTTTCAGAAAGGTATATGTTAGCAGTAACTCTCCCAGGTGCTATGTCTCTGATCCCTTATTAAAATTGAGAGCAAGTTAGAAGCTATGAGTGATAATGTAGAAAAACTTACTATGCTGAAAATGATGGCAGCGGTGGTGGTGTTTTCATGTAAGAGGAAGCAAGATTGAGAAACTAAAATGAACAGTGATACCGGTTCAACGGAAATATTAAACTTTGGAAAAAGTAGTGCATGTCTCATTAAAAATGTTAATGGGTATTATTTTTATAGTGTTCATATGAACAATTTCCCATAGTTATTGAACTGTTACAAATACTATCTTCCGTTTGTTTCTTACACATTTTCCCATTACTGCTATCGTCAAAAAGTTTTAAGAGATGAAGAAAGAACAGTTATGTCCGTGTAGAGATAAGCAAACTGATGCAATAATATAAGGTGTTTTATTTCTCCCACACACGCAAAGGACATTTCTGTAAAAGTATAAACAATTACTATCTTTAAGTCAAAACAATTCATGGGGACAACAAAAGTGTTTACAATTAAATTTCTCGATGAAAAGTTATTAAATTACTAGATAATTTAAAAAGCAACAACCAGAGTTAAACCATTGGAATCAATTCTGTGAAATAAATGCATAGCCCTCTATTGAATGCAAGATAACAAAAATATGCACTGAAATCTAATGATGCCTGAATCCTCATCAGGGGCAACAGACTGAATTTAATCAATGGATTTTACGTCTTCGTCAGTATGTAATACTGGAGATTTTTCCACGGAGTGATTACAGCTATGCTTCCAATTTAGATTTCTGTTTCTGGATAGTTAACTATCAAAATTGCTTTTAATTTAATGATCTGTCAATGCCTGGATATTACATTTGTTCTTCTAGAAGAGGAGGGTATGTCTATGTAGATCAGTTTTTTATTTTAATAATTCTTTCAGTGTATTCCTACAAACACTTGCCTGAAAATGAGCTTGAATAGGTGGTTTTAAAATTCTTATTCTGTAAGAAGGTCCCCCCCCCCCAATTTTGTTATTTCTTCCTATTGGATAACTCGTTAACAGTGTTTGCATTTGAAAAGTCCCAAATGTGATAGGGTCACCCACGATATTTTCATATAAATATTCAGTAATTTTCTCCTGTCTCTTGTTTAGACTTCAGAGTATAAAGATTTCATTTCATGACTAATCTCACAGATCATATTATGCCTTTGAGAGGATGCTGCCCTATTTTGAGAGACCTTTTCCTCTTATCTGCTGTTTTAGACATTTGGTGAGGGTAGATGCTGACTGACTGACAATTAGAAATGTGAAAAGAAAAATGTCACCGATAAAAGCATGACGTGTCTACAGAACAGCAGGTGAATAAGAGCCATCTAGGCAGTATTATCAGATGCATTTCTGTTAGTTTTTCTAGCTGCAAGAAAAGCTGTTGATGTAAAAAAACTTAGTCCTTCATATTTAAATTTCAGAAGAACAATCCTGAGACCATTTTTGCTATTTGAAAGTTTTCTGGAAATGATTCCTTCTGTCCCCTGGTCACATGAAATAATTAGTGTTGATAAGGTAGAAAAAAAATGGTAAGCGAGTGGTATCTCTTGCCCTCTTTTAAATTATTTATTTATTTATTTTATTTGTTTGCACTTACATTTCCAATTAAGACTTTTGAAGTAATGCCAGCATTTAAGTTTCTTCTATGAAAATTGAATACTATCCCAGTGGTCTAGGATGGTTCTAACATAATCTGAAATACTTAAAAATCAAAATGGCAAGGTTATTAGTAAACCTGAACACCCCCCCCCCCCCTATGCAATTCTTGGATCTCTAGTAAAATGTACCCAATAGTACTTTTTACAGTCGGTTATTCCTGTGAACCAAAATCTGTCTCCTTGTAAATTCTATCCATTGCTTCTGATTCTGCCCTCTATTTGCTTTTCTTGGTCTGTCCCAAATTTGTAAATCACAGTGCTTGTTAGGTTGCAAGCACCTTTTCGAGAAAGTTTCATCACCTATTTATTGAGTAAGGAGGATATCTAGATGACCATACCTTGAAGCTCTAAATATTTGTGTACTTGATCACTGGGCAACTAATTCATAGCCTACACTATCAACTGTGGTGTGGCCAAGAGATGAGTTAGGTCAATGGAATTCATAAGAGAGGACAACAAAATTGGCTGATGGCAAAGTAAGAAGCAAGATGACAGATAAAAAAATAAAAGGTGAAAATCATAGTTTGTCTTTCAGTAATAAATATCCAGGCATGCAAAGAAGAAGGAAAACAAGGCAGGCACATAATAAGAAAATTTAATCAGTAGAAACATATACAGAAATGACAGAATTAGTAGATAAAGATAAATAATTGTAATTTTATTTTATATGTTCAAAAAGATTAAGGGAAGATTGAGTTTGTTAAATAGGGGCATGACAGATATTAAAAGACCCTAATAAAACTTATAGAAATGAAAACTAAATGGTTGAAGTGAAAAATGCATTTTAAAGTATTATTAATATATTAAACATGTAGATAAAAGATTAATAAACTTGAAGAAAAATCAATAGAAACTATCCAAAATGAAACATAAAAAGCATAAAAAATAAATGTGAATCCTTCACACAATGAAGGCATAATATACAATAATTTTCAAGTGCACTTGGAACATATATCATATAGACTATATTCTGAGCCACAAAATGCATCTCAGTCATTTAAAAGGATTTAAATCAAGCAAAGTATGTTCAATGACCAGAAAATTAATAACCAAAATAATTGGGAAAATGCCAAAATATTTGGAAACTAAATAGAACATTTCTAAATAACCCATGGGTCAAAGAAGAAATCAAAGGGAAATGACAGAGTTTTGAAATGAATGAAAATGAAAAGATATCAGAAGCTGTTGAGATGCAAATAAAGTAATATCTCAGGGACATTTATAGCTCTCAATGTCTCTATTTAAAAAAGAAGGGTTTTAGATGGCCTGAGCTTACATCTTTTAAAGAATGTATTCTATTGTTGAGAGTATTGTAGGTGTCCCCCATCTTCTCCCTTTTTCCTCCTCCACCCATCTCCCACCACAACCCAGGCCTTCACCTGTCTATTGTCTGTGTCCATGGACTATGCATATATGCTTATAAATTCTTTGGTTTGGAGCTTACATCTTAAGAAACCAGAAATGTAGGGAAAATTAAATTCAAAGTAAGCAGTAGAAAGGAAATTTGAACAGAAATCAATGTGGCCCAAAATAAAGCAAACCAGGGTTGGGGGGGTGGGGAGGGAGGGAGGGAATCAAAACAATTAAAAGGGTTTCTTTGAAAAGACAAATAACAGTTATAAACACCCCTAGTTAGAAAGATGGGGGGAGAGGGAATGAAAGAAAACACATATCAAATATTTGAAGTGAGAAGAGGGCTATCACTACAGATTCTACACATATAAGATCACTAGGGAAATATGATAAACAAATTTGTCAATAAATTTGACAAATTAGAGGAATGGGAAAGTTCCCGGAAAGACAAAAACCTGGAGGATATTGTGCTAAGTGAAATATGTAGAACCAAAAACAAAAAAAGAAAGTTAAGTTGAACTTAGAAAATCTCAGGGTAGAATGGTGGTTGCCAGGGACCAGAGAGTGGGGGAAATGAGGAGATGTTGGTCAAAGAGGACAGACTTTCAGTTATAGGATGAGTAAGTGCTAAAGATATAAGGTGCATGATGCTGACTATAATTAATAGACTGTTATATAACTGAAATTTGCTGAGAGTTGATCTTAAGCATTCTGATAAAAATAGTAACTATGAAGTACTGGACATGTTAACTTGATTGTGGACATAATTTCACAATGTATATGTATAGCAAATCATTACATTATACATTTTAAGTACATTAAAATTGCCTCAATTATACTTCAATGAAATGAAGCTGGCAAAAAATAGATAACTTGAAATATATATATATATATATATATATATATATATATATATGAAGTTGAATTTGAACTAAAAAATCTCCACAGTATAAAAACTCTGGACCCAGAGATATTACTAATGAATTCTTGATTATAGTGTTGGTTTTAGGGAAGCAGATAAATAAAACTTCTCATATTGTACATATAAAATTTATGCAGTTTTTGCATGCCAATTATACTTCAACAAAACTGTAAAAAAAATAACCATTACTAAAAACAGAAAATGAAATATTATACTGAAGTTTAGGTAACTATTTTAACTTAATATAATGTCCTTTCCTTGGTAAGTTTCTCCATATGGCTTTCCCATAGGTTATATGCATTCTTACATTTAGCAGTATAGTGCAAGCTCCAACACTACCACATTTTCTCTAGTAGGAACTCAGTGCATATTTGTTGGATGAATGGATGGATTCATTTAAAACCAGAGACAAAAGTATTCATTGTGTATTTCTATTTCATAATATTTCCTTTTTATCCACCAGTATTCTGTCAGTAGGATTTTAGATTTTTACTCTGTAACATATTTTCTTATTTGCCAAGTTGAGCACATCTCCATGGCTTACTGTTAGCATGGGATGTTCTGTTCCATTGCTTTCAGCTTACTGGGCAGCCTTGCATAGGTTTGTGTTCTGTCTGGTATAGAAGAGCGAATGCCCACATCGATTTCTTGTGATAAATAATTATGTCTCATTCTTGTGTAAACCCTGGAGAACCAAAGGCATTTTAAACACCATTTTTCTTGCTTTCAGACTTATTTCTCTTGTGGCTCTGGCATAGGGAGCATGACTTGTAGAAGTTTCAATCTTCCCAGAAATGGAATGAATGGTTTTTGAGAAAAATGTATTTGAGTAACAATGGAATAGCAAGAAATGGTTGTAGTTGCAATTTCAGAGACCGTGCTCTCACAAAAAGGCTGTAGTAGAGATTTCATTTCAACAAACACTTATTGGGCAACTGCATGTGCAGGAACCTGTGCCGTTTGCCATGAAGATAGAAAAATAAACGAAGACCTTTTCACTGTCCTTAAACACTAAGAAATCATTGGTTCAATGAGTGAGAAATGAGGTTACATGACTGAACAGAATCAGCCCAGGTTTTGGAGTGACAAGACCTGGGTATGAGTCCCAGCTCAAGGATTCAAACCTGTTTTGTTGTTGTTTTGTGTGGTTTTTTTTTTGATTCATGTGCATTACAGTGAAGGTAATACTGATCCCTCCTGAACTGTGGGTAGGATGTCTGCTTTCCAGTGAAAGGAAACTGAAACACCAACAGGGAACTAGCACGGGGTGGAGGTGGGTGGGGGGGGGTGGGAAGAGGGGTAGAAATAAAATTGATCACAGAAGCCCTAGTCTGTGCATAAGCCTTGGATATAGGTAGTGTACCTACCCCCAACCCATTTCTGTAGCCAGAGCAGAAGTGTAAGGCAGCTTCATGCTGTTGGTTGATTGAGTTGTTTGAAGGTAGAGGGGAATGAAAAGAGCAGGAGAGAGGAAGACCGAGTCAGCTACTTTATTTTACATAAGAAAATGAGATTAATAAATCATGCTGTTATGGCTGAATTTTTGATTTATTATATATTTTAAGCTGAAACAAAGTCATTACAGAAACAGTGAGATTCAAAGAAAAAAAATTTAAAGTCTAACCTTGCAACTGTGTTTCATTTTCCCCCATCTCATTCACAAGGTCAAATAGCCACGAACAGAGCATATATCCTTAGTACACACCTAATCTGTTTGTTTCCCCCAGGAAACATGAAGCTCCATGAGGCCAGTAAGCCTGTCATTCTTGGTGACATTTTTAACACCAATTCTTGTCAAGGTAATTGACTTAAGAGTAGAACCTCATTAGATGTGTTACATTAACAAATAAATGACTGGCCAACATGAAGAATAAATAGAGCAATGTGAAAAGAGCTTTGAAATTTTCATTGTGTCACACTACCATTATCCTAAGTACAGTAGTCCCTCCATATCTAAGGGTGATACATCCTAAGGCCCCCAGTGGATGCTAGGAACTGTGGATGGTGCCAAACCCCATATTACTGTTTTGTTACTATACATCAGTAGTTCTCTACCGTCCTAATGCCGTGACCCTTTAATACAGTTTCTCATGTTGTGGTGACCCCCAATTTCATTGTTACAAATTGAACATAATTAAAGCATAGTGATTAATCACAAAACCAATATGTAATTATATATGTGTTTTCCGATGGTCTTAGCAACCCCTGTGAAAGGGTGGTTCAACCCCCATAGTGGTTATGACCCACAGGTTGAGAACCGCTGCTATACATGATAGAATTTAGATTATAAGTTAGGCACCATGATCCTGGCCCCAGTGTGGCTCAGTTGGTTGGAGTGTTGTTCTATGTACCAAAAGATGGTGAGTTCGATTCTCTGTCAGGTCACAAGTTGTGGGTCCAATCCCTGGTTGGGATGAGAGTGAAAGGCAACAGATTGAGGTTTCTCTTTCATATTAATATTTCTCTCTCTTTCTTCCTCTCTCTAGAATCAATAAAAATAATAAAAATAAATTGGGCATAGTGAAAGATTAACAACAATCCTATATAATAAAAGGCTAATATGCAAATTGACCAAACAGCTGAAACAACCAGTCGCTATGACACACACTGACCACCAGGGGGCAGACGCTCAATGCAGGATCTGCTCCCTGGTGGTCAGTGTGCTCCCACAGAGGAAGTGCTGCTCAGCCAGAAGCCGGGCTTTTGGCTGGCGAGCGCAGCATCTGTGGCGGGAGCCTCTCTCACCTCCACAGCAGTGCTAAGGACCCCTTGGGAGATGTCTGCCTGTGGGGGGTGGGGGAGGAGGATGAGCGGGGAGAGCAGGCCTAAGCCAGCAGGCAGACATCCCCCATGGGGTCCTCAACTGCAAGAGGGTACAGGCTGGGCTGAGGGACTCCCACCCCCCTAGTGCACGAATGTCATGTACTGGGCCTCTAGTAACTTATAATAAAATAATTTTAACAATATTCTATAATAATATTTATGTGAATGTGGTTGCTCTCCTTTCTGTTTCTCTCTCAAAATATCTGATAACTGAGAAGGCTACTAAGTGGTGAAAGGGTGGGTAGTGTATACAGTGTGGATACTTGGGCCAAAGGGATGATTCATTTCCCAGGCAGCATGGATTGGGAAGGGGTGAGGTTTCATAATGCTACTCAGAATGGAGCACAGTTTAAAACTTATAAACTGTTTATATCTGAAATTTTCTATTTAATATTTTTGGACCACCATTGTGCACAGGTAACTAAAACCATGGAAAATAAAACCTTGAAGAAGGGGAGACTATTGTGTAAATGAGGAGAAGGGAAGATAAAAGCAAAAACATTTTATAAATGAGATATTTTAGCTATTGTGTAAAATGTAGAAAGACTTTAAATAAGCATAAAAGGAGAGGAAGGAAGGCAAATCCCAACCATGAGATCAGAGTGGGTGAAAGGGCACAATGAGGAAGTGACCTGTTCATGAAAGGAGTGATGAGAAAACCCCGAGGGTCCTAATGATTTAGCATAGTTCTTCCCAGAAACATCAAATTCCATAATTGATGCTTAGTCTCTTAATGTCTCTGTCTTGGATTCCTTGTGGAAGTTGAGAAAGAAGCTTTTATATACTTTCAGATGAAAAATTAGGTGTTAGAGTAAATCATATACATGGTCAAAAAGACAAATCATCTTAAAAGATCTGTAACAAATCATAATATTTCCCTACCCTACCCCACAACTCTACTTTCTCAAGCCAATTGATTTTCATTTTTGTGTGAGTTTAATTTTCCTGTTTCTTCTTGTATTCGCCCTATTTTATTCTAGATAATGTGCCTGTCCTATAACTTTTTGATTTATTAGTTTCAGATATCAATTTGACATCATCCAGAACTTACAGTTTGTTTCTGAAAATGTGGCGAACATTTAGCTCTTTTACCCACTTTCATCCTAAATTCCGTTTCCCATTTCTGTAATATAGTAACCTGATACCTTTTTCTTTTTTGCTAATATCAGGAACCAGTGACTGTATTATTATGGCTGTTGTTTTTCTGTTGAGACATAGAGCATGCTACAAACACATTTCCTGTCTTGGTTGGCATTTTTTACACTGCTTTTCCCATTTGCTTTCTTTTAAGGTACTGATTCCTGTATCCCCCCCAGGTTTCAATAGCTTTGTCCAATTTTTATCAGTAAGTTCCCTTTGATTGAGCTAACAATGATTTGAGCATTTACACTCATTTAATCTTCAAAACAACAGTGTAAGGTGGGCTTTTTATTTCTATTAGAGATCCAGAGAAATTAAGGAAGTTGGCTGTGAGAGTGCACTGACCACCAGGGGGCAGGTCCTGCATTGAGCATCTGCCCCCTGGTGGCTAGTGCGCATCATAGCAACCGTTTGTTTGCTCGACCTGTAGTAATGGTCACTTAGGCTTCTATCTATCTATCTATCTATCTATCTATCCTATCTAATAAAAGAGAAACATGGTAATTAGCCGTACAGTCGCTACCCTTTCCATTGGCTAATCAGGGCGATATGCAAATTAACTGCCAGCCAAGATGGCGGCCGGCAGCCAGGCAGCTTGAAGCGGAACATGAGGCTTGCTTGCTTCAGTGACGGAGGAAGCCAAGCTTCCCCGCCTGCCTTGCCGGCCTCTGATCTGCAACTCTAAGAAACATTGTAAGAAATATAGAAGCTGAACAAACCCACAGAAACCTGCTTTAGTCAGCCAGGCTTCAGCCAGCTGGACCGCAACATTGTTTCAAATTTAGAAGGTAAACAAAGGCCAGAAACCTGCTTTCAGCAGCGGAGGTCTCATAGCTGGAGCCGAGCCCCAGAGCTAAAGCTGGCCCAGAATAAAAAAAAAAAAAGGAAAAAAAGACAGGTTGGGAGCTTCAGTCACCCGCCAGCCTGAAAACGGCCCTCAGCCCCTCACCCAGACTGGCCTGGCACCCCAGTGGGGACCCCGACCCTGAAGGGTGTGTGACCAGATGCAAACAGCCATCATCCCTTCATCCAGGCTGGCCAGGCACCCCAGTGGGGACCCCCACCCTGATCCAGGACACCCTTCAGGGCAAACCAGCCAGCCCCCACCCGTGCACCAGGCATCTATCCTATATAGTAAAAGGGTAATATGCCTCCCGGCACCGGGATCAGCATGACAGGGGTCAGCGACAAAACCCCCTGATCACCCTGCGGCTCTGTGAGTGACAGGGTGTGGCGCCTCAACCCCCTGATCAGTCCTGCTCTGTGTGTGACAGGGTGCGGCGCCCCAACCCCGCCCCCCCCCCCCCCCCCCCCCCCCACGGGCCCTGCTCTGTGTGTGACGGGGTAGAGCAGGGGTGGGCAAACTTTTTGACTTGAGGGCCACAATGGGTTCTTAAACTGGACCGGAGGGCCGGAACAAAAGCATGGATGGAGTGTTTGTGTGAACTAATATAAATTCAAAGTAAACATCATTACATAAAAGAGTACGGTCTTTTTTTTTTTTTTTTTTTTTTAGTTTTATTCATTTCAAACGGGCCGGATCCGGCCCACGGGCCGTAGTTTGCCCATGGCTGGGGTAGAGCCATAACCTCCCCATTGGCCCTGCCCTGAGTGTGACAGTGGCGGCGCCCCAACCCCCTGATCGGCCCTGCTCTGTGGGTGATAAAGGGCAGTGCCCCAACCCCCTGATCTGCCCTGCTCTGTGTGTGACAGGGGGCGGTGCCCCAACTCCCCTATCGGCCCTGCTCTGTGAGTGACAGGGGGGAGCTCCCCAACCCCCTGATCGCCCTGCGGCTCTGTGTGTGACAGGGTGCAGCACCCCAACTGCCCCCCTCATTGGCCCTGCCCTGAGTGTGACAGTGGCGGTGCCCCAACCCCCTGATCTGCCCTGCTCTGTGGGTGATAGAGGGTGGTGCCCCAACTCCCCTATTGGCCCTGCTCTGTGAGTGACAGGGGGGAGCTCCACAACCCCCTGATGGGCCCTGCTCTGTGCGTGACAGAGGGGAGCGCCTCTACCCCCTGATGGGCCCTGCTCTGTGCGTGACAGGGCCGAGCTCCCCAACCCCCTGATCACCCTGCGGCTCTGTGTATGACAGGGTACAGAGCCCCAACCTCCTGATCGGCCCTGCTGTGTGCGTGACAGGGGGTGGCGCCGCAACCTCCCTATCGTCCCTGCCTTGAGTGTGACAGGGGGCGGTGCCCCAACCCCCCAATCAGCCCTACCCTGAGCGTGACTAGGGGTGGCATCGCAACCTCCCGATCTGCCCTGCTCTGTGCATGACAGGGGGTGCCGCCCCAACTCCCCAATCGGCCCTGCTCTGAGCCCGACCAGGGGCTGCACCTAGGGATTGGGCCTGCTCTCTGCCACCCGTGAGCGGGCCTAAGCCAGCAGGTCATTATCTCCTGAGGGGTCCCAGACTGCGAGAGGGCACAGGCCGGGCTGGGGGACCCCCTCTCCCCCCCCCCGAGTGCACAAATTTTTGTGCACCAGGCCTCTAATATATATATTTTATACTATTATATTATTTTCCATATGAACAATTATAAATCTACTTTTGCCTATACTGTATTATATGTGCACTACCAAGTACAGTGATTGGCCTTCAAAAATAATTGGGCCTTCAAAAATATTATTTAAATGTTACCAGCAAAGTATTGAAAAGGAGAAACAAACAAGACATCATTAATGTTCTTTAGGATGGAGACACTGGGTGTGTCCCCTCTGGTAGTGGGAATCCTGAAATGTTTGGAGCAGGGAAAAGAAATGATGACTTTCCCTGCCAAAAAAAAAAAAAAAAAAAAAAGTAAGCTGTGAAGAAAAAAAAAGAGAACTAAATTCTGTTTGAGATATATAAATCCGGAAACAACACATAATGTTTCAGCTCTGCAACATTTGACACAAAACCCATTCACTCAGACAGCAAATGTCTGATTATTTCCCCGGAATTCACTATTACAACTCTGTCATTCCAATTAGTTATCTCTGGAGAGAAAGTCTCACCAGACAATATTGTTAGACCTAATCAGTACAAGTGCCAAGCACTTGGAACATATTAAAAATGACATTTCCACTTATTTTATAGCATAAATGTTTATCTTTTGGCATTTCTCAAATGTGAGGATCAAAAGGAAATCTTTGAAATGCTTTTTTTTTTTTTTAAGGAAGGCTAATGATAAAGAGCAAACTAGACACAGGTGACTTGATGTGAGAAAACCATGTTTTAACAATTATCTTTTGATGCCTCCAACAGTGAAAACTCATTTCCAAATACCAATCTTTCTACCTGAATGAGACAGAAAGAAGTGAATAAAAGTCTATAACACCTGGAACAATCTTTAAAGGGATGTCATTACTGCTACCAAATGCAAAATACTCCATTCAACAAAAGAGAGTTCAGTCAAATTATATGGACAGGTTTTAGGGAAACCATGTTACACTAGGCATATAGTTTGCTGTAACTTATTGTTTGTCATTTCTCTCACTAACGTGGTAAATGACAGGATAAGGGAGATATGGAACTCACAAGGGGCACAGGAAAAGGATAGTAAATGCATATCGGTGATCTGATTGGTTTCCTAAGTATGCTCCCAGTGCATGCTAAGGGCCTCCTACTTCTAGTACCTGTCATGTGAGACCTGAGAGGTTTCTCAAGCCTGTCCATCATGGCCCTGGTAAGGTTGGAGGACCAAGTCCTCAAGAAATGACGATTTCAGCCAAAGAGAGAGAAGAGATGGAGGTTGGGAAGCCTAGCTACCTCGCTTTTTGTGTGGGACTGTTGTGAAATGTATTCCACATCAAATATGAATGTTTCCAGTGGAATTGAGTTTCCATTGCCCATAGTGACAGCATGCTCAATAATATACCCTGTGTCGCCTCCCTTTCCTTCTGTCTCACCCACTTCCCTACCATTTCTTTTGAGTTGATCTCCTAAATAAATGAATTGGACTTAAACCCTTGTCTAGATCTCTATCCACTGAGGCAAACCAGTTAGGGCAAGAATTATTTCTTAATGAGCGATGACCCAGCTCAAACCTTTTCAGAACCATGTTGTACCAAAACCTACAGTGATACCCTTCTGTCTCTAGTCCTCACCAGTGCTTCCCAAACCAAAAAGAAAGAGATTAATTGAAACTGCTTTTATTCATAATGGGTGAGTGTGAGATAAGGTTAGGTGGCTTTTGAATCAGTACTACACATCGAAAATGAGGCGTGAAATGAAACAGGAGGACACAGAAGGTACACTGGATTACAGTGCTAGGCCTGACTGTTCGCAGTATTTCTGAATCAGTGGCATCATATCCCTTCATTAGGAAGCCCAAAAGCCTGTGATTTCCCTTCAAATTACATTTTAAAAACAAAAATAGAATTTATATATGAAAAAAGCGGAATTAATGTCTCACTTTTTCTGAAACTGGTAGAATTTTACACTTCACTTTAATCTTCTTCCTCCCACTTCAAATTTTAACTATCCTAACTCTTTTTATTGTCAAAACAAAGAATAAAACTGTGAATATCTTCATCTTGCCATCTACATTTGGTCTGTTTATTTGCATAAAAGATAGCATCTGTCACCCGGGCAGCATGACTCAGTGGTTGAGTGTCCACTTATGAACCAGGAGGTCACAGTTCAATTCCCAGTCAGGGCACATGCCAGGATTGCAGGCTCCATCCCCAGTGTGGGGCGTGTAGGAGGCAGTGGCTCAATGATTCTTTCTCATCATTGATCGATCTCTCTCTCTCTCTCTCTCTCTCTCCCCCCCTTCCTCTCTGAAATCAATTAAAATATATAACAAAAAAGATAGCATCTATTAAGTACATAACATAGCATATATAACTTTTAAAAAGTTTGAAAACCATTGATCTGGTCCCATTTTCTCAACTTAGAGATAAGGACAGGGAGTGCCAGAGAAGCTGTGTGACTTGTCTCAGGTGACACTGGTCAGTGAAGGGGTCAAACTGCACCTGAGCACTTCAGCCTCTTATCCAAGCATATTATTACCACAGCCCCAGTGTCTTACCTTTAAGTTGAAAAGAAAAGTCTTGAGACATGCCCATTGGTAGGGTTCAGATAAATGAATACCCACTCATGTTCCAAGTGTGTCTCTCATTGTTGACTAGAAAAGTAAATACTTGAACTATGGCTATGAAATACAGTATCACGCAGGTACAACCTGAAGGTGAGGGGCCTTGATAGCTCCCAAGTACTAGACTCTCCTTGTCTTTTAAGATTAAGTACAAGGAGATTGAACTTGCATATCACCTATGGTAGAACCTTGACATTTCTGCAGATAAGTCCAGGGACAAATGGAGGGCTCTTCCCCTCAATAACGTGTATTCTGATTTTTTGTTTGTTGCTTCTGCTAAATTCTTATTCTCTCTATTGAGTCTCTCCTCTTATGGATCTTTTTTCTCTGTCTCAGCATTGACCTAACCCTGAACCTACTCTGGCTGTAAAATGTTATGGCCTCCTGGGTGTTGCTGAGTCTCTCTCTTCCTTTGTACTTCTCCCTTCCTCTTCCTAGCAACTGTTCTTAATCCTCCTAATTCATTTGGGAAACTTAACCCACCATAAACCATCAATCTGAGTCCTTGGACATTGTGCTATCTATCCTACAGAAAATGCACATTATTTTTCTAGCTGACTGAAGTAACCACAGTCTATTTTAAAGAGCAGTTATTTTTCCCATCTCAACATTAATGGTCATTTTTTAAGACTTCACTTCATCCATCCATCCATCCATCCACCCATCCATCCAAGAAGGTAAAGGGATTGGCCAAAGAATATGGATATGGACCCTGCCTCTCAATGGGGGAAGTTATCAAATAATTTGGGACAAGTTAAAAATATATACATATATCCAGGAGCTAAATCATAAAGGAGATTGTTCCTAATATAATCTTGAATCTAATCATTTGATATAATTAACCAACATCAATTAAATAATATAATTAACATATAAATCTAATTTTTAATCTAATATTGCAAATGGCCATTATTTAAAGAGTAAGTTCACATTATTTCCCATTTTTTCAAACAACATCCCATGACAAAATTTTAAAACATATATTGTCTTTTCACATGCTTAAAGCATAGAAAGGCCCTTAATATTATCTAGCAAAGCTCCTTCACTTATATGATGAGAAAAATGTGAGCTAAAGGGTTAGTGACTTGCTAAAGGTTACATAGCCAGTCATTGGAAGATTTTGGTCTAGGTAATGAATGAGAAATTTGAGGGGGCGGGGCAGCACTTAGATATTATGCTATAACAATAATGCAATATCCCCTACTGTTTTCCTAGTTATAAAGTACTTTCATGTATATTATTTATTGTATCCTCATTACTCTATAAAGTAGCGAGGGTGGGTATTAATGTTTCTCTTTTATAGATTAGGCAATAAAGGCTTAGAGAAATCATGTAGCTAATTATGTGGCAGAGCCTGGATTAGGCCTGTAGGTCACCAGCTTTTCAGTTCAGGATTCTTTACTCAAATGGAGAGAAAGAAAATATCTTTATTAAAACACAGAAAAGTAGATATAAATGCTGTACCTACACAGGATGCTGGTGTAAAGAAAACCAATTTTCTAAGGTTTCAAATGTTTCCAAATGTCCATATGCTTGGTATT
The DNA here is from genome assembly GCF_028538775.1 of Myotis yumanensis. Lineage (NCBI taxonomy): Eukaryota > Metazoa > Chordata > Mammalia > Chiroptera > Vespertilionidae > Myotis > Myotis yumanensis. The sequence continues at coordinate 26,095,655 of NW_027223767.1, read as the reverse complement.
TGATATATAAAGCATGAAGCTAATTGGCTAATTTATCACTTTCAACCAGACTTCCTGGTATTTTATTAATATCTTTATGCAAGTTTGCAATAAAAGAAGTTAGAAAACTGATATCCACATGGGGGAAAGTTCATACTTCTTTGCAGAGGGTTATTGCTTGACCTTTTGTTTTGCTTCAGTTGCTCTGCATCTGCTTTGGTGAATATATAGCATCCACTCCATCCTAGATTCTCAGCAGATGTCATAAATGAGCAAGCAAAGGTTTTGCAAAGAACAAAATGGCACACGCACTAAGAGTGTTTATTGGAAACGTCTCAATGGTTACTGATTCCTCATCTGTCACCATCTGGCCAATTCCCATGTTTTGACAATTTTCATTCTCTACTTTTTAAAGAGCCCTAATCTATTAAACTGATTGCTTGGGCTCCTTAGTTGAAATAAAAATATTAGGAGAAATTATAAATTATTTTGGGATGAATAAAAAGTTAATGATTATCTTATTTTACCTATTTTTATAAATAAAGTCATGAAAAATTACATGTAATATGTAAATTTTTAAGTGGACAAATACGTCAATTTGACATACACTTATGGACAACCTACTAAGGGAAAATGCATTAAAGAAATAGCTCTGATTCTGGAGGGTTTTGTTTGCTAGTGATGGAGAAAAACATTCAAGAAATGGTTAAATAAAATTCTGGTGAATTTAACATTAAAAGCAACAACAATATGTCTCAGTTTAGGAAATCAATAGCAGACAATTCCCTTGACAACAATTTGGGTAGAAGCACTTTGGACGAGAGCCACAAAGCTATTCTTATTTAGAATAATAAGAAAAAACCTGAACATAAAGTAGAGCTGTGCTAAGTCTTGAAGGATGAGCAGCTCTCATTTGCAGCAAGTGTCACAGGACAGTTTACATAACTCCCTGTCTAGAGTTTTAATACTAGGGAGTGTAGAGAACAAGGTCAAGTGAGTTCACTGGGGAGAACATTTTAAATCAATGTTAATAGTTCAAATTTCATCCTAAATTAATGAGAAGTTGAAAAGTTTTATCTTGAAAACAGTGTCCTGACAGCAAAGTTATTCCTTCTTTTAATAAAGTGTGATAGAGCATATTTCCAGTTCTACGCTTCAACTGAAGGATTCTATTTCACTACCTTTTGAATCTGGGCTTGGCCACCTGGCTTTCTTGGTCCAATGGGGCATTAGAAAATTTGATATAAGCAGAGACTTGAATAGTTCCTGCAATTTTGGCCTTGCCCTCTCTTGCTATTGCAAATCCTTCACCACAATATAAACAAGCCCGAGATAGCTCATTAAAAATGAGACACTAGTCATTCTAGACACTCAGAAAAATCTATCTAAAGTTCCATTCATAAAAATAAGATTACCCCAAATGTCTAGCCGAGGGGTGGGCAACCCCTGGCACGCGTGCCAAACATGGCACACCAGTAACTTTTGCTGGCACACGAAACCCTCTCTTATAATCTTCCATTTACATTTTTTTTCTTAATATTGACTTTTTATTTTTCAGATAAATTCAGGGTAGGTGCATCTTAAATAAATAAATAATTTTACGTAACAAGTTATCTTAAAGACCATAGACATGGATTGATGAGAGAGGGGAAGAGCAATTTCTATGCCTCTGCCTTAACTCTCCCTGCCTACCTAGATCCGACCAGTGTTTTGGTTTCATCCACATACACTTGTGAATCTTTGTTCTCAGTGATGAATTTTGTTAAGTCTCGTATTAGGAGTAGCCTGCCGGATGAAAGGAGTAGTTCGTGCATATCTCTGAAGGTCACGAAATATAAACCTGATGTAAAATCTCTGTCATCAGTGATGCAGCAGCAAAAGTCCCACTGATAATATCAAACGGAGTCATAAAGTTTTCTGTTGGACTATCAGTGTACATGTATACATTAAAAAATAAATGTACTTTTCATCATCATATACTGTGTTTTTGTCGCTCGAATGAATTTTATTATTCAAGGTTCTTCACATACGTACACCTTAAGATATATCAAGTAGACATAACATGTTCTCAAAAAATTAGGGTTGGCATGCAGAAGAATTTTGAGTCAGAGATTTTGCTGGTTTTAGCACGCACTCACAAAAAGGTTGCCCACCCCTGGCCTAGCTCCAGACAAGCAGAATGTTGACAGTAGAATTGAGCCAAGACGCCCAAGACCAGACAAACCACCTAGTTGACCCTTAGACTTGTGAGCAAATAAATAGCCATTGTTTCAAGTCCCAAATCTTGAGGTGGTACATTACATAGCAAAAGCTAACTGACACACAACAAATCATAGAAATGGTATCCATATCAAGCTTTACCTAGAGCAGGGGTCCTCAAACTTTTTAAACAGCAGGCCAGTTCACTGTCCCTCAGACTGTTGGAGGGCTGGACTATAGTTTTTAAAAAAAATATGAACAAATTCCTATGCACACTGCACATATCTTATTTTGAAGTAAAAAAAACAAAATGGGAACAAATACAATATTTGTATTTGCATGTGGCCCATGGGCCGTAGTTTGAGGACCCTTGACCTAGAGGCTAGCAAAGTGAATAAAGAACCATCAGTAGGATTATTGACTAGACCCCTTCCATTCCTAAGACTAGCAGGTAAAGTATCCATCATCTTTTGTCCTCTTATTGTACTCTAGAGGCCCAGTGCACCGATTCGTGCACTGGTGGGATCCCTCAGCCTGGCCTGCACCCTCTCTCAATCCAGGACCCTTCGGGAAATGTCGGACTGCCAGTTTCAGCCCTACCCCTGCAGGCCAGGCTGAGGGACCCCACCAGTATGCATATAAGATCTTCGGTTAATCTCTTCCTGCCCTTCCCCCTCCCCTTTCCTTTGAGATTCAACAGTCTGTTCCATGTTTCCATCCTTGTGCATTGAGTGTCTGCCCCCTGGTGGTCAGTACATGTCATAGCTGCCGGTCGAATGGTCAAACGGTTGAATGGTCGCTTAGGCTTATATATATATAGATATAATACTAATGTAACTTCCTTTCATGGATATCCCCCCACTAAGCTATAAACTCTGAGGGCAAAGATCACTTATATCTTGATTCCTGTTGTATCCCATTGGTTTTCACAATGCCAATAAATGATTGTTGGCCAAAATGACTTAGATGACTGCCATCATCTAAGAAGATAGCAAAACACACACATGGCTTCTGAAGATACCTTAAAGTTATCTCAGAATCTTATCTATATGGATGATTTTCCCAGGGCCATCAAGTAGGACTTGCATTCTGCCATTGCTTTTCCAGCTGCAATCTTGATTTCTTTACCAATATTAATCCAGTGCTCTATCCTACTTAAGCTAGTTCAGGCTTTCTAGAGTAACTCTCCTTCATGTGGGACCCACCTAGGCATTAATGACCTCACAGATAGGAATTTAATATTAAATTTTGTGCAATGTAATTGCATGAAAATGAATATTAGTCTTCTTATTAAACTATTTCCTGAGTATGTATCTTTGCTCCATAACCAATTTTTATTATTTTAAAAACATGGTGTGAATGGCAACATATTGAGCTTAGTTTCTTATCAATTATAATTAATATCTTTTCAACACAAACACGAAAGCATCTTGTTTCACTCGATCACAGCATAATTTCAAAATGAAGTCTATCTGATTTAATTCTACTGAAATCTAATTTCCACTACTTTGCTTTCTTTTATGATGGATTGATTTTTGCCTCTCAATTATGTATCTTCCCTCAGGAAAAGTCAGTAAGTAGACTTAAAATGATGTTTCCACTGGAATACCATGCTGAATATGTATGTGAAAACTATGAACAAAGGCCTGAAAACATTGGCATACCCTTCCCACTTTATATCTCCCCAACCTACAGCCCAACCTACTGCTAAAAAAAAAGGGCTTGCATATTGTGGGACACCTAAGGCTATATCCACACTTTTTTTTTAAGAAAAATCTTTAGTCAGTCAAAGATAATAAACATGAAATTGGAAAATATATTTCCTCAATTCTGTAGCCTGGAATGTCATTTGTTCTCTGCACTTTCAGGTTTCTTATTATTTTGAATTGATTTTGATTATGTCCCAGATGTAATTGCCCTGCTTTGGCTCTTACCAGACGAACTGACCTTCAGCAGTTTTCCAAACACAACTCTACATCATCTTTTTTTGCTCAGGGGCAGATCAGTCCCCAAAGAAAACATGGATGTCTCCTCCTCATTTGTATCCACAACTTCTGGAAGGAAGCGTCAGGATAGGATCCCATCCAAATGCATTATGGTTTTGTGGTTGTTTTTTTCTTCCTTTCTTTTTTTTTATAGCTACAGTACATTTGATTTACAGCTACTTCAGCAAACTGTTGTACTCATTATCATTGTAAGTTAAGGCACTTATATTCCTTTGCTTTCCACATGCCCTGTATTATTGCAACTTTGAAGAGACCCTAGTGATGTATCATCGACAAAATCAGAACTGCATCAAATTTTTCAGTTCATAATTATTCCAAACTGGATGTAAAATGCTATGCCTCCATGCTGCCAAGGTACTCAGCCTATCCTGATAAAATCCTTATGAATTAACTTAAACAAAAGTGAGGAGACTCTTATCTTAACACATTTAATGCCGATTGCATACTGTCTAAAATATTTCATGTGCTAACACTAAGAATAAAAAACACTCCCTAAAAACTTTAAATGTCCCGAATGCTTGCCTACGGAAGCATCGATCTGAGGTTCAGAGAAATAGCTGTATTCACAAGAGAAATGGCTTCATTAATGAGATGACATGCGTGTTTACATTTCATCAACTAAAAGGGTCAATGTTAAGCAATTAGCAAATGCAGAGATGAATTAATTCACATACCAAATGATTTGTGGGTAAACCTTAGAAAAATCGGATTGACTGTTTTTAATGATCTCACCTTGCCTACTTAATTTATAAACAAAATCACAAGTCCACTGAATAGATGAATTAATTCAGACAACTGTGTCTCCTGTCATTTGTCTGCCAAAAGAGCACTTATTCATGAATATTTTGAGGATCTACTGTACAGCATGGTGACTTTAGTTTCTGAGATTCTATTGTATACTTGAAAGTTGCTATGAAAGTATTTTTTTAAATCTCAGACCTGGAAGCAGCCATTTCCACAAGGGGCATGGGTCCTTTCTAAGTAGACCATAATATTGAGAAAACAATATTTGGTGCGAGAAGTGCTTATTAATATTGGGATATCACTGTACTTAGGCCCTGCCAGAGTACAGAACCAGGTTCTCTTTATATATACATACACACTCACCTCTCTCTCTTCTCTTCTTCCTTCTCCATACATATGACTTCACACTGATTTTACAAATTCAGATCCCACACCACAGTTCATGTGGTGCATTCTAGGTTTTCCCCCTTTCCATATTTGTAACTTCCTTTAACGGAAAAAGTTAGCTCCCATTGTCTGTAATTCTTTGACTTATTCGCTTACTCCACCAGCATGTAATATCTTACTTTTATCCCAAGTCTCCACACCCACTCATTGTGTGGGCACCCTTTCCACCCCTCTTGAGCTCTGACACTCTACTCTGAGCTACCGTGGCTTTATCTTGCCTCCCGATGTGTTCCTACATAATGATTTTAAGAGTTAATCGTCCAGGAAGGAAAGGGAAAAAAAGAAGACAGAAGAAGAGAAAACAAAAGAGAGAAAACCTTTTAAAGTGTGGTCATATAGTAAATCATCATGAGAGAGGACCAGGTAAAGAGAAACATATGGGAAATTCTCACAAGATATAATGTAGAAAGAAATTAAAAAATAGTAGTTAAGATATGAATTACAATTAGAACCAGAAAAATTTCTATAAAGTGGCTTTCTCTGAAGCAATGGAACAATTAGATATTATCCCTGGTATATCTGTAGGCACAAATATGAATGAGAAAAAGGTTATCTTGAGCCGGTCTCATTTATTTATTCATGCATTTCTTTAATGATTCATGTATTCATTCAGACACTTGAGTGCTTATGATTTGTCAGACATATCACCAGACAGGAGGAATGGAAAGATAAGGATTGGTCTTTTGGCCTTTCTTCCCCTTCTAATTATTTTCCCTTCAGTCTATTCCCATCCCAAATAACTTATTGTTAATGAATCTCTCTGGCCAGAAAGAACAAAGTTTAATGGATTGCTCATATCTTAGTGAACATTGTATTAGTGATGTTTCTATCCCAGATAAATTTGAATTTTGCAATATGATAGGAGGAGAAGGATGCAGAGAGACTATGGAATATCAGCCACTGTGGCATTCCTGTTTTTATTGAAAATATTTAATAATCAGTATAGCAGAGGACCAATAAAACAGATGGCATTTATCAACAACTGGTACATCCATATGGGTATACTGACTAAACATTAACTCTGACTGTGGGGTAATGTACAAAGGAAGGCAAATATTCAGAGTAAAGTATAGTGTGGAGAATCTGGGAAGTATGAATCTGGGAATACACGCGTAAAGAACACACTATTTGGGCTTGGGAAAGGGCAGAGAATAGAGAGCGTGAGTCCTATGGCATGCCAAGGAGTTCTAATGGGAAAGCGTTTGTCCAGATGAGGGGGTGAGATTTTGGGTTCTGATAATAAAGTTTCTATCTGTGTAGTGATAGAGTGGACAACAGATATTCAAGTTTGGGGTCAAATAGATTTCCCCCAGTATTTTTGAGATAAATATATCTTTAAAGTCTACATTTCGATGAGTTTGGACAAGTGCACACACCCATGAAACCATCACCACAATCAAGGTAAAACACATATCACTTCCAAAAGATTTATTGTGTTCCCTTGTGTGTGTGTGTGTGTGTGTGTGTGTGTGAGAGAGAGAGAAAGAGAGAGAGAGAGAGAACATGAGATGTACCTTGTTAACAAATTTTTAAGTGCACAGCAGTATATTTATAAACTATAGACACTATATTACAGCGCAAATCTCTAAAACTTATTCATCTAGTGTAACTATAAATTTATACCCATTGAACCACTTTGATGGACTTGGGGACATAATGCTAGGTAAAATAAGTCAATATCCGAAGGACAAATACTGTATGATTCCCCTTATGTGAGGATATAAAATAGCCAAACTCAGCACTAGAGCAGTGGTTGCCAGGGAAGAGGGAAAAGAGAGGAATGGGGAACTGTTGTTTAAAGGGAGAATGTTCTCTATATGCGATTTCCAAAACTGTTATGTACTAGATCCTTTACTATTAGTTAAATCACTTCCAGGGAGCCTTCCAAGTCTCACATTATAAAAGGCTCTGGTTGCTCACTCCTTGCAAAATAGGATGTCTGCAATTAGTTGTTTTATGACTGTAATCCTCTTAGGATGTTAGCTCTCACAGTGTGGGGCTGGGAAGATCTTGTATACCACTCTGCCCCTAGTACTGAGAATTTTGTCTGGTACTCAGCAACTGAGCTGTTCATGTTTCCGTACTGAATAGATGAGCAAGTGATTCAGACTGGGGAAAATGTGAGCGAAAGCAAAAGAAATTAAAAGAAATTAAGGATATAGTAGACTTTCAGTGAAACCATTAAGGGTTTCTTTTAGCCCAATTCAAATCCTTTCCATACACCTGCACTCTTGGTGTGTGTCCTATGGTCACTAGCAGAGCAAGGGTTCTATAGAGGCAGGAACGATACCATTCACATCAGTTATAAATTTACCAAAAAAATAAAAATAAAAAGAGAGAGAGCCTGGCCAACATGGCTCAGAGGTTGAGCGTCCACCTAGGAACCAGGAGGACATGGTTTGATTCCCCGTCAGGGCATAGGCTCAGGTTGTGGACTCCATCCCCAGTGTGGGGCGTGCAGGAGGCAGCCGATCAGTGATTCTCTTTCATCATTGATGTTTCTAGCTCTGTCCCTTCCTCTCCAAAATCAACAAAAATATATTCTAAAAAAAAGACAGAGAGACTTATCCACCTTACCAGGCTCTGTGTAGGCAATCCAAAAATATTAGGACATAGTTTCTTATGTTATATCACAGAAGGTTACTTATTTTTTTGTGAAGAGTGAATGATATAACTATTTGTGTCATTTACAGGGTTGCCCTTCCAACCCTTAAGGGAATCTTAGTCCTTCATGAAAATAGTTTCCAGTGAGAAGGTAATACATATTAGAATACTTGCTGTAGGGTCATTCTATAAAGAACACTTCTGTATAGCAAAATTTCACAGAGCTGAAATGAAAACATCACATCCCTGTTGAGTATCTTATTGGGTGTAGATTAATGCAGTGACATGATTATTAGTGACATCCCAAGTCATATAAAAATTCAGGCTTCTGAACCGCAGCAACAAATATTTGTTTACCCTACAGAATATTCAAAGCATTACGCTGTTGATGAAAGCATGCATAGAGTAATAAGTTGGGTCTCATTAAAAAGACTGATCTTCCAAACATCCCATTGAATCTGAAGGGCGTTTAAGAACTTCTTGACTCATCTCTGCTGGGTGACGGTCGCAGGGAGTGATGCCTGGGTTCAGGTGGTTCAGAGCTGTGGGCACTTCACTATTTCCCTTTTTCCCCCTGTTTCCCACCCACAACGCTCAGCGGTTCATAGAGTTAGTGGAATAACTCAGCGCCTCTCTATAGCCACTTCTCAGCATTTGGGCACGATATGAAGTTTAATAAGATAAAAAGCAATTAAGTGAAACTATGACCAAAAAAACAAAAAAAAACAAAACCACAGCACAATTGACACCTGGCATTTTAATGGTTGTCAGGTACCTACTAAGGCAAGGGAGTTTTATATTCTGGTTTTAAAAATAGCAATAGTACAGGTACCCCTTATGAGTTCAGGAAAGACACTTTTCATAAAACTCCCTCATTTGTTTTATCCTTGCCTGAGAATATGTTTATTGATTTTTAGAGAGAGAGGAAGGGAGAGGAAGAAAAACTTTCTGCCTTTATCTGTATACTTAGATTTTTAAAAATGTGTAATTCCATTTAGCTCAGGCTGACAGATGGCCCAATTACTTTACAAAGTCATCGTATAGGCTGTGAAGAACAAATCATTATTTGCCCTATCTCGCTTCTTAAACTCAAGGCCAAGTCTTCTGCCTCCTTTTTATTCTGCGGAGTAACTTGGCAGTGAAATGGTTAAAATGAAGTCATGGGGGAATATTTACCTATAGTATAAATATTAGGTAATCCCTGCTTTACCCTTTTCTTTTTCCCCCTTTTTGTGTCCTCCTCCTTTTTCTTTATTTCTTCCTCTTCTGATACTTAATGCGGTGGTAGAAATTTTGGGAGATACTTTGAGGTAGTCCTCAGCCTAAAATGTGTCCCCTTTTCTCCTAAAAGCCATCCCGCCGCTGTTTTTGCTGCAAGTGGAGGCAGAGATGAGAACAGAGAAAAAAGCCATCCTTGAGCATTAAGAGGTAATTGTCGCAGGCCATTTTACATTATAGACTTTTAAAGAAAATGAACTATAACAGCATCTTGCAATACATATATAGATAGGTAGAAAGAGATAGAACAAAGTAAGTGTAGCAGGTATAGATCTCCGTTTATGTAAACTCAGGTTTTCAATAAATTATTATTTTTATTATTTTCTAAGATACACTGTAGCTATAGTGATGCTTTTCATTACAAGCTAAACCATACTGACTGAAAATGACTTACATGATGGTCAGCTTACTATTTGCCACATCAAGAAATCATGAGGAAGGCAGGCCCAGAGTTGATTAATTCAGATTCTGGATGGTCTTGCCAAGTTCTTTTCTTCTTTTTGCTCCATCATGTTTGGAGTTGGCTGATCCTGGGGTCTTCTTGTGACCATAGTTCTAAGCAGCAAATCCTCCCACAGCTCAAGTGGAAAAAGAGCAGTTTCTTCTCACATGATATTCCTCAATGAGGAGGTAAATTGTTCCAAGATTTTATAGACATTTCTGGGCATTCTTGGTAATTTATGTGAGTATAATCTTGAGGAAGGAAGTCAAATGGGAGCTTACTTTGTGCTCTTATACTCCCCTCCCTCCGGCCTCTTGTTTAATATATGACATTTCAATAATGGGGAACATCATACCCACTTTACACGAAAGGATCAGCAGACTGTGTCTTCCCTCAACCAGTTTGTATCCTGCATGGCTAAACATGGCTCATCATATTCTTAATAATAAATCAGAGCAGTGTTCATATATATTGCATTTCTGTTAATTACACTTATCATGGTTCAAATGCTCAGAGGAGTACGAATGAGATGATGATTACAGAGCCAAGTTAGGTTCTTCCTACATATCATCTTGCTTTGATCTGTGATATCAACCTGGGAATAAAGAAAACAGAAGTCAATCAAATAAGAATACATTAGGATTGCCCAGCTGGTGTGGCTCAGTGGTTGAGAATCAACCCATGAAACCAGAGGTGACTGGTTTGATTCTGGGTCAGGGCACATGCCTGTGTTGAAGGCTCCATCCCCAGTAGGGGGTGTGCAGGAGGCAGCTAATCAATGATGTTTCTCTCTCATTGATGTGTCTCTCTCTCATTCCCTCTCCCTTCTTCTCTCTCTAAAAATAAATCAATAAAAACATACTTTTAAAAAAGAATACATTAGGATTTGTTTGATATTTGGAAAGATAAGCTTACTACCTTTTCCTAATAAGTTTATGTTGAAAACCAAAAAGAACTTGATAGAGCCACATTTCTAAAATAATTTTAAAGTAACTTCAGGCACTCTTTTTTCATTATTACTAGTTTTGTTTTCTAAATATTAACATTGCATTTATGTGACTTTATAATCTAAAGTACTATACAAGTGCGCTATTATTACTATATTAAAGAACATTTAAAATCACTCCCTTTTAAAATCTTTCCCTCCTTTTAGCATAAAATGAGTTTTACTTCCATTATCTTAATAATATGTAAACATTCTCTTCTACATTACATTACCTCTTCAGTTTTTTTAAAAGCCCTAATTATTGAGAGTTTCTGTCCACCGAATAACTGGAGAATAGTTGATACATAAGGGAGATTCCTGAACAGCATTCAGTTTTCTGATCGATGCTCTTAACTCTACTAGATTCCAAATAATAAATTGCATTTCTGATGAGAGTTTTGAAACCTGATGTTGCTCACATCTAAGGAACAGTGGAGGGTGTTCAGTAAATATTTGTTGCAAGAATGAGAATGGAAAAGCCGTAAGCAAATAGAATATCTGTGTCAGTGTGGACGTTAGGTATGAAGAGTGGCATGAGAAGTGGAAGATGTGGCTATGGACACATGATATTTATTCCATTTATTCATGTGACCTTGGGAAAATGAATAACCCTATTTGAGTTTCCTTTTTTTTAAGCTTAAAACACCAACCATTTCATTGTTGTAGCTCACATTTTTGTGGGTCAGGATTTTAGACAGGTAACTGGATTGCGAAGGACACTAGTCTCTGCTCTAGGATGTCTGGAGATGCAGCTGGGATCTGAAACAGCTGGATGGCCCCTGTCCCCCTGTCCCTCCTTCTCTTCTCTCTAGATGGTCTCTCTACATGGCAGCCTCAGGGGTATTATGCTTCTTACAGGGTGGCTCAAGAACATAAAAGTGAGTGTCTTAAGAGGTCCAGGCTTCCTATGACAACCTCAGCAATCTCAGAGCATCCCTTCCATCACATTCTGTTCTTCAAGCAAGTCCCCAAAGCCATCCGAAATCCACTGGCTGGACAATCAAATTTCACCTTTCATGGAGTGGAGTATCAGAGAATGTCTGTCTATCTTTAACCCACCATTGAGGCTTAATTCAATGTTGTTATGTAGGAATGTTATTATTCTAAGTCTGTTTTACTAGTGTGAGAACTTCTGAGGAAGTTTCTGCTTTGTTTTTATATGGAGAAGGTCTGGAATTTGATTTTTTAATCTACATGAAGGGACTAAATGAAACATGTAGGTAGTGTCAGATGAGTTAAAGTAAATTCCATCTACAGCATGATCTTCGTTAATCAAGTAAGATGAGGAAAATGTGACCTTTATTCTAATGATACATTTGCAGAGATTTTGTTTTAGAACTTTCAGCCGTTTGACTATTTCACAGACTTTCCCTCATTAAAGAAACCTCAGGTATGTAATTGTGATGGATCTATTAGTACATGTGGGAAACGGAACCTGAGTCACCTCTGGCTCAAATGAGATCGTGTCCCTGAATAACCTAACACCCGGGGAGGTGCACACACATGCTTATGTTTTCTGGCTCCCTGTGCATAGTTTTGCAGGCTTAGAATTTTTAAACTCCATCATCTTAACCCAAACAGAGAAAATTTCTCCAGTTTTCATTTTGTGCTGACACTTTTCGTCTAACTAGTCTGTAAAATGCCAGTTCTGGCATGTCATCTGTAGTGTGTGTGTGTGTGTGTGTGTGTGTGTGTGTGTGTGTATGTGTGTGTGTGTGTGTATTTTAAGACTGTTTTTTTAAGAGCTGCTTTAGGTTCAAAATAAAAATGGGAGGATGGTCCAGAGATTTCCCAGATGCCCCCACACATGCACAATCTCCTCCATTTTGAACATCAGCGACCAGTGTAGTACCTTTGTTACAGTTGCTGAACCTACATGGACACATCATGTTTCTCAAAGTCCACACTTTACCTTAGGGTTCACTCTTGGTGATGTGCATTATATGGTGATGTACATATGACAGGTATCCATATTATAGTGTCAAAAAGAATATTTGAACTGCCCTAAAAATTCTCCATGTTCTACCTACTCATCCCTTGCTCCTTCACTAGCTTTCATTTTTCAAAAATCTTTGAAAAATGGTCATAATTACAACTGCCTTGCAGGATTGACCATGAGGCTTAGCTGTAATGTTGCAAAGCCCACAATAGGCATTTAATACACGGGAGCTATTGTTGATGCTATTATTATTAAATAAGAAAAAATTATCAGTCTTCTATTACTCTGGCTTGGGTCATTCCATTTTACCCACCAAATGGAGATTGGAGAAGATGGATTTGGGGGTTAGAATCAAAGATTGTGGTGCCATAAGGGATCTGAGAGGCTCCAGTATGTTCAATCCAAGCCCCTTTATTTTTATCAGATAAAGAAACTGTCAAGTATCGTGCTCTAAGTATCATACAGAAAAATATTACTTACAAATTACATTCCCTACAAAGAACACACTGCAATAAAAATAAAACTATGATTATACTATTGGCAGTATTTCAAGTTATTAAACTAATAATTATATTTTCATTAGAGATGATCAGTGGGAAACTGAGGAGCAGAACTTTGTCTTTGGATCTTCCATTTCAATTTTTTTTCTACATGAAAAAAGTTCTTAAATAAGCACAATGACTTAACATTCCCAAAATGCTAACTTCAAATGAATAGTATTTGCTTACGCTTTCATATATAGCTCCTTGCGAATTTAAATATATAGAAAATACATTTGGTTCCAATTGTTAACATTTCATGCCTACCAAAAGAATATATATTCCCCCAGGAATGTGTTCTATAAAAAGGGAAATTAGCATCAACTCAGTGGTTTTAGCAAATTTAGGAAAAAAAAAATAGCTGCTCCATTCTTTTTTATGCCATACCTTTGCTGTATCATAAGTGCCTTTGGTAGGTTTGCAAGGACAAAACCATATTTTTGGTGCCCGAAAATTCTGCTACAGTAAAGTCGAAATCATTAGGCTAAGCAACTTGTTTTCATTACTTTCCATTCAAATCCAGTGTTCTCCACCTGCATTACTATTCAAGCCTATTGTGTGGGGCTTAGATGAAATCATTCATGTAACTAAGGAGCCCCGTTTTAAAAAATTACGTCCTCAGGTAACTGACATGGTTCCATCTTAGGTCCATCCTGGGGCAGTCATCACTAAAGTGGAAGGAGGCAGGTTTATATCCTTTTATTCTTGTCAACTAATAGAAAATCTTCTATAGAAAGCCGTTTGCTAGTATGCTTAGCATGACCTAAATATCCAGAAAAGCAGAGAAGACCCCTGCCAAATGCAGCATGGTTGCCCTTGATATATATCAGCTTTTTTCTTCAAATACACCTACTAATAGGAAAGGTACAATATATAAAAATGAGGACCAGAGATGCTCACTTGTATCTAACTGTTCATAATCTATGAGAATTGGAAACCCACAAAGGTAGCCTACTCTGTCAGACAAATGCCTAAGTATCCATGGCTCTGATTTGAAAATAATCAAGGAAGGGAAAATTGGGAAAAATATATTATATTATTCCTTTATTTTATATGCAATTTTTGTATAAGCATTTGTGGGGGAGATCAGTACTGGAGAAGTATGGGAAATAATATTTTAAAAATGTATGAAACATTAATAAAATAATATATTTTCCATGGGTGCCTATAAATGTGGTAAAACATAAATTAAATGCATAGTGAATTTATAATAATGGTTTCCTCTAGAGAAAGGGAAGGGACTGGAAAAGTGAACAAAGAGGATTTCAACTTGTGTATTTCATATTTTACTTTATGTAAAAAGAATACATGAAATAAATATATTTGTGTTAGCCAGTTTCTAGAAAAGTTGGTAAAGATTATCTAATTATCTCCGTGGTCCTTTCATTTTGGGGGAAGATTTAAAGTTCCATGCCTTTTACTTTTTTTTCATAGCAAGAAATTTTCCCAATGTTTTCTTCTTTGACTTTTAATTCTTGAAGCTCACTAACCAGACCCAGACAACAGAGAAACCAGGGATTTATATCTATCCATCCATCAGTTATTTTTATCTACCTATTCACATATTCATTTTAATGCCGTTTTTACATGTACGCTTTTATTCTTTTAAATCTTCAGCTGCCTTTCTTCTGTTCGGGCATAGGTCAGCTCTTCAGGCACGTATAAAGCAGAGCTAATTCAGCCTCCTTGAGAGAGCAGAGAAAGGCCCCCAGGGAGATTGAAACAGGTATCACCTCTGGTCACCCACATCCCAGTGGACCAGCGAAAGGAGTAAGGCCTAATTCAATAGTTGCCATTGTCCCTGGGGGCACTGCTGGAAATTGGTTCCTATTAAGTTATCTGTATCAAGAGTAAAAAAAAAAAAAAAAAAAAATGGAAGGTGTTATTTTATAATTTTATTTCTCCCTCACCCACACAAAAATTGCTTCTTCAGACAAAAATGAGAGGTTGAAGAGATAAGTTGGGTACCATGGAAAGCCTCCTACTCCTAATACTCTGCTTGACTGAAATACTTAAGATTAAAAGATCATTTTATTTAGTTTAACAAGCTGCTTTTTAAAAACAAGTGAACATGCTTCATTGACTTAATACAGCTCCAAATCAGCCATTTACACAGTAGTGTGAATTATCTCATTTAGATAACATTTCCTTAATCAATTAAATGAGATTAGCTCCCTGAGGGTAGAAGGGGAAGATAGGAGGAATGAGAAGGAAAGCAACTTTGTCAAGTATTTATGTCCTATCATTATTGTATGGATTTCCCTCTGTCACCTAACCCCAGCATTTTAGAATCTGCTAAGAAACAACAGTTTTGAAGGATAATTTGGAGAGACTCTTCGAAATCAGGTCTGCCTCCCAAACCCAGGGTAGTCAATGTAAGTATAGAGCAGTGACTTTCAAAGTGTGGCCTCTGGACCAACAGCAGCAACATCACTGGAAACCTGTTAGAAATGCAAATTCTTGGACTAAGAATAGAAATTTTCCTGGAATAGGCCCAACAATTTGTGTTTTAACAGGTGATTCAGTTGTTGAGCTCAACTTTGAAAACCACTTGTACCAGGGTGTTCTGCTTTGGTTGGGTACATAGTGAACCATAAATAATAATTGCTCGGTGGTGACTGGCTGGACCCCAGCAGCAAGCTAACCTACCGGTCAGAGCGTCTGCCCCCTAGTGGTCAGTGCACATCATAGCGACTGTTAGACTGCCCCCTGGTGGTCAGTGTATGTCATAGCAAGTGGTTGAGTGGCCTTAGCATATCATTAGCATATTACGCTTTGATTGGTTGACTGGACGACAGGACACTTAGCATATTAGACTTTTATTATATAGGATAACTAGAGGCCTGGTGCATGAATTCGTGCACAGGTGGGATCTCCAGGGGGGCGTGGGCAGGCACACATTCAGCCCTCCGGGAAGGCTGTGGGACGCCCTTCCTGGCCTGGGATCCGGATACATCCTGCTGACATTCGTGCCGGTTGTCGGGAGCCACCTGGCGGCTGCTTTTATATTGTTTCTTTCTTGTGGAGCGTCTAGGGAGGGGAAGTGGCCATGGTGCCCAATGCCGACTTCCAAGAGTCCAGCAGCACTGTTGGGATCATGACGGTGGCACTGGTCTGTCGGTGCCTGGTCTGTTCTCTGGAGATTGAACCTGTAGGACGACTGAGGGAGTGAGTGGCTGCCGCTGGGCTGGTGGACCACTGGGACAGTTTGGTCAGCTAAGTGGAGCTCCCCTTGTGGGAGCATTGAGCGTCAGTGCACATCATAGCAACCTGTTGTTCCAGTCGTTCTGATCCGTAGGTCATTTAGGCTTTTATATATATAGATTATGTAATTTGGTTACAAAATAAGGATTAAGTCATAATATTTTAAGTTTTTAAATTCTTTTAAGGATTTGACACATATGTAGTAACCAAATCAATAAAAAAATAAAAATAAATAAAAATAAAACATAAGATTTCTGTTTCAAAAAAAATAGATAAAGTATCATTGGTGCTTTTGAGGGCTTCTTTTTTTCAACCTTAGATATACATAGTAATGAATTTTTGCTGATGTATCAAAACTTAGGGGAATGCCCAGGGATGCATACCTGTGAATGCTAAGTCAGAAGTACAAAGTGAAGAAAGTGTCACCTGTTGAGTACGATGCTCTACTCAACAAAGACAACATAGAGAATAATGAAAACATAGGTTATAAATACATTGCTATATCTTGGAAAAGTGCTTATAGTGGTAATAGGAATCCTGCTGCCCTATCATTCCATGCAACCATGTGGATTTTTATCATTCAAACACTCACCCATTTTGCCAATACCCAAACCAAAATACAAAAACAAATATGCAGAAAACAAATAAGAAGAGCTTTTAAATAGGAATGTCCAGTGACATCATTTTTGGCAAAGTATTTTACGTTTTTTAGAAAATGTGAAGATTTATCTTCAGAATTTTGTATGTAAGTTCATTGCAACCAGGAGTTTACATCTGCGAAAGCTCATACAATAGGGCCATTTGATATCACTTAGCAGAGTGAAGCAGACTGTCAAATGTTGAACACACCCAGTCCATATATATATATGGGCTCATGCTAATGGGGGATTATGTTTTATGCATTTACAAAAATTTTAAGGTTTCCTCATGACCAAAAGTCCTACTGTGAGTTCTTGGGACCAAGAGAGCTGTGTTAATTAACAGGTTAGATGATTGGAAATGTTCCAGTAAAAAGTTTAATTTGCAAAGGTCAAATGTTTCCCACATTAATTGTGATACTTAAAGCCGATGTGCTTTTTGTAAATAACTATTTTATTTTCATTTAACTGCTAATGAACCTTAAAAGATAATTTGTTAAAATGTGTGCTATAGAACCATTTAAATATTTTTCAAATTAAAAACAATCATCCTATTTCACTTAGAAATGAAATAAGTAATGTGTTATGACCAAGAAAAACTGCATATGACCATGCTATCCATTAGTGCAACACAATGCATCAAGGCAAATAGGTTTATGTGATGTGCTGAAATGTGATTGCTGTAGTAGCTTACATTATAATGATCCAAAATGTGTTTATTAGCATTTAAAAATATTAATGTTTATGTGAAAATCTTTAGCTTTTTTCCAAGGGTAGTGATAAGCAAGAAACAGGGTGTATCTGGTGAATCATGAGACTAGTTTATGAAAATATTCACAAGTGTGATAACTTATGAAAAGAGAGAGGGTGAATCCAAACTTCACTAATAAATTTCAGTATTTCCTGGCTACTAATACTAGTATTCCCTGCATGATCCTCAATTTTGATTTTGAAACTATAATATTATGGAAGCATATTTTTCTGCTGACAGATATTTTTTTAATCTACCAGCAAGGGCCAACCCACTTTTCACAGGTCAGGTATCCAGGAATTTTGAGATTCAATGGTCTAGGTACCATATAAAAAGTAATATGTTTCCTCTTAAAATTATAGTATTCCATCTCCCCACTCATCAAAATCAGATTTTAAGAAAAGGTAAAAGTTGGAGGAAAGGAAACAAACATTTAAAGTTTCTATAAAACCAATTCAATAGGACTTACAGCCAATTGTAACATCTTATTAGGTAGCTAATCTATTCTTATGGTGACTTTTTTCTTGCTTGCCTCAATACCTTAAAATATATTGTGATATGTCATTGCCTTGGCTCTTAGAATATTTTTTTAACAAAATATATTTCAGGTTAATAGTGTCCAACTAGTAACTAACTAACATGTTCAAATCCTTAGTGAACATGTCATCATATATTAGAATTTACTGGGTGGTCACATGCACTCTAGTGTTATTGAAAACCATTTATGTATCTGCCAGAATCCTGTTTTTAAGTTAAAGGAAACAGAGGACTCTGTGGAATTTTTCTGTACTTTCAACCTGCTTCCCGGGGCCTTGCATCTTTGAGACAGTCAGAGGTACTTGGAATAGTTTCCCGCCTCCAAAAGCAGCAGGTCTCCAGAAAAAAAATGTTCTAGTCTTGACTCAC
Organism: Myotis yumanensis; assembly: GCF_028538775.1. Classification (NCBI taxonomy): domain Eukaryota; kingdom Metazoa; phylum Chordata; class Mammalia; order Chiroptera; family Vespertilionidae; genus Myotis; species Myotis yumanensis. Next base: position 26,076,994 of record NW_027223767.1, on the reverse strand, counting down.
AGTTATTAAATTATTTAGCTGAACTGCTGACAGTTTCTTTTGCAAAGATCAGCATAATAAAAGCACAGTTGCAAAGTCCCCTAAACAAGGAGTCAACGAGTACCCCTTAATAAACCGCTTTCTTATCAACTACTTTCACGGATGATTTATTTGAATTGTAAAGCAAAAACTCCTTTTGTTGGTTTGGAGACGGTGAAAAGTCAGGATCAGCAAAGAAATGGTTAAAGTAGACACACTCTCCAATTATAGGAAGATTAAAAGAGCAATTAGTGTTTGTTTGGAATCAAGAGATTTGCAATGGTGACATTTCTGGTATTATTACCATAGGCACCTGTCAGTGGAAGTGCCTACCAGGTTGGCCACTGTGGAGGAGCAGGCCACACTGGGCTTCTCAGAGGACACGGGAGTGCTGGGATCCAGAGGTGCCCCAGGGACTTTAACTGGCTCCCGGGATGTGTGGGCGCAGTGTCCGGCATCGGGAGGAGGGCTGAAGGCTGCAGCATCCCTAGGCTTCCTCTCTGCATGTCCTGTAGTACCTCCCTCCCCACTACTTTAGATAGTCAAGGGGTCTCCCCCACTGGCCGAGATGGCGCAGGGGGAGGGTCTTACACTCAGCTCACCAAAAGCTAGAATGATGAAGGGACAGGGCCCACAAAAAGGAAAGGTGGCAAGATATTTGGATAGAAAAAAAAATCTCTCCCCTCCCTATCCCTATAAGAACCACTGGCTTGAGCAGGAAGAGAGCAGGTTCTTTGAGACAGGAGTGCACCATTCTCCCAGGTCATGGCACCTGAATAAACCTCTTTCCTTTTGCATCAGCACCTGTCTCATGGAGTTTGGCTTCCATCAGAGCAGGCTGCTGAACCTGTCTTTTCAGTTACAGTATCAGAGTGGAAGAAGTGATAAATGAAACAGAAGTTTTAGAAATACCTGTAGAACCTTTGAACCTCACCGCTCTGTTAATGGTGCAGTACTTGTTTTGAAACTCTGTGAGCTAGTGATGGCTAATTTGTGATACGGGGGTCACAGGCAGCAACAGCATTAACATGGACAAGGTTTCCAAATAAACACAGGCTTCCTTCAGTGTTTGCTCTGCTGGGAACCTGAGGCTGCCCACTAGATACATCTATTCTGTCCCAATCCTGGCTACCTTTAGTCTCTTGTTCAGCTGCTGTTGGTTTCAACCCAGAATGTACCTGCATATTTCCATTATACCACTTTTGTCCTTTTTGGAGCAGGCATTTTTGTCCTATATTGTCCTGTGCAAATTCATAGCTGCGCTGTTTGTTATATGAATTAAGCATTGGGTTTCTGCCTGTAGTCTCTTAGCATCTGAACCCTTAAGTATACTTTTTTTTTGTCCTTTGTCTTCCTATTCTCATTTTCAACCATGTATGATTATCTCACCAGTTAGATGAGATAAAGAATGAAGGTGGCACCTTTAATTTTATTTACGGATTGATTTTAGAGAGAGAGGAAGGAAGAGAGAAAGAGAAACATCATTTTGTTTCTCCATTTATTTATGCATTCATTGGTTGATTCTTGTATGTGCCCTGACTACGGATTGAACCCACAACCTTGGTGTATCAGGACAGCACTCTAACCAACTCAGCTACCTGGCCAGGGCTGAGGAGGTGCCTATAATGCCACATGATATGCATTTAAATTAAGTAGATCAATGGATGAAGAAAGCTTTATGGGAATGTATATCATTGCATCATAGAATTTTTCCAGACCCCCAACTTGTTAAAAGGACTATAGCTTTGCATAAAAATAAAAATGAGATGTTAGGGGGCTGAGGGGCTCCAGGCTTTCCATTTGTGTAATCTGCTGATAGCATTTCTGTTGGTGGCAGTGTCATGCTAAGGAAGCACTCGTGACAGTAAGACAGCTTTCATCGAGTTGCACTGAATAGAAAAGAAATATATGTCAATGTATTTTTTGAGACCGAATCTAAATAATGTGCTTCATTTCCTATAAAACACAAATCGGATAGATTGTAAAAATATTCTGAATGCTAATTATGTGTTTTCAAGCTATCCAGGATCTCTACTGATTTTTAGACTAACTTTAAACTCCTGCTATTCTGTTTGTTTAGTTCCCTTTGAATTAAATATATCCAATTAGATGACTGAGCCTAAAAGCACACTAAAATAATTAGCAGCAAAATAAATAAGTAAAGGGAGGAAGGAAGGAAGGAAGGAAGGAAGGAAGGAAGGAAGGAAGGAAGGAAGGAAGGAAGGAAAAGAAAGAAAGGAAGGAAGGAAGGAAGGAAGGAAGGAAGGAAGGAAGGAAGGAAGGAAGGAAGAAAGAAAGAGAGAGAAAGAAATTCAATAGAAGTATGCTATTCCTTATAAATGAAAATGGTCTATTTTTTAAATGACATTGAGATTTCTATGGAAGCTAATGTCCATGGCTTCCCTCTGCCCAAACCTTGCCTCCTTTTAAAGTGGGGATTTGCAGTGTGCTAGGCTTCATGGGGTGGGAGGGCTGTTTTACAGGGGCTCAGAGAGAAGCTGTTCCATGTGATCAGGGGGAACCTGCCCAGGATAATTAAAATCCCCAAATCAATAAATCCCTTGGTAATTCCCATGAGTGTGTAGTGAGTGTGGTTGGTAAGAAAGAGAAATACAACATCACTTGTAATTTAAGAATGACTGGCAATCAATAAGTCTCAACTGGAAAAAAGGAATCGCAACAAACAGAACAACACAAAAAGATAAGGACATTTCTGAGGCCATGTATACCCCATGAAAAGAAGAAAGACACTTTCATGCTGTGGAGTAAAAGGACACGAGCTTCTCTTATGTTGTTCTGACAATGGCCACGCTTCTCAAAAGTCTAGCGAGTCTAGTTCAGCTTATATCAATACACTCTTACTAAAAATCAACTCTTGGACTAGGTTTTAGGTGAGGTGCTAGTTTTATAAATATGATTAAGGTATGATTCCCACCCTGAAGAAGCTTAAAGTGAAGAGATAGATCGTAACACCCAGAAAATAGAGATAGTAGTGGGCTTCCAGGGGATGTGGGAACAAGGAAGGGGCACTCAACATGAGATATTATTATGGGCAGTTTTAATTATTTTATTTGTATCCATTCGCATACTATTTTTGCTAAAACCCTCAGAATAATGTTTTTAAAAAAATATATTTTATTGATTTTTTACAGAGAGGAAGGGAGAGGGATAGAGAGTTAGAAACATTGATGAGAGAGAAACATCAATCAGCTGCCTCCTGCACACTCCCTACTGGGGATGTGCCTGCAACCAAGGTATATGCCCTTGACTGGGATCGAACCTGGGACCCTTGAGTCTGCAGGCCGTCGCTCTATCCACTGAGCCAAACCGGCTAGGGCCAGAATAATGTTTTGATACAACCATCATCATGCAATCACAACTTTGTGCCAGATAATATCTTTTTTCTCTAGAATTCAAGGTTTTATATATATACTAGAGGCCCGGTGCACAAAAATTTGTGCACTCGGGGGGGAAGAGTGGGGTCCCTCAGCCCGGCCTGTGCCCTCTCGCAGTCTGGGACCCCTCAGGAGATAATGACCTGCTGGCTTAGGCCTGCTCCCGGGTGGCAGAGGGCAGGCCCAATCCCTAGGTGCAGCCCCTGGTCGGGCTCTGAGCAGGGCTGATTGGGGAGTTGGGGCGCCGCCCCCTGTCATGCACAGAGCAGGGCGGATTGAGAGGTTGCGATGCCACCCTCAGTCACGCTCAGGGTAGGGCCGATTGGGGGGTTGGGGCACTGCCCCATGTCACACTCAAGGCAGGGTTGATGGGGAGGTTGCGGCGCCACCCCCTGTCACACACAGAGCAGGGTCGATCAGGGGGTTGGAGCATTGCCCCCTGTCACTCACAGAGCAGGGACAATCAGGAGGTTGGGTGCTGCCCTCTGTCATGCACAGAGCAGGTCCCATCAGGGGGTTTGGGAGCTCCCCCCTGTCACTCACAGAGTAGGGCCAATAGGGGAATTAGGGCACCACCCCCTGTCACACACAGAGCAGGGCCTATCAGGGGGTTGGGGCGCCACCACTGTCACACTCAGGGCAGGGCCAATGGGGAGGTTATGGCTCTACCCCATCACACACAGAGCAGGGCCCGTGGGGTGGGGGTGGGGGGTTGGGGCACTGCCCTCTATCACCCACAGAGCAGGGCTGATCAGGGGGTTGGGGCGCTGCCACTGTCACACTCAGGGCAGGGCTGATGGGGAGGTTATGGCTCTACCTTGTCACACACAGAGCAGGGCCGATCAGGGGGTTGGGACGCCGCACCCTCTCACACACAGAGCCGCAGGGCGATCAGGGGGTTTGGGCGTTGCCCCCTGTCACGCTGATCTGGTGCCAGGAGGCCTCGAGGCTCTGCTGATCCCGGTGCTGGGAGGCATATTACCCTTTTACTATATAGGATAGAGGCCTGGGGGCCGGCTGGTTTGCCCTGAAGGGTGACCTGTATCAGGGTGGGGGTCCCCACTGGGGTGCCTGGCCAGCCTGGGTGAGGGGATGATGGCTGTTTGCAGCTGGTCACACACCCTTCAGGGTGGGGGTCCCCACTGGGGTGCCTGGCCAGTCTGGGTGAGGGGCTGAGGGCTGCTTCCAGGCTGGCGATTGTTGACTGAAGCTCCCAACCCCTCCTTTTTTTTCTCTTTTTTTTATTTTATTCTGGTCCAGCTTTAACTCTGGCTCTAGCTTTGAGGCTTCCGCTGGTTTGTTTGCGTTCTATAATCGAAACAATGTATAACTCCAGCTCTGAGATCCCGGAGTTTTGTTACAAAGTTTCAAACTGCCAGCTCAGAGGCCAGCAGCGCAGGCCGGGAACGTTGGAGTCTTCATTCACTGCAGCAAGCAAGCCTCATGTTCGCTTCCAGCTGCCTGGCTGCCGGCCGCCATCTTGGCTGACAGTTAATTTGCATATACTCACTGATTAGCCAATGAAAAGGGTAGCGGTCGTACACCAATTACCATGTTTCTCTTTTATTAGTGTAGATAAAGTGACTGTCTGACTATCTGACTGTCCAACTGGTAGCCATGATGCACAATGACCACCAGGGGGCAGATGCTCAATGCAGGAGCTGCCGAGCTGCAGTGACTTGGCAACTGCGGTTCTCAGGTGATGCATCCAGAACCAGAGAGGAGGGAGCCCAATTCTGGGGTGTGTCACCCAAGAACCACCCTCTCGCAATCCAGGACCCCTCAGGGGATGTCAGAGCGCCGATTTCGGCCCAATCCCCACAGGCCAGGCCGAGGGACCCCACCGGTGCATGAATCCATGCACTGGCCCTCTCATTTTCATATATTAAATTCTGATAAAAAATTTTCTTCACCCATTCATTCAGCCATTGATATTTATCAAGCACCTACTTAAGGGTGAATATTTTATGAATTATACTTATTTATGTATTTTTTATTAGCATTCTTTTTAATATCTAAATAATTTCAATTTTTGGTATGTAATTGATTGTGAAGTGAGGGGTCACCTACAGCATGATCTAAGTTCAACATTTCAAGTTATATTTAAGTGATAATGAGAGATCCTGAATAATAAAGGAATGATATTTTTCACTAACTCTTATATTTCTTCTGCTAAACATATATATATATATATATATATATATATATATATATATATAGCCATTATATGCACTAAGTGAGCAAGTTTGAGAGCTAAAGTCAAGAATGGATGTTTTGGAATGGGAGGACATATGGTGGGTTTTTTAATATCACAAATTTCATTCTTTATAGCCTAAAGTGTGTGGCTTCCCCAAACTCAGTTTTCATTTAAAAAAATGTAACAACAGATGTTTACCTAGAATTTGCCATATGGCCAAATGTGATTCATTTGCACAAATTTTTCACATTCACAATAGACTTCTGAGAGATGCTACTATGTCCCCATGTGAAACCACCTAATTCTAATGAGAATTTCAATGGATTCTCTATTGAAATAGTCCAGGGACAGAGCTCCATTCTGCATACTATCTAGGTGCAAACCTACAGAATTAGTAGCAAATGATTGCTGGAGATGGAAGTGCTGTGTGGGTACTTTATGTGGTTCCTGTTGCCAGGGCAACACATTCCTTTGTTTCCATTCAAACTGCAGCTTTATTAGAAGCCTGGATCTCAGGTACACTAAGAGCAGTTACGATATCAGAAATAAAAGAAAGCATGTAGACTTTGAGGAAATATTAAAAACATAAACAAAAAAACAACAACACACGAGAACTATTACTTCCAAAGCCCTTCTATTTCTTTTTAAAATTTCTTCACAGAGACAACTTAGAGTTCTTTTCCCTCCCAAAACATTTATAATATAAAGACTAGAAATTATTTTTTGAAAGATGTATACACACAGATTTTTTTCTGCATTACTGAACAACAGTATCAATACATCATGATAACTTGAACCCTTTCTGAAATTTCAAGATATTGCCCAGAAATTTTAAAAATGTGGGGTTTTGAAATTTAAGGGAAGGTGAAATCCATAAAGACCAATTGGCTGCCAATAGGACATGGTAAAACATATAAGCAGAAAGGTGCCCTAGTCTAGAAGACAGCGAGTTGAAATGCAGAATGCCGCCAAGCACTAGAACTGAACAGAGATGGAGGAGTCCTGAGTTCCAGTCCCACCTGTCCACTACTCCCTCTGAACCAAAGGAAATGATATTTGGTTTTTGAGACTGTAGTTTTCTTTTTCTTAAAATGATCTAGGACAAGACCATTTTTCTCTGTTTTATTAAGAGATGTACACACACACACACACACACACACACACACTCACATATACAAACAGACAGAAGTGTTCAGGTAAACTTGAGAAATGCCAACTAAAATGTCCTGTAATGTACACAATATTCCAGATAATGTTTTCCATATATATTAACTAATTTAAATTCTCACAAGAATCTTCTTTGACATAGGCATTACTATTATCTTAAGGAATCAGACACAGAGAAGTTAAGTAACTTTCTCCAGTTCACGAAACTAGTAAGAAGCAAAGCTGGGCTTCTAATACACTCAATCTGATCCATGGTCTTTCAAACTATTCTACTGTATTTCCTTTCACAGTTAAATAGGTCTCCTTCTTATTCTTACAAGATTTTTCCATTCCTGTGACATGCCTACTCTTGTATAAATCTCTAACAGGGAAATGTATGTTGGGCAAAGTTTTTCAAACATGTTGATCCCTGGATATTTTTTTCACAGGATATTGCTGGGGACTGTAGAACACACTTTGAGAAATGCTGGGCTAGACAGTCCACATCACTTGTATTTCTAGGAAGAGATGATCCTGAGAATAAGCTGAGAATTTCATACTTTATAGGACTCAAACATGTTTGCCTCTGATGTTAGCATTTTATTAAGAATTTTAACAAATATTAAACTAAGAATTTGCAACTTTAGTAATGACTTCAGTTACCTTACTCCCATATGTATTAAATTTTTATTTTCTATATTTTTTTAGGTCATGGTATCTAGAACATTTTTTTATTAATTCAAAGCTTCCAAGTGAATTCAGCTATGAATCAATAAAAATAACGAAGATAAATTTGCTGTATCTATGAAAGCATATTCTATAGGCAAATATAAATATATTTTGAATATCCATTATTTCTTGTTTACTACAGAGCTGTTTATCACCATTGCACCTAGTAACAGAGAATGACAATTGATCACTTAGGTTGAACAAATATGGGGAGAGTAATTTAAAAAAAATATTCCTTAACAGAACACCATAGGACAGTTTTCTTTCTATTCTCAAAATACAGACTTCGAATGCAAAGCAATATAAGCTCCAAAGGAAGAGGCTTGGAACAAGAGATTTTTTTAATTTTTTCTTCCTTTAAGTGATTTTTCTTTAGGATGTACAGATCTTGTTACATTTCATTAGTTCTTGAGAAGGAAATAGAGTTTCATTATGTTGTGGTAGTGTCCTACAACACTGGCTGGTTTGAAGATTCAAATCCCAGACATGTCAGTATCAATGATGCATTGATAGAGAAATCAATGGAGAAATCTGACCTAATCAAAATAGAGCATCCAAATTTGAAGTTCCCAATTATTTATCTGGGACTCAATTTCCAGTACATGTAAGCAGAAACATAAACTCAAAAGCATTTGGCCTTTCATTTATAAAAAACAACCCCTCTGCTGTAGGGTGACACCCAAATTTTCCAAATATTTCTTTAAAAAATCAGCAACAACAAATATACGCTCACCAAATATTTCCTATTCGTCACAGAATGTAGAAGATAAGGGGGAGGAGGCTGGAGTTAGGGAGACCAGTTAAAGAGAAGTTGCTATAAATGTATATGACAGACACACACAATATGATTGTCACTGTGAAGATGCTTTTAAGCCAATATTTCTTGGTCCAAAATTATCAACTTTGTCCCATAGTACGGCTTTATAAAAGTTAAATTTGCCATTGCTGATTTGTTGATGCTTTCACTTAGTCACTTATTTAAGCTCATCATTAGTTTAATGCAGTCAACTTTTAAGTGAACCATAATATTGGATTTCTAGTTCAGTGTTAATTGACTTTGCAGCGAAGATATTTGGACCTTGATGTAATCAATTACGATCTTTCAATCTTTTACTTTGCTTTCATTGATTCACATTAGTAAAATATCCAAGGCAGGCCTATCTGATATTGAATCAGAATGACCTGCTTTTCTAAATTAAAAAGGCAATTAAAAAAACAACAACCCACCACCTCCACTGAAAATTGGTGTAAATGAGAAGCATGACCCCAAGGCAGTTTCTAACTGTACAGTTGTCAGAACCTTCCAGTCCTGGTGTAAGTCCATTTTTGTCTAATAAAACTTGAATAAATTACCATGCCCACAACATGGCATCCCTTACTGTAAACTTTCAAAACAATCTAAAACATTGCTCAAGAACTTGAAAGCAATAGCTTGAATTAAAGAGTAACTTCTTGTAAACTCTGAGCTTTTTTTTTTTTCGCTTAGAGGCAAGCAATAAAAGTGTCCAGGAAAGCTATATAAACACATTGCCTTTGGTTTATGCCTAAATTAAAAGCAACCAAATAAATGAGTTCCAAATTTGGCAAGAAAATTGCATTAGCATGAAAGTGGAATAACTCAAAAGGAAAGATAAAATAAGGTATTTCTCAGCAAAATGATCACTTGTGCCTAAATGGTGGGGGTGTGCAGGGTCCCTTCTGCTGAACTCTGTAATTAAGGAAATAGTATGTCACATCATGGTGGTTGTTGAGAAACACCAGTTCTTTCCAGTTTGCATCTATCTTGCAGAAGGGGTAGCTGGCTGGGATTCAGCAGTAGTGTTAATCAAAGAGGTTAGTGGTAATTCCTTTAAGCTTCTAATTCTGACATATGACCCCAATTAAATGAATTTGTCCTGTTTAGGTGGTGGTATGTATTAGGTTTTTGTTGTTTTTTTTTTTTCCCCTCTGTATATTGTGTCTGCCAGTTTGCAGATCATGATTCTGATTGGGTGATGATTTTTTTTCTTTTCTTATGCCTCAGATATTGATTTCAGGCCTAAGTTTTTTCCATGAAGCACACCAATTATCCCTTTGTTGCCTCTCCATTTTATTTCTTCTAAAACTTTTATCTCATGATCATCATCTCTTTGCTTCTTTCCCTCCACCTTTTTTAAAAAATATATTTTATTGATTTTTTACAGAGAGGAAGGGAGAGGGGATAGAGAGTTAGAAACATTGATGAGAGAGAAACATTGACCAGCTGCCTCTTGCACACCTCCTACTGGGGATGTGGCCGCAACCAAGGTACATGCCCTTGGCTGGAATCGAACCTGGGACCTTTCAGTCCACAGGCCGACGCTCTATCCACTGAGCCAAACCGGTTAGGGCTCCCTCCACCTTTTTGAAGTGTTTTCCAACTGTTGACCATTTTCATCCCTTGGTTTTCTTTAGAGTCAGCTCAAAACATCATGCTTTAGTGGGTCATTTTGAATTCTAATTTAGCACTATTCTTTTAAAATACTGGTGCATAATCTACAGCATGTACTTTTTTTATAATGGATTATAAAATTAAATATATTAAAGTGACATTGGTTAATAAGATTATAGCGATTTCAAGTACACAATTCTATGATAGATATCTGTATGTTGCATTGTGTGCCCACCACCCAAAGTCAAATCTTATCCTATCACCGTATATTTGACCCCCTTGACCCTTTACTAACACCCACACCCCCTTCCCTCTGGTAACCACCATAATGTCTGCGTTTATGAATTTTTGTTGGTTTTTCTTGCTTGTTCGTTTTTTGCTTTCAGTTTTGTATCCCACGTTTGAGTAAACACATATGGTTCTTAACTTTTTCTTTGTTTTCTCCCTTTTTTTACTCTGTCAGCCTTCTTTATCTCTCATTGTATGGACATTCTTATTTCCTGCTTATTTTAGAGAATCCATCCATGTTGAATATTTCCTCTTAGGTTTTATTAGTCTCTTATAATCTGCAGTATTTAGAAATATGCTTTGAAAACTTGTTTAAAGACTTATGTGTTCATTTCCTTCTGTAATGCTAATGAATCATTTGGTAGGACCAATTATTTGCTTAACTTTTTCATCCTTTATTGCATTTCTTTTTTTCTAATGGTGGCTCACGGGGTCAACTTATCAGGGAATTTTGACCTTCCTCCGATGAATCGAAGATGTAGAGTTCCCTATTTTCTTGTTTTGGTGAAGTAGTAATGGTCAGTAACCAGGGTAAGCCTCCTCGCCCTTTTGGCTCCCCACATTCTTTATGGTAGATTCAATTCGTGTTGCCAATTCTTTCTCCTTTTCTGTATTAGAATTATACATCGCTATCTTTTGCCTTCTGACTTTGCATCACTTCCCAAATATTTAATAATAGAGAAATATTTTTAAAATTCAAATAAGATCTCTCAGTTATAAAAGAAGGAAAGGAAAAGCAGCTCGCAATGACCACTCCAGAATATATATCACAATCCACTGGACTGGGAGAGTGTTACAAACGATGGGGCTAGGTCTTAGGTGGTGGGACTACTGCGGATACAATTCTCTGTCTCTGTTACTGAGTTGTTGGTGAGCCAACATGGCCACCCCAGATCCTGCCTCCTGGGCAGAAAACTTTTTGTGCTGTCTCTTATTGTTTTCACCCATCAGCAGGTTTCATCATTTGTGTCCTAGAGCAGTACTGTCCAACAGATAGAAACATTCCTTGGCACTAACTGATGTGTTAGCCATATGCCACATTTACACTTGAAATGTGACTAGTGTGACAGAGGAATGGGACCTTTAATAGTTTAAATTGAAATAAATATAAATGTAATAGCCACACGTGGTTAGTCGCTGCCAGTAGTAGTGCTGCCACAGAACCTGTTTTATAGATTCGTCAGCCCAGTTTCTTTGATGAAAATGGAAAGTTTGAGGATGAGCTTGTGCTGGGGGAGACCAATCATATGTACACCTCGGCATGTCTGAGCTTTTCCGGCAATCCAACTCTCTCGAACCCAACTGAAATGCGAGATGATTTCAGTATTTGAGCTTCCGGTGTCAGAGGACAAATTGCAAAACATTGCTTAACCATAACCTGAATTCTCTTTACCTCACTCTTTGAAAGAGTAATGGTCTGAAGGAAAATGCTTTTGTCCTTATGGCCTTGGCTTAAGACCTTTTCTCTTTGCCTCAGCCTTGCTTCTCCCTTGATTGGGATACCAACACAGAGAAAATCTGCTCTCTGGCCATAAACTGCATCCGACTCTATCAGTGCAGATCACAGTGAGGCCTTGTTACCTTTGCCTGGCAGAGCATGCTTGGTAGATGTCTACTGAGCGCAGGCTTGGCCAATTCCTCTGGCTCCCTCAACATCTACCCTTCTGAGCAGCACATTCATTTAGAATGTGGAGGAGAATTTGGCTCATGCAATTTAATAGGCGCACGATTCTCTGATGTTAGTTGGACTGGGCTCATTGGCTATTGTCTGAAAAGTGAGCAAAATGCTTTCCTTGCCCTTCTCTGTCTGCACTCAGAAGTGCTGCTAGCTTATCTTCCTCATGTTGAAGGACGTAAGAAGGAGCCAACAGACTCTAACACCTGACATTATTCTACCAAATGCTCTGAAACTTTAACTATAATGAACCCAATATCTGAGATCCTGAATTGATGGATGTTGATCTTAATAATGACTTTATGTTGCCTATCCTAGATTGCCCAGTGGATGGATGTGTCTGTCATTTGCAGTATTACTTTTTTTTGCAGATAGCCATGTTTATATTAGCCAGGACTTTTTATTGCTGAAATGAAGACGAGACTATTATTGACTTAGGGAAAACTTGAGATCTACTGTGTTATATAAACAAAGTTAATGGAAAGTGGGGTTCTGTGAACCATGGACTGAATGCTGTCAAGACTCCATCTTCATTCTTCATCTCTTTCTCTCTCCTTGTCAGCCTCATTCTCATATTTCAGTTTTCTCAATGACCGTGTCCATTTCCAGGCTCACATTTACCAACTCTGTTGCTATAGAAAAATATTTTTAAATTTATTCTAATTTGAAAACTCCCAGGAAAATACTCTGCTTGAATCATATGCTGTCACCACTCTTTTCTTTCTCTCTCCTAATATTACCAATGCTTGTGGCCTCAGAAAAGGTTACAATTCTTACTAAAACTACTTATTGTAGTGAACTAAGGGATACACTTTCCCCAAATGAAGGAATCAATTTCTAGAAAGAAAAGAGGTTTTTATAAGAAATGTATTAAAACATTAGAAAAGACTGAATTTAGACTATTTGTCATGTTAGACCTCAAATCAGAATTCCCAGGACTCTTAATACAATATTCTCCAAGAACAAAAAGGAGAGACTTTTGTTGAAATCAAACATCCAGAACTCTTGTGTCAGCTTTTCCTTTCTCCTAGTTTGGAACCTACAGAAGGGAATGGAATTAGAATGTAGCGCAATCTGTGTTGCTCACCTAACCAATATCTGCTCAAGCATTTTGGAAGTAATGGGGGGAATTTTTACCTTTTGTTCAATGTCATTGGGAAGTTTCTAGAAAATTCCCTCACTCAAGACAGGTATGCAGTGAATTGCTGCATTTGCTCTATGAGATAGTTCTGTAAAAAATAAAGTGTGCAGACTTCAGCCCCATTGGCCTCTGCTTACTGGTCAGCTGGACTCCCTGCTCTTGATCTTTTCCCCTCTCATTCCCAGGTTCATCATTAACTTGAACTTACTTGTCTTTGACTCAATCTGTATGTCATTTATATGCACTTTGATCTTTTTCCTACTCCTGTTTTTGTATTTTCCCCCAAATAGGAAAACTGTTCCCTGCTCTTTCACTTGGAAACTGATTCCTATATCCTTTGACCACTCAGAGACTTAGCCTTTGGAATTACCCCTGCTCTATGAACTCATTCCCATGAGCATTAAACACATTTGAGTCTTTATCATGTTTCTCTTTGCTCCCTTGAAAACACAGACAGTAAATTCTTATAGCAATATTTTTTCTGATACATCTCTTTAAGCAAGGGGAACAAAAAATAAGTAAACAAATGGGATTACATCAAACTAAAAAGTGTTTACACAGCAAAGGACACCAGCAAAATAGACCACCCACTGAATGGGAGAACATATTTGCCAATGATACATCTGTTAAGGGGTTAATATCCAGATTAAATAAAATTAATTTTATCAGTTTAGGCTGTGTTTAATGTGCTGTATGTGAAAGCACATATAAATATAGACTAGGATTAATATAAAATGTGAATTTAAGGAATATAAAACCCATTAACTAAATTTATTCTGTCAGCAATTAAAATATAAAAACAAATTCTTTCAGGGTTTGTTCGATTGCTTAAATTACACTGCTTCTTTGTAATGTGCCTATAATGATTTTGACTTTTGTAGCACTATTTCTGGGTTCTCATAAAAAGGAGTGACTTTGAGTTATCCGTCTCTGTGTAAATATTCTGACCTAAGCAAGAGTGCCAGTTATAAATTATTCACAGACCCTATAGCTGTCATTTGCTTCTCACCAATGGAAATTTCATTAACATACTCCATTTCCTATAAACTTTCCCCCCCACACACCACACACACACAAATAGTTATCATTCTCGCCCGGCCAGTGTTGCTCAGTGGTTGAGTATTGTACCATGAACCAAGAGGTCACCGGTTTATTCCCAGTAAGGGCACATGCCTGGGTTGCAGGATCGGTCCCCAGTAGGGGACATGCAGGAGGCAGCCAATCAATGATTTCCTCTTATCATTGATGTCTCTATCTCTCTCCCTCTCTCTTCCTCTCTGAAATCAGTAAAAAATTACTTAAAAAATAGTAAAAAAGAAATAGTTACCATTCCCTTAACATCTGCAGAAATGCTTAAATATGCAGGTTCTGGAGCCAGACTACCTGGGTTTTAATTGCCACCTTTCTAGCTTTATAATCGTGGGCAAGTTCTTTAAACTCATTCTGCATCTATTTCAATTTCCCTATCTATTTCACAAAATATATAGTTTATGAGGTATCTAGGAGGATTAAATGGCTAATCCTGTCAAGCATGTAAAACCACATCTCATAAATAATAGTAAATGTTCCTTAATACTATTATTACTTCTATAACAAGTACTTATACCTCCTGACCACTACAACTTTTTTTTTTGCATCATTATTCTTAATCATCACCAAACTACGTCCAAGTACTGTTTATTTCCACTTGAAGAGGATTCACCTTAAGATCAAATATGTTCAATGATTTTATTTAATGGCCAGTCATTTGTTGAGTTGAGATCTAAATACATCCCTACCCATGTTTTTCTACCAAGACTTGCTATCTCCTCAACGTTAACGAAAAGATAGATGTAGTTGAATGGTTCAATAGCTCCTTCATTCCCAGGGAGTTTGAAGAAAGATTTGTAAAGGGACTCCTAGTGCTCGAAAGGCAAGAGATGTGGCCTCTAACCCAGGAGGATGCCCAATTGGCTGGTTCTTCTCTAAGCTTGGACACTCTTGCGGAGCTTATATCTGCAGGTGGGGGAAGTTCACAGCACCTGCCGCACAGCCTGCTGAGAGAAGCTGGTGCCATATGCCAAGATGCGGATACAAGCGCAGCCTGTTTGGTTGCCTATATTCATATCCATCTGTCGTAAGTGGCATTTTGCCGAATCATAATGAAGGTACCAATCAAAGAGGATTTTCTGAAAAAGAAGCTTTTTTTTTTTCCTTCCTCAGAATGTGACCATCTGCCTGGGGCTTGGAGATACCCTGCTTTTATAGAGCCTACTTATAAAGTCACACTGAACCCTTATTTCACAGAAGTGTCTGATTAACGGAGTATTTCTGGAACACACAGAGCTTCAATTAAATTTCAAAAGCCAAGGGATTAAGACATTTAAAGTCTACTACCTACTAAGCTATTTGCATATGTATTCTTATTTAATTTTCACAATGATTTTAAGAGTCCAGAACAAATATCTTCTTTGTAGACAAGGAATCTCAGGCTCTGAGAGGTTCAGTAACTCACACACCTAACTAAGTGGTAGCATTGGGACAGGGGTGCAGGGTTTTATGATCCTTAGGAGCGGACTGATTCCCTTAGCCATGATGTCTCTCCACAGCTTCATCCATAATGAACCGTAATAGATCTATTTCCAAAGCCTTGTTTCTTACATTTTTCTTCTGGAGCTTTCGACACAAACTCAATTTTCCGTATGATTTGCTATGGAAGATATTAGAGCTATTTTAGAAGATAAGGTTGCTGGATAGAAGTTGGTCCTGACTGTAATAGCTTTGGTTAAAATAAACAGGAGTCAAAGCCCTCGCTTCCTGGATATCATAAGACATCCTTTGAAATTTATGGATTTTTTTTGTCAACATTAAACACTAAGACTGTGTGTTTTTATATAAGCATTTATGGAAGTAAGATGGAAGGGTGTGTATGTATGTGTAAGGTAGGTATTTTTCAAATGGGAATTCAGAGTGAAATGAATCCATATGATCTGATAACCTAATTGGGTTCATACCCCAGCACAATGGTGAAGAATTGGCCTGAGACATACTTAGTGTGGCTTGAATAATTCTAAAGTTTCTGTAAGAGGCAAGACAGATGATGCTGAAACTGTAGGACTACCACTATCCAATATGTCCATTAGAAGTGAGTACTTACATTTAAATTAACTACAATTAAATACAATTTTAAAATTTATTTTCTCAGTTGCATTAGCTATATTTCAAGTGCTTATTAGCCATATAGTGAATAGCAAATATATAGAATATTTCCCACAATACAGAAAGTTCTATTGGATAGTAGTGCTACAGATTGTTGGATTCTTTAGACTTTATGCAATAAATGCATTAGTTTCTCGGAGGTTTTTGGGGGGTAATATTGGAGCAATGGATCATTCTGAGACAGCACAAAAGTAGAGAAGTCACTTAGCAGTCATTCTGCCTTAGCAATTTTCAGGAGCAATTCTGTTCCATCCTTACTATTCCAAGTTGTTGTTGTTGTTTTTTAAAGAATAATGGGATATTAAAGACTGCTTTCCTCTTCCCCTATTAGCCAAATATAATAATAATGATTACAACATGTTATAGACAACATAGACTGAATTATCATTTCCTAAAGGTAGATGTTTATTTCTCTTGTCTTTTAAATGAGACCAATAAACCAATGAAATGCAATGGTGTCTTAGTCAGTTTGAGATGCTGTTACAAATTACAATAGACTGGGTGACTTAGACAATAATCATTTATTTCTCACGGTTCTGGAGGCTGGGAACCTAAGGTCAAGGTGCCAGGGCGAGCAGCGTCTGGTGAAGGCCCACATCCTCATTTGCAGATGACCGTTTTCTCTTTGTATCCTCACAGGACAGAGAACAGAAGGGAAAGCCAGTTCTGTTGTGTCTCTTTAAAGGCACTAATCCCATAGCGAGAGCTTCACCCTCATGATCTAATGACCTCTCAAAGGCCTATTTCTGAATTGTATCACACTGGGAGTTAGCATTTCAACATATCAGTTTTGGGGGGGACACAATCATTCAGTCTATAGGCAATGCGTTACCACATAAAAACCCTCTGGGGATGTCTGGCATATTCTGCAATTATTTCAGGTGTCCTTCCATTTGCTTACTTTGCCACTCTGCTCCTAAACTTCCCTAATATATGGGTCCCACATATTGGTTCCTACAATCTGCCCAGATGCTTTGAAATGGCAAGGGAATTGGTGTTTTACCAACTAAACATAGATAATTAATACTACTTGGCCCTAAATGGAGACTTTATAACCAAGAACAAAAGGTAGACTCCTTTAAGCCCACTGGACCTATTGTGTGATGTGCCCATCCCTGTTCACCCCACTTCAAGCCCCCCACTTGACATGGACAATGAATGGGACACATAATTCTATCTCTGCAAGAAGAGAAGAAAGACTTACTTTCAGGAGAAAATGAAATGTCATCAATGGAAGCAAACCCGTAACCATTGATGAGCATGACCTCAGTGACATTGAATGAAAGGACATGATGTCAGCAGCATCATAAGATGGAGCCAGATATTTCCCTGAAGTCCTTTCCCTTTGGTGTGACCTGAGGCTATTGTTTGTCCATCACCTGTCTAGTGAGGCCACCCTCATATTAGCCACCATGCAGCCTTGGACAATGAGCGAAGGACAGCGATGCTAAAGATGTTTCATTTCACTAGGAATGATGCATTATCCTCTTGACTGAGCAACACCCGGCTCAGAAAAGATGTGGTCCTGATAGACCATTGAACTCTGCCTCTTAGTACACTTTTTGAGTGCCTCTCACCTGCTGCACACTTTTCTAGGGTATCTGGGCTTAAAGGGCTTTGGACTGTGCACCATCAGAGCCCTGAAAGGATGTTTTAATGATTAAAAGCAAAACTAACTGTGCATCGGACACCCTTTCCTGCCGGTTAGTTTTAGCTTGATAGTTCTAAGGATGGTTTCTCTCAACTTTATTTCAGAGATTGGTTGAGTACTTGAAATATAAATTTTCTTGGGGGTAATAAATCTAATTAAAGAAGCTAAGGTTCGAAATAGTCTTGTTCCAGGGGTGAGAGCAACGAGAGCTTCAAATGAAATGACTTCCTCATCTGTTACCATTAGGTGAAGTTTTCCCACACCTAAATAAGCATCACTGAGAAGCTCAGAAAAGATGTGGTCCTGATAGACCATTGAACTCTGCCTCTTAGTACACTTTTTGAGTGCCTCTCACCTGCTGCACACTTTTCTAGGGTATCTGGGCTTAAAGGGCTTTGGACTGTGCACCATCAGAGCCCTGAAAGGATGTTTTAATGATTAAAAGCAAAAAAAAAAAAAATACTGATCATAATATTGTCGGTTAAAAATTAAATTTTTCTAAAAATATCTTCTGGGAACATGTAACAAAAGAACCAAGGAGAGATTAGTCTTCCTGGTAACCCTCCTGGTGGCATTTACTTATATTTTATTTTTAAAATATATATTTTATTATTACTGACAGTATTACAGATGTCCCCCAATTTCCCACTTTCCGTGCCACTCCACCCAGCCCCTTCCCCACCCCAGGCCTTCACTATACTATTGTCTGTGTCCATAGGCTACATATATATGTATATAAGTTATTTGGTTAATGATTATCATTTATTTTTTTATTTTAAAAAATATTTATTATTGAAAGTATTACATATATCCCCTTTTCCCCCCATTGACCTCTTCCAACCTGCACTCACCCCCACCCCAGACCTTCACCACCCTGTTTTCTGTGCCCATGGGTTATGTGTATATGCATACAAGTTCATTGGTTGACCTCTTCCCGCCCACCCAACCTTCCCTGCTTTCCCTCTGAGGTTTGATAGTCTGTTTGATTCTTCTGTGTCTCTGGATCTATTTTTGCTCATCAGTTTATGTTGTTCATTGGATTATAATTTATTTTAACACAGGAAACTATCATTGCTAAATACAGCCAAAACAGTAAAAGAGAGACTTATTTTAAAAAGTTGAATTTTATTGATTGGTTGTCAAAAAAGACTGCTCAGATGAGATTTGATCTATGGTGGCCTTGAATACAAACTCTTTTAAACATATGCTAGAGGCCCAACGCAGCCCCGGCTTCCTCTGGAACAGTGGTTCTCAACCTTCTGGCCCTTTAAAACAGGTCCTCATTTTGTGACCCCCCAACCATAAAATTATTTTCGTTGCTACTTCATAACTGTAATTTTGCTACTGTTATGAATCGTAATGTAAATATCTGATATGCAGGATGGTTTTAGACGACCCCTGTGAAAGGGTCGTTCGACCGCCAAAGGGGTCTCGACCCACAGGTTGAGAACGGCTGCTCTGGAAGGTTCTCTGAATAGTCATCTGCCATTTGGTCTAATTAGCATATTATCTCTTTATTATATAGGATTCCATGTGCATTGGAGTCCATTACCATAAGAAAAGTCGGAGACAGGGAATAGCTTGACATTTTGTACATTTTGCAAATTTTATGCTCCTTAAATAAAAGCTAGGTGTTCCCCTGGCCCTGAGCCTTCCCTAACTTTGGCAGCAATGATTAGCAACCAATGAGACAGCACCTGTTTACGAAGGCAATACTGGAGAGCCACGTGGATAACTCCCGGGCTGGGAAGCTCCAGAGCCAAAATCATTTGCAAGGGCGATTTACTACTTCTGCAAGACGCTCTGACTACATTAATCTTTCCTTGAAACTGAGTCACTGCAGAAAGTGACTCAAGATATAAAGTGACTTCAGTTAGATGCCGGAATAGAGTACTTGTCAGACAAAGTTCAGAGGCTCCAATGAATCATCCTGCTACTTATTTTGAGCAGCCCCACAAATAAAGGGTAAGAAGCTATTTAGTGCCTTTGTTGCAGGTCTTGGACTTAGACTTTTTTTTTTTTTTTTTGATTGTGCCTATAAAACTGTCATTCCTTGCCCAGCCAGCTTGCCTCAGTGGCTGAGCATCAACCTCTGAACCAAGAGGTCATGGTTAATTCTAGTCAGGGCACATGCCTGAGTGGCAGGCTCAATCCCCAGTAGGGGCGCCTGCAGGAGGTAGCTGATCAATGTTTCTCTCTCATAGATGTTTCTATCTCTCTATCCCTCTCCCTTCCTCTCTCTCTAAAATCAATAAAACCTATTTAAAAAAACAACAAAAAAAAATACACAACAACAAGAAAACTGTCATCCCTAAAATAAGAAAGTCAAGGGAGAGAGGGAGATATGAGTGACTGGAATCATTTCAGGGCTCTGCTAGGGCGTCTGCATTGCACACCTTCTTCGGGCACCACTCCTGCTGCGTTGGGCAATGGGGAGCTTTACCAGGGAGGCCCAACTGTTGTGGCATTCTGGCAATGCACCACACGATGTCCTTGAACTTACCTTTTTATCTTGTCATGTTTACTCACTTGCGTTTCCCAAATATGTCCTATCTTTTCATATTTTTCTACCTTTTATTGGTGTGTGTGTGTGTGTGTGTGTGTGTGTGTATGCCCACACTTGTGTAGACAGTGGGGAAGGGAAACATAACTCTCTCCTCTCACATTTCCATTCTAATGCATGGAAAAATGCAGAAGAAACTCTCCTGAGATACCTTCTGTCTCTCATTCACTTCTCCTGGTCATGTTCAGGGTGAAGGTGTGTGTACAAGTGGTTGGAATAGATCCCCCGAGTCAACACAACATGAATTATGGATTAGACTATATTGGGGGAAAAGGACATCTCATAAGCCAGAAACAACATGACAGATGCATGCAGCTCCAGTCTCCCCATGATTCCCAGGAGAGACATGCCAGCTTGAGCATTGACTAAACCCAGAAAGGGTTCTGCTCCAGTCTAGGGACCTTGCCCCCCACCCACAACCCCCTGAGTGCCTTGTCTTAGAGGATAAATGTGAGAAAACGGCCTTGTCAGTGGACAAACACACAGGGCACTTGGCACTGTGCAGTAGGGTTTGCTACTTACAACATTGTCTGGCAAAGCTAGCTGCCCTGCACCTGCAGCTGAGGTCTCTGGGATGATGTGATCTCCTAGACCATGAAAAGATGGTCCCAGTCCCAAAGTAATTTAAGCTCGAAGGGTCCCCTTTAGCTGGGAGAAAGGAGAGAGCCCAGATTCCATCTAGCTATCTTGTTTTCTAAGTAGCACAGGGTCATGTTTGGACAGCTCTGCTCTTTGAATAACACTTCTGGGGAAAGAGCACGTAATTATCTAATGGATGAATTTGGGAAATAGAAGCAGGGATATGTGGCTTAGTGTCTACTGTTTTTTGTGTGTTTTTTAAAATTTTTTTTCTTACAGACCTAGTCTCTCCTTGATAATAGGAATTCTCTCCTGGGTGAGACTGTGTTCTCTAGAAATTTGTTGTCTAGTTCTGCCTGACAAATTACCCCAATGCTTAGTGACTTAACAATATTTGCTGTCTCCCAGTTTTGTGGATCAGCGATACAGTTTGGGCTTAGCCTCTGCTTCATGGTCTCTCGGGGGTTGAAATGAAAGCATTGGTCAGGGCTGCAGTCATCTCAAGGCTGCCTGGGGGAGGATTCGCTTCTCAGCTTGCTTGTGACATTGCTGGCTCCCAGCCCTTTCTACAGGGCCCCTCCACCGGACAGCTCTCAACAAGGAAGTTCATTTCTTCCGAGCAAGCAAACTGGGAAGAGAAAGAAAGAGTAGAATAAACAAGAAGCAACTCAAGCCTAACTGGTGTGGCTCAGTGGTTGAGCACTGATATATGAACCAGGAGGTCACAGTTTGATTCCTGGTCAGGGCACAAGCACGGGTTGCAGGGTTGGTCCCCAGTAGGGAACATGCAGGAGGTAGCCAATCAATGATTCTCTCTCTCATCATTGATGTTTCTCTCTCTCTGTCCCTCTCCTTTCCTCCCTGAAATCAATTAAAAATATATCTTTTTAAAGAAAAAAATAGAAGCAAGTCAGAGCTTCTCTATCACTCAGTCTCAGAAGGGACATCTTATGCTTCTTGCTGTGTTCTAATCACTAGAGGCCAGTCATAGTGTCCAGGCCACAATCCAGCAGAGGGGATAACACAAGGCCGTGATCACCAGGAATAGACCAGATGTTTGCTGGCATCAGTGGGGCCGTGCCAGGAGTTGTCTAGTATCAGAAAGTATTACAGGTCTTCTCATCTCCATCACTTCCATCAGTATAGCCTTTCTCAGAAATAAAGCTGATATATTTTATCTCCATTTACTGCCTCCATGTCTTTTTCTTCGTTAAATTTGAGTTCTGCATCTTTGTTCTTAACTTTTATCTCCCTAGATCTTTTCTCTCTCACTCACATTGATAAAACGTACTAGTTTTTCAAGATTCTGCCTCAATATCATTGCTTTTAAGAATCTTTTATTAAGCCCCAAGGAGCCAATGTTGACACACTCATCAATTTCTGGAGGTATTATCTACAGATGAAAGAAAAGATAACTAGGGTTATTTTCCTTGAACCTCTGTAGAGAAGCACATTGAAACTGGGGGGTTGTTTCCTCTCAGTAAACTCCACTCCTCCCCAGCTCCTGAAGGTGCAACCCCAGGCACTCTCTTATTTATGTATGTCTTTTTAAACATCCCCTCCCCAGTTTTATTGAGATATAATTGACATACAACATTGTACAAGTTTCAGGTGTACACGATGATGATTGGATGCAAGTATATATGGAAAGTGATTACCACAATATGGTCAGGTAACACATCCATCACCTTACCTGATTGCCTTTTTGTCTGTGTGAGGTCTATTCTCTTAGCAGCCTTTAAGCATACAATACAATACTATTATCTATAGTCACCAAGCAGTACATTAGATCCTCAGAACTTAACTCATGTTATAACTGGAAGTTTGTACCCTTTGACCAACCTCTCTGTATTTTCTTCACCCCAGCCCCTGGCAACCACCATTCTACTCTGTTTCTGTGAGTTCAGTTGTTTTAGATTCCCCATGTACTAGTAAGTGAGATCATCCAGTTTTTGTCTTTCCCTGTCTGACTTATTTCACTACCAAGCTCCATGTCTCTCCTGCAGAGTAACTTCACTTCTTTTCATGCAGTGCCACACCCTCCTCCGTCCCTCCCTATGGGGTGGGGGAGGGTAGTTATCTAGAGGAGTGCTCCAGTTTTGGGGGTGTGAGCAGTGATGCTTGTCACCCCCAATTATATTGATTTTGGAGTTGGACAGAGATGAGGATGAGCACTAGGTAATGTACAAGGTATTTTCTTAGAAAACATACCATCTAAACCCATACTGAGGAAATAGTGAAACCCACTCAGATCTTAAGAATCAGTGGAGGGGAGGGAGAAAATGGCGGAGGCTTAGACGGACGTGTTGGTGCTTCGTCCCGGACCAGATAGGGGCGAGCAGCTGAAACGGGTAACAATCAGCCTGATCAAGCTGGGGAGGTTCAACTGAGAGACAGTCTGCAGCCAGGAAAGACAGAAAACTCCTAAAAAATGCGGATGGTTAGAGATTGAGGCTGAAACCTCCCTCTGGGCGCCAGCGCAGCGGCGAGACCGCGCCATCTCAGGCAGCGTTTACCAGCATCCAGAGATCGGCTACTAACCCGGAGGCAACGATTCGCAAACAGCGCGACTGCAAGAGCCAAGGGAAGACCTGCACCCCTCCACGGAAAGATTCAAGCAACAGCGGCCTCCTGATCACCACACGCTCTGCCTGGGGAACAGTTGCTGCGTCTGAAGCCTCTCTCCACCAGCCAGAAGAGCCACCACAACTGTGAACAGCACCCATCAGAGGCCCTGCTATCAACAGAGGAGCCGCTGCTACCACAACCGCCCAAGGAGCAACCACAGACCGAGGAGCCACTGCCACCCAGGGAGCAGCCACTGCCACCCAGGGTCCAGCCACTGAACGATTCAACAACTAGTAATGTCAGTGAGATCAAACATGGGTAGACAAAGAAACCCCCAAAGGAAAGAAAAGGAGGACTCGCCAGAAAAGCAGCTAAGTGAGACAGAGATATGCAACATGACGGAAAAAGAATTCAGAATAAGGTTCCTAGAGTACATGCACCGGATGTTCAAGAAGCAAGAAGAAACAGATGAAAAACTCAACTACGTATGCAAGAAGCTAGAAGAAACAGATGAAAAAATCAACAACTTAAGTAAGTCCCAAGAAGAAATGAAGAGCGACTTAGCTGCAATAAAAAACACCATTGAAAGTATCAATAGTAGACTGGGAGAAGTGGAGGACCGAATCAGTGAATTAGAAGACAAGGAAGCAAAACACACTCAAACTGTACTGCAAATGGAGAAAAAAATTAAAAGACAGGAGGAGAGCCTAAGGGAACTTTGGGACAACATGAAACGAAGCAACATACGAATAATAGGGGTGCCAGAACAACAGAAAGATGAACATGGATTAGAAAACCTATTCGAAGAAATAATATCAGAAAACTTCCCTGAGGTGGGGAAGAAAAAAGTCACACAAGCCCAGAGAGTCCCAAACAAGGTGAACCCGAAAAGACCCACACCAAGACACATCATAATTACCATGGCAAATGTTCAGGATAAAGAGAGAATCTTACAGGCTGCAAGAGAGAGACGGAAAGTAACATACAAGGGATCTCCCATTAGATTATCAAATGATTTCTCAACAGAAACACATCAGGCCAGAAAAGAATGGACGGAAATCTACAAAGTGATGCAAAGCAAAGGACTGAATCCAAGAATACTCTATCCAGCAAGGCTATCATTCAAAATTGAAGGGGAAATAAGAAGCTTCACAGACAAAAAAGGGCTAAGGGAGTTTATCACCACCAAGCCAGCCATGCAAGAAATGCTAAAGGGACTGGTGTAAAAGAAGAAATATCAAGCTCAGAAAGAAAACAGCCACACACATACACAAAAAAGAAATGGCTACAAACAAGTACCTTTCAATAATAACTTTAAATGTAAATGGACTAAATGCTCCAAATAAAAGACATCGAGTGGCTGAATGGATAAAAAAACATGACCCATACATCTGCTGTCTACAAGAGACCCACCTCATTGGAAAGGACTCACACAGACTGAAAGTGAAGGGATGGAAAAATATCTTTCACGCAAATGGAAAGGAAAAGAAAGCTGGGGTAGCAATACTTATATCTGACAAAATACATCTCAAAGTGAAGGCCATAACCAGAGATAAGGAAGGCCACTTCATAATACTAAAGGGATCAATACAACAAGAAGATATAACCCTGGTAAACATATATGCACCCAATGCAGGAGCACCCACATACATAAGAAAACTTCTGGAAGATATCAGGGGAGATATCGACAATAACACAATCATAGTAGGGGACTTTAATACACCATTGACATCACTGGATAAATCCGCTAGACAAACAATCAGCAAAGAAACAGCAATCCTAAATGACTCACTAGATCAGATGGACTTAATTGACATCTTCAGAACACTACACCCCACAGCTGCGGAATATACATTCCTCTCAGGTGCTCATGGGACATATTCAAAAATAGACCACATATTGGGCCACAAGCAAAGTCTCCACAAATTCAAGAAGATTGAGATCATAAAAAGCATCTTCTCAGACCACGATGGCATAATGTTAGAAATAAACTACAATAAAAACAACCCAAAATACTCAAACACTTGGAAGCTGAATAGCATGTTATTAAATATTGATTGGGTTACCGATGACATCAAAGAAGAAATTAAAAACATCCTGGACACTAATGACAATGAAAACACAACAATCCAAAACCTCTGGGACACAATGAAAGCAGTCTTGAGAGGGAAGTTTATAGCTCTACAGGCCTATCTCAAAAAACAAGAAAAAATGGTAGTTAATCATCTAACTCTACAACTCAAAGAATTAGAAAGAGAGCAACAAGAAAACCCCAGAGTGAGCAGAAGGAAGGAGATAATAAAGATTAGAGCAGAAATCAATGACATAGAGACCAAAAAAACAATACAGAAAATCAATGAAACCAAGAGCTGGTTCTTTGAAAGGATAAACAAGATTGACAAACCCCTCGCCAGGCTCACCAAGAAGCAAAGAGAAAGGTCCCAAATAAACCAAATCAGAAATGATAGAGGCGAAATAACAACAGACACCACAGAAATACAAATGATTGTTAAACAATACTACGGGCAACTCTACTCCAACAAACTAGACAACCTGGAGGAAATGGACAAATTCCTAGAAAAATACAACATTCCAAAACTCAATCAGGAAGAATCTAAAAACCTCAATAGGCCAATAACTATGGAAGAAATTGAAGCAGTCATCAGAAAGCTTCCAGCAAACAAAAGCCCAGGGCCAGACGGCTTCACAGGGGAGTTCTACCAAACATTCAAGGAAGAACTAAAACCTACCCTCCTCAGACTACTACAAAAAATTCAAGAGGAAGGAACACTTCCAAGCTCATTCTATGAAGCCAGCATCACCCTAATACCAAAACCAGGTAAAGACATCACAATGAAAGAGAATTACAGGCCAATATCCCTCATGAACATAGATGCCAAAATCCTCAACAAAATCTTAGCAAATCGGATCCAGCAGTACATCAGAAGGATCATACACCATGACCAAGTAGGATTCATCCCAGAGATGCAAGGATGGTACAACATCCGTAAATCAATAAATGTGATACATCACATAAACAAATTGAAAGAAAAAAACCACATGGTCATATCAATTGATGCAGAAAAAGCATTCGACAAAATCCAACACCCATTTTTGATAAAAACTCTCAGAAAGGTGGGAATAGAAGGATCATACCTCAACATAATAAAAGCCATATATGACAGGCCCACAGCCAACATCATACTCAATGGACAAAAACTAACACCATTTCCCCTAAGAACAGGAACAAGACAGGGATGCCCACTCTCACCACTCCTGTTCAACATAGTACTGGAAGTATTAGCCATTGCAATTAGGCAAGAAGAAGAAATAAAAGGCATCCAAATTGGAAAAGAGGAAGTAAAACTGTCCTTATTTGCAGATGACATGATATTATACATACAAAACCCTAGAGACTCCATCAAAAAGCTACTAGACTTAATACATGAATTTGGCAATGTAGCAGGATACAAAATTAACCCCAAGAAATCTGAGGCATTTCTATACACCAAGAGTGAACTTTCAGAAAGAGAGATTAGAAAAACAATCCCATTTACCATCGCACCAAAAAAATTAAGATACCTAGGAATAAACTTAACTAAAGAGGTTAAAGACCTCTACTCAGAAAACTACAGGACGTTGAAAAAAGAGATAGAGGAAGACATAAACAGATGGAAGAACATACCATGTTCTTGGATTGGTAGAATCAACATCATTAAAATGTCCATACTACCCAAAGCAATCTATACATTCAACGCACTTCCCATTAAAATACCAATGCCCTTCTTCAAAGATCTAGAACGAACTCTCCAAAAATTCATCTGGAATAAAAAAAGACCCCGAATAGCTGCAGCGATCCTGAGAAAGAACAAAGTAGGTGGGATCTCAATGCCAGATATCAAACTGTATTACAAAGCCACTGTTCTCAAAACTGCCTGGTACTGGCACAAGAACAGACATATAGACCAGTGGAATAGAATAGAGAGTCCAGAAATTAGCCCGAACCAATATGCTCAATTAATTTTTGACAAAGGAGGCAAGAACATACAATGGAGCCAAGATAGTCTCTTCAATAAATGGTGTTGGGAAAATTGGACAGATATATGCAAGAAAATGAAACTAGACCACCAACTTACACCATACACAAGAATAAACTCAAAATGGATAAAGGACTTAAATGTACGACAGGAAACCATAAAAATTCTAGAAGAATACAAAGGCAACAAAATCTCACACTTATGCCAAAACAATTTCTTCACTGATACAGCTCCTAGGGCAGTTGAAACTAAAGAGAAACTGAACAAATGGGACTACATCAAAATAAAAAGCTTCTGCACAGCAAAAGAAACCATCAACAAAACAACAAGAAAACCCACCTCTTGGGAAAACATATTTGCCAACGTCATATCTGATAAGGGCTTAATCTCCAAAATTTATAGGGAACTCATACAACTTAACAAAAAGAAGATAAACAATCCAATCAAAAAATGGGCAAAGGATCTAAATAGACACCTTTCAAAAGAGGACATTCAGAAAGCCAAGAGACATATGAAATCATGCTCAAAGTCACTAATCATCCGAGAGATGCAAATCAAAACAACAATGAGGTACCATCTCACACCTGTCAGAATGGCCACCATCAACAAATCAACAAACGAGAAGTGCTGGAGAGGATGTGGAGAAAAAGGAACACTTGTGCACTGCTGGTGGGAATGCAGACTGGTGCAGCCACTATGGAAGGCAGTATGGAGGTTCCTCAAAAAATTGGAAATGGAACTCCCATTTGACCCTGTGATCCCACTACTAGGAATATATCCCAAGAAACCAGAAACACCAATCAGAAAGGATATATGTAACCAGATGTTCATAGCAGCACAATTCACCATAGCTAAGATCTGGAAACAGCCTAAGTGCCCATCAGTAGATGAATGGATTAGAAAACTGTGGTACATCTACACGATGGAATACTATGCTGCTGTTAAAAAGAAGGAACTCCTACCATTTGCAACATCATGGATGGAACTGGAGAGCATTATGCTAAGTGAAACAACCCAGTCAATGAAGGAAAAATACCACATGATCTCACTCATTCATGGATAATAAAGACCATTACAAACTTTTTAACAATAATAGATACAGAGGCAGAGCTGCCTCAAACTGATTGTCAAACTGCAGTGGGAAGGCCAGAGAGAGTTGGGGGGCAGGAGGGAGGGGAGTAAGAGTTCAACCGAAGGACTTGTATGCATGCATATAAGCATAACTAATGGACATAAGACACTGGGGGGTAAGGGAGGGTAGGGGTTTGTCAAGGGCGGGGGGGAAAAAAGGACACTTATGTAATACCCTTTGTAATACTGTAAGCGAAAAAAAAAAAAAAAAAAAAAAAG
This sequence comes from Myotis yumanensis, assembly GCF_028538775.1. Classification (NCBI taxonomy): domain Eukaryota; kingdom Metazoa; phylum Chordata; class Mammalia; order Chiroptera; family Vespertilionidae; genus Myotis; species Myotis yumanensis. The sequence goes on along the minus strand of NW_027223767.1, from coordinate 26,048,049 downwards.
AATCAGTGGAACCTCTTTATGGTATGATAGTGTCTGATTTCTTATCTGCTCAAACAGGGGCCAACTGGAATAATAATGAAACTCATTAGCTCTTTAATATCTGTTCTTTATATTTCTATGAATGTTCATCAATCTTGATTCATCTTTAGATTCAGAAGTCCTATTATTCTGATGGATAAAGTGTGTGTGTGTGTAAAGGATTGTAAGTTTCTCCTACCATCTGAGCAAACAAAATAATTAAAATAAGTAAGCTAAGTATTCATTAAAACAAGGTAAAGAGAGAACGTGAAAGAGAAAAGAAGAAGGGGCTCATAAAAGGGAAGAAGAAAACAATATTGTAAGCAAAAAATTAAAATAAACTTGAATAATAAAATGAAATGCTTGTCTGGCAATACGACTAAAAGATAATACTCATTTGAATTTGCACCAATAAATGTAGACACCTAGATTAAATGGCCGATTTAAAGAAACCATAATTGAACACAATTACTCAAGACATTTGATTAAATCAGTGACCAGAAAACAAATTTGAAACATTCTACTTCTAAATATCACCCTCCACACAGTAATATTGGTGCATTTCTAATAAGCCTTCAAGGAACTGTTGATGTTACTGATGAACCATTTTTTAGAGTGTAGGGAAAGAACTAAAGTTTCTAAAGTTATGTTGCATGCATGTCAGAATCAAACATGAATAGGATATGTACAGAAGGACACCAGAGGAAGGACATCCCCAATGGACATGAGGAAGTGCAGGTTATGAATGAGGAGCTTTTTACTAGGATGTTACGCTCACTGCCAGTGGCTAGAAGAGAATGAGAAGACTCTTTGGAGTCTGGCTAAGGAGATGATTTTTTTTAATCCAAATTTTGATTGTGATATTGAAAAAAGAGGTGCTATGTAATTATATAAGTAAACACATTGTTTTGTAAGTTAATTTTATAAAAGGAAATGTGTACACTTATTCCTGTCCACATGGAAAATAAAATTTGTTATTAATCCACTTCACATCTTACAATAGAGGGCATCAGAGAATCTACAAAAAATGGTAGCAGGAGTGGTGGCGTCAAAGAGAAAGTTCAAAAGCAGCAGCCTTGGAGAACTAATTAAACTTTTACAAACATAAGTGAAGTAAGACTTCAAGTAGGAGCATTTGCTTGAAGGAAGCCTTGAAGGATTAATTAAAATCTCACAAACTGGGTTAAGCATGACTTCAATTAGGAATGAATAGCATAGATTACAAGGCTGCAGAAGGCCAGGGCTTTTGTTTAAGGGGCATCGAGAGAAAAGAACCAGGAGGAACACTCACATGAGAAACAAAGACCAATCTGAGGCCTGGTAATTATTTCACGGGAAGGACTTAGTTTTAGCCCTGCCTAGTAGTTAAATGGGGGCGGGGGAGGCATATAAGGATGGAGTTGTTCATAACACATAATGTGCAGGAAAAGATACGAGATTGGGGAGGGGCAGGTATTCTGACTCGGATTAGATATGAGGCTATGACTATCTTCCAAAAGAAATAGTAGAGGCAATGTGTTTCAGCCATAGCACCTCCCGCCTAAACACAGAGAGGTATTGTTCAAAGACTTTTACCTGAAACTAAGGAAACAGCTTTGGGGAAGTGAGTTGATTAATTGATGTGTCAACTTAGCTGGGCCATGGAGTGCTAATATATTTGTCAAATATTATTAAGGGTGTTTTTCAATTAAGTTTAAATACAGTTAAATTTAATACAGTTAAATCAGTGGATGTTGAGTAAAGTAGAAGCTCTCTGGAATGTAGGTGGGCCTCATCCAATCAATTGAAGGCCTGGATAGTGTTGAATTGATGAATATTTATAGGTATAGAAGAGGTTGTTACAGCCCTAGCCGGTTAGGCTCAATGGATAGAGTGTCAGCCCATGGACTGAAGGATCCCAGGTTTGATTCTGGTCAAGGACGCGTATCTTGGTTGCAGGTTCCCTAGTCCTTATCAGAGTGCCGGCAGGAGGCAACCAATCAAGGTATCTTTCTCACATTTGTATTTCTCTCTGTCTCTCCCTCTCCTTTCCACTTTCTCTAAAAATCAATGGAAAAATATCCTCAGGTGAGGATTAACAAAACAAACAAAAAGAGGCTGTTATATATTTGTCATCATGTCATCGGTGCATATGCAGATTTTTCATAGTGTCCAGGAACCCCATCTCTTCCTGTTCAGATCTAGGAACTATATCTGTGCTCTTCATTATCAAATGCACCATTCTGCTACTTTTCTGTCTCCTTTTGTGAGAAAGAGGCAGTGATGCTGTTATTGGTCACAATGTCCGGTGATGGTGGTGGACCCTCAGTAGCCCAGAAACAGCATAAGATTGTAAACACTAATGGGTAAAGTAAATAAATAGACAACTGTGGAGTACTGTGTTGGTGTAATGGCAGTGGATAAAGAAATTTTAATTCTAATATAAAAGTTAAAGGAAAAGTATTGAAAATAACTATAACTAAATTATGTTAATGGATACACAAAATGATTAGATGTAAATTGTGACATTAATAAAATAATAAAACATGGAGTCATTTGTATGCAAATGAAGTTAAATTGTCACCAGCTTAAAACAGACTGCTATAACTATAAGCCTACTGAAAGTTGTTTTTTTTTTATATTTTTCTTCAAATTTTCTTTCTTACAAGGATTAAATGTTTTGGTTCATACAGAACTCACCTACATGACCAATGGAGGGCTTTTCCAAAACTACAAATCAAGGATATTTTTTGGCTTTCTCTCATGTTTGGCATTACCAAAATGATAGATATTCAAGTTACGTGATCCCACATGTTATATTGGGGAAACCATTCATTCAATTTACTGTTCTAGACATGATGGATATGTCAGGAAACATAATTTAAAATTTCTGTGCTCTTGGAGCTTACATCTATGGGGAGAGATGGGCCATGAACATAAACTGTTTTGACATGTAGATTCTCCAGTGAGGGCCATTCAGGAACACTGGTGTCTATTTTTGACTTGGGGCTTCTGAATGTGAAATAACACAAGAGAAGGAAAGAGAACATGGGCAAAATCCCTTTTAGTTCAAAGTATCTGGATTTTTGGAGGTCAGTGAAAAGAAACTGAACCCTTTGTGTTGCTCCATATCAGGGAATATGTACCCATCCAGGAAGTCATCAGACCAAGAAAGTGAATTCTCTACCCGAAGAAAGGACTGCTGTTGGGTGAGACACCTGATGGTGGTCTGACATTAATGGGCCAATGATGGAGGGAGCTATCTTTAAATCATATTAACTGAAATTGCCCAACATTTCTCAAAGTTTGAAATGGCACCATGAGAAACAGAGATGTAAAGTCTTGCCCCGATTTTAAGTAAATCAATGGTAAATGTATAAAGAGATTTAATTGTCCAAACTCATCATTATATAGCAGGAGAAACTGGTGTCCAATTTCCTTGATGTTCTCAAGCCTAGAGACAAAAGGGAAATTAAAAAACAAATACATAAGCAGCAGCAACGACAATAGCAATATAACTTCCGCTTTGCTCCCATCTTTAAAAAATCTCAGAAAGTAAATAAACTCCTTACCCAAATTTAAATCTTATTTATTGCTAGCTGCTCATGGTATTCAAATACGAATCAGAATATATTATGCTGTCTGTTGTACAAAACGTGACTGAAGTAATAGAGCTGCATTTTTCTAAAAAAAAAACAAACTAGAATTTATACAATTAGTGTTTACCCACTCAATTGGTGTTTTGCAACTGTTGTTTCTGTAACTCAGAATAATCTTTAAATTGCATTTTGGAAGTCCCTCCAGGGTCTGAAGCAAATTAAAAAAAGAAATGAATTCAGGAAACCATCAACAAAATGAAAAGATAACCCACTGAATGGGAGAACATATTCACCAATGATACATCTGATAAAGGGTTAATATAAAAAATTTGTAAAGAAGTTGTACAACTCAACACCAAAAAAACAATCCAATTAAAAAATGGGCAAAGAACCTGAAAAGACACTTCTCCAAAGAGGACCTACAGATGGCCAACAGACATATGAGAAGATGTTCAATGTCACTAATCATCATAGAAAAGCATATTGAAACCACAATGAGATGTCACCTCACACCTGTCAAAATGGCTGTCATCAATAAATCAACAAACAATAAGTGTTGGTGAGGATGTGGAGAAAAGGGAACCTTTTTGCACTATTGGTAGGAATACAGATTAGGTGCAGCCACTGTGAAAAACAGTATGGAGTTACCTCAAAAAATTAAAAATGGTACTGCCTTATGACATAGTGATTCCACTTCTGGGAATGTATCTGAAGAAACCTGAAACACTAATTCAAAGGAATATATGTACCTCTCTGTTCATTGCAGCTTTATTTACAATATCCAAGATCTGGAAACGGCCCAAGTGCCCATCAGTAGATGAGTGGATAAAAAGCTGTGGTACATTTACACAATGGAATACTACTTGGCCATTAGAAAGAAGAAAATCTTACCTTTTGTTACATCATGAATGGACAGAGAGAGAATTATGTTAAGTGAAATAAGCCAGTCAGAGAAAGACAAATACCAAATTATTTCACTTAAATGTGGAATCTAATGAACAAAATAAACTAACAAACAAAATAGAAAAAGGCTCATAGAGAACAGACTGACAGCTGTCAGAGGGAAGAGGTTTTTGGGGGGCTGGGTGTAAAGGCAAAAACAAAACGACAAAACAAAACAAAATCCCACAAAACTCCTGGACGTAGACAATAGTATGGCGATTACCAGAGGGACAGGGTGGGGGAGGTAGGAGAGGATAAAAGGGGATAAATGGTGGTGGAAGGAGGCTAAAGGATTAGGGTGGTGAACACACAATGCAATATACAGATGATGTATTATAGAATTGTACATCTGAAACCTATATAATGATATTAACTAATGTCACCCCAATAAATTTAATACAAATTTAAAAAGTAAAAATGAAAAATAAACTCATGACAATTTTTTTTTAATGTAGAAAGGTAAACTTGACTTTGGGAAGCAGTTGAAAGTGATTTTGAATCAAATGGTTAAAGAGGTCAATGATCAAACCGAGTATACTGTCTTTGAATGTGGCTTCCTTGGGAAGCAGCAATAATGGTGATGATAACAGCTTGTACTCTTCCCTTTTATTAAATGCTTCCCAGAAGCAGGCTCTGGGATACATTCTTATATGCATGATCTCACGTAACACTTTTGATGAAACTTGAGTCCCATATTATTCTCATTATTTCTGGTTTGTTGCAGGTGAAATTGAACTCTGAGGAGTCCAGTGTGGCTGGAGTGAGTGAATAAGGGACAAAGTAGAAGGTAAGGGCATAAACGTAAATAAAGGGGTAAGAGGGGCAGAGTTCATAGAACATTGTCGCTCATAGTAAGAATCTTGGCTTTTTGGCTTTTCCTCTGAATAGAAATACAATCGTGACTTACGGTTTCAAGGAGGTAAACTTGACTACTATTTTGAGAACAGGTTTCAAGGACAATGATAGTGATATAGTAAGACCTGATTAGAGTGAGAGATGATAGTGGCTTAGATCAGAGTGATGTCAGTAGGGATGATGGGAAATGGTGATATTACAAATATTTTGGAAATAGAGATGACAAAATGTGATGATGAACCTGTTGTAGACTTTGGGAGAGAATGAAATGAAGGGTTAAAAATGACATCAAATCTGGCCAGAGTGGCTCAGTTGATTGTGTGTTGTCCTGTGCACCAAAAGGTTGTTGGTTTGATTCCTGGTTCTCTCTCTCTCTCTCTCTCTCTCTCTCTCTCTCTCTCTCTCTCAGCAAGTCCTCAGGTGAGGATTAAAATAAAATATTTGTCATAGCAATTAGAAGAATGAAGTTGGCATTAGTGAATAATGTGAAACAGCCCAGAAAAGGCTGTTTTTATAGGGAGCAACTCATCTGGAGCTTAATTTTGGACACACTGAGTCTGCCAAGTCTACTAGACATCCAAATGGAGATGTCAAACAGGCAATTGGATGTGTGCAGCTGTAGTGCAGAGTGTAGCTTATGTATTTTCAGTTTAGATGTTAAATAATTTGTCTGCGGCCCAAGTGGTAGAGTTGTCTGACTCTGAAGTTAACATACTGCTACTACAATCTTATTTTTTTATTTGCAAATTCATCCACACTATTAAATCATTCATTCAAGCAATAATTATTGGACCATACATACTATGGGCTGGTAACTCTGCAAATTGTTGATAGAGTGACTAAAAGAGGCTGTGGTCCCTTGCTTCAAAAATTGTACCATCTAGTTGACAGACCAGTCTTAGGGAAGATCACAGCTTGGAAAGAGAGGCAATTCTATGATTGAATATTTATAATAATCCTATACACAGGGAAGGCATATAAAAGTGGGAATTAAGCTGCCCTTAGTAAAGAAGTAGTAGTCACTCACTTAATGAGAGGTTTAGTATTTTGTGTTGCAGTGACCTTGTTTGAAATGTTCTGTGAGATTGTTTATGTCCAAACAAGAGAACAATATGATTTAATTGTAAGCATCAGATCAGTTTGTAATAACATTGAGGCTTAGCCATGAATGTAAGATCAGTTCCAAAAACACATTCCCTCCCTCTCTCTGTCTCTCTCTGTCTCTCTCTGTCTCTCTCTCTCTCTCTCTCTCTCTCTCTCTCTCTCCAGTTTCTTTAATTTAACTTGAACCTTGACTTCTATAATGTGAAGAGCAAAATCCCTAAACTTCTAGGTATACTCTTTAGCTTCCCTGAACTCCCTGAATTTCCCTGATGAAAGACAAAACCAATCACAGAAATACATGGAGGACAATCCCACAGGGCAACAACTTATAGCAGGGAGTTCTATGCCACACAGATCCAAAGCCCATAACCACTGCCCAGAATTGAAAGGGGGCCTGCCACTCTCTCCCTGGCAGGCACAGTGTGACGTTAAGTTAGATGGTGTGTTCTGCCACAGAGCCAATATTGAAAACATTTCTTGTGTTGTTTATTGGGATAGAGAGACAACTTAAAGCATTCATTCTTACAGCTGTGAAAGCTTTGGTCTTGAGATACCTGCTGGGCACCATCTGACAGGTTTTTCCCATGAAAAGAGGAAATATGAGTGTTTTTAGAACCAGGCAGCAAATTAAGTTTTCTTGGAGACATAATGTCATTTAGCAGAAAGAGGGCGGGCTGGGGATTGAGGGAAGCAAAGATTAACCTACCCTCTCACCAACAAACAAACTGTGCAAGCTTGGGCAAATTTCATAACCTCTCTGTGCTTCTGTTTTCCTCTTCTCTGAAATGAAGAGGCTTGACTCGTTCATCTCTCATGGCCTTTCTGACTCTAATTTCCTGTGTGCTTTTTAGATTTCAGCAACTTATCAGCTATAAAAAGAAAGTAAATGTTCTAGATTGTGTTATGTCTGTGGTGGTAAATGCAGAATTTCAGGGTTGATAATGAAAATATGAAAATCAGGATCAACCTAGGATAATGAATTAAAAATTCAAAGTTACATATCCCTAAAAAATTGAGATCACTAGCTACATCTCTATCACCTAAAACGTTTTCAAGATGCATTATGTCCTATTAGTAGGAAGAGGGGTAAGAAGTAAGAAAAGAGGATTATTTATCCTCATTTTTTTGTTGACAACTAATGCATGTGTTTTGTTGAAAAATTAGAATATGCTCATAAATTGAAAATATATTTTGTATTGCTCTGTAACTACCCTTTTTGTATATATTTTTATGCATACCCAAATACACACAGAGACATTTGCAAATTTAAATATATCCTTTTTACAAAATTTATACTACATAAGCAATATGACTGTCTGCTTTCCCCCCAGTATTTACTGTAGCTCTCTCTCCATATCAATAAATATAAAATTGCATCATATTTTTAATGTCACAAAAACATGTGTGGGGACCTGGGTCACACCTTATCTTCATTTGTGTTACTATCTGTGATATCTTGGGCAAATTTATTCATCTCTCTGAGTTTGGGTTATTTCATCTGCTAAAAAAGAAATAGCTTCTTTCATGAAGAACTGTCATGAAGATTAAATAAGTTCTTTTCAACAATTTGTACTTGAAATTGGTGTTTAAGTAAATGTTAGGGTAAAACTTAAGGATTTAAGTGGATAGACTCAGGCAAAACAAATGAATAAGATGTCTATCCATGAGCAAATAAGTTGGCTAGTATTTTAATTATTTATGTTTTACTGTAGAATTTCTCAGAACTTTTATTAGACCAATGTGTTTCAGTAATGATTGCTTTTAAACTTACCATGAAATAGTTTTTTTTAATTTAAAATAGGCTTTTGTAGAGATATAATTCACCCACCATGTAATTCACCCATTTTTTAAAAATATGTTTTATTGATTTTTTACAAAGAGGAAGGAAGAGGGATAGAGAGTTAGAAACATCGATGAGAGAGAAGCATCGATCAGCTGCCTCCTGAACACCCCCCACTGGGGATGTGCCTGCAACGAAGATACATGCCCTTGACCGGAATCGAACCTGGGACCCTTTAGTTCCCAGGCCGACGCTCTATCCAGGGAGCCAAACCAGCTAGGGCCAATTCACCCATTTAAATTCACTGGCTTTTAGTATATCACATATGTTCATATGTCACAACAATTGATGTTAGAATATTTTAATTTTCTCAAAAAGAAACCCCACAAACCTTAACTATCACCCCCAATCAAGACCCCCATTTTTTCTCAGCTCGTGGCAAGCATTAATCTTTCCATCTCTATAGATTTGCTTCTTCTATACATCCATATAAATAGAAGTCATGCACTATGGGCCATGGAATCTTTTGGACACAGCACAAATGAAAGCCTATAAAAAGAGTGATGGACAGAACATGTTCTCATAAATATTAACTTAGGTAGCTAATATCTGATGTGGAGTCAGCATTCAATAAATAATACTTTCCACTATGTGTTAGAAACAAATTGTTAGTTAATGGCCAACAGTGGAGTTTCTAAACTATTTTTGCTTGAGCAAAATATGAGAAGATGGCTCTTTGTAGGAGGGGAGCGGATAGAGGAAGAAGGGATTCCAAATTAACCTTTGTTAAAAACCTCCTCGGCAAATGGAAAGATGGGAAAGGAACATCTCAATTGGTGCTTCAGGTGCCACACAAAGCCCTAACCTTTCGTGAAAAAGGACTCTTAAAAATGCAGCATTGGCCCTGGCCGGTGTGCCTCAGGGAATTGAGTGTTGTCCTGTGCACCAAAAGGTCACTGTTTAGATTCTTAGTCAGGGCACATACCCAGGTTGAAGGTTTGATCCCCTGTTAGGGCTCATATGAGAGGCAACTGATCCCTGTTTCTCTCTCACATCGATGTTTTTCGGTTTCCCTCTCCCTTCTCTCTCTAAAATCAATAAAAAAAAAAACATTAAAAAAATAAAGCAAAACGCTCCTTATGATCTGGATATACTGGCATATTTAAAACTTTGAAAGACATATGGATATATGTCTTTCAAATGTAGGAAATATGTAAGAAAAATCTTTATGGACAGTGCACAGATTTGAATTAGCAAGCACATAACTCAGAAATGGGCAATCAATATATATTCCATTGATTGAAGGGCTATCTTCCCAAGTGACAGTGCACTTGTGAGAATTCATGGCAGTCTATATTATTCTTTAATTCTCTCTGCTTGCCTAGTGTTTGGATACATCACTGGACTGAGAAATAACAGATGGGAGAGCCTGGATAATTTGCTAATAAAGCTGATAGATGTATAATCAATTCGTTAGAAGACTAAAATAGATTAATTGTGGTCATGCATTAATTTGGTGGTCACCCTGCTAAATTCTTTGTGTTCATTATCTCATTTTGGAATTGAATCATACATTCACCTAACAAATTATTATCAAATACCTACTACACAAGGGCAGACACTGTTCTAAGCATTCAGATATTCAGAGACGCAGATGTCTGCCTTTAAGGGAATTACATTCCAACAAAGTCCTCTTGGATTTCCTCTTTCCCCATTCCACATTCATATACACATCATGAATTCATAATCAAGAGGTTCAAGACAGCCCTGACCGGTTTTGCTCAGTGGATAGAGCGTCGGCCTGCGGACTCAAGGGTCCCAGGTTCGATTCCGGTCAAGGGCATGTACCTCAGTTGCAGGCACATCCCCAGTAGGGGATGTGCAGGAGGCAGCTGATTGATGTTTCTCTCTCATCGATGTTTCTAACTCTCTATCTCTCTCCTTTCCTCTCTGTAAAAATAAAATATATTTAAAAAAAAAAAAGAGGTTCAAGACAAATTAGGGCTTCCTCGCCCTAGCTATGCTTGACAATCACCTCTGAGGCTTTGAGAAGTGTGATTGCTAGCCCCTCTCTCTGGTGATTCTGATAGAGTAGGTGTGGCCTCAGGTGGATTTAAACATCTTAATTTCTTAAAGTTCCCCTAGGACAGTGGTTGGCAAACTCATTAGTCAACAGAGCCAAATATCAACAGTACAACGATTGAAATTTCTTTTGAGAGCCAAATCTTTTAAACTTAAACTATATAGGTAGGTACATTGTTATTAACTTAATTAGGGTACTCCTAAGGCTTAGGAAGAGCCACACTCAAGGGGCCAAAGAGCCTCATGTGGCTCGCATGCCGCAGTTTGCCAACCAAGGCCCTAGGAATTCTGAAATGCAGCTAGGGATGTGACCACTGCAATGGATATTTATCACTGGCTCAGCGATTACATCAGAAAGGAAGGGGGGATGCTATATTCTGCTTCTGTTCCTCCCTAAGTTCATAGGCATGGTCTGTCAAACACAACTGGGCTTTTCCGTGTCAACATGCATTCAACAAATATTTATTGAGTACGTATAATGTGTTGCCTACTCTGTAGATACTTACGCGCTGTTGTAAATATTGTGTGCAGACATGTTTTGAGCTATCTGACTCAGATTTTGATTTAATGATTATTAGAAATTCTTCAAAAATCTTCTATCTGCGTTATTAACATAATAAGCAATGCGGTCTTTTGCAACAAAAGATAAGTATCATTTTTATTCTTTACCAAGGTTCCTACATTTCTAATAAGAATAGGGTTCGTTGTGTCAAAATAATACAGCGTAACTTTCCTCATATAGACAGACAATTGTGCTGGACATCAAACTTTTGCCCACTCCAAATCTACCATTTTCACCCTGACCTCTGCAATTTGACTAAATTTGGCCATTTGAGAAGCAAGAATATAAAGGAAGAAAGTGTGAGATAGCCCTGGCCACTCTCCGTGGACTCATCCATGTTGCCTGTGTCCCTTTCATACAGGGCCTTCTATTAGGCAATTCTTGTCACGCAGCCATTTCTGCATCCGGGTTTCTCATTCCCTCTGCCTGTTTGGGCATAGGGTTAGCAATATTTCCTCCCAATTTTACTAACTCATGGAACTTATTAATCCATTTTAAATAGTCATTTTATTAACTTTTTCCAAATTACCCAATTTAAGTGTGCCATCTATTTTATGGCAGAGATGTGACTGATACGGCCATTCACATGGCTCTCGACTCCACTAATTTTCATGAGCACACAAAAGCAGATCAAAAACTCTCTTGATTTCCCAGATCTGGCAATTACTAGATGTGACCTCTGCCAAATGATTTAATATTTGGAAGCATGAGTTGCTTTGTAAATGTCAGATAATGGTGGACTCTAACACAAAGGTTTGTTTTAGCTGTTTAAAAAGCTACCAGGGTGGAGGGAATTACAGATGAACAAGATCAGCTATATATAGGCTGATAATTGTTTGTGCTATGTGATAGGTACATAAGGGCTCATTATTACTATTCTTTTTTGGTATATTTTTGAAATTGTTTATATATTAAAAAGGAGGCACTATATTCTTCTTTTTAAAAAGAGTACTATGATTACACTCTAAGAGCTGAGATGGACCAAGTATAGAAAAGTAGTCATTACAAAGCTTTGGTTCAGTTTTTATGTAGCCAGAACATGTCCATCAAAGGAGAGTTGGCTTTTCTGATTGACTATACATGTTGGAGGGAATAATACCCGAGTAGGCTCTGGATGCTCTTTGGCAGCAATAAGCTGAATAAACTCCCGGCACGTTTTGATCACCATATAATGTACCTCTCCATTTAAACAACATGACTAGTGCCATTCACACTATTGACGGGGGCTCCAGGGGGGTTGTATTGTCCTTAGGGAACTGTTTCTCTTCCTTAATACAGAAATGTGATGAATTGTCTTCAATGTTCCAGCCCTTGCAAGTTTTGCTAGAGTAAATTATTATACTTGATCAACTCCAGGACATGGGAGAGATTGGCTCTAACCCTGATCAACTGAGTGCACAACCTTGGAAAAGGTGAATGCATTTGTCCACGTCACCAGCCAATCATCCCCAGGTAATTTGTCTAGGCCTTTCACCATTCTAATCTTCCATTAGGAACTTCCCAAGTTACAGATCATTCAATTAAGCTGCAGAGAATTTAAGCCCTTCAGCTGGTACGTAGGGAAGCAAACAATGCTGCCTCTATTTTTGTGGAAAACTATCTCTAGAAATAAAACCAGTCTTTTGACTTTATTGATTCAGTAGTAGATCAGTTGCTTCACAGTTTAGATCCTCTTCAATTCTGGAGCCAGTAAATCTGCCACTTTTAGGTGATCTATATAATGATGATGATGACGTTGATGATGGGAGAGTTGGGGGACAGCTATATTGAAAAACAGCATTGATTTATTTAAAGTGATTTCAAGTTTAGAATACTTTAATATTTTCACTGTATTATAAAAATGTTGGGGCAATGGAAAATTCAGATGTCCTGGAATAGATAGTTTCAGTGACAGATATTAAGGAAAATGCATCTTTCCCCTTGCCAAGTATAGTATGGGTCTCAATATTGTCACAATTACTGCAAATTCCAATATGAAAAATTAAGCAGAGAATCGCTCACATGGTACAAATGATGGCTTCTTATTTACGCTCAACTTGTCCAACCATAGAGGAATATTTTATAATGAAGTCCCTTATATTGCCATTAATGTCACTATAATTATGTCATTATCGATAATATTACCATAACATAATTTTATTATGAGTTTTCCTTCAGATCCAGTGATGTTCTTATGTAACAGAGAATAATAGCTCTGTGTAATGACTTTGGAACATAATTTCGGTTAATATGCCTCATTAAAATGTCAGGAATGTGCTGAATACAATGACCTTATTTATTTCATGAGATTTAAAACTCCACACCTGTATGTTAATTTAGATTAGTGAGCCTTTGAAATGAATTGATGCTTTAAAAAGAAAAAGTCAAAATTCCACCAAACTCAGGGATACACAGTAAAACCATTCTATCTGCTCCAGTTCCCAATGACTCTCAGTGTACCACATAATACCGAGAAAGGGGTAAGGTGCTATGAACATTGAAAGAGGATTTAGCAATGAGGATGGAAACATGTTTCCTGGGTACGTGACAATAGGAAGTTAAGGTGACTAGCCAGCAAGAGTGATCTGAAGGCTGAATTCAGGAGACATATTGGTATTACTCATTGTCTAAATTTGGTTCAGAGTACTGTATATGTTGTGGGCTTTCTTTAGTTAATTCCATTTCCTACCACTGCTATTTATTTAACCCTTGAACACATTTAAGATTTGTGAGCTCTGGTTTGCTTCTAGCCCTCAGTCTATGGCAGCATGGGTACTTAAGAAATTTGGTTCCTGCTGGAACTACATATATTTTCCACCATTTCTGTGTCTAAGTCTTAAAGGTCTGAACATCCTTTGTTTTCCTCCATTGGCCTTATTGTGGATTTCTTCTCAAGGAAGTCCTGTACTCTCTGTATCATATTTACCTCTGCTTTTGTGTAATAACTATTGGCATAAGATGTGCTTTTAGATTGTTAATACATTTTAGGTCTTCAAATACTTATGGTCTTCAAATGGACTCACGTTCATCACATCTCCCAATGTTGTCTTTGTTAAGAAAGCATCACAGACACAGTTTTAGGCCTTCCTACCACAGGCAGATAGTTTTACAAAAACACCTGCTTTCGTTGATTTTCTCTCTTGCTTCAGTTTATCCAGCATCATTTTCAAGAACTATTGTTCACAGCAGATCATGTTCATGCATGCGTTTCCTCTCCATGGAGCCCCAAAACAAACATCTTATTTAGGGATTTTATTTACACAAAAACTCTGATTATTTGTCCCATATTTTATAACAACCACAGCCTCGATTTAGTGGTAGCAGGTTGTACAGCACTTTTGTCATTCCTGCCACAAAGTCCTGTTTTCTGATGCTTACATAAATAACATTCCCATTTCAAAGGCTTTGTTAGTTAGTTATAGCTTCTAAAAAATTACCTGTGGCCCAGCCAGTGTTGCTCAGTGGATTAAGCATTGTCCCATGCACCAAGAAGTCACTGGTTCAATTCCTGGTCATGGCAGATGCTTGGGTTGCAGGCTAGATCCCCAGAAGTGGCACACAGGAGGCAGCCAATCTATGTTTCTCTCTCATCCATGTTTCTTTCTCTCTCTCTCTCTCTCTCTCTCTCTCTCTCTCTCTCTCTCTCTCCCCCTTTCTATTCCTCTTTATCTAAAAATCAATAAAAAACATATTTTAAAAATTGATGTGTTTGAAACATCCCTTACATATAGAATATTTGTAACATGCAGATAATTTAAAAGATAATTATAAAGCATAAAGACTAACTGGAAATTACTCATGTGTCTACCACTTCTCTTAAAAGATAGAATATCATTCATTGCATAGAAACCCTCTGTGCAAATCACCCTGTGTCTATGAGAAAGGCCATCAGCAGCCTGATCTTTGGGAGAACCTTTCTCATGCTTTTGTTTATATATTTCCCTGGTATGTGTACCTCCTTAAAAAAATAGTTTCATTTTGCCACTTCTAAAACTTTATATAACTGGGATCACTCTGTATATATTATTTGGTGATCTGCTCTTTTCATTTATATTGTGTGTGAGTGCACGGAAATTAAAGCATTTAGTCACAGTGCATTCGTTGTAATTACTATATAGTATCTCATTGCATGGATACGTCACATTTGTATTTATCAGATCTATTATCGGTGGGCATTTATATTGTCCAATTTTGGGTTTATTACAAATAATGCTCCCATGAACATACTTGTATGTCTCTCCTGGTTTAGTTTTGCAGGAGTGTCTCTCAGGTACTAGTATATCCAAAGAGAGGGATTGTACCCTAAGGTATGTGTACTTTAATTATTCTAGGTTTAAAAAATAATAATTCTACAAAACACTTTTTGTTCTAAATCTTCCACATTTAGGCTTTAAAAAAATCTTTTTAAACTAGTTGGCGTGTAAGGCTATTGAATTTCAGTTTCTGTTTGCATTTCTCTGAGCATTTAGGAGGCGGAACATCTAACAGCCCTTCTAGCCATCCAGCGGACACATCTTCTCTTCCTGGCACCTCTAGCAACACATATTTTACATCGCGTTTCTCCCTTGTATTCTCCTTATTGTGTTCTGAACTGTATGATTCCTGAGAGTAGAATGCAGGTTGCATCCTTTGCAGTTTCTGACACAGGGTCTCAGCATCGGGCAGGCTCTTCGTTATCCTCTGCCGAATGAATCCGGAATGACTGAATCTAGGGATTGCAGAGCAGACGTAGGGTGGGGCTAACCAGGCAGGTTCTGAAGTCAGAGAGGCTGGGGATGAATAACAGCTGTTCCACTTACTGGCTGCCTGATCTGCAAAAGATGCATTCAATCTGAATAAATACCGTTTTCTCCTCTGCAAAGTGGAGATAAACATTAATGACAGCCTTCTAAGATAGTTATAAAAATTAAATGAGAGCATTTAAGTAAGGCATACCATTGTCAATTCAATCTCTGGGTAGATGCCGCTGTTGTGTTTTTGTTATTAATATTATTCGGATCTTGTTATAAAGGTAGCGAACTGCTACATTTTCTAATCTGGGCAGGGGGGGGAGAAATATCATAAATGTGTGAGGGGACCTCGAAACACTTTGAAGTCAGAGAACATGTGAAGAAAGTGAACCAAAAGACACAAATGAATACGTGAAAAATAATTAGGTAAAGAAATGGCCGCGGCAGGAACAGATCTGCATAATTCTAACAGCATTTTAGGGGAAAATGTAAATAAAGCCTCTAGTGTCTTGTTAAGCCGTGTCACTAAAATGTAAACCTCAGTAAATGAGCTTCCTATTTGCCAGTGATGGAATGTGTCATTGCAAACACTCAGAAAGAGGTTAATGTTTAGGAATCTGGATTTCAGTGTAAACATATGTGCTTTAAAATATTCCACAGCAGTATTTGCAAAATGTTTTCAGAGTAGTTGCATTTCTGGCAATGGTCTCATGTAATTTATCTATACTTTTTCATTTAAAAAAATCGCTTAATGTGCAAATATAAATAGCAAACGAGAGGCAGAGATTTACCCAAACAAACCATTTCAAGACATAGGTAAAAAATAAGCAGAATCTGTGGAGGTAGATCATTTCTGGGTTTAAACCGCTTGCAGAATGAAGCCCACATGCTTTAACATTAACACACACTCCTTCTGAGACGCAGTCTCATTCTTTAGCTTCTGGACATGCTGCATAGAATTCTTGTATCATGCTCTAGTGATAACACACAGATGGTAGTTTTGCCTGCTTTATTTGGATGCTGTTCTTTTATTTGGGAAAATCTGTTCCAATTTTCTCTGTTGGGCTAAGTCTCAGTTTTCATGAATAAATGTGTGTTCCCATGAAGCCTACCTAAAAGCACCCAAATTTAGCTCAGGATGCCCTGCACTTAGTAACACACCGCACGGACCTTTATCTTTCCACGTATTGTGTTGCGTTTATAGTGATTGGCTACAGTCTGGCTCTTACTCCAGCTTCTGTGCTCATGAAAATCAACCACTCTATCTGTTCATCCATGTAACCTGTGACCTTGACAACAGTAGGCACATTATGAGTTCAATACTTGTTGAGGTGAGTCTTCTTCACAAGTCATTCCTGGTTCACATGCGTGAAATGATATCTTCACCATGACCAGGACACAAGGGCTAGATTCAAAACTGAGCATTGTCCTGTCAAGAACCTTCGAGGTGAGGTGTATGGGTATGTGATCAGGGATCATGAGGAGGGTGAGTTGGACGAGTCGCTGAAACAAACCCCAAACTGCTCACTCAGCTCTATTGGGCAAGGGAAGACTGCCTGCCACAGACTGGGTTTTGTGCAGAGGTTAATTAGCGTGGTGCTAATGGGGACCAAGCACTCTTCCCTGAACACCCATATTCCCATTAGGCATGTGGTTATTTTCTCAGCCCTGCCTGATGGGAAAGGGGAGGAAGCAGGTGACTGAATATAGGTTCCACCTCTGCTGAAATTGGCTGCAGTTAGGTACAAAGAGTCTGGGGAAAGAGTGTGATCGGGGTGAGTGTTTCTTTTATGAGCAGCATAAGGGTGCAAGGACAAGAGAAATCAAGCCAAGACTGACAATAAAAAAGAATAAAGGTTAATCCATTTTGCAGGCTGAGAAAATTTAAGCCCGTATTATGATACTTCCAAGGCAACTCAGCCTGATAGCTTTTCATTTTGCAAAACACACTAACAATCATTATCTAATTTGAATCCAACAATCCTGTGCATTAGATTTAAAGAATTTTGAGATGGATTTGACCTCAGATTTCATCAGGTCCAGTGCTTTAAAATATAGTTGGCAGTAAAAATTCTCACATAAAAATTCAATATGCAAACATAAAACCCTGTTTGTGAAGCAGGGAGAGAGGTTCAGGGACCTTATTGCATGTTATTTATGCTCTACTTTCCACTCTGCCCTCCCCAACTCTCTCCCCCAAACCCACACATACTCACACATACATCCCAGAGCTTACATTGTGCCTAAGGGCTCTGATTCAGAATAGAGTTTGAGAACCACCGTTCCAGTAACACAATCCCAATTTTTAAGATGAAGGTATTAGGGACCAAGATAAGTGAATCATCTATGTTCCCAGAGATGTGGGCCTAGATATGGCCAACCCAGTGATCCTTTTGAGTTGAAGTGACTATGAGGAATAAAAGCAGTAAGCCCATTTTGTCAATGAAAAATCTAAACCTGGGGACAATTATATGACTGCCCAAGGTCATGAGGCTAATGCATTCTAGGATCAGAACTATAATCCAAGTCATCTGATGCTACATGTAATAGACCTACGCTAGCATCAATATTTATATATTTATAATGACGATTATATTACACTGCAATTCATAAATAATTCATCAACATCAGCTGGGGGTTTTGTTGGCAACATGTGTCAATGAACATACAATCGTGTTTTCACAAAATCAACTTTCCAGTGTTGGAACCTGGGTATATGTATGCTGGAAATCACCCTGAGCTATGCAGATGCACCCTCAAGGGCAGAAGACCCAGTAGAGAGGTTGGGTGCTTCATTAAGAAGCTCTGGCTGCCAGAGAAGACTGTAGGGTGGTATGGGCCAACACTTACAGATTAATAGTGGCCTTTTGAAGCACTGTTTTGAGACGGATTTTGAAAGCTTGTGTAATCTCAGTGGCATCTGGGTTGGCCTAGAAGTGGAGAGCTGAGGATCATACACCATAGTTTTACTTTCCCTCCCTTCTTCCCTTATTTGATTAACAAATTTATAAAATCTATAATCCAATATCCAGTCATTTGGGTAAGTAGGCAACAAACTAAATGTATCACTGGCTGGAATAATAAATTTGGATATATTCCCATTCTCAAAGAAAGGGCATCTCATTTGCAAGGTTAAGATCTCCAGCATGAAAGCCTGTATTTTACAGTGTATTTTATAGAACTTCTTAAATTCTATTAAATGCTATGTATACACACATCCATAGTAACCAATTAATATAAAATTAAATTATTACTCATTTCACATTATAAATTAGTAATACAAAATATTATAGAACAAGTGAAAGTTCCTTTGACCACCATTAATCCCACTCCCTCTCCCATAGATAACCAGTTATCAGTTACACATATATGAACCTTTTTTCCTATACATTTATACATATATGCACATTTCATGCTGACAACAAACTTTGAAACCTAAATAAGTCCCTAAGGCAGCAGTTCTCAACCTGTGGGTCGCGACCCCTTTAGTGGTCGAACGACCCTTTAACAGGGGTCGCCTAAGACCATCCTGCATATCAGATATTTACATTATGATTCATTACAGTAGCAACATTACAGTTATGAAGTAGCAACAAAAATAATTTTATGGTTGGGTCACAACATGAGGAACTGTATTTAAAGGGCCAGAAGGTTGAGAACCACTGCCTAAGGAACTGTTGTCAACCAAGACTTCTCATTTTTCACAAGCTCCTCACTCATTGATTTTATGATAAAATTCCATCTCAGATTTTGGAAAACTTTCAAGAACATTTGAGAACAATGAGGCCTGGCCGGGGCTCAGTTATAGACTCTCATCCTTTACCTGAGGATTGGAGGAAGAGGCAACAAGTGGGGTATTCCCATCTAAGAATTAGAGAAAAAGCTTGGTCTTTAGCTTGCTGAGTTTCAGCCCGGAGGTAACATATTTGAAAGATGGCAAAAGAGCCAGCACCGGTTTGGCTCAGTGGATAGAGCGTCGGCCTGCGGACTCAAGGATCCCAGGTTCGATTCTGGTCAAGGGCATGTACCTTAGTTGCGGGCACATCCCCAGTAGGACATGTGCAGGAGGCAGCTGATCGATGTTTCTCTCTCATCGATGTTTCTTTTTTTTTTTTTCATCGATGTTTCTAACTCTCTATCCCTCTCCCTTCCTCTCTGTAAAAAAATCAATAAAATATATTAAAAAAAAAAAAAGAAAGAAAGATGGCAAAAGTAAGAATTTGAAAGAATTTCTCTTTCCAATGCTGAGAATCCTACTAGATCCTCACTTTTCTGAATTTTCCTAAAGTAAAGGATAACAATACCTAGCGCTAGATAACTGAATGTTTATGATGAACAATAAGAAGTAAAACCCTTGTGTGTGTGTGTGTGTGTGTGTGTGTGTGTGTGTGTGAAGTGGGGGGGGAGGGGATAAAAACATTTGTTTTTGTTCTCTGAAGTATCAGCATAGGAAAAGAGAATTTAAAAGAAAATCCTTCTATACCCTTTTAGATTATGTTTTTGTCTATGCATAATTCACGTAGTTCAGCTCATAGTTAACCCTCCATCCTACTCAAACCTATTTTTCAGGGACTGCCTGAATGTCAATGGTGATTTTGCACATTTTACAGTCACTTTCCTAAAGTAGGAAGTGGGAAAATAATACATTTGCTATTTCTGGGCAGGTTTGTTTTTTATCCTTCACTTGCAAAAATGTCCAAAACCCAAACTCACATTTTAGAGCTGCAATTTTTGGTTCTAGTTTTATTTTTAAAAATTTACAGATGGAATTTGCTGCTCCTGCTATCCCTTTATTTTCTCTAAAGCAATGTAATTTCTGGAGTGTGAATAAAAAAGATAAGAGAGGCGTGATGCCGGAAATATATTCAGGCAAAATTGTTTCTCTTGAGTGTAAATTATGTATTGTGATTCTGATATCCTACTAATATTAACTCAACCAATGGACAATTCTAAAGGTGTGTGTTCCTTGCCCTTTCATTTTAAAACCTTAGAAGGAACAATGTACTATCTAATGGTCCAAGATCTGCTGGTCTTTTCTTTCGTTGCTCATAAAATTGACCAAGAGATTTCAAAATATATTGATGCCAGGCCCCACCTACAAGTTTCCGGCTTAGGCAACTTATGTTTAGAATCTTGTCCAGTGATTATTACACGTAAATGACCATTGGTTTGTATAACAAGGGCCAGTACAATATTAACTACACCGAGCCGTTTGTAGAAGCAACTTTATTGGATGGAAGGCTTCACGAATCTACTGCATAATCCCTAAACTGAGATACTTGGCATTTCTTTGTAATGGTTGTAGGCTAGAATATATACAGGAGTGGGCCTAAGTAGGTTTATAGTTGTGAACACAGTTGTGAAACATTTTATCCTTGCATTATAGAGGATGCCTGGTCTGCATCCTCTTGCAATTCAGAACCCCTTCCCTTGGAGGATGTACTGCATGAAGCAGCAGGCGGCCAGGGAGGAACCTGAGCCCAGGCCGGGCGCCTGGCACCGCCACCCCTTGATCAGCTCACTGAGCGGCATTCCCGCTGTAGGAGTGCACTGACCACCAAGAGGCAGCTCCTGTGTTGAGTGTCTTCCCTCTGGTGGTCAGTGCACGTCATAGCAACAGGTCGAACAGTCGAATGGTTGCTCAGGGTTTTGTATATATCGATGATTGCATTTTTTTCCATAGGAACAATTGTAAACCTACTTTGGCCCCACCCTGTATATCTCAAGGTCCCCTCCAAATATAATATTTGTACTTTTCCTCTGCCACATGTCAGCATTTGTGCCCATCGATATTGATTCAGAGAAATTCAGGAACCTAGGCTTGTGGCTTATGAATCCTCTTTAATTGAAATGCTTTCAAGGCGTTGGGATATATGAGAGGCAGTCAGTGAATCACTAAGAATATTCAAAACAGAAAATAAATCTACCTTCCCTCCCCCTAGAATAATGCCTCTGGATATATATTAATACATCAAGTTGCATAAACATGACAAAGTCATTATAATTATTTTCTTACTTATCTCCTGACTCCTTTTGAGTATATTACACCACGGTAATTCTATTTAATAGTAACCTAGCAACAACATGCCTGAAGGAGGTTGTTATTTCACTGAAGATGGAAAGCTTTGCTATAGATACACTGTGTAAGACTCACATTCTCCAAGGCCTGGCGATTTCATGGAAAAATCTCATAACAACCTCCCCCCACACTACCACCCTGCAAATAAGGGAGGATGACTATACCAGAGTGCTCAGCTCTCTCCCTTTTATCTTTTTGTGGATGATTTGGAGACATTTGTGATAATATCCCTATTTTTTTAAGTTTAGGAAAAAGATGATGAACAGTTGCTGTAGCCTTGATTTTTATTTGTTAAGAATCAGCTGTATATTTTAAGATGCAAAATCCTATTAAGGGGATGTTGATTACTTTCTTGAGTCAGTCTCGCCCTAAGTTTGACTTTCTATCCTGAATCATTAAACGGTGTGGCTGGATGGGTGTAAATACGCTTTTTGTCTTACATTCCTGAGACAATTTGTTAAGATAGGAGGCTGAATAATTCCTGTATTTGTTATGATTTGGAACATGTTGTTGATGTTTATGATGAAATATGCAATAAGAATGCAAAGTGCTATTGAAATAATGCATCATTTTTTTCTTTTGTGATTTTTCTTTATTTTTGAGCTTGCATGCGATTCTTCTTGATATACCAGTGTTGCTTTATTTTCTCATAAGATAAACATAACTTGAGGTTACCTTTAAAATATAGTGCCTCAGGCAGGAAATCATCTCCAGAGAAACTTGGTTATTAGCATACATATGGGGTATGCAAATACAGACAATCATTTATACAAACTTTCTCTAAGGATTTAGAGTCTTTATACCTATTATCTACTTACTGAGTCTTTAACACTAGCCTGGGATCTGGGTGAAGAGTCAGTATGATCATATAATTATTTGTTCATTCAAAAGGTCCATATAGTCTTGACCTCCAACTAAGAGACCTAATAGTATTAAGCACTCTTAATTATTTTTAGGTTTTAAGAGGAGTGTATGCAATTAAGTATGTTTATATATTATACTAGTATATATCCACCATGTATTCAATACAAATACAAGTATATAACATGGCATGTACATAGAAACATGCATCTCATGTATTATATACATGTGTGTTGATATTTGTAAAACTGTGATTTTTAAATTGATTTTGTTTGGAGAAAAGAATAAATATAAACCCAAAACAGTTTAAAACAAATACTGGCCCATAGGTTGGTTTGAGAGAAGGTGAGACTATGAAGAGGTAACACAAGAGCGCTTGGGAAGTGATGGAACTGTTTTCTGTCCTATTATGGGGACATAGATACACATATCCATACATACGTTAAAATTCCTACCGAAACCGGTTTAGCTCAGTGGATAGAGCGTTGGCCTGCGGACTGAAGGGTCCCAGGTTCGATTCCGGTAAAGGGCATGTACCTTGGTTGCGGGCACATCCCCAGTAGGAGATGTGCAGGAGGCGGCTGATCGATGTTTCTAACTCTCTATTCCTCTCCCTTCCTCTCTGTAAAAATATCAAGAAAATATATTTAAAAAAATAAAAAATAAAATTCCTAGAGCTGTAGGTAAAAAGAAAATGTTATTTGTAGCATTGCTATTTTAAAAAATAACATTGAAATCATCAAAATTCATAGTAGTTGTATTTCTATGTCTCTTTTCTGGTGTTTCACAAATGTATGCAAACATCCTACTGGTGTAAAGACAAAACAAAATCAAACAGAGCAAAATAACAATGAAAAGCAAAACAGCAACAGCAACACATTTACAGGTGAACTGCAGTGACCCACATAGTGTATTGTTGCAATTCTGTAATGATAGCATGAAATATCGATCTTGTATTTAGATTTCCTTCTCTTGGAGTTATTGTCAAGAAACGTGGCTCCAAGTAACCTCTTGACCTTTCTTTCTTTCACGTTGATATTGTGATTAATAAGATTTTACTCCATGAAGGTGTTCACTGGTTACTTCCGAGAACTTTGAGTTTTACAGACTACTCTTATGCATAGTAATGCCTGAATTTTAAGGTACTCTCTAAAGATTATCCAAAAGCATTTAATGAATACTCTGGTTTGTGTAATAAGATATTGCTATTCACACCTTGAGTTTCCAGAGTGCATGCATATTGAGTAGGAATTAATATTTATGCTTAGTCCCATAATTATTCTAAAGCATGGAGAACGGTAAGAAGATATTTTCTGATTATAGGCCTAAAAGGCTCCAACGCCAAATGTATCTACTGCACAGGTTTAAAAGCAGTGACTTAATTTACAAGGAAAACACAATTAACAAACTCTACCCATGTCTGACACAAGTAATACTAAACACGGTTGTACTTAAAAGCATTTGAGTCTTTGAAATCACACATAGGTTTTAGCCTCAAGGTTGTTATCTTTTGCTCCTTTGGTTGACAAGCTTTTTGGATTATCTCTTCTTGGGGTGTCCTTGTAAAAGAAACCTACCTGAAACTTTCAGAGAAAACTTGGCGGCTTGTATTGAAAAGCCAAACCACTATTTTTTTTACTAGAAGTATAGTTTTTGAAGAGCTGTTTTAGAGAATTTTATCTAAGGGGCTTGTTTCTGGTCCCTCATAATTGAACAAAGAAATGGTGCACTCAATTATTCACTTTTGCAAATATCTTTTGTTTGTTTTTGTCAAAATGTCTATTATGTTGCAGGTTATGAGGAAGGCCCTGAGTGTCATGGTGTTATGGGCTGAATTATGTCCCTCACTTCAAGGACTCCTAGCTTTTTTTGGAGGTAGGGTCTTCAAAGAGGGAATTGCTGTCATCAACAAGACAAGTAATAACATGTTTTCTTTTCCTTTTTTTTAACTTTAGACTTTACCTTTAATGTTTGACAGCTTCTAGGAGAAAATTTCTGGTTTTTCTCCTCTGAATTTATTTTTTTAAGACTAGTGCTTACAGGTGCCCTGTTCTTGTGTTCTGCATGATGTCTGGATTTACCTTTTACTAAGCTCTAGAAGAGAGTAAAAGATTCAAGTGAGACATTTCAAGTTCCTTTTGACCTTAATATTCTGTGACTCTAGGAACATTTTTACCTCTTCTAATTACTATAGATTGGTTTTGAGGTTTGGATACATAGTCAGCAGCAAGATGGGTTTAAATATATATAGATTAACATCTGTTATGTAGCAGGTTCTGCAAAAGGCACTGAGTATAATGGTGTTATGGACTGAATTATGTCTCTCACCCCAAGAACTACTAACTGTTTTGGACATAGGGTCTTTAAAGAAGTAATTATATTTAAGTGAAATTTCTAGGGTGGATCCCAATCTAAGATTTCAGCCATAGCTCATTACAGAAGAGACCTTGAAATGTGCTTTCATTAGTATAGGTGGTATATATGTATGCATCCTTTACTTACCAAATGTTTATTGATCATGAACTATATGCTTTCTGCTAGATGCTTAGTGGTATATTAACACTATACCTCTTTTCTTAATAGCATCTAGAAAGGGAACTAGGCATTAAGAAGCCCAATAGCGCCTGGCCAGCTTGGCTCAGTGGTTGAGTGTCGACCTATGAAATGAATCAGGAGGTCACACATATGTCCCAGTTAGGACATATGCCTTGGTTGTGGGTTGATTCCCAGTGGGGTGAGTGCAGGAGGCAGCCAATTAATGATTCTCTCTCATCATTGATGTACATCTCTCTCTCTATTTCCCTCTCCCTTCCTCTCTGAAGTAAATAAGAATATTTTTTTTAAAAAAACAGAAACCCAATAAATAAATATAGATAAGCCCTTGAACAACACAATTTGGAACTGCATGGGTCCATGTATATGCAGCTTTAAAAAAAAAACCCATAAGTGTATTTTCTCTTTCTTATGCTTTTCTTAATAACATTTTCCTCTCTCTAGCATACTGTATTTTAAGAATATAGTATATAATACATATAAGATACAAAATAGATGTTAATTGGTTATTTATGTTATTGGTTGTTGTGAGTGATTTTCATCTGCGTCATGGGTCAGCACCTCTAACCCCTGCATTTTTTAAGGGCCAACTTTATGTAATTATAAATTGAGATATATGCTTAGAAAGAAAAAAAAAAACTGAGTGAAGAGATTTAAAAGCAGGTGATGAAAGGACAAAGTGAAACATTTTCATCCTTGAAAGATAATAAGGTATCAGTATATGAAGTGGGGAGAAACACATTCTGGGTACTGGGAATTGCAAACCCAAAGACCTTAACATGGGAATGACTTGTATATTCTAGGAACTAGGGAATAGCCAGAAATGAGGGGGTTTGAAGAAGGAAGGGATAGGTGTAAAGTATAATGTAGCCCCAGAAAAAGCTAGAAAGGTAAGTTTGAAACATGTGGCTTTAAAAGATGGCTAAGAGTTTGGCTGTTATTTAAGGTGTAGTGGGAAACGTGAATGAATGCTAGCTGGCAGTGTGGTTAGTGAATTAATTCAAAAGTTATAGCAGAAGAGTTAGAATACTATTCAGGTATCTAGACCTTAGATTTCTGCTTATCCTCAGTAAAAATAAGTCTTTTAAAATTGCAGTTTTTACATTTTCTAAACTTTATTTGTAGATGCATGATTAATTTAATTATCTGTCCAGGCTGATTTTTGTTTAACTTACTATATCTTGTATGGGAAGAGAGAACACATCCACTTTCATTAGAAACGCCTTTCATGAAAGAATAAAAGTGAAAGTTGGGAGAATGATAGCATGTGTGCATTATTCCCTGTACAACAACAACAAAAATGCAGTGACTGACCTTCTTCTACCGTATCTGGTTCAAACACCTGGACTGAAACTTAGCTATAGGGCCAGCTTCAATAGAGCTCAACCCTATTTTGATTTCTTTCCCTAAGAGGTAAAGAAAACTTCTTTTAACAAATATTAAACTGAAAAAGAATAAATCCATTGTGCTCTGGCTTTCTTTTGAAGTTTCAACACTGGTATAATTAAAGTAGGATTTCTGTAGGCAGCGTGCAGGAGAAAGAGGAGTATATTAGCTGATATGAAAGGCAGCACCTTAAAGATACAGCAAAAAGTATTAAGATTAAAGTTATTGAAGAAGCACAAACCTTCACCGCATATAGAGAGGTTGACTTCTTTGAGCTTTTGAAATTACCTTTCAAAGGCCAGAGGAAGACGTTAATAAAGGAAAAATGTAGGACGAATAATAAAAATAGTTCTTGATATTATAATGAATACTGGAAACTTGCTGATAAAACAATGAAAGTTTTATCACTTGAGATATTAAAAATAGATTGAAATAAAACCGTATGACATTCTAGAGATTGAGAACAAACCTTTTTCTCAAAGAAATACCCAATCGCAGGTATATGAACATTTTTTTCCATTATAAATGTCATCTACACTAATTTTTATAACTCTGGAATTTGCCAAAGATAGAGATAATATAAATTCACTCAGCATTTCCAGCACCCAAAGACTGATGACAGTCTTCCTATTATCCCTCCAGTCCCTTTCTAATGATGACTTGTTTGGTAGGGATTGTGGTCCATCCTCAGTTTGATATTCTGTCTCCACCTTCAGTCCCATGAATCCTCCCAGCAGTCACAAGTTCCTGGCAAGCCCAGTGCCAAAGTTCCACCATAGTCCATGTAGCAGATGCATGACCATCTGCTAAAAATAACCTGTACTGTGAGGCTGTCAGGCTGTGAATAATCTCTTAATGTCTTTTTAAAAAGTGGAACAGCCCAGGCGGCATGGCTCAGTGGTTGACATCGACCAATGAACCAGGAGATCACAGTTCGATTCCTAATCAGGGAACATGCCTGGGTTGTGGGCTTGTTCCCCAGTGGAGGTGTGTGTGTGTGTGTGTGTGTGTGCAGCCAATCAATAATTCTCTCTCATCATTGATGTTTCTATCTCTGTCTCCTTTTCCCTTCTTCTCTGAAATCAATAAAAATATATTTTTTAAAAGTGGAAGTAACAAAATAGATTATTCCTATACCTAATATCTAGAGATAACCACTGTTAATGTCTCTACATATATATGTATGTACATATATATTATTTCTAAATCACTGCAGCTGGGAGGGTCTGCTTTCACTATGGTTCCATTAGGGGTATTATCTTTGTAAACATTTTTATACTTTCTCAGTATAAAAGGTGAAAATGGCACCTTGGTAATATTTTAAAGTACATTTTATTGATTCATTTTATTTTTATATTTTGGATGCTTGCTGTCTGTGTTTATCCTTTGTAGATGCTCCTGTGCCCTCTACCTTCTTTAGTACTTTTTAATCTTTTTCGCCTGTTTTGTAAGATCTGTTTATGTATGAAGGATGTTAACTCTATGCCTGTGGCAATGCTTTGTAAAAGGTTTTGTTGATTAACTTTTAATTTGCTTCCAGTGATTTATTACATGAAGAAATGTTTAATTTTTATATACTCAGATAGATTACCATTTTCATGACAGTTTTCTTTTCTTTTTTAACCCCTTTTGAACAGCTGACCACAGTCTGAAATCAACAAAACATTCACTAATTGTTCTCCAAGATTTTATTATGGTGTTATTTTTTTTTACAGTTAATTCTTTTTTAATGAATGTGTTTATTACACAGTATTAAATGAAAAAGGTTGAAGTAAGATTTAAATCTTGAGAAAATAAAATAGTTTCCTCTTGATCCCCCCCTTCTATTTTCTTCCTTCCCCAAAGTCATAAATAATTCTTTTTTTCTAAGTATCTGTACCTAAACATGCCCACACACATACACACTAATATACATTCACATGAATAATATTACAGTAACTGCCTACTTTCTTGCCTTGCATTTTAGTTCATAGCAGTCAGATATATTGCTTTATTACAGAATATAAATCATTTTCAATTACTGTTAACAGCTACATAGCATTCCATAATGTGGACATACTATAAATTATTTACCTATTTTCACCTTGAAGGGCATATATATTATTTCATTTGATTTTGTTCAACTTTTTAAAATAATGAACATTGATTTATACATGTCTTTATACTACAGTATCCGTGTGCCTTTCATTGAGGCTATTAGAAAATTGGAATTGTGATGTCAAATGGAATGAATGCTTTAAATTCCAATATATCCTGCAGACTTGCCCTCCAGAGAGGATACAACAATTCACAGTTCCACTCCGAGTCAATGCTTCAGGCTACTTTGCCTATTGTCAAAACACAATGAGTTTCAGTTTGATGAGTGGGAAGTTGTATCTCCTTGTTCATTGAATTTGAATTGTCCTGATTGCAAATGAATTTAAATACCTTTTGCACTATTTGTGAAAATTCCTCTTCCATACAGGAGCACATCAGTTGTCTATTGCAACAAATACGTCACATGGCAAACAGCCATCAAACTCAGTGGCATCAAAGAATGACCGTTTATTTAGCTTACAGTTCTGGGTTGGCTTGTGATTTTTCTGGCCTAGGTTTACGCACGCGCCTGCAGTCAGCTGCCTGTAGAGGGCTGGGTGGCTGGCGCCTGCTCCCGGATGGCATGGGTGAGGATGACAACTTCGACTCAGCACTGCTCACGATATCTCATGCTCCAGAAGACTTTTCCAGGCGTGTCTTCATGGAGAAAGCAGACAAACAAGACAGAGAATGGAAACTCACAATCACTTTTCAAGCCCCTAGTTATGTGATGTTTGCTAACATCTCATCGCTCAAAGTAAATACATAGCAAGGCCCCGAAACCAGGCAGGGCAGGTGACTGGGCGTTTGGGTGAGGATGGCCCTCCCTGTGTTCTCAAGATAGATCTGAGGCTCATCTGTCTTCTGATAAAAACTTTTTTTCTTTTTTTTTTTAAATTTATTGGAGGGAGATTGGTTAATAAAATTATATAGGTTTCAGATGTACAGTGCTATGATACATTATCTATATATTGCATTGTGTGTTCACACCCCAGGTCAAGTCTCCTTCCAACACCATTTATCCTCTCTATACCCTCTTCTTCCTCTCGCCCATTCCCCATGTCCTTCTGGTAATCACCATACTGTTGTCTGAAAATATCACCAGGCTTGGACTTAATAGATTTTTTTATGCTAGAAATTTTCGTCATTTTTACTTTTCTATCTTTTCTTTCTCCCTTTTTAAAAGCACATATCTTTCATTTAGTTACTTGAATCTATTTCATTTTTGTCTTTTTTCGTTATTACTATTCTCTAGTCTACAAAACTCAAATAACAGTATAACTCTATAATATTTAGAATATTTTCCATATTAAATATACCAGCCAATTGCTTTGAAACTTGTGCTTACAGAGTCTTAATATTAAGCCCTTTATTTTTTTATTGCCAAAGTAAACACACAACATATCAGATATTGAGTGGGGCAGGTTTCTAACTAAATTACCCTGTCAGAATGTGGCTGGAGACCCTGTCTTTATTGACTCAGTTCCCGGCTACATAAAGTAATATAGTTATACACCAATAAAATGACAGAATAACAGATGGAAAATCTATTAGTGAGACCATCAGAGACCAAAATGCTGGCACCAGGGGTGTAGTAGTGCCAATCCGGCAGTCAGACCAATTCTGGGGGAAATGGAATTCCAAATGTTCGTCTGAGCCAGAGTGCTGGGGTTAAGACAAGTAGGTCATTTGTATTTGAAAGTGGGAGGAAAATTAGAACATATCCAGCAACTTCACAGGAACTGCAGCTTTGTTGGCACCACTATTGAAATGGACTAACTCGGAGTATGAGGGGCTGCGCACCCAGAAGCAGGTAAGGCAGGATGGGCAGGATTGAGAGCCAAGTTGAGCAGAGATGCTTAGAGACTTTTGCATTCCAGCGAGTTAGATAGCAACCCAATCCCCATCTTTAGGTAGCTGGGTGACTCTGGGGAGTACCCAACCCATCCATATTAGGAAGTTAAGAGGCTAGAATTTTGACTCACGTCCCTGAATTCCCTTTAAAAGGCATCAGGCAGCCCTGGTTTAAAGTACAGTTGTATAAAGTGGTTCTTGTAGAATTTTTAGGATCTGATGTACACCATCAAAACCACTCTTATAAGTAAGACTCATTGATCTTTTTTCTTAAAACCATATTTCTATGTGTTTGGTTTAATGAAATGTCAGTGACTATGTTAGAAATATGTTTATCGTGATCTGATGGCTGTGCTTTTCACTGCAAATGAGAAAAATTCAACCAAGAAAGAATTTTACTGATGAAGCTATAGGCATTCTAAAGAGGATTCTGGATTCTCACCATGTTAATACAATGTCAGGGAAGAGACTGCCTCCGCCCCCCCCCCCCCGCCCCCCCGCCCCCCCCCCCCCCCCCACCCCACAGCAGTATAAAGAAGATAATATTTACTATTATGCTATTGGAATGGGAAACATTGACTACATTTTTTTGTTTCTTTGCATGGATGGATACAGAAATGACTTGCTAAGGTGTACAATTTGTGTGGCTCAGGAAAGCTGTGAGAGCTGAGACTGGGATGGTTCTGATTTGAATAATTTTTCATTACTTATATTTCAAAGAGAAGCTAGAGCTCAGATGACCTGTTGCTACTGAGTGTAGGGACTGTTCGAGACAGAAGTATTGCACTTTTGCCGATAGCCATCTCTTGCGGCCGATCTATTGGCCTAATATGTGGGCACCGGTGAAACAAATTTTGAAGCTATCTACAGTTCTCATAACTATAAAAACCTTTACAAATCAGGATTTGGAATTTAATAGCAGAAATATGAAAGCACCCCTCACTCTGGTTCTGTGGCTTCTTGCAAACCTAACCTCCATTTTATTTGGCATGTGACCATTTTCCCATAGCCCCAGAGATTCCCATTGACAAATTTATTAAACTTGTCTTATCCAGAATGTTAACGTTTCTGTAAATCTTCACCATCTGTTGAACCATCTAATTGAAAATATGGAGCGAACATAATTCATGATTTTATCATAATAAGTTTAGATAGATGATTGATATGCACTTGAATATTCTTTATTCAAAGCAATATGGATTTTTCAACCTTCCCTTTCCTCCCAGGAACTGTGCAGCTGTCCTTTCT
Organism: Myotis yumanensis; assembly: GCF_028538775.1. Classification (NCBI taxonomy): domain Eukaryota; kingdom Metazoa; phylum Chordata; class Mammalia; order Chiroptera; family Vespertilionidae; genus Myotis; species Myotis yumanensis. Next base: position 26,016,362 of record NW_027223767.1, on the reverse strand, counting down.
CAGTACTGTGTCACAAAGGGGTTTTCTTGAAAAAGACACTCTCTTCTCCAGGCCTGCTAGACCACGTCCAAGTGTAACTGACCGTAAATGAGATGCCATTAGGTTAAACCCTGGCTGCTTCCTAAAATACATGAATAATTGAAATTCTGCACATACATATTTATCTCTTCCTCTCTGCTTGTCAGCCACTCATCAATGGCCACTACTCCAAACAGATCTGCCTAAGACTCGAGTGAATTATTTGACCTCCACCTTGGCCCTTTTATTTCAATCTATAAGTGGAATTTTACACTGCCTATTATCTATCTGTCTATCTATCTATCTATCTATCTATCATTCCTCTCTCTATAAAATGATATGTCTATATAAATTTCTTATTCCAATAAAAAGGTAACTTTTAATTTAGTTGTGGTGCTATTATCAAACACAAGCTTTTATTTTTGTACACTTCTGTACTTGATTTAATATTTGTGTCATTTAACAGGTAGGGTAAACATTACCTATTATTACTATATACTACCCATAGGTAGAGTGTACAACACCTATATATTATACATTTTTTAAAAAAGAGAGGGCTGTTTCCATGAAGTGAGCATTTCATTGAGAAACAAGTGGACAGATGGTCTAAACCTCTAAGTGGAAATCTAACCACAGCAGTGCAGAGGTGCTAACTCTTTCTTCAATTCAACACAATTCCTGAGCCACATTCTGCTGTTCTCTTAGGCCCGTGGTCGGCAAACTGTGGCTCGCGAGCCACATGCGGCTCTTTGGCCCCTTGAGTGTGGCTCTTCCTAAGCCTTAGGGGTACCCTAATTAAGTTAATAACAATGTACCTACCGATATAGTTTAAGTTTTAAAAATTTGGCTCTCAAAAGAAATTTCAATCGTTGTACTGTTGATATTTGGCTCTATTGACTGATGAGTTTGCTGACCACTGTTTAGGCTGTAAGCAGAGTCAGCTTACCTCTCAGGAATCCAATTATTTATTTTTCCCTTTCCCATGGGCCAAGCCCATGGCTTACCCAATTTGATAACCAGTTTCTCCCAGTTGACTCTCTGGTTCCCCTTCCCACCAAGTTTAACTCTGAATAAGACCAACTAAACACGCATATATGCACCCCCCCCCCCCACAAGCCATTTGACAATACAAAATGGCTTAGGACTAAATTTGTGGGGGCGATGAAAATAAATCAGCCAAGGGGGGAGGAAAGAGAACTAGAAAACTGTCATCTTCTTCTACCTGAGACTAACCCTTCTAGTCTCTGGCCCTCCATTTGTGTCTTGCCCTCCATCTCATGGCTTTCTACCTTCTCAGGAAATCTACAGTGTTACCTATCCTTTCTTATGTTGGCTGCCTCTTCCTCTTTATTTAGTGTTCTTACTTAATATAGAAATAAGCTTAAATTTTCCCCATTGTTGAGTTACTATTCACAGAAATAGAGTGGTAACAGTTGAACACATATTTGATAAGATGGAAAAGATGGAATGTGCAGGAGGAAGGGCAGGGTTTGCATTCGTTTCTTATTGCTGCTAACAACTGACTACAATTTTAGTGGCTTAAAATAACACATGTTTATTATTTTTATTCTGGAGGTCAGAAGACCAAGATTATTTTCATTGAGCTCAAATCAAAATATCATCAGGACCGAGCTCTCTTTGAAGACATTTGGGGAGCATCTGTTTCCTTTCTTTGCCAGCTTTTGAGGTGGTCTGAATTCCTTAGCTTGTGGCCCCATCCTCCATCTTCAAATCTCTCCTTGATTCTGACCCTCTGCTTTCACCATCATATCTGTTTCTCTGACCTTCCCGCCTCTCTCTTTTAACGACCCATGTGATCACATGAGGCCTACATGGACAATCTCAGGTGAAGATCCGTAATTAATCACATCGGAAAAGCCCCTTTTTCCATGTCAGGTAATGTGTTCACAGATTCTAGGAATTAGTATGTAGACTTTTTGCGTGTGTGGGAAGAGGACATTTTTTTTATCCCTACTATATTTTTCTTGATATGTTTTATCACAGTTTGTAATTATAGTCTGTTATGATTATAACATTTATGTCCTCCTCTACACGATAAACTACAGAGGCCAGGGTTTTTACCATTGTATTCCCCAGCACTTACTAGCATGGTGTCTGGATCCTAATAGGTGCTCAATAACCACAGGTTGAATAAATAAATGAACAGTACCACAGGTTAGTTTAGTAAGATTAGTTTATCCTGGAAGCAATAGATAGTTTTATTCAAATCCTATATAATAAAAGACTAATATGCAAATTGTTCGATCGGAAGTTTGACCACTCACTATGATGTGCACTGACCACAACGGGGCAGTGCAGAACATGGTGGGCATCGGCAATGTGGTGCTGGCAGCTGGCAGCGTGCTGCCGGACCTGATGGGCCCCACGAGAGCGGAACTGCGGTGGGATGGTGGAGCAGATGAGCAAGCGGGTGTCACCAGGCCAAGGTGGGTGTGAGCGGGGCCTGATCGCCCCACCGATTGCCCCATAAACAGCAACTAGTGGCGGCAGCATGGGGTGGGGCCACCTCCCTGCTCCCAGGTGCTGAGGGAGCCAGGCAGGGGGCCTGACCCTGATCAGTCACCCACAGGCGGGGAGATGGAGCAGGTGAGGGAGCGGCACCAGGCCACTTCGGAGTGGCAGGCCAGGCTGTGGGGCTGCGAGACTGGGGGCATGAGCTGGGACTGTGAGCCTGGGGCACAAGCTGGGGCTCGATCCCTACAGGGCACCCCGAGGGCTACCCCCCCCTCCCTGTGCATGAATTTGTGCACTGGGCCTCTAGGATTTCTATAAATTTCTATAGAGTGCTATTTAATCACATCAGGATATTTAGTTTAGTCCTATATTTATCTACAGTATAAAATCAACTCATTACATGTAGCAGTATTGATTACGTATTTTGAGGATGTTTGCTTTTGGCTCTATGCTATTGGGCAATAGAACTAATTGCCCAATTAAACTATTCATGCAATATTCTCTGCTATAAAATGGCATCAACTGAAACTATTATTCTGCCTCTGCTGCTAAACCAAGTGTTCTACGTTCTGTAAATTACATAGTTCAATTGTAGGCACTGCAGAAATCACTAACTTGCCAATTTATAACACAAAATATATTTTTCTGATGCCAAAGAGCTGATTCAGAATCACCACATTAAATTGAATGTTTGTTGATTTGGTTTAAAACAGCATGCCAGCATAAACATTTTTGGAATGTAACCTATATTTCCAACCTTTCTATGTAAGAAACATGAGATTCATCACTCTCCTTTTCTTCTCACCTCCACATCTGATCAATGACCCAATCCTCTTAAACATCTCTGCCCCATTTCATTCTCTATATCCTCCTTTTGGTTTATATTCTGATGATCTCTTAATGGCATATTGTAATAGTCTACAGATTGGCTTCCTGAATTCTTGAGATGCCTTATTATATAACTTTTTTTTTTACATAATGTCAGTTGATTTTTTTCCTCTTTATGGAAGTGTCACTTATGCAAAAGAAGATTTATCACTTTTAATTAAAAGGACACCTTTAAAAAAGCAGGAAAACCTTTCAGGTCAAATAGAAGTGTATTCCAGTTTGCAGTGGCCTCAGCTGACTCCCAGGTTCTTGAAGAGCACCTCCTGCCTTTTTGTTTTATTCTAGGTTATTTCATTTTATATTTTAATACTCACCTGAGAATATGATTTTGTTGATTATTAGACACACACACACACACACAGAAAGAAAGAGAGAGAGAGAGAGAGAGAGAGAGAGAGAGAGAGAGAGAGACTGATCAGTTGCCAGCAATGCACACTCCTCTGGGTTTCGAACCCATAACCTGGGTATGTGCCCTGACTGGGAATTAAACCCAAAACCATTTGGTTCATGGCATGACACTCCACCCAACTGAGCCATCCAGCCAGGACTTCCCTGTCTTTTTAGTTTGAAGTAGGAAACACCAAGCTTTGACATTAGAGAGCGTGTGTGCCTATACATATGAACTTAGTATTTGAAACAGGATCTTAAAGTTGAGCACATTTTCTCAACCCCGTTATTTCTTTCTGTTTCTCCATAGTACTGATTTTTTACAGCCCTTTAATGAAGCCCTTCAGTGGATAATGAATTTGGGGAATAATCTAAACTCTCTTATTCTTTTTTTTTCACTAAGGATCCTTCATGAACTGGCTCCTGTTTACCTTCCAAAATCCACCCCGCACTGTTCTTTTCTGTATTCTGAGAAAATGAAAAAAATTTAAACCACCCCACTTCTTTTTGTCTCCTTTTAATCTCATCACCTAAAATTCCCTCAGATTAGAAAAATTTCCTTTTTGGTCTCACAATGAATGCGAACTTCTCCTTGCATTTCTGGCTCAGTGGTTGCTCCTCCTGCAAGACTCCCCAGACTGATGTTTTGTAAACATGCCCAAGCAATGTTGATTGATTTGCTTTCTGCCCACCTGTACCATATAACATGGATCACACTGTACTGTATTCTTGTGTTGGTTTCCCTAATAGACTCTGACACACTTGGTTATTGAAGCCATGTATATACATCGTTGGTCCCAGTATCTGGCCTAGTGTTTTGCACGCAGACAGTGACTAGTGAAACTCTATGGAACAAATGTATTCTTCACGTGGGTCTTGGCTGTTTGGTCCCACTTTGAAGACTACACCAGGCAAGATACTGCGGTATTCTAAGTCTATAAGTGAAATGACCTTTTGAAGACTATGATATGTCCTAATGGATTGCAAAATAAAAAATGCATAGGGAAAGAGTTTAGTCAATGGGCTTTATTTAAATAACAATCTAAAAGATTTTTTAAAGGCTTACGTTTTACAAGTAGAATAAGGTCAGCATATAGGAGTGTTTCATTGAGATGGAGATATATTTCTTGCCAAAGATGAAAGAAAGTTCTGATAAGTGGATGGTAGATCATGGGTGACTATGAAAAATACCTATTTCTCTAAAACCAAGATGTTCTAAACGTGGGCCTTTTAAGGACACACAAGTCCGCTGTAGCTCCACATTTGATTATAAAGTGAACACTTGATGCTTATGATTGAATCTCCTCTTCACAGTGGTGAACATCTCCACCCTGGACCATTCATCTGTAGAGTCAGATGTTGCACAAATTTCTTAGAAGATGTTAGTTTTCCTATGGAGGGATCAGTTTATCTCCTTGTTTTGGTGCAGGTGAATTTACTAAAGCTTTTTGTCTTATATATGGAGAAAAATGCATTTCCTTGGAATCAAAAATCACTGTTGGGACTCTAATTGGCACAGAAAACAGCATGATTGTTTCGGATGTTATTCCTACAAATGCTTACTTCTCATACAAAACATCTTGCTTGTTCAAAAACTGAGCAATATAATTAATAGTCAAGATTGACAATATTTTCCCAGAAGCATTGCAAATATTGAACAGAATTAGAGAAACAGCAGTTTTTCAGTTACTGAAATTTGTGTGTGTGTGTGTGTGTGTGTTTCCCCTTCATATTCAGGCCTAAGGACAAGAAAAATATTGATTTATATATAGTTCCTTAATCATACATGGCAAATGTATTGCAAAAGAAATACACCTAAACTTAGGATAGGAAGTCTTCATTAGAATCCAAAGCCTCTTTCAATTAGTTCTGTGATTCTGGGTATTATATTGTTTATCTACTGACTCTCAGTTCTCTTGTCTGTAAAATAATGGATAAAGATGGAATTGTAATAAAAGTAAGTGTATTTAAAAAGTGTATTTAAAACACTTTTTAAAATCTGGTGACCTACAAACGTGCTAGTTACTATTATATCATTAGTAGAGTATCCATAAAATGTCAAAAAGAATTCAAACTATTATAGAACAGGGATGAGGCCTTATTGCTTGCTACAGTCATTCTAAGTGTTGAGTGTGCAGGCCATACAGGTTATTAAGTACAGCTAATAGCAACTTTCTTACAGAATGTTCTTCTTCCTGTTATACTCACAGATGTTCACTTAGAGGTTAACTGAATGTTATTTCTCTTCAATATCGAGATTTTGATGTTCTTACAAGTTTGATTGCCATAAATTAGATGAACTGCATTTAGAGATTCTAAAAACTGTGTTGGTAGTAGTCAGAACTCCACTATATTTATGATAACCCATAGTAGTAAATGAGTTATGTCAGACCTCTTCTAATCTGCTAAGAACTATACAAAAGGGAAGGGTGTGTGTGTGTGTGTGTGTGTGTGTGTGTGTGTAATATACAATTATGTATAGTTGGTGAATGTGAAATTCTGTACAAAAATGTTAATATGAACTTATGTGACATTAGCTATACTATATCTTTATTTTAGATTGATGATCTATTCGCAGTGATTCTGTTTTCAGCCAGTTATATTCAAAGAATTATGTCTATGTAGCTATTCTAGTTGGTTAATCTTGTCCATACAAAACCTACTTTGAGCTAAGATTTCTCTAAGATTTCTCTCCACTGCCAAGGGGCACATGATTGAAATAGGAGATGAACGGCATACTGAAAAGTGACCTCCCTGACTTCAGGAGAGAGAGACCTCAAGCCTCTGGTTTTGCAATGCCAGTGCAGGCAGAGCTCGAGCGTGTGGAGCATGTAAAGACTGAACTTTATACAGGAGTGTTCAATTGCCATGGCCCGGGTAACATATTTCAATAACTTAACATTATTTCAAACATATTTTGAATTTCATAAATGCTTACACACATGCTTGAATAAGCTAGACTTTTTCTTTTTTTAATTTTTGGTGTGATTTTTACATTTTTCTTGGTTCTGAGGAACTAGTTGCATTTCTCATCATGTTGTGGATTTCGCTAAAATGGTATTCTAATGTGGTCTATAAAACATATAAAATATATTTTTTTTATTTCATACCCTAGCTCACATAGTTTTAGAAGTGGGTGCCCGCTCCACTATGCTTGCGTATTACCAGCTTTGCCACCACCGTAAAAAGGATTTTTCTTTTCTGGCAGATATATGTGAATCCCATAGGATATGCAGAAGTGTGCAAAGGTAGCTTTACAGTTGTAATCCAAATAAGTAACACATCAATGAATAATAATACAAGAATAGACTTTGTGTTCCTTGTCTTAACAACTGTAAACCTACTTTTGCCCACCTCTGCACTGATCGATTCTGCTTGAATCTTTGCCCCTTTGTGACCCAAGTACTTTGACTGGAGGGATACTCTGAGTAACCACCTTTGAGCACTAAGACTGACAGCCCCATCTAGAACTTTCGGAAGGGGAGGTGGAGAAATTCCCCAAAGGAACTAGAGGAAGAGGAAGGAAAAAGCATAGTGGCCAGACAAAACTGTCGCTTGGCTGTTTAATGTGTTCAAATTACTCTTAGACTCTCTGTCCTGACCTGTTCACTCCTGTGCTTGCCTGCTACTCCCTATCTATATAGTATCCAGGTCAGCCTTTACCACGCAAGCCTGAGCATATGTTTCAGCTCACAACCCCTCAGTAAGCTCTCGTGGTACTTAGAGTACAAGACCACATGGTTGCATGATCCACTAACCTCTGCATGACCTCGCTTCAGCCTTGCTTCTCCAGTTTTATTTTATCCCACGGTCGTCTCCCTCTCCAGGCGCCAACCCTCCTGCCTTTCCAATGTTCTAGTACACTGACTTCACATTGAAGGGAGCTCTCACATGCTCCTCACCTGGGTAACTACACATTCTTTACATCTAAGCTTAAATGTCACCTAAGTCATTCCTGACGTGCTAATCTAAAATTGCCATTTCTCTCTCATCGCATCCTTCATGGCAGCCCTCATAAATGTTTTGGGGGATTATTTCATGTACACCCCTTCTGCCCCCAACCCTGCTAGTCTCTCGATGCAGGCAACAACTCTTTTATTCAAATCTCTTTCCCCATTGCCTACCTTGTACAGTGTCTGACACAAAGCAGGTGATTAGCGAGACTTTTGTTGAATTGAAATAGAGCCCTCACTATACATAGGACTGAGTTCTTTCCTGCTTACCTCCAAGATTAATTCTATATCACTCTTACTTTTATTCTATAGGCCACCAACACCCTTCCAATGAATTATCTTTTTGTTTATGTTATTCAGAGTGGGTTTCTACTGTTTGTAACCAAAACAGTTACTTTGAGTGTTACAATCCTTAGCAGGAAACAGACTTTCAGGAGCAGCTTGGAGGCAGTAGGGAGCCATTTTTCCTTACAGTATTCTCTGAGTCCTCAGTCTCCGCTGTCTCTTGTTTCCCCAATCCTTTCCTTGACTGTCTCTACCTGCTGCCGTACTCACCCCTTGTATTCACCGCAATTACCATACTTCCAAGCTGTGTAATTGCTTATTCGTGTCTTCTCCCATTATCTTCCGTGGCCACAGCACTGTGCCCCATACATGCCCGGTGCCTTGGAGCCTAATACTTACTAAACATCCAATACATATATGAAGAATGCAAAAAGTAAAAAAGAAAACTTGCAAAATTCTTCAATATCTATTTGCCTATTAGAATTCTCATTTTCTGCAACACACACACACGCACTCATGCTCACATACAGTTACACACACTCACCCTGCACAACTTGAACTTGTCCATATTAGCTGGCATATGCTTTTCTTCTTCTTGACCCCTGCTTCTCCCTGCGTCTTCATGGTCAGCTGCTGATGGAGGGATGATTTCTCATATACCTAGCAGCCATATACGTGGCTATTCTAGAGATCCCGGCCCTTACCTAATACACACACCCTGCCCTCTATAGTGGTAAGGTAAACTATGCAATGTGGTTGGTAGTGAGGATGAGGAGGAAGAGACATAAAGTTCAGAGTAGATCATTTTGGTGACAATCCCGCTGCATTGAAGAAGAAAGTAATTAAAGGTAGGAAGGTCTGTGCAAGAGTACAGTAATGTTATGGGTGCAGGAACCTAATAAAAAAAGGTATTAAATGTACATATTTCAACCTTTTGCCTAGAGTATCTTTATATTCTTACAAAATCTTCATTAAGAGATTTCTCTGTATTGCAGAGCTGCTTCCCAGTGTGTCCACTTGGCTCGGGATCTGTCTGAAAGTAATTGAAGATTTATTAAGATACCATTACACGAACATGCCCTTGTCCAGGATTTCCTAGAACTATATGTGTAACTTTCTCCTAAGATGTAGTTATGAAACTTCAGTATTAATTCAGGATTGTTTCATTTATTTTTTATTGAAACAATGCAATTAAAGGGTATATTGAAAATGCCATTTGTATTAATTACATTATGAAATATTAATTTTTAGAAAATGTCTTGACTGGAATATATTGATGCCAAAGTGGGCTGGCTTCAACATATAATAATTCAGATTTTTATTTTTGAGAAATGGGAAATAAGAATATTGAACAAAAAAAGAATCTAATGCTTTCTGGGGCCAAAATATGATAATTGGCACTATTATTTTTATAGGTGGCATGAGAATTATTTGACATCAGTTTTATTTTGATTTTAGTCATTAAGAACATTGTATGATTGGAATATTTTATTCCCTTAACTTACGTTATAAGAAGGTATACAGTATTTTAAGTAAAACAGAATGACTATGGGACCCATGGTCTACATTTCAGACAAAGAAGGGCATTTCCGAATTCCCTCTTGAGCAAAAGAGCCTACAGTAAAGTACTTTGAGTTCCCTTCCCTTCAAAACCCTTTAGTATGCATTTTATCCTTGGGACCACTTATATGTTTTGCTGTATTGAAATTTTCATAAAACAGTAAAATGTGTCAAAACCATGCTAATGCTATAGAAATACCTTAAAATATTTTTTTCAGTAAACTCTATATTTTCAAAACCATTTGCATTCTGACTATCTCAGGCTGGTAAACAGAGTAAGGATATAAAATAACCTATCTTGTACCATTCATCTTCCAAATAGACTCTGAGTGAATAGCAAGCTATTAGTGTTATTTACTGACATATATCAGAGCTGGCCAGCAACTTAAATTGCTTCCAGCTTGTTATCATTCCAGGGCATTTCTCTTTGCTCTCCCAGAACACTTCAAAATATATGGCGCTTTTTATTTTTTTACCAAAAGTCTAGAAAATAAGATTAAAACAATGTGAATAACCACAATAGCCCTTTTAAGTATTATGCCTTCCAAAGAATGGACACAGGTTTCCAGATCACTGTAACTTTTCCCTTTACCTTGTTCTTGATGAGAGCCAACCTTAAATATTCAGAAGGTTTCCGTTGTTTGCCATGTACGTGGCGTAATTCTTAGCCCAATGCTTTGCACTCAGTTAACCACTTTAGAACATTAACACGTCTACAACTGGATCTATGAACCAGAAGGTCATGTTTCTATTCCAGTCATGACACATACCCAAGGTTGGGGCTCGATCCCTGGTGTTGGCATGCAGGAGGCAGCTGATCAAGAAGTCTCTCTCATTATTGATGTTTCTCTCTCTCTCTCTCTCTCTCTCTCTCTCTCTCTCTCTCTTTATCTCTCTCTCCTCCTCCTCCTCCTCCTCCTCCTCCTCCTCCTCCTCCTCCCCCTTTCCCTTCCTCCCTGAAATCAATAATCTCTCTCTCCTCCTCCTCCTCCTTCTCCTCCTCCTACTCCTCCTCCTCCCCCTTTCCCTTCCTCCCTGAAATCAATAAAAAATATATTTTAAAAAAGGAATGAGGCAGTCCTAAGCCTAGCTCCCATTAAACAATAGAAATATAAAGCGAGCAATAAAAATGCATGTCATATTTGGAAAGGTAAAGAAATAGTTGAAGGCCGAAACCGGTTTGGCTCAGTGGATAGAGCGTCGGCCTGCGGACTGGAGGGTCCCAGGTTCGATTCCGGTCAGGGGCATGTGCGTTGGTTGTGGGCACATTCCCAGTGGGAGATGTGCAGGAGGCAGCTGATTGATGTTTCTCTCTCATCGATGTTTCTGGCTCTCTATCTCTCTCCCTTCCTCTCTGTAAAAAATCAATAAAATATATTTAAAAAAGAAAAAGAAATAGTTGAAGGATAACTAGGTTAAGAAAAAGAGATGAAGACATGGATATGTAGTTAGATATATAGATCAGCACAGAGGAAAAGAAAATGACTTCTTGGCAGAATAAATTCAAACATGACAACCTTATAAAATAAGCCATGAAAACATGAGACTCTATGATAGTGTTGCAAGGAATAACACTGTATGTAGCATCCCTGCTTGAGTTCCCATTATGTCGTTTAAACACCCTGGGCCTGAAATGTTCAGGCATCTCACTTTTGCAATGATTCTCTTCCGAGAACTACCTCTAAATGCATGAGGAAGAATATACTCACTTTCTAGGTAATTGTTTTGTTATAGGTTTTCTTCCGGGTGGTTTGCTGTCTATTTGGGAACTTCAATGGGAAGTAGAACACGTTTATTGAAAGACAGCGATGCTTTCTTCTTCGCGCATGGAGACAATACATCCTCCCCTCGGTGAGTTGGCGTCACACCGAGTCAGAAACAGATGCTAGGACAGAGTGGAGCTTTAAAGGAGAGTCAGGGCGAATCTTACTCTTGCAGAAAGTAGGTCAGTCCCAAGTCAAGTTTAAAGCTCATTAAGTTTTTGCTGATGGATGGGGGAGAACTAGGTTGATGAAGAGAGACCAAAACCCAGGATGTCAGTGTAAATCAGGAAAAGGCAATACTACCAGTTGTGTTGAAAGCCTAGGATATCTGCAATGTTAGGGACACGGGAGATAGTGCGTTGCATGTAAGTGAGTCGAATCTACACTTCGGGTTTTGTAAAGTCAGCACAGCAGAGGCGCCAATGAACAAGGCTTTGTTCTCTCATTCAAAGGCTGTGATTGTTCTGCTTTGGTTCCCAGACTTCTCTGTCATTCGAAGACAGGAAGGTGATTACAAATGCACTACGATTATAGACAGGGACCACAGAAAGACTGATCTCTATGAAGAGGTTCCGATTCTGCAGTAGCCGTGTCTAAACCAAGTGTATAAACAAAGGTTGAAGACAAGAACGACTACAGAGGCCGGATAGGTAACAAAGGGCATGAAGCCAGGTGCAGGGCACATGCCCTGTCTTACAGGGGTAGCTCTGAACCAGTTTGTTCTTACTATTGCCACCAGGGATGGTGGGTCCAAATTCTCAAGCCTCCTGAATTTTCAAGTAAAGCCACATCTGTATTTTTATTATAAAGTTATCTACATTTTTATTGGGGGTCAATTCAGTTCATCTGTGTATTAGGGTGGTTCAAGTATTGGTGAGGCCAGGGTGGAAGTACTCACTGCCCTAGTAATATATAGTCCAGATGAACAGTAGAAAGTCAATAATCCACCCAGTGGTTAGTGTGAGCAATGTCCTTTTTGTCAGGGTTATCACTGAATCCCAGTAGACTATGACCAGAGGCTAAGGGTACTGGCATCAATAAAATATGATCCTGGTAAATGAAAAGTAAAATAATGCTTTAAAGGATTAAGAGACAGAAGCAAAATACAGTGTAATTAGTCATCTAATGCTATAGCATCAACCTATGCATTGAGACCTTGTGAACATTTTGACAGAAACACAGTTGTTCCAAGAGTGCTTGATGTACCACTATTATTCCATGACAAGTAAAGCAAATAAAAATGTTAAAAGACTGTAAAGGATTTGAGCAATATAATTAATAAAGATGAAATAAAAGACAGATATTAAAGATTGTGTCTGTCAAATAGAGAAATATACCTTTCTATTAACTTTTATATGCTAACTATGAAATTCATTATGTAGCACTCTAAAAAGATAAAGAAAAAAGGAAATGTTGCTCCAGAAAAAAACAAACAAAACGCTATCTAGTCCAGATTCGCTGATCAGAAGGAAATATGTGCAGTGATTTAATATGGGAGGGGCTTGTTTCCTTTGGTTAAAATATCTAAAGGGAGAGAAATGGTTGAAGTCAAGGGAAGGGTAATTGATAGGACAGTTCTTGGAGGAGGCTGGATACGATAATATCCATAGTACAAATAAGCAATAGTTTTAACAAGACGGCTACCTATTTTGTGCAACTATAAAGAAAGGACAGATGGAAGTACCACTGATTTAAGGAGGGGAGGAGGCAAGGTGAAGCAAGTTGAGGGAATTTTGATGGAAAAAAGTAGTCTTTTCTTAGTGATATAGGCTGTGGAGAGAGAGGGGTGGCATGGTGTGTTGGCAGGAAGAGTGGTGATGTTAGGGCAAGCAACTGATGATTGAAAATAGTGAAGGGTCATGTGTTATGACATCATGATGGGTAGAAAATTAACTGTGGGATTGGGAGAGTATAAAAAACCATAGATTTTGTATTGTTTGAGTAGTAAGACAAAAACACACACAAAAGGAAAAATATTTTCTCCTTTAAAAAGTGCCATGCATCTTCAAATCAACATTAGACCAGCACAGCCCTCAGCTTTGGCATGAACTAATTGCTATCTCTTTGATGGCCTTTAGGCATGGTAAGCTGTGTAGTAGCATGCAATAGTAAAAAATCCATAACCAGAAGAGCTAGCAGACTACAGATACCAGCTCTATCAATTACCGAGTAAACTTAAGCCCTTCAATTAAAATAAATCTCAGTGTCCTTACCGGTAAATAGGGACCAATAATATTATTTACCTAAATGCAGTGAATTGTTATGAGAAGCAAATACATAAAATTAGTTTGTAAATTTCAAAGCCTTAGACAAGTACAGTGTTACTACATTTTAAAGCTACAATCCATGGGCAGGAGGGGCAGGGGCTTTCAAAATTACATATAAACAGTTATAAAATCAGAAAGAACTTGTTCATAGTCAAGGTTATCTAATATATTCACCTGAACAAAATAATAGGTTTTTAAAAATTGTTCAGCCTTGGCATCCACTGGATAAAAGGGTCACCTTCGTACTTAGTTAATTGAATATTCTGACGCTGGCTGGCACCCATGTTAGCTTCTTCCTGCAGGAGTCAAAGTGACAAAGAATTCTATCACCGGCAGAGCTTAGTCACTCATAAAAAACTGAGTCACTTAGATTTTTATTTACATTAAGCCTTCAGGCCAAACCCAAATCCTCACTTCCTGTCAGCAGTGTCAGTTACACAGAGGAAAATACTCTAACTGCACTTGCTATTGTTCATGCTGTTTTGTTATTTTAAAGAGTCATTTTGGCAGGGATTCAGCTAAAAGATAGGAGAAATCATGTCTAAGACAATAACCATAAATAAAACATGAAACCTACAAAATAGAGTGTTTGATGCATAGCTGACCTGAATACTGCAGCAACCTTGAACAAAACAGCTGGATCACAAAGCCAGCAATAGCCTCACAAAAGGGCCAGTCATCACATGAAATGGAGAGAGAGAAATTGGGGGAAGATTACTATTGTTCCTACTGGCAAGTTTTTCATTTGTGCAATTTCTACCATGTGGAATTTTTCACAACTAATTTCGCATGGCCCAACCAAGTGAATTTCAGAACTTCATGTTGGTAGCATGTGGACTATTAGAGTTATACACTTAAAGGAAGAATTCCTATTTTTTAAAAATCAGTGCATTGCACTTTAGATTTTATGTCAAAATGTAATTATCCTATCTAATAAAAGAGTAATATGCAAATTGACCATCACTCCAACACACAAGATGGCCGCTCCCATGTGGTCAAAGATGGCCACCACAAGATGGCTGGCAGGGGAGGGCAGTTGGGAAGGACCAGGCCTGCAGGGGAGGACAGTTGGGGTGGATGACCCAGGCCTCCAGGGGAGGGCAGTTGGGGGGAACCAGGCCTGCAGGGGAGTGCAGTTGGGGGTGACCGGGCTCTCAAGGGAGGGCAGTTGAGGGCAACCAGGCCTTCAGGGGAGGACAGTTAGGGGCGACCAGGCCAGCAGGGAAGGGCAGTTAGGGGCAATCTGGCTGGTAGGGTAGCAGTTAGGCGTCGATTAGGCTGGCAGGGGAGTGGTTAGGGGGTGATCAGACTGGCAGGCAGAAGCAATTAGGGGCAATCAGGCAGGTAGGCAGGCATGCAGGCAAGCGGTTGGGAGCCAGCAGTCCTGGATTGTAAGAGGGATGTGCGACTGTCCTTTTAGGCCCGATCCCACCGGGATCAGACCACCGGGATCAGGCCTAAATGGGCAGTCACACATCTGTCGAGGGGTCCCAGCTTGGAGAGGATGCAGGCTGGGCTGAGGAACACCTCCCTCTCCTCCCCCCCCCCCCCCCCCCCGTGAACAAAATTCATGCACCGGGCCTCTAGTCGTATATAATAAAAGGCTAATATGCAAATTGACCGAACAGTGGAATGACTGGTTGCTACGACATGCACTGACCACCAGGGGGCAGACGCTCAATGCAGGAGCTGCCCCCTGGTGGTCAGTGCACTCCCACAGGGAACGCCACTCAGCTAGAAGCCGGGCTCATGGCTGGCAAGCTCAGCGGCGGTTCGGGCCTAAGCTGTCAGTCGGACATCCTCTGAGGGCTCCTGGACTGCGAGAGGGTGCAGGCCAGGCTGAGGGACCCTGTCCCCCCACCCTGCCCCCCAGTGCACAACTTTCGTGCACCAGGCCTCTAGTCAAAATATATCAAAGATACAATTACATATAAAAAGAAACC
The DNA here is from genome assembly GCF_028538775.1 of Myotis yumanensis. Classification (NCBI taxonomy): domain Eukaryota; kingdom Metazoa; phylum Chordata; class Mammalia; order Chiroptera; family Vespertilionidae; genus Myotis; species Myotis yumanensis. The sequence goes on along the minus strand of NW_027223767.1, from coordinate 26,000,823 downwards.
ACTGCCAAGAGCATGTAGATACTTATCAACATTTTTGCATTTATTTATAATTTCTGAACATCTTTTCCTCTTAGGCATTTAAAATACAGATTTAATTTTCTGAGCAATTAACAAAAATCAGGCCTAGTGCAATGTGCCTTGGCATAAAGCATCACATTTTATCTGTGAAAAAGTCCCATAGACTAAAGGCATCCTCCCAAAATGCAGAGGCTCTGTCCCTTTGGGGTGATGTAGCCATACAGATCATATACCACTTAGTCCATGTCCAGATTCTCAGGAGATTTGTTTGATGGAAGAGCTGCTCACTACACTGTGGGAGTCAAGGTTGAAGGAGCACATTCCCAGATCAAAATGAGGCAGGATAGGAAGAATTTAGGGAAAACTGACAAGTGGAATGAGAAAGTAGGAGCAGACATCATAGGCCAATAAGCTACTAGGTCCTCTCACCAGAGCTCCCAGCTCCACACATGATCACTGGGAAATCATTTATGGCAGGACTCCCCTTTGGTGGTCACAGAAATCATCAACAAGGACTTGTAACTGGACAATCAATGGGTCCATGCTGCCTGTCACTACTCAAGCCAATTAAGCAGAGACAGGAATCATATATGAGTATTCCAATTCTGCCAGTAATATGGGAGAGCAGCAGGTCATCCACAAAAGTCTGCTGTGCACCCCACCATAAGTCAGATGTTTACTATATGGGGTAGAAGGACAAAGTTTACATGAGGAAGTAAGCCAACAGGTATGCCAAATGGGCAGTTTACAAGTAATGGGGGCTGGAGTTTCGCAATGGCCTGATGGTATGCCAGGGCTTGTTGTCTTGAAAGGGCTAGCAATGTGCAAAAGGGCTGGGGATCTTCAAAGGGCTTAGTGATATGCAAGGGCTGGGGTCTTTAAAGGGCTGGTGAGTCTGGTTTCTGCAGCAAAGTTGTTCATCTTTCCATGAAAATAGGCAGCTCCACATGGGGAGGATGGGCTGCATCTAGAGGTGAGCTCCAAGGTCCTACATGCAGCTGCCCGCCAGGTTAGAATGTGCCTTCTTTTATCAGAATAAAACAATCATGGTTAACAGAGCATGATTAATATATCTTACAATTAGAGTTGGTTCCAATATTCTAATTCTGCCCCTATCAGACTGGCTAAAACCAGCTCAATCCAAGATGGAGGAAAAACTGACAAGAGAACAACCCGAAAGCTCATTATACCATCATTATAATGAAAACTGACGCCACAAATAGAAGGGAAGCCAGAAGGGGGATAAACACCATGAAACTTTGGGAATGGAAAACATTAGGAACAAGACCCCTCCCAACCTGAACATGGGGTCACAATTTGGTGCCTCAAAGTTCAGAAACAACCCACCCTTGGAAACACATAAAATCCCAAGAACTGACTGACCTGGCATACAGCTCACTCGTAAGTTCACCTGCATCTACCTCGATGTTTACTTTCTCTCTCTCTCTCTCTCTCTCTCTCTCTCTCTCTCTCTCTCTCCACACACACACACACACTAGTGGCCTACTGCACGGATTCATGCACATTGAAAGAAAATTAATTAGAAGGTGGCCGGTGGGGCGGGACTGGGCAAGATAGGCTGGACACACCCTGAAGCCAACTTTCTGTGGTCCCTCCCTGGCCAGCTGCACCTGGGGTGGCACCTTGGCTTGAAGGGGCATCTGTGGTCACTGAAACTCGGCAGTAAACCAGATTCAGGGCCAACAGTGCCCCAGCAACAACATAACCCATGGCTGAAGATGGAATCGTGTGCCCCATGAAGAATCGGGCTCCCTCCTCTCTGGTTCCAGGGTGTATCACCCGAGAAACGCCACTGCCAAGTCATTGCAGTTCAGCAGCTCCTGTGTTGAGCATCTGCCCCCTGGTGGTCAGTGTGCATCATACCTACTGGCTGGTCGGGCAGTCGGCCAGTCAGCTTTAGCTTAGCCTTTTTTAGATATAAACTAGACGTCCGGTGCACAAATTCATGCACCGGTGGTGTTCTTCAGCCTGGCTTGCAAGGATTGGGCCAAAACTGGCTCTCTGACATCCCCCAATTGGATGGTCAGATGGTCACTTAGGCTTTTATATATATATATAGAAAATTATTGATTTCAGATAGGAAGGGAGAAGGAAAGAGAGAAAGAAATGTCAGTGATGAGAGAGAATCACTGATTGGCTACCTCCTGCATGCCCCATATTGGATTGAGCCCACAACCTGGGCATATGCACTTGTCCTGAATTGAACCCAGGACCCGTCAGTCTGTAGGCCGATGCTCTATCCACTGAGAAAAACTGGCTAGGGCTTAATATCATTTTATTGATTTCAGAGAGAGGAAGGGAGAGGGAGAGAGAGATAGAAACATCAATGATGAGAATCATCCATTGGCTGCCTCCTGCACACTTTACACCCCATAGTGAGGATTGAACCTGCAACCCAGGCATCGGGAATCAGACCTCCTGGTTCATGGGTCAGTGCTCAACCACTGAGCCACACCAGCCAGGAGGATGTGTATTTTTGCTTCTTTCACAGTGACACCCTATGAGAATTGCAACCAGTGGGGCAGTGGGCAGCTCAACCCTTGATCCTGTCTCCAGGAACCCACGACCTAGTCTCCTTTTCTCTATGTGAATAAAACTTGCTTTCATTCTCCCTCAGACTTGTTCTTGAATTCTCTCCTGCGAGGTAAGGGACCATGTCTGGGCTGCACCAGCCCCAGCACAAGGAATGCATCTAAAATAAGGCTTTTAAGAGCCACAGAAATATATTTGACTTCCTGTCCTCATTGTTAGTAATCCACATTTAAAGACAATCAGCAGATACTTCTTCAGGTGGAATGGGAGAATCCAAGCTCCTAAAAAAAATATTTTACTATTGAGACAGAAATTTCCAGATATATTTGCCTAAATTCGTATTTTCCCACCACTGGAACGACTTGAGTGTTCCTCTGTCAATAGATGAAAGAATATAAAAAGTATATGCATATAGTTAACATTATTGTACCAATGTTAATTTATTATTTTTGACAAATGTGTCATAGTTATAGAAGATGTTGTTATTAAGGGAGCTGGGAAATGGAATGTGGGAACACTGTAGTATCTTTGTACCTTTTTGTAAATTTAAATTATTTCAAGTTATGCATTTAAAAAATCATATAAATACTCTATGTCAGCCAAGGGAAAAGAGAAAGTAAAGCACTCTATGAGAAAAAAATAACTTATTTTTCTATTTATAAAAAAAAATGCAGCATGCAAGGAGTTATGAAAGGTTTGGGAAACAAAAATTATGTGCCAAAAAGATGGCAGTGTAATGCATTGATTCTGGAATTGTTACGGGAGGAAATAGGTTCTTCAAAGGTGCCAGGGGAAAAGAATTTCACGGGCACTCATGTAGGAGGAGTTTTAAGCAATCATAGCAAGATTTATTAGAGCAAAAAGTGATAGTACACTCTCAGAGAGGCAGCGAGTGGGCAGGCTCAAAGGCAGGGGCTGCGTTGAGGTCTTTGCTAAGCTTCCTTATATTTACTTGGGTTTTGGAAAGAGCAGGCTTTCTTTCCAACTATCCCATCTTTTTCCTGACCTTTCCTGGGCTTGGGTCTAGGCTCTTCCCTATCCAATCTCTTTCCTGGATGTTCTGGGGACCTGTGCCCATAACCTACCCAATCTTTTCCCCAAATTTTCCCAGGCTGGTGCCCTCCCCCTTGTAACGTCGCCATGTTGGCTGCTACGGTGCCTGCCTCACAGTGCTGCTTCTTCATTTGGCTTGTACTGTGCACGCACTCTGTAAAAGGCATTCCTCCTCCCAGTTTTCTCCCTCTCCCTGGAGTGGCTGTAAGGTTATCTTTCCTGCCATAACTAGGCAGGATACTTGGCTGCATTTGGCAGAACTAGGCAGGTGACTCCCAGTTAGTTCCAGGGTGAGTGTTCCCTTTGAGCCCTCCTCTTTTGTTAATTACCTAAAGAACGGCCTGCCCTAACAGAGTCAGGCTGCTTGGTTTCAAATCTCTGCCACCCACTGACTTGTAGGCCTTGGGAAAACTGCTGAATCACCCTATGACTTAGTTTTCTCATCTATAAAATGGTTATACTACTAGTACATACCTCTCACGGGCTGTTGTAATATTGTGATGTATAACATGAAACGTGTCTGGACTTCTTCCCCATTTCCTGACACAGAGCTCCTAAAACCATTGGAAATCCTGAGGTGATGGGCGTGTTTTGTGTTTTGTTGCATGTGGGGTTTTTTTTGTATGCTAATGAGATGACTGGTGGTTTGGGTTCCAGATAGCCTCAGGATTGAAGCTGATTGCCAGGGAAGCCCCACCTGAGGGCTCAGGGGAGGTGAGGGTAGGGGAGCAGGATATTGAGTCAGTCATTACAGGCTGATGATTTAGTCTATCATGCCTAAGTAATTAACTTTCTAGAGCAGCGGTTCTCAACCTGGGGGTCGCGACCCCTTTGGGGGTCGAACGACCCTTTCACAGGGGTTGCCTAAGACCATCGGAAAACACATATATAATTACATATTGTTTTTGGGATTAATCACTAGGCTTTAATTAAGTTCAATTTGTAACAATGAAATTGGGGGTCACCACAACATGAGGAACTGTATTAAAGGGTCGCGGTATTAGGAAGGTTGAGAACCACTGCTCTATAGGAATGCCAAGGGTTGGGAGAGCTTCCAGGTTGCTGAACACATGGAGGTGCTGGGAGGGTGGCGCCCCTTCCCTGGTACCTTCCCCGATGCATCACTTTCCTCTGGCTATCCCTGAGTTACATCCTTTGCAATAGACTGGTCATGTAAGCAAACCATTTTTCTGAGTTCTCTGAGCCACTGTAGCAAATGATCAAACTCAAGGAAGGGAGTCATAATAACCTCTGATTTAAAGCAAGTAGGTCAGAAACACAGTGACAATCTGGACTTGCAATTGGTATCTGAAGTGGGAGAAGCCTTCTTGGACTGAAACCTTAACAGTGGGATTTGACACTAAGTTTAATATGTCAGAGTTAAATTAAATTGTAGGACACCCCGCTGGTTACAGAGAATTGCTTGGTGCAGAAAAAACTCTGTACATTTGGTGACCAGAAATGAAGTCTGAGTGTTGTGTGTAGAGAAGGAAAACAGAGGAGTTTCCCTTGACAGCTGTTATGATAAATAAATAAATATACATATTTTGCCCAGCCAGTGTGACTCAGTGGTTGAGCATCGACCCATGACCAGGGCATGTTTCAATTCCCAATCAAGGCACATGCCTGAGTTGCTGGTTTGATCCCCAGCGCAGGAGGCAATTGATCAATGATTCTCATCATTACTGTTTCTGTCTCTCTATTCCTCTCCCTTCCTTTCTGAAATCAATAAAAATATATTTTAAAAATACATATTTAAAGCATGCCATAGTCCCTGGTAAAAAATGAGTGCAATAAATCTATTTTATTCGTAATAATGTTATTTTTATTATCCAACTCTGTTTTTTAATAGATGCCTGCTTCTTAAGTAGAGGGTCCAATGTATTTCTTCTGATCTGGCTAAAAACACTATAAAAATTTGGCATTATTATCAGATCTTAACAAATAGGTCAATAGAGACTGAGGATTCACATTTGTTGCCCACTATGACCACCTAAGTAGAACATAGTAGGACCCAAACTAGTTGCTCTGACTTTAATTAAGTTTCAGTGCTCTTGCTATGGCCATGCTCTTTATAGTGAATTCTTCCCCTTTTCTTTTTGTAAGATATGGGGGGGAAAAAACTTGCTCCACATAAAAGTATTACCCAGTATCTGCTTGGACCTCCCCATCACTTTGAGAGGCCTATTGCCCGAGACTCCCCAATTCTCTTGCTGCCTACTCAAAACTACATAGAAATCAGCTTCACATACTCTCTGCAAAGCCTTGGGAAGAGACACAGATCACTCTGAGCTGAGGGGCTTCCTGAGTGTTTGAGGATGGGGGCGGGAGAAGGAGGACATCTCTCCTCTCTGCCATTGTATTAATAAAGTACATGGAGCATGGCACCTAGACAAATTAGCCACGCTACAAGACCTGCGCTTTGCTTAACTGTCAGACTGTAGTACCCAGGGGAGATGCATGGTGGGCCTTGCTACTTAGCAGTCTTGTCATCCAGTGCCAATCACATACTCAAGGCTAACGGGAAAATGCCACACAGATGTTCAGATGGCTTGTAGTTCATCCACTGCCAGTGGTCACTGCCTTCCAATGAAGAGCTGAGCTCAAGGATGTGTTGACAAAGCACAGTTTATGGCTCCTTAGAGTGAGGGAAGATCCCCAACCATTTCTTCCACCGTCATATGGTCTATTTAGGATCCTTCATCTGGGTGCCCTCATCGACCCCTGTTGCCAAGCTTTTATCACTGTTACTTGTCTTGGTTCATCTTTGTGGAGAGCAGTGTATTGATACCTCTTTAATTTATCACGTGTGATATGATGCTTGTTGGTTATGCGAAATAGGAGGTTGCCTGGTAACCGAGGTGTCTGTCAGCTTCCCAGGAAAGAGAAACTTATTAAGCAAGGCACCCTTTTGTGCAAAGTGGCTACTTTTTTTCCCTAGATGTTTCAGGTGGTAGATGTCCTTGGAGCTAAATCCCTATCTCCTGACAAGACCAAAGCAATGAGATGGAAAATAGAAAATAAGAATACAATTAACTTTCCAGTGCATATAGTTTTAGTTCATTGATGCTGTGGTGCTAAGAGAGGGGAAGGAAGGGCATATTTTTCACTTAAATCCCCATGTCTGAATTCATCACTCTAATTGATGCAGCCAGGCTCCTTTAAAACCCATTGCTTCAGCCCCACAGCACATGCAGAGCCCAATTGACTGAGAACCCTGGTCGGCAAACTGCGGCTCGCGAGCTACATGCGGCTCTTTGGCCCCTTGAGTGTGGCTCTTCCTAAGCCTTAGGAGTACCCTAATTAAGTTAATAACAATGTACCTACCTATATAGTTTAATTTTAAAAAATTTGGCTCTCAAAAGAAATTTCAATCGTTGTACTGTTGATATTTGGCTCTGTTGACTAGTGAGTTTGCCGACCATTGACCTAGAAGGTATTATGCTAAGTGAAAAAAGTCATACAGAGAAAGACAAATACTATATAATTTTACTTATATGTGGAATCTAAAGAGCAAAAAACAGCAACATTGAAATAGACTCATATAGAGAGAGATCTATTGCTCTATCTAATGGTGGACAGAGGGAAGAGAGTGAGGGCTGGGTGAAAGAAGTGAAGGGATTAAGAAGTAGAGACTGGTAGTTACAAAATAGTCATGGGGATATAAAGTACTGCATTGGTAATATAGTCAATAATATTGTAACAACTGTGTATGGTGCCAGATGGATATGGGTATCTGGGGGATCACTTTGTAAAATATATGATTGTCTAACCACTATGTGATACACCTGAAACCAATATGAAATAATATTGAATTTAAACTATATTTGGAATATTTAAAAATAAAATAATTAAATAATAAATAATATATAGAGCCCTAGTTTTGTACCAGTTTAATAATTAGACTAGCACAATGACCTTACACAGTTTTAATAACTGGACATTTGATTTGTTCCCTGTAACTGGAAACTGTTTAATTCAAAGTTCTAGTAATTGCCTGTGGTTTGTAGTTCCTGCCTTGTACCTACCTTAATTTACTAGGTACATGCCAGAAACAGCAGAGGTACTACCAATGAAAGACATAAGAAATTTACTGTAGATGTGTGTACGTATGTGTGTGGGGAGGTACATAAATGTGCTCATATATTCATGTAATTTTATATCCATGCATGTATTCATTAGCCTACATATTGGTTGTGTAAGATGTATTATAAGTGTAAAAAGTGAGAATAAACAAGATAGAGACCCTGCTCACAAGGAACTTAAACATCTAGAAAATGGCAAGAAAAGTAAATGTTGCTGGATGGAAACCAAGAAGAACCACCAGGGACATGTTTTGGACACACTTTATTAAGCTTATGCTTGATCACAAGGGGGCCAACAGCGGGGAAAGGAAGGTCTTCCAAACTGACTCCCTAAATGACTCTGCTTGGTCGATTTTACAAGTTGGGCACAAGGTGGCCTTATGCAAGGTATAGACATAGAATTTTCTATGTCAGGGTCAAGCTATCCGGTCTCTTAGCAACTCTTTTCATGCCTGCACTGTGAGGGCCAAGATGGCCATTGCTCACTATCAACACCTCAGGATGATCATGTATTGGTCAAACGTTGATAAACTGCTCCTGTGGAATCGTGGTTTAGACATTTGCAAGGAGCTAAGTGGTTAGCAAGGGGATAAGAATAACTACTTTTACAATTTTTTTCTAAGAAGTAGAGGAGTGGTTGCATTCTTGGCATCAGCTTAGTTTCTTCTGGCCATCTGGCATTTCTTTGGCCCCAGCCCAAGTCCCTGTACTATCTCATAAAGAGGCAATTATTATATTATATAACAAATACTCATGGGGAAAATAGATGCTGCTATGAAAACACATGGCTCAGACTTCAGACTTGAGTGGTTAGAAAATGCTTGAGTGGTTTAAATGAAGGCCCCTGGACTATGTGGCCACTCAACCTTGAGACCCAAAGATGAGGAGGGGAGTAATTAGGAGGAAATGGGAGTGATGGGTGAGATTTCCAGGAAGAGAAAGAGGGAGAGAAAGAGGGAGAGAAAGAGGAAGAGAAAGACAGAGAATGAGAGCGAGAGGAAGAGAGGGAGAGAGAGATACTATAAAACCATTCCTAGGCAGCATTGAGGAATCTGTTAACAGGCCTACATTTATTGGGATTTTCTTCTGGAAAATTTAAAACCTCAATATATACATTGGGAAGAACTTTGCTTTTTTTATGTGTGTCACCGAAATGTCTTCCTGTATTTTCTGCCTGATCTTATTATTATTTTCCAAGTATCTTGTCCTAAAGGAAGCTTTCCTTGATGCTACAGGTTTGTGCTTGCCCTTGTGCTCTAGTGGAATCAGTGTATGTGTCTGTCTCTCTGTGAACGTGTGAACTTTTTGAGGGCAGGATTTTCCCACCTTCCGAGCACAGTTCTTGAAAAATTCAACATTGATCTGAATGTCAGCTCCTTAGGCCCCCAGGATTCCCAAATCCTGAAGATGTGTAATGTCATCATCCAAGCTCTTTTCCAGCTGGGTTATGGGAGCTTGAAACGCACTTCTTCCTCTCAAGAGACCCACCCAAGCAGTCGGCCAGAGGAGCTGTGTACTCCAATGCAATTCTCTTTGGGTTGAGGCCAATGGTTAGTCAACCTTTCTAACCAGACTAGCTTAGACTAGAGATGAGCTGCTTGCTTTTTTTCTGCAGAGTGAGGAGAGAGGTCATTTCTGAGCTCAGGCAAACCTTTGAACAATTCCAACAGGTATGGAAAAGGAAAACTGAAAACTACTCTTGAGGAAACTTTGATTTACAGTTTTTGAGAAGGAGTGGTTTATGTTGATGTGTGAGGTTGGTGAAACCGAGGTTCAAAGATATAAACTAAGTTACAGCTAATTCAGTATTTGGGCTGGCTAGAGACGAAGAGCTGTCGGACTCTGAAGCTTGATCTTCCACTCTGACTAGACCACACGGCCTCCCAAATCAATTAGCTCAGCCACCTGCTAGCTAATGAACAGCTTCATCATTACAGCCTGACACACTGGGCTGGAATTCTTGGCAGGCAACAAACAGCACAGGGAGTCTCTTGATTGCAGGAAATCTTCAGAAGTCCTCATCTGTGGTAACATTGTGCCGGCGCACACGTGTTTGTCTCTGCACCTGTGTATGGGCTTCAGGACTCCTGGGGGAGCTCTGGGGTGTTTCACTCCTTTTGCTTCTTCATCTTTTTTTTTTTTTTTTACTAATTTTTTAAAGAATAATGTGTGATATTTTCTTTCCTTATGAGGCTCTAAAATGAATAAGGGTCACTCCCTGGCTCAATTATATTTGATCTGTATTTGCTAAATAATTAACTAAGCTTCTGCCCTCTTCTTACTAAATCTTTTTTTTAATCTCTTCTGAAAAAGATACAGAGAATAGGAGGCAGTCTAACAAAGTTATCATTTATAATGTTCTCTTCATGACAATTGGAAGAAAACTCTAAGAACAAATTTTAGTAATTTGAATAGAACTAATATTGGCACCAATGAATTAATAGGTCAAGATTTTGAATTGCATTATTTAATGCCCACAAAGACTAATAGGAATTATGTAAATTCATGTTGATTATTTCTCTTTAACATGCTGTTGATAAGTTACCAGGGAAAGTCAAATGCCAGGATTTAAGGATAGAAGTTAGAATTGTCATCTGTACGGTACAAGTGGCAATTGTTCAGTTATTCAACCATGAGCAATTCCTAATATATCTTTCTCACCATATTCCAGGCTGTCAGAAGGCATTATAACACATTAATTAAATGTTAGTGTATTGACAGTCAATTCATAAGTGGATCAAATTGTTAGAATAATAAGTATGTGTTTTGTAAGATTATAACCAGTGGGTCTACAAATCTGTACTGCGAGTTAATGTAATTATTAAGGAAATAACGTTGCCTTATGTGTATGTGTGTGTATTACAATTTTTGTATCTAGGGAAGGAGGTGAAATTAAGTTCTCTGCATTTCATTGACCAAAGCACAGAAGACCTTAAAACATTTGAGAATAGCTTCAAACAAAAGTAGGCTGGTCAGCAGTTAAAATCATAGTTAAGACTTGGCCAGATTTCCCATGAAGATTTAAAACTTGAAATCTCTTCAGATTAATGCATAGAAACCATCCGTGTATTCATGTTTTCCAAACATTTGGCTTTGGTCTAGCCTTGTACTATCAATCCAATATTTGAATATGCTGAGCTTACTGGTATTTTTAAAAATGTATTCTTTTTACATTTCCTGAGTACCTTTGCTATTATTTCCCCTCTTAAAAATGAGTTAGTTTTTGTCATCCGACTGATAGGATACCAGTTTCAGAAACTGATCACAAATTATCTCTTCAGGGATTTATGAGTATAATAAATGTCTATTTTATTTATTATCTAGATCTATTCATACTATTTAAAGAGCACTTAGTATATGATTAATTATCATTGGGAGAAATGTACTCACTTTTTAATTTTTGGACACTTGCCCAATTAAAACATTACTATATCAAAGAAGCTGAGAAATTGGAAACATTTGTGACCTTGGGATGGAGACATGCGCATGTGTAATTAAATAATCATCAGAGGTTATTGTCAGAGCAACATAAAGGAAACCTGGTCTGTTGGAAAACATAAGTGATAACAATTAGAGAAGTTGTTAATCATATAATCAAGAATGAACCAGTTAGAAAGCTATGAATTTCAACATATCTATCTATCTATCTATCTATCTATCTATCTATCTAGTGTCCCCCCAAAAATGTATGCACACACTTTGAATAATTATAAAGGCAGTATTTATTAAAATGCATTTCATTTTCAAAATTGAGCTAACAGCTATTAAAGTGTGTCTACATTTTTTGGGGGATACCCTGCATATAGCATTTTAATACTGGACACCAAAGCCAAAAACCCTGTAAATAATGGGTGCATTTATCTTCACTCCACTTAACAATATTACACCTGCTCAAATATCGGTGTGGCTTCTGTCTGCCAATAGGACTCTGATTAGCTCGAAAATATATGAGATCCAATTTCCTCTTTGGATTGTGTATCTTATCTTGTCAATCCTATTTTTTCCGTTTAGTTTTTATATCTAGCCCCTTTATTTCCACCCCTGTTTCCATTGCCTCTTAAAAGGCTTTCGGCATCATTGCTTTAGAGCATCACCATCTAGCCTTCCTACTCATTCTAGATCATTTACTATATTACCTCCAGTGATTTTTCTAAACTATACATTTAATCATGGAATTCCCCTGCTTAAACATTTCTCATTAAGTAAAGCAGCATGTCAAATGCCTAAATAGGTCAACCAGGTAGATAATTTAGTTTAAAAAAAAAAAAAGCAAGTAGACTTTGATCAGCTGGAAAGCACGGGTTACACCTAAAGAGGGCAGTAATTACTCATATCCAGCATCATTGTCATAGTACAAAATGTGGGTCTGGTGTAGCCAGATGGTCTGATATTTTAAGGAAAGCCAGAAATTTGTGTGAAGTCTCCCAATGTTTAGAGGATTGCAGTGAATTAACTTTTTAATGTGTCTGGCCTAAAGGATAAAGTTAAAGCTCTCCAGCATGTTAACAAGGACCTCCATTAACACCTCTTCAAATATCCTTTTTCAGTGTCATCATAACGATGTACTCTTCAGGTAACCAATAAATACTGTTTGATGATACCAGATAGTTCCAATAGTTCAAGTGATTTTGTGTTTCCTTGAGTCCCCCTCCCACCCCACCCCTTCCACTGCCTGCTAACTGTCTGTCTGTCTGTCTGTCTGCATGTATGTATGTATGTTATGTGTGTGTGTGTGTGTGTGTGTGTGTGTGTATGTATATATATTTAAGAGAGGAAGGGAGAGGGAGAGAGTGATAGAAACATCAATGATGAGAGAAAATCATTGATCGGCTGCCTCCTGCACACCCCACACTGGGGATTTGAACCCACAATCCAGGCATGTGCCCTGACTGGGAATAGAACCATGACCTCCTGGTTCATAGGTTGATGCTCAACCACTGAGCCACACTGGCCAGGCTGTCCGTGTATTCTTTATACTCAGATGGGACAACCCCTCCCTAGTCCCTTGCATGCTATCACTCTCTAAAGCAGCGGTTCTCAACCTGTGGGTCGCGACCCCTTTGGCGGTTGAACTACCCTTTCACAGGGGTCGCCTAAGACCATCCTGCATATCAGATATTTACATTACGATTCATAACAGTAGCAACATTACAGTTATGAAGTAGCAACAAAAATAATTTTATGGTTGGCTCACAACATGAGGAACTGTATTTAAAGGGCCAGAAGGTTGAGAACCACTGCTCTAAAGCGTGCTATCTCTATATCTTTCATCATTCTACTTGTAATCCTGCAATTGCAATTGTATCTTTGCATTTCTATCTCCCCATGGCACTGTGAGTCCTTTGGAATGAGAAACTGGGTCTTGCCCTTATTTGTATCTCCAGCTTTAACCCAGTTGCTGACACGTCAGAGGCACTCAGTGGATATTGAGTAAATGAACTGTCAAAATGAATAATGTAAATATTTCCTAGGCCCTGTTTAGAAAATATGGATTTTAAGGACAAATCCAAAGAGGAAATTGGATCTCATATATTTTCGAGCTAATCAGAGTCCTATTGGCAGACAGAAGCCACACCGATATTTGAGCAGGTGTAATATTGTTAAGTGGGTATCAGCAAAAACAAAAAGAGAACTGCAATGTATCACGGTAGCAGCATTGACAGGACACAGCCACAACTCCTAAGACTGCGGAAGCAAGAGAAAGAGGTTGAAATTGTTAGTACCTCGAGGCTTGGAAGAGGAGGAGTCTTACAGAGTGAAACTCAGACCTCTGAGGCCAGGGTTCCGCACAGCTGGCACAGAAGCGTCTGAGCTGGAGGAGGGTCCCTAGGACCTGTGACCTGGCACCTAAATCTCTGAGGAGGAGGGTCCCAGACTGGAGCTAGTGCATGGGAGGGGGGCCTGAGGAGGCCTGGTTCTGTGAGATTTAGAACAATTATGATCTGGATTCAACTGTTGCTTCTCCAAGAATACTGTTACAGTGGAGTGAAGCGAGGACGAGGTGATGCTGCCAGGATGGGCGGGGAAGAGGAAGGAGTGGCCCCATTTGCTGCTTCCTTTTGGCAGAGCCAGAGGAGAAATAGGGTTTGCAAAATCCCTACTGCTGAGTCTACAGGGGTGAGTTTAAAGCTAAGATCAAATTACTGCCATAAAGTGTGGAATAGAGAATAGGAAAGCCTGAGATGAAAACAAGCAATTTATGCTAAGTAACAGCTAAGCAATGGCACAATGAACGTCAAGCTTAACTGACTTCTTTCTTTATTCATGTAGGTTTTTGTCTAGACTTGACCTACATCTAATATATCCAATTGAGACTTCTCAGTTGAAGCCCATTTCAAAATCTGCCTCTTCCACAAAACTTGTCTTAAGACTGTGAGAAAAAAGTAATCTTACCCTGCTCCAAATCCCATGGATTTCCCCCCCCCCCCTCCTCATTTTGTTATGGTATTAAAAATGAATTGGTACTACTACTCCCTTTTTTTATCTTGGATCATCAGAATAAAGCAGAATACTATGTACACTTGGATTCAGTTATGCACTGGGTACAATCAGTCTGAAAAATCAACCTACATAACACACCATTAGCACTGGCAAGAACTACAAAGACATCATGGTATTGAAATGAATCTCCAGAGAATTAAAGTTCCATACTATATGATTCCACCTATATACCAATGTTTGAAATAACAAAACTGGAAAAATGGAGATGAGATGAATGGTTGTTGGAAATTGAGGAGGACGTGGAGGGAAAGTATATGGATGTGGCTATAAAAAGGCAATATGAGAAATTCTTGTGGTGATGGATATATTCTAACTGTATCAATGTCACTATTCTAGCTGTGCTATTATTGTGCTATAGTTTTGCAAGATGTTACTATTTGGAGAATGGTAAAAAAGCATACATAGGAACTCTCTATAGTAGTCTTTACAAATGCATGTGTCTCAAAATAAAAAGTCTAATTAAACAAAAAAAGCTTCCTTAGCGATTCCAAGGGGAAGGCAAGGTTAACATGGTCCTTACCAGTCCCTAATGTCCCCTCAACAGTTGAAGCAGGCAGAGCTGTCCTTCACCATTGAGTAAAATAATCAGCAAGGAAAATTGTCACCTGTCGCCTTTCTCTGAGATGCATTTTCCACCTGATCTTTAGAAGCATTAAATTTTGTAAACTCTGGTCTAGCTATGAGATGTGTATGTGTAAAGTGCTGATAAATTGAGAGTTAAAATGTGTCCATGTTCCTGTGTAGCAGAGGGAAATAAGTTCTTGAGGAAAAGAACTAGCTCTAAAATACACAAAGAAAATAGCATGGAGCACACTGAAAAATAATAATAGCACAGTAATGTTAAAACAAGGAAAGAATAGCTCTAGCCAGTGGCTCAGTGGATAAAGCGTCAGGCTGGGAAATAAAGAGTTCCAGGTTGGATTCTGGTCAAGGACACATACCTGTGTTGTGGGCTCGGTCCCCACTGTGGGCCATGCAGGAGGCAGCTGATCAATGATTCTCTCTCATCATTGATGTTTCTATCTCTCTCTCCCTCCCCCTTTCTCTCTGAAATCAATAAAAAAATAAAAGAAAGAAACATACAAACAACAACAAAAAAAGGAAAGAATGAAAATACACCATTTGAAAATTTTCTAGGCTTAGTCATCAGTGAGTTCACTTGTGTGTTGCAGTGGCATATTTGTAGTATTTGGAAAGAGTATGATGAATTTTAACTCTTAATCAGAATAAGATAGAAAGGTAGATAGATACATTGATAATAGGCAGAGGCATTGACACATAGACAGGTGCATAAATAGGTGTGTAGAAATGTAGTTATGTAGATGGATAACTAATGAGCTTACTGGTCCAACTTAGTTGCATAAAGGCCTTTTATGCCAGAATAACAGATGAGTTCACACCGGGTTTGGACTGTGACTTTTAACTTTTAAAAGGAACCGCCTGAAGAAGCCTGCCACTTCCTAAAGTCAAGTTACTTAACTGTCTTAAATTTCAAATGCTTTATCTTTAAAACTGGAATAATATTAGGGTTAAAAGGAGTGTGTGATGATTGAATGATTTAATGAATATAGCATTTAGCTCAGTGTCTGGAATCTAATAAGCACTCAGTAAGAAAATTATATTTTGGATCTCGATAGCTCATTTAATTTTTCTTAGATATAAAGCAAGAAGCAGAAAACAGGCTAGAGGCATGGATGAAATGTGATGTGTTTAGGCCCTGGATCTCTAGTTGGTAGCAGCATGCGGGAGAGGTGTCTAAGATGTGATCAGAACCAAGGTTTAGCTTGCCTATGCAATAGGTAAGAGGTACTAAATGCCTTCCAAATGGCAGGTAATTCCTAACTGTATTTCATTTAATTACTACAAATTTTTCTATAACAAACATTCTTCTTCTTATTACTTTATGAATGAAGAAACTGAGGATGAGTTTCCCAGCCCTATTATGTTTATAGGTGTTGGGAGTCTGAATTTGAATGGAGACTTCTCTTATTCGCAAATCCACACTCCTGTGCCAAACCTGGGACTTTAGAGCAAGGTGTAGGCTTCCTGCCCAAGAATTAGGCCTGGGTGTGTTTTATCCCACGGGTGTTGAAGCAGATAGAGTGGGTGTAGGCAGTCTGCTTCCACTGGATACAAGTCTGGAAGGATGATACTTGCATTAGAAATAAAATTGAAATGAGAAATCAGCACTTTGCACCTTGGGAGAAGGGAAATTTCAAGTTCGATGTATTCTCTTGAACACTATTAATAAACTCGGTGACCTATTTATTGAAGACTTATGTGGTGGTATAACACAGAACAAGGACAAGCTCATCAGTTCTGACTCTCTGTTCTCTTAGCATTCTGTGTATCATATATATATATAAATAAAAGCCTAAGCAACTAAATGACCAAATGACTGATCAAGCGATTTCTATGACACACACTGACCACCAGGGGGCAGATGCTCAATGCAGGAGCTGCCCCCTGCTGGTCAGTGTGCTCCCACAGCCAACTTCCTGTGGTTGGCTAACCTCCTGTGGCTGGCCAACCTCCTGCAGTCCTTCCCACCAGTTGGCTGGCCCACCCTGATCAGCCCCAATCGCTGGCCAGGCTGAGGGACCCCACCCGTGCATGAATTTGTGCACTGGGCTTCTAGTGGATATAATATTTATCTCAGTGTATATAGTAATTACCAGTTTCAAGACTTGTCTCTTTAGCTTTGACTTTGAATTCTATCAGTAGTAAAATTGTGCCTTATTCCCCTCCTATATCTAGTACGTAACTCAATTTCTCACACATAGGAAATTAGTTACTGTTTGTTGCACATGTGGGCAAATTCACTATAAGATTTTTGTCACATGAATCTTATAAAATAATGTTACAGAATTGCTTTGTGAACTTCAAGATAGCTATTAACTCAGAGGCCAGCTAACTACAGTCAATCAGACCCATCACCTGTTTTTGTAAATAGTATTATTAGAAAACAGATTAATTTGCTCATTTGTTTACATAATGGCTATAGTTATTTTCACATTATGGTAGCAAAGTTGAGTAGTAGCTAAAGAAACAATATAGACCACAAAGCTGAAATTATTTACTATGTGATTCTTTATAGAAAAAAAAGTTTGTCCACCCATGTATGATGCTATTTGTTTAGGTACAATGCATTTGGTAGTTTTATTCTTGGATGCTGAAAAAGTGAGAAATTGGAATTACAGTTGTTCTACAATAGCCTGAATAGGAGGTAATGATAACTTCTTTTCATCAGAGTTGAATGAAGTTGAATGCATTTTATTAATTTAACAAATATTTAGCCAATACCTACAGTGTTCTAATTACTATTCTAGGCATTCAACAAGTTCATTCAATAAATATTGATTGACTACCTACTAGAGTCAAGCACTATTTCTACTCACTGGAAGCTTATGTTCATTCTAGTGAAGAAGAACACTTGAAGGAAGAATCTCCAAAATTAGGTGACAAATCAGACAGATATAGGTGTTGAAGGACTGGACGAGTCATATTTCTATCACAACATGCAATGTATTAAGCTGTGTTGTATCACATGTATTTTTACATGTCTTTCTCCTTCTAGTTGGTTGAAAGATCCCCAAGGACAGTTTACTTGCCTGTTTGTCTTTATAATTCCAAACTTGGGACAGTACCTGGCCAAAAAAAAATCATTTTTTGAATTGAATAAATGGTTGGAAAACTTGAGAGAAAGTTGATCTTAGAAGGGAAGATTATGAGGTTCATTGGGGATATGTTGTTTGAGGCGCTTATGTTGTGTAATGCATCCAAATCAAAATGCCCTCTGTACAAGTGTAGATAGAGAAGAGAAAGAAAAGACTCAAATCAAGAGGCAGAGCCCATATTTTCTAATTCCCAGATCGGCACCCTGTCTTCACCATGAATTACCTCAGTGAACAGCAGTCTGCACAAATGGTTACCTGTAAATGAATGGGAAGCCATGCTGAATTCTCATTAGCTTAACAGATATAATCATTAAAGTTGCTTTACTTAGAGAACAAGAATATGGGAGTTATGAGGTATTGGCTACAACCTCCCTACTCATGCCTCTGTCCTTACAATCCAATCCGTTGGCGTAAGGGTTCGTGGCCAATATCTTCAGTAGCTGTCTATTGCCGTTGATAATGAAAACACACACCTGTCAGTGAGAAATATTATTATTCACAAGTCATATGCACATCAACATTATCACAACCCACAACTTTTTAAAACTAAGACTTTTTTTTTTCAGTCCACTCCAGTTTTGCTGACTATCAACAGGGTAATAGCTATAGCAGTTTTTTTTCCCAATTAACACACATTTCTTCTGTTGGAATTCAAACCATTTTTCTTAATTAGCCCTGACCTTTCATCCTGCGTTTTATAAGCTTCTTAAGAAATTAGAAATAAATAATTCAGTCCACATATTTTCTGAAAAGAGACAAGCTGTTTTCCTTTATCCTCAGAGAATAAATTAGATAGCTGCTCAGATTAAGCTCATGGAAAATTGGATAAACAAATGCAAAAATCATATATCTTCTGCATGAAGCACATAGATGGAGTTTTGTGCTGCTGAAGGAATCCAGGAAGATTTCTAGAGATTTTGGAGGAAGGCAGTGCTGTGGGAGGTATTTTCGTTTTTTATTCATTGAGGAGGCATGTAGCTTTTACGATTTGTAAACTTTAAAGCTCATAGTGTTTGTAATTTAAATCACACCCGTGTTCTTTCATATTTCTCTGATATTACTTTCCATAAAGGGAATATAAAAGGTATGTGTCACTAAATCCTTTGCATATTTTCAACATATTAAAAAAATGCCTACCTTCTTCCCCATTATGACAGCAGAGTACTTTAACAATACTGTCCCATTTTTTTAAAGAGTAGTGCTAACAACATAAAGCTCTCTTTATGTCACTGCCACACATTTAAATATTCAGTTTCCTATTGCCACTGAATGATTTTGTCATACCTCACTTTTTCAGTCTTATCCCATATTATCTCCCTCTATATAGTCTGTCCTCAAGGAAATATGTAAATTCCTGCTATTTACCAAAATCCTACCTTCCCTAGCCTATTCCCTCTGTCAGAAATATCTTCTACCATGTCACAATTTCTGTCCATTCCCTTACTGCCACAAACATCTCTCTGGTGAAATATTATCCATTCAACAATGTCTAGGTTTGTTAAGAGAAACTTATATAACCACTATAGTCAGAAATGTTCTCTGTTCCCCTGTGCATAAATTTCTCATGGCATTTAACTTACACTAACCTGTGTTATAAATTTATATGCATATGCAATCTATATTTACCTAATAACTTAAAAGCTCTTTTAAGAATTTGGCTATGCTTCCCCAATGATTAGCAAAGTACCTGTTCCATTAGATGAATTTAATAAAAAAAATGTTCAATGATTAATGGAATCTCTGTGTATATTAGGGGAAAGCTTTCTAGAAAAGTAATAAGACTTTTCTATAGCCAAGAGTGAGTTCTTTAACGTTTTATAAAAACCTTGGTCAAGAAAATTCCTTTAAATTATATTTTTAAGGAAAATAATACTTTAGTAAAGGGAATAAGGTATGGACACTTTCCTGATATAACTTTTTGTAAAATAATATAAAATATTGTGAACTAAAGGCGGTTAAAATAATTAATCCACTTTGGTAAAGACTTATTAATTATCTTGCCCAAAACTGCGTGTGTCAGGGGTTGAATAAGGATTAGAATCTTGACCTTTCAGTTTCTCCTTTAATTTCTAAGAACAATCACTCAACCAGCTTGTCAAAGGAATATATTTTGATTGCTAAATTTGAGGAGGGATGAGAACAGATGAAAAACCTTTATACTATAAATATGGGAAAACTAATACATTTGCTCATATATTAAAATTTATGTTCCCATATCAAACTCTTCACTCACTGTATTTCCTTAGTAAACTCATAATCTGAAGGTTCCAGACCCATTTCAAATGACTACACTATTCCTTTGGTCAAATTCATGTTTTTTTTTATATTCTATGACTATTGAGTTTTATTAGCCCAGCAATTAGATTAGGTATGTTTTTTACTCCCTTAGCTTTTAACACTTTTCTTGTGATTTTGTTTGATCCAACAATGTTGGTCTGTTTTTGCTAGAAATATGATTTGAGAATACATTCATGCCTTTCCCTATAACATTTAGTAAGACACAATTAGATTTTTTTATGTTTTCTTGTACTTTTATTGACATTTGATGAAAATAATTTTATTAAGATTTTAAATACAGAGTATTGCTTCGAATTTTCCAGAACTTATCACGAAACTTATATTTTAGAAAGATATTTTTGCTATTTGCTCAAAATTCTTTAATGGAATAAATGACTTAAAGTAGATATGGATTTAACATTTAACTTAAAAGACAATGTCAGAGCCTGTCATCTGGAAGTTGTTTTAAAAATCTGAGCTTCATTTTGATTTCTATTCCTGTGTTCACATAAAAATTGATGGCTTGATTATCACTGGCTAATGTCTTCAGGACTTTAAAATTGAATATTTTCTCTAAAATCCCCCATACCATTAAATCATCACAGTCTCAATAAAATGGATATTTGATGACCTCTGGATCGAAGAAATTGTCACATGCCAAGACAACAAAATGCTTGAATAGATGAAAGGCATTGGCCTAATTCAGTGGTCGGCAAACTCATTGGTCAACAGAGCCAAATATCAACAGTACAACGATTGAAATTTCTTTTGAGAGCCAAATTTTTAAAACTTAAACTATATAGGTAGGTACATTGTTATTAACTTACTTAGGGTACTCCTAAGTCTTAGGAAGAGCCACACTCAAGGGGCCAAAGAGCCGCATGTGGCTTGCGAGCCACGGTTTGCCAACCACTGGCCTAATTCATCTTGACCTTTTATTAAAAACCACAAGTATGATAGCCATGGTCTTAAAGATTGTTTTAGTTTACTGCTTTGTCAGCCTGAGGTGATTGACAGAGCACTTCATAGATAATAAATAATTATTTTGCCCTTTGCTTAAGGCTGGCCTGCCATGGTTGATGCCGATTTCAAAATTGTACTTTCTCCCAGATACCATGTTAGCTGTCATTTGAAAAAAAGTGAAGTATATTTCATTTGGTTCACACAACATTTTTTGCTCATTTAATTATCTGGCTTCTGACTTTATGATGATTTTAGGACATTGGTTCTCAAAAAGAAAGTACTGCTTCTTAGGGAGCAATTTGGTACTTTCTGGAAAACTCTGGGTTATCACAATAGTTGGGAAGTTCCACTAATATTTAGTAGGGAGGGACCATATATGCTAGAACCCTTTAATGCAAGAGACAGTGAGCATAATGAATTATTTTATATTCTGTATGACTTTCAAATGTCCTAATGGTCAATCATGTGTATTAACAATGTTTTAATAACTTCTGAGCCCAGAACCTAAATCATTTTTGCACATAAATCCAGATTTTTTTTTGCTTACCTTTTATGTACATTGCATTCCCCACACAATCAACAATTGTGAAAACCCAGGAGACAATATGCTTTATTTATATTTTTGAAAATTTATACCAAAAATTGTTTGCTTTTGTGGAAAGTATTTTATTAAGTACAAAGTACTTTTGAAATTAAGATCACTGACAACCCAGAACTTGACTAGTCTTCATTTGTTGCTGACATAGGGAAGGCCATCTAATATATAGGTGGAAGTATCAACTATTTAATTCAGTCTTCTAGTATATTCATATCCAAGCATTCAAACATAGAAATACAAGCTATTTAATTGTAACTTACTTTTCTCTTCTTTCTCCTTTATGTTATACGTAGGGCTTTGTATTGATTTTATAACTTGCATGTGTTGGTACTCAGTAGTATCTCATGAATTCATTCCAGAATAATGGAGGTGGTGTTATAGAAAAATTTGAAAAAAGTCATCGAGCATCATGAGACTGAGAATCATTCCTCTAGTCAGAGTGGACTCCTTTGGACAGGAATTAGAACAATGTTAAAGGATTTAAGGACTTTTATTTTTGGTTATGGTTCTCACTAATACCCCAAACCAAAAAATACCTCATGTGCTTTCAAAAGAAACTATATCTTGTGTTTGGATGGAGTAAGATTTATGGTTCCTGGAAGCACTTGCTTAATGTAGGGATTCTAAACTCAAATTCAGACCCACAGATAAACCCCGTTCTCCATGTATTTTGGCTTGACCAGCATCTCAGTTCAAAATTATTTGAATTTGAGTGATTTTATTTTTATTTTTTAAAAATATTTGTATTGATTTTAGAGAGGAAGGGAGAGTGAGAGAGAGATAGAAACATCAATGTTGAGAGGGACCCATTGACTGGCTGCCTCCTGCACGCCCCCTACTGGGGATCGAGCCGGCAACCTGGGCATGTGCCCTTGACCAGAATCCAACCTGGGACCCTTCAGTCCACTGAGCCAAACCAGCTTGGGCTGGATTTGAGTGATTTTAGATGAGGCTATACCAACCCTGCTGGCATGTAACAGAGGAACAAAATGGCAGCTCACTTGCACAGGAACATGATTTTTACAACACTGTCTCTAAGTGCAAAACAAGTGGGTGGTGGTCAGTGGCCAGCATACAGAAATTAGAAGACTCTATGTGAACCATCCTGACTTCTGGTCGAGCTCGAGGGAAATGGAAGCTCCGGCAACACTGGATCTTTATTTCCCTGTGGCAACAAGAATCTGGTCTGAGAACTGGCTGCCTCCGCTAAGACAGGCAGCAGCTCTCCTGGGGTATTGTCTCTCTCATCTGACCTGACTCCTGCTTTATATCACCTGCCAAAACCCCGTGTTGTGACCTCTGGCTTACTTGGATATAAAATTACGTAAATGAAGACAAAGAAAATATTCCAAGTAACTGGAAATGAGGAGAGTGCTGTAAAATACCATAATTTATTATAAGGCTATGTGTTAATTATGAAACTAAATAACATTATCACGGGGGATATACACATTAAGAATGACACAGGATTTACATCCAGGGTTTTGCATACTCTGTTTTACACCTTTACGTGTGTATGGCTGCGTATAAATCGTATTTCTTTTCCGAACCTCGGTTTTCTCATCTTTGAACATGAGATAATAAAACCTGACTGTGGTGTACAACGTTTATGCTCCACTCATACCCCTTAGGAGTACATCTTTGACATACTGTTTTGATATATCCCTCCCTCCCCACTCCCAGCTTCTATGTGTTTCTGTTTGCAACAGCAAGCGAAGGACTGCCTGTAGGCTACTGGCACCTCTTTTTTTTTTTTCTTTCGCCTGTAAATGGGAAGAGACAGAGTTCCCTGGAAAATACATTCCCCTTGGAAATGCCCAGGAAACATCTGAAGGCAGAAGGCGCATGGAAGCTCAGATTCCTTATTTTCAGTCAGTAGAGCATACCTTCTACTCTAAAATTCCCATGCAGATGAGATGTAAACCACTGTCTATTCATTTATCTGCCATGGCACCTTTCCTAGGCTCCCTTCACTTCCTTGGAATCTTTTCTTTAACTGTGACTTTTCTATACAAAACCTCATTGCAGGGCTTGATTCCAGGGAAGCCCAACTAAAACACCTACTAACCAAGCTCATGGTACTAGTGTGACTATCAAAATTGAATTTTAAAATATTGTTATAAAATGCTTTTCTTAAAGATACTTGTTGAATTTTCAAGGCAAAGTAATAATCTTTCCAGTGCCCAAAACTTAGTGAAATAGGTCACTTAATAGAAAATACAAGATATCATTGAACAGTCTGCCCAATCTATTTATCCCTTTACAGAATAAAAACCTGAGAAACTCAGCAGAAGTCAAGAAGCGCTGTTTTGAATAACAGCTACATCACATCTGTAGCCAATTCCATTTGACCCTATGTTAACAATGTGGAATGTCATGGCGTCATGGTCTTGTTTTTGCTGTAGTTTGTTGTTGTTGTTTGCTTTGTTAATCCTCACCCGAAGATATTTTCCCATTGGTTTTTAGAGAGAGTGGAAGGAAGGGGAAGAGACAGAAAGAGAGAAACATCGATGTGAGAGAGACACGTCCATTGGTTGCCTCTCCAGAATGCTCACTCCAACCAGGGCCAGGGATGGATCCTGCAACCAAGGTACATGCCCTTGACCGCAATAGAACCTGGGGCCCTTCAGTCCACAGAGGATGCTCTATCCACTGAGCCAAACCAGCTAGGGCTTTGCTAAACTCAAATTTTAGATTCTTATTTTTACAGTAAAACATGCTCTTTACTGTTTATGAGGTTATTCTTGAGTTGCAAAAATTCTCTCTCCATGTTTTTCCCTGTGTTACCATGTTCTTCTCTATATTCTCCCCTTTGCTCTTGGTGCCCACAATCAGACAGAAAGTGTGAGGATACTTGTTTTCTTGCATCTTTAATGGAAAACCGGAGCAGCTGCACCAGGCCTGACAAATAGATGTACTCTATAATTTTGATCATGTATTTTCCATACCAATATTGTCTTCTTAACCCATTGCGCACCAGTAGTTTTATTGCTAGCTTTATCCAGTGGCCAGATATGTTTCTATTGAACGAGTACAAAAAAATGTTTTACAAAGTATCATACTTTAAAAAGATATTTATTACGTGTAAGAACATGTAATAAATAACTTCAAACTGCAATGGGTATTTAATTTTAAGGTGTGCCTTTAACATTTATGTAAAACACTGTGTAATATGAAATCATGAGAATGCTCATGATCCGCCCAATGTGTTAAGATAATCTTGCTAATGTGGTATGGCAATCACTACATTTCATTACAATATCCAACTATCAGTCAAAGTTAGAATGTACTTTCATTGACAAAATCTGAGAACCAACTTGCAGTTCTCCAGTAGGTGTGAATTTAAGCTGGGTAAAAAGAGACACATTAAGCATAAGCTAACATTTGCAACTGTTTTTGTTAATTTGATTGTTAAGATGGTCAATCAGCATGTGTTTAATGACTCAAAAACAAACAATTAAAATATAAAGCATTCGGTTGAAACAACAGTTGTTTTCACACCAAATGGCTTTTAAAAAATCCATTCAATTAGTTACTTGTTTTAGAAGCATAATTTTGGTGTAGAAGATTGATTAGCTAAGTTTCCCTTCCTTTGTCTTACATACGATAAGGAAGAGCCCGGAAGGAAATACCATGGCCTCCAGTTTTACCTCTTCTGTTGGTAGCTCCCAAAAATCATTGACCTAAAAGCAAAATTCTTGTTTTTAATGATTTTAGATGTGCTTATGAATAAAAACTACTCCCAATTATTTATCTTTTTTAAAAGACAACCATCGTGTTTTCACAGTTATTTATGGAAAGAATAATGTGTAAGGATTTGGGAATTGTCTACGTGGACACAGATATTATTAGAATATGAAAATTTATGAAAGAACCTGTAACATTTATTTTCAATCTAAAATTTACCATAACTTAAAGTATAAGTTGTAGCAATGAAATTTTAAATAATATTTATATCTTACTAGCTTTAAATAGGAGACTATATGTAGAAACTCAAATTATATAAGATGCATCTGTAGGTAACTTTATACCTTTAGAAAAAGGCAAATCCTATCTAATAAAGCGGGAATATGCTAATTGACCCTCACACCATCTCAAAGATGGCTGCACCCATAGCCAATAAGGAGGGAATATGTGAATTGACTGCCACACCCTCAAAGATGGCAGTGCCCACAGCCACAAGATGGTGGTGCCCAGTCCCCTCAGCCCTGCCGGGCCTGGCCTCAGGCGGGCCTGGCCGCTTGCATGCCTGCCTCCGGAGACCCCCAGTCCCCTCAGCCCCCAGCCACCCAGGGCCAACCCAAGGTGCAGGCAAGCCTCGGATTACGGCTTCCCAGCCTTACAGGGCCTCCTGAGGCTCAGGTAACTAGAGCCATTCGAGGCTTTTGCTGCCAGCAGTGGCAGCAGCAGAGGTTTGATGGGGCATCGCCTTCCCCTGATCGTCGGGTTGCCTCCCACCCCTGAGGGCTCCCGGACTGTGAGAGGGGGCAGGCCGGGCTGAGGTAACCCCCCCTCCAGTACATGAATTTTCATGCACTGGGCCTCTAGTACGTAATAAAAACTTGAAAATATTTCATGACATGGTTCCTATCATCTAATGTAGGTCACAGTTCTATAGTGGGGAATAAATTATAAGAAGAAAGAAAAATTAGAGGTTAATAAGTGTTTTGATGATGCTGTAACATATATGGGATAACTACTTCAGATTTGGAACTCAGAGAAGACTTTTCAGGGGGTGTGCTCGTCATTCATATGAAGATTTTAGGTGAGAGATTTCCAGAACAGAATGTGGGAAATTCCAGGGGAGGTGTATGTGCCTGTGTGAGAGAGAGGGAGAGAGAGAGAGAAAAAAATAGAGAAATAGAAAGAGAAATAGAGGGGCGGGGAGAGAGAGATAAGCTAGGGCTTCTGTGTTATTTTTTGAAGAAGGCTGTCAGGGGCCAATGAACACTCAGCTGAGTGCTGCCATGTAATATAAGCTCAAAAATATTCATTGAACGATTGTGTAAGTTTCCTATATTTTAATTTAAAGGAGAGAGCTTCAAGAGAGCTAGGAGATGAAACAAAAGCTTGTTTTATTGTTATCCTCTAAAAAGTCTTTCATTTTCAAAGGCTGATTTTCCTTGCAAAATGATGATCAGTTTGATCATTTTTATTATTTTAGAAATTTATTTAAAAGAACAATATTTTGATGGTAGAAGAAAATACTGCTTTCAGGGTCCAAGACACCAGTTACCAATGAGCTATGGTCTCCAATTTTCCCTTCCCCATCAGCAACCCCTAGAGCTTCTAGGGAACAAAGCATCTCGAAATCTAGATTGAACCACTCTCAGAAGTTCTTTGAAATCACATCAGGGTTTTGGTTTCTATTGTTTTTTGAAACAATAGATTTAAGAGAGTTATCATTATTCTGGAGCTAATCACATACACACACAAAAGATGGCATTGCTTTGGGTTTTTAAATTCCATTTTATATAACATTGAACAATAGATGTCACTGTTTTGCCAATAAAAATAACTATGAAATTCTTTCATTTGATTATTTTCTTCATAAACAGTCCTTGCACTAAACAGATAAATTACAGGGTTCTGGTAGAAAAAACTCAAATGGTGGCGGCACCTCTTAAATATTAACATCTGTAAGTGTTTTCCCTAAAAAAAAACAAATTAATATTCTCAACTCATTACTTTCTGAATCATTTTAAATATAACCAATATAAAACTGCTTATTCTTACACCGTTATATCAATGTTTTGACAAATAGGTGTCATGACAAGAAGAATTAGAGTCAGGTTGTTTGAGGAGTATGGGCTCAGGTTGGAGAAAGAAACCTCCCAGGGTGTGATTAATTATATTTTAAGTCCATGTAATATTGAGTAAGCTAACCTAATTGACAGAAAACCTATACAAAGTGGAAATCAGTGATAAAGAAGCTGAGAAAGAAGAGAGATGGAGAGTAATGCATTTGAGCCCATCTCTGAGGAGTGGCCCAGTGATGGAGTACACTCCAGATCTCATGGTTGGCGTTAACGCCATCATCAAAATTATACCATTTGCTTAAATGAATCCAAAGTAATGAGGAAGCTAACTTCTGATTCATTTAAGTAAAGTTGCTAAGCTATTGGCAGCCAGAAGATGACCTAGCAAAAATAGTGGATGTGACAATATTTTAAGATAGTGTCTATTTTTCTTATACCTCAGGAAGCATTTATGGAAGAAGATTAGGTGAAGGTAAAAGAAGGCTGTTAAAATTTAACATCTGTTTCCCTAAGTTCTCCACTGATTGTTGCCTACTCTGCTAGAACCCCAAAAAGTGTGTGCCTGATCTCAAAAAGATGCATTCAAAAGTTCAGTGAATGAGCAACAGCCAGCCCCTGAACCTTGGGGGTTGTCTGTCCTGATTGCACTTGCAAAGTGGTTTAGGATTTCGGAAGCCCTTTCCTACTTGGTATCCAGGCTGCTCACCGATGCCTCAGCCCCTTGACAATGACTTCTGGAGCAGGCATTCCACTCAAGCTGATCTCTGAAATGTTATTACTGACTACACATTGTCAAAAGCCAGCCACCTGCTCTGACGCCTTTCTTCTATCCAATAACTGCTTTTTTAACATAGTAAACTGCTTCTCTCCCTTTAAATTCTCCCCTCCTGTGGTTTCTGTACCACTTCCCCTCCCACCGCCCATTTTTTTTTCTTCCACTTTTCTCTCCTGTCCTTCACTAACAATTTTTTACTATCTTGGCCCCTTAAATATTCATGGTCTCAGATTTCTGCCTCTGGCCCTTTTGTCTCTGAATGTTTTTCTAAATGATTGTGTTGATGGGGAATATTTGAGCTACCTTATCTACAACTCATCATGCAACAATTATTTGTTTTCCTCTGTGTACCAGGCGCCATTTTAGATCCTGGAGACACAGGAATCAGTAAGAATAAGGTCATCTCTTCCCTCGGTCCTTTACTTCCAGAGGACCTGGGAGCAGGTTTGCCGTGGAGTTTCTTGCTAGAGGTCAGCCCAGGCCAGGTGCATGCCAGACTGAAGATATGACCCCTTCCTTAGATCAACTGTTTTGCCAACACAGGCAACTGTGAAAGACTAGGCATTCGCCGGTGACAACTGCCCATGTGAAAATTTTAGTTTCTGCCATTGCAGAATGACTTCTCAAAATAGGGTTTAAAAATTTCAAACCAAGACAATTGTACTTTTCCTCTTACTGTAGCTAGGTGAAATAGATCGGAAAATATAAATGTCCACACATGAGTGTTGGCGAGCTGTAAGTTGTCAGGGATCATGTGAGATTCTGATACACTGAATAAGACATTATCCCTGCCCTCAAGGAGCCTAAATTTTATTGAGAAAGACAATGTTGAGCCAACTTCTGGCTGGTTTTCCTTTACTTACACCAAAGAATTTAGCCTTCTTACTTCTTTGAATGTCTGTCCATCTATTTTTGGTCAACTGGGTTGTTCCACCATCATTTCAAACTGAGGGATGGATCAGTTTTTTTGTGTGTGTGTGTGTGTGTGTTTTTTTCCCTGAAATGTTCACCTGTCCCTTTGGATAAACTAATCATGGACTTCAACTGTCCCATAGCACTTCTTATAGCAGGTTAGCACTTTTTAAAAATATATATTTTTATTGATTTCAGAAAGGAAGGGAGAGGGAGACAGAAACATCAATGATGAGAAAGAATCATTGATCGTCTGCCTCCTACATGCCCCCCCACTAGGGATCAAGCCCTCAACTTGTGCACATGCTCTGACCAGGAATCAAACTGTGGCCTCTTGGTTCATAGGTCCATGCTCAACCACTGAGCCACAACAGTCAGGCAAGCACATTTTAAAAATATATTTCTAGCAATGCAAGGCTTTGTCTCCTTATTTAAATGATACGCTCCTTAAAGGCAGGGGCAATTATATACCCAGGTTACTAACTTTAGCACAAAAGATTACCAACACAATTTTACTTTACTGAGACTTTTTACGTTGATTTCCCAAATCATTCTGTGAGATTAGTGTTGTCATTTTAGACTTTTTAAAGACAGATTTGAAAGTAATAAAAGATACAGAGGGCCAAATTGCTTGTTTGATGTCACATAGCTACTAGGAGGCAACACTAAAGCAATTACAAAATATTTTACTCTAAGTCTGGCATTTTACTCCATGTCCAGAGAGCATAAGATTAACAATTCAAATTCACTGGTGTGGCCCAGTGTGGTCCTCACAGACCTTATGATACACCTAAACATGGCATATTAACTGGCACCATATCAAAACTTTTATTTTCAATTATTTCAGAGTAAAACTCTGTGCTTGTTTATTTGAGTATTCCCCCCATTGTCGATTATTTCATTCGTTTCCTCTGTTACCATTCAAACCTTTGTATTCTACTCATCATTGGTAGTTGGCTTTCCTCAAGTTCATGACCCCCTCAAATACCCAAGTACAGGAGGCTGTCTGGGTCTGTCTAGCTTTTTATCTTCAATTATTGATTGGTTCAATATCTTCTTTAAACCCTTAAAATCCTCTGTCTATATTTTTTCTATTAATTTCTGAGACTATTTTTATTTAAGCTTAGAAAGGAAATGCCTTGAATAGAAAAAAAAATCACATTGCAGAAAAATGATGTGTTAAGGTTTTCTATCAGCAGTCGATCTTTTGAAGACTAAAAGGAATTGTAGAAATACTTAATAAATGACAGGTTTGCTTTGAAGATAATATTCTACACTTTTAATAACAGGCAATCTGGACATCTTTCTTAAACAGTACATGCTACACACTGTGTTTCTGCTATTAAACGGATATTCTAAATCAGTAATCAAATTGCAAAGAAAAATAATTTATTCATTCTTTTATCCAGCACATAAATATTTATCTAAGACTCTCATACATACTGTTTTATTATGTATACTGTTGAGAATAATTTCACTGAAGAAAGTAATAGAATAATAGTATAAAACCTTAGTGTCACAGACTAATTGTGGAAAGGATAATTTGAAATCATGAAACCTTAAGTTCAGTATTTCAAAAGCAGTTTTATTAATTGCAGGTTCATGCAACAATTCAAAATGAGTTTGTCCACTACAGAAATGGAGAAAAGCTGCTTTAATTAACAGAGAAGCAGAGAGTATAATCTTCATGTCAACTTTTTGTGTGTAAATGAATGTTTCCAAAGTACTGAAAGTATTTATTTTTCTCATTTTAGAAGCTCTGGCATTTTCTGAATAATCTTGTTAGAGCATTAATTTACTTTACATTTTCCTTTGAAACTTCAGGGCATCTGTGTGAACTGTCAACAATCCTCTTTTAGTGGACCCCAATTAAATTATTTCCTGAGACTTCCATTTACATAATGTCTGATTTTCTAATGTTCCTATTAAATTTAATGCTATGTGTTTTGAGAACATTTCAAGTACCATGTATATTCTCAGAAAAAATTAACATCAGTGGAAATATTCATGTGTACTTGTTAAGGAAGAATGACAGCTCAATAGAAGCAATTACACTAAGACTAGTTAGCAACCCAGCATTTTTTTTTAACTAAAGGAGAGATTTTAGATTGTGTTATGCAGATGTGGATGTCAGAATCCATAAGAAAAACATATAACTATGTATGTAAAATTGTGTGTGTATATACACATACACATACAAACATAAATAAATTTATTTGCACAGCCTTTCCAAAGAAAGAATTGAGAAAAATTGGAGTTAAATTGCTCTCAGGACTTTCTGTTCATTTTTATAACTTTCCTCAATTTCCAAAACCTGCAACAGACAAGCAAAAACTAAATAAAAACCCACTAAAAACGAACATATATCCCTCCAGGTGGCATTCAACATTGTCTTGTCATCTCTATTTCTGCTTTCCAACAACAGGTACCATTAGTTACCTATGTTGATATGCTGCTCTCCCTTACTTGTTAAATTTCAACATAAAATAAAAATCTTCTTAATTTGGGTGAGATTGATTAGAACATATTTTTAGAAATTTTATTGATATATAGTTTGTCTCCAAAGTCATGTATGAAATGCATAAATCATTATGTTATTTATGCCAACAAATATATTATTATCAAGATAGGGTAATGAGCTATGTTACTAAGGATATACTTCTTAGTAAGATACTTCTCTTTAGGAAGTAATACGTCTCTTTAGGAAGGTGCCAAAGAACAAAAATGCAGTCAGGATATAAAGGGTCAAAATTGCAGAGAGCTATAGCAACAAAAAGTGAATTAGTGATTGCTTAGGGTTGGGGGCTAGGGGATTAAGGGACAATGCCTAAAGGGTGTAGGGTTTCTTTCTGGGATAATGAAATGTTTTAAAATTGATTGTGGTAATGAGTGCACAACTCTGTTAATATACTAAAAGCTGTTAAAAAAAATAAAAGATCACAGAGAAAAAGAGAATTACTTTGACATTGTCATTACATTCACTCCTGTTTTTCCCCCAAGGATGACGCTTGTGTGTGAACAATATGCCCAAACAAAGCAGTAGCCAAGTAAATATTGGCAGAGTCTCTCAGGAACATGGTCTCATAGGAGTCCCAAATTGAAGTTCCAGGCCTACTAGCCAACAGGACTGATTTTGCAGAAAAGGAGACCATAGAAAAGTGAGACATACATTCTGTGTGCAAATTATTCTTTAAGCATTTGTAACTCTAAAGCTAAACTATATTCTAAAAGGGGTAATAAAAACATAAAGCTATTGAAAAGAGCTTACAAACTTACCAGATAGCCTGGCTGGTGTGGCTAAGTGGTTGAGTATTGAACCATGCACCAAGAGGGCACTGGTTTGATTCCCAGTCAGGGCACTTGCCCAGGTTGCAGGCTCTATCCCCATAGGGGCCGTGCAAGAGGCAGCCAATCGATGCTTCTGTTTTTCTCTCCCTATCCCTTCCTCTAACTCTAAAAAATCAATTAAAAAACATTAAAATAAACACCTTAGCAGATCATTTAGCAAGCTTATAGTTTGGGGAAGGCAAGTTCCCGTGAAGGTGGAGCATTTCAATTAAGATGTCAGACATGTTATCGTCAAAAATTAAGGGTAACCAGAACTGTGGATCCATTAGAATAGGCTTTACCTGTGATGCAGGGACTGATGAGTAAAATGAGGAAGGAATGCAGCTTCTGGGATACTGGTCATGTTCTACATCTTAATATATGTGGTGGTTACAGATGTGCATTCACTTTGCAAACATTCATGGAATGATTATAGTTAAGATTTGTATACTTCACTGTATGCTACACTTTATTAAAAATAAAATAACAAAAATGGTGTTATTAATATTAGATTGTTGAAACTCCTAATAAGCTACAAACTTGTGTGTATAACAGGAATGGTGGTAGAGAGTAGCGCAAGGGTGAAGGTAGTAGTGGAACAACAGGACAATGACAGTAACAAAAAATAATGATAAACAAGCACTAGCCACTGGCATAACAGATGGGAGAGAAAGAGAGAGAAACTAAATAGACCTTCCGATCTTTTGAAGGAGATGCTATAATTATTGTGGTTCATATAGAAGGAAAGAGCTCAGTGGGGCTTAGTTACTTGCCTAAAATTACAGATATTTATATAATAGAAATGGGGCTGGAACCTAGGTAAGATTAGTAACCCCATACTTTTTAATTGCATAAAAAAAAACCTTAGATTAAAAATCATCTCAGAGGATGGGGTAGAAAATAGTAAAGGCGGTCAAAAATATGGTGGACAGAGGACGATTTGACTTTGGGTGGTGGGCACACAATGCAATATACAGGTCATGTAGCATAGAAATGTACGCTGAAGCCTAGATGATCTATTAATGAATGTCACCCCAATAAATTTCATTTAAAAAATAAAAAAAATATCATTTTGAAAGGAAGGTCATCTCATGCTAAAGGACAGATTTTCAGAGTTTTGTTTGCTTTAATAATAATAATAATAATAATAATAATATAACTTCACCTGCAGAGATAAACCAACAGAGGAAAATATTTAGAGGCCATAATATTGGCTAGTTACTAAAGATCGAATGTTCCTGATGATCCTGATTGTTTTACACCGATAGCTTTTGCCTCAGACATTACTATTCTACTTACTCCATGATAGTTATGTGTCAAAATTCCCAATGTCAGTTAGGCCTTTGCAACTTAAAAAAAATTAAAAATAATAGGCAATGTCTACCAAAGGTAGTAACAGTATTGGAATACTGTTTTCTATGTCCCCAAATTTCCCCAACCTGCCCTGCACTTTGTTTGCAAATCATTCCATTTTATTCTTAAAAGGTTTGGAACTGCTAGACTTGGAACCAAAAGACCCTTCATTATTTTATTATGGCATTTTATAAATAAAAATGTTTGCTTAAGGTAGATGTGTATTAGGTTATCATATTTACATATCAGATTAATCCTTTTTGTTTGTGAAAGGAGAGACTCTGTGATCCCTAAATCAACAAAATGTGCTCCTGATTGAATTGATCTCAGGCACTGATATTTCTCACATTCCCCCTGAGGCTTTTATAGGATGTATTTCACTGCAGGTCAGACCTTCTGCTATGGCTTTGCTGACTTGTTCCCTACCTTAATTTGATGGGCGAAGGCTTTTTATGTGACTCATGCAAACACATAATTTGGTAAGGAGTGTAGTGGGAAAAAAGCTTGCAGACACCCTAGCCAACAAAGTCAATGCTTATGACACACACACACACACACACACACACACACACACACACACACATTGTATCACTCTAAGGATGTACAGTACTTTTCCATTTCAAAGCAAAACGAAAAAATAAACATCCCTCTCAATTCTAGGGTCTTACACAGAGCCTCTGAACAAAAATTCCTCACAAGTGTTCTCCTTAGATATACTGCATTGTGTCCCCCTTGGTGTATTCCGAGTCTCACCCCTTGAATCTATAGTACTTTGTCTTCCTAGACACCAGTCTGGGGTGCCTGTCCTGCTCAGAGCTAGGTTCTTTCACGGTCGGGTTTCTTAACTTCACAACTATTGAAATTTTTAACCAGATGACCATTTGTTGCTGGAGGATGTCTGGTTCATTGTAGGATGCTGAACAGCATCCTTGGCCCTCTGCCCACTATATACCAGTATCACCACTCCCTTCATACGCAGTTTTGGCATCTGAAAATGTTTTCAGACTTTGCCAAAAGTCCCCAGGAGGCAAAAAGTTTCCCAGTTGACAACCACTGCCCTACATACAGTATGATAACGAACTATAGAAATATAGAGGAAGATTTAAGCTTTCTTTATATCTAGATGATTTAGGCAATTTTTTTATTTATAAGAAAGGTAGCAACTACAGCACCGTACCCATAATTTCAGATCTGATCTCATGCCATTGGCTTCACTCTACCTTTCTCTTCTGTTGGAGGTCAGCTCGCAATAATTTAAGTTTCTTTTGAATTCCAGTCAGAATACCTATTTTCTGCTCCAAAGTGGACAATAACTGGACAATGCAAAAATGAACATCATAGTTTACCCCGTCGGCTGTCTTCTGGATACTGTCCCCTGGCCACTGGCTGGGTTCCTTCCGTGAAGTCATGGTTTTCTCCGTCAATGGAGTGGCTAAAGTTTCCATTTCTCTAGTCTCTTCCTCCTCCTCAGTCTGCATAGGCGGTGGCGTTTTCCTAAGTTCCTCCCTCTGAAGGGACATTTCTGGATTTCTGATGTGATTCTCCAACAGCCTTGGCACCTCATGTCCAACCTGAGAGAGACAGCCCTGGCGGGGCCTGAAATCTAGAGTCAATTCTTTCACTCGATTTGCGTATCTTAAAGTGTTGAGGGTATTTTCGCAGGAGGACATCCCTGGAGAGATGGTAGCGATCATGCACGTGGAGGAGTTCTGCCCGATAAAGGAATCGCGGAGCACCTGGGTGAGTTTGCTGGCTCGGAATGGGGTGTGAGACTTGTTCTGCCCCAAAGCCCGGATGCACTCCTTGAGCGCCAGGAGACTCTTGTTAATGTCCGCCCCTTCCAGCTGCCTCTTCCTGTTGGCCTTGGCAGTATCGGCTCCCCTTTCGTTCCCAGCCAAGTCGACCAGAGAAAACTTGCCGTGCAGGGCCCCTCGGGACTTGAGGATGATCTGGAGCACGGCGTGGCTCCTGGAAGAGTGGGCATTGACGGACGTCTGCCCAGATGTCCGGCAGCTGTTGCCTCGCTCCACCAGGTTCAGCAGGTCCTCCACACAGCACACCTCCCGCTCCTGCAGCCCGACCACGTGGACTTGCTGACCGCCATCCTCCAGGACCTGCAGCTGCTTCTTGCAGTTGAGCAGATCGAACACCTTGCCCCCGTAAATCTCAAAGAACGTGCCATAGACTTTGAGGCCCAGCTTCTCGTAGGCGGGGGTGTTGAGCAGGAAGAAGACATCCTGCGCCGCCAGGGCGTAGATGCCCTTGGAACAGTTCTGGGCCTTTCCCAGGAAGGCCCCGCCCATGGTGTACGTTTTCCCGCTGCCCGTCTGCCCGTAGGCAAAGCAGGTGGCCATGCCCTGGCGGAAGACCGACTCCACCAGCGGCTGGGCCGTGAACTTGTACACCAGCTCGTTGGAGGCCGTGTCGTCGAAGGCGTGGTCGAAGCAGAAGGTCTGGTTCTCCAGGTAGCGCGTGAGGTCCACCTTCTGCTTGGACTCGTGCACCAGGACCACGTGGTCCGAGGGGATGGTGATGATGTCCAGGTCCTTCATGGCGGCCTCGTGCTGGTTGAGGGGCCGCTTCCGCACGCAGACGCAGATGCGCCGGTCCCCCCGCGGCGGCCCCAGGCGGGACACCTCGCTGCGGTCCAGGCGCCGGCGGTACTCCTCGATCATGTGCATGATCTCATGGTGGGGGTTTCCCGCGTGCACATCCAGGGCGCGCTGGGCTCGGATCGCCACCTGCAGCTGGCGGCGCGTCTCCCGCTGCTTTTGCAGCTTCTCAATGCTCCGCAGGCAGGGGGACTTCTTCCACTTCACCAGGCAAGGGCTGCCGGGGACGGTCACAGACAGGCTGTCCCCGGAGGGGGTCTCGCTTTTCGGGGGGATCCTGGCGATCCACCGCGTGGACACACGTTGGTCCCCGATGGCCGAAGAGGGTGCTAGTGACAAGGAGGACAGCGACCTGGACCGCGTGGCCTGCTCCGCCGAGGCCAGCGAGGGGTTCAGGAGGAAGATCGTCTCCAGATCGATCTTCTTGCCTTTTTTGACGCCTTCTTCCACCCACTCGACCGTGACCCAAGTGTTTTCTCGTTTGAACTCCGTGACGACAGCGAGGTGGATCCGCCCGTCGCTGCGCTGGATCGCCACGCAGACGCCCACCTGGACGTCGCGGGAGGGGGCCAGCAAGGGTTTCAAGGACGAGAGGCGCCGGGCGGCAGGGAGGCACAACTGGCTGGCCATCGTGAAGGATGGAGGTGACAGGACTCACGTCTGGGGGTCCTTGGGGTTGGAGCATCAGGACCGGAGCCCAAGCCAGTCTGAAGTGTCCCCAGCACTGAGCGCGCCTGCGTTTGCACCGGCCTTTGTGACCCGCCAGCCAGCACTGGGGCTCTGCCTGGGCCACCCACGTCACAAAGAAGTGGGGAGAAGGACGAGGGCCTCCAGATGAAAGGTGGATGGAAAAAAACCCCACATCTGTGGTGCTAGGTGCCAACACAAAGGCAGCCGGAAGAGAGACATTGTTCTCCACCACTGGGGGCGCAGGGATCGGCGTTGGGTACACAGTCCATGGGCCTGTGCGCCTAAGCGTTAGAAACATAGTCTTTCTGAAGTCTTAGCCTGTCCTCTCAAAGCTAAGTGCTTTAGTTGAGAACAGGTGAGTGCTCCCTTCAACTTCAGCCTCCCCCCCCCCCCCCCCCCCCCAGCGATCAGAGGGAGCAAGTGAAGGTGAAGCTATTGGCGCATCCCAGGCTTCAACTGACTGTCCTGGAGAACTCCCTCAGGCATGACATCTTCCCCCGCACCCTACCTCCGGACTTGTTTACGGTGGTAGCTTAACGTCCAGTGGGCTTTCTCAGAACACAATCAAAATGAGCTGGACGCAGGGAGTTCTGATCATTGGCAAATACTATGCAACTTCCTTTGGTACATCTGGGTTTTCAAACTCAAGCTATTTATCATATGGGCTCTGACAGCTATAAAGTGAGTCTTGTACTGACAGAAGCCAAAACAGGTCTTTGTCGTCGTCTCCTCCTCCTCCTCCTCCTCCTCCTCCTCCTCCTCCAATCTTCACTTGGAGTTCGGTAGCCATTTCCCAGCCCCTGGAAGTCTTCTGTAACTGTGCCATCTTTCAATCTCCTCACCAGTGATGACGTTTCCCTGGGCAACCTCATCCTGTCAGGGGCTCAGTCTGTTTCTCACATTGTCTCTGGCGTTATTTTAACAGGTCATTTCTTCTTAATCCCCTGCTTACAAACATGTCAGTAGCTCTCTATCATCCTAATTGATCAGCACAAACTCCACAAGAGGCCACATGATGCATCTGGCCTTTCCTATGTTTTCATCCTCCATCTTTATCACCGTCCTTACTCAGTCTACAGTGCAGCCATACTGAAGAGCTTGAGGTTCTTCAAACTCAGCATTTTTCTTTCAAATTTCTAATTTTTAGCCCAGTGCTTCTCAGTATTGGGGTGTATAACATTCACCTACAGGGCTTGTTAAAACACAGATTTCTGGGCCCCACCCCTTCTGGATCCGCTAAGTATGAGGTAGGGTTCGCTTGTAACAACTTCCCAAGTGAAGCTGCTGCTGCTGGCTCTGGGAGCACACGCTGAGAATTCCTGCGCTAGCCCTCTGAGCAGAATAGCCTTTCTTTCCTGCCTCAGTTTCTTGAACTCTTCAATCCCATCTCAAATGGTACTACCTCTGGGAAGTTTCTCTGTTGATAATGATCAGTCAAAATACCCTTAAACTGAGATATCTCTTCCTAAGAAATAGTATCTATTACTAGTTGGGTTTGTTTGGTCAGGGGGACCTATGACCTTCATTTTCAGTAGTGACTATTAAAAAAAATCCCATAGGTTAACATGATGATAATCTGTTTGTAGAGAGTCATTGGGCTATTTTTACAGTGTTGATAATCTGGAACTTCATTTGCAACAATATCCTCGTTTTTATCTACTGAGACAAATTCAGAATTCAGACACCCTCTACATCAGTGATGGCAAACCTTTTGAGCTCGGCGTGTCAGCATTTTGAAAAACCCTAACTTAACTCTGGTGCCGTGTCACATATAGAAATTTTCTGATATTTGCAGCCATAATAAAACAAAGATTTATATTTTTAATATTTATTTTATATATTTAAATGCCATTTAACAAAGAAAAATCAACCAAAAAAATGAGTTCACGTGTTACCTCTGACACGCGTGTCATAGGTTCGCCATCACTTCTCTACATAATGCTCTTACTTTATGGATAAGAAAATACTGTGACTCTTTGGTAATGATGTAAAGATATAGTACTTGCTAAGGTGTGAAGACCTAGGTACAAATGGTGGCATCATTCTTGGTCATGGCCTGGATGGCCATTGAGTAGATGAGGAGATTCTCTAGATGGGAGACTGACACCATCATAATTTTTTTGACTGAATATAACCAAGCAATAAGAACATACTAAATGCTTACCATATGCTATTTCCTGTGCCAAAGAAATTCTACCCTCAGGAGTTTACCATTTGCACATTTTGCTTTATGTACCTCCTAAGAAACATATGCCTTGACAAACAACTGATATAGTCTCTTTATTTCAAATTCCCTTTTCCAAAGCCGAACAAGTACCGTGTGCAGCCTTATAAGGAAGGGTTGTGTGGGAGAAAGAAGGTAAGCACAGGAAATGAGCTTAGTAATTTTCATTTATTAAATACAGGTATATTGCCCTGTTGGGGGCCTGTCAGATTTACTTTACAGGACAGAATGTGATTTCTAGTCTCATATCAGATACAAACCTCCCAGGAGAAATGCATCAGAGATGCAGCTTTCTCACACCGGTTTAACAGATGTCAGGCAGCTGTTTGGTCTGTTTGATCACCTTGGGGGTCTGTACTTTTCCATATATGGATACAGCCTGAGATCGATTTAATTCTTCAGGGGAGCTTAGTAGATTTCCCCAAATCTCTTTGAAGAAATGGGATTCATCATTTCCAGTTTAAAAGTTATTTTTTAAAGAGTCTAGAAGTACCTTCCTAAGTATATGCCTCTAGAAAACAAAGGGAAGATTAACTTTTAGAATGATAATAGTATTTTATCCTGACAGCTAGCGCGTATCTGTGTCTGTCTTCTGATATTTCACCGTTCCCTCCATGCACCACACTTAAGCAGAGCAGACAAGTCCACCTTTCTCTCACCCTGGCACTGATTTCATAGGCAAGCATTGTTTCTATGACAACAGCATTAACTCAGAGTCATCTTTCCACAGTTTATTAAACAGCATTGCTTACTTGGGGATATTTATGGTTCCTATATATCTGTTGATTGTGTGAAAGTTAGTCTGTGAAGTTATGATGAAACTAACACTGTCAGTGTCTCACTTCAAACCCTTTCATGTTGGGTTATCTTTCAGTTTTCAGCATGCTACCGTGAGAGGCTTGAGTGTTATTTGCTTGTAACTACACAAGAATTATAGAAGTCATGTTACTCATGCACATAGTAGGTGCCTTGGGAGTTCAGCGTCAGCTCTTTAACTTGAAAGCCATGGGCTGTATTTCTTACCCGTAGAGTCTTCTTTAGATTATGCAATTCAGGGTATTTAAATTAATTTGCTATGGAACAAAAATCAATGAGGGACACATAATACTTGTGTGAGAAATAATTATAGGAATTTGGGTATTTTTCTAGAGAAGTTTTGAGAGACAGACCCTATAAAAGGCTACCCTATTGAGGAGTAACATAATTTGTTGTGTATGATTTAAGGTCTGTGAGCATTCAGTAAGTCAAGTGCTAAGCCATCAAGACTCAACTCAGCATCACTTCTCTTGAAAAGCATTCCTTGATATCCACAGCTTCCCTTCCGCTACCTAAGTCACACCTTAATGAGTCACCTTCCTCTCAATTCTCACCTTTGTTCCATATCAATTGATATTGCACTTAACATTTTAAAAAATTAAAAGCATCTGCCTCTTTCTCTCTAGGCATGTAGAGCCTTGAGAGAAGTGAAGAGAATGCTTTACTTATGTTTGTATACCCAGCCTCTGAAATATGGACTAAATTCCCTAGAACTGTCAAAACCAGCACAATAGGTGGATATTTCAAGAGAGAGAGAGAGAGAGAGAGAGAGAGAGAGAGAGAGAGAGAGAGACTGACTGACTGACTTTAGGCCAAACTAATGAAGGACCTCATTGAATTAGGTATATACTAGTATTCAACAAACCTTAATGACTGTCTGCTATGGTCTGAGCTAAAAGCCAGATATGAAATAGTGAAGGAAACAGCCCTAAACTCTGCCCTCAGGGAGCTTACTGCATCATTTTTGGAGACATGTATTAGCAAATAAAAACATAAACATATATTGATATGAAAAATAATACAATAATTAATAAATAATAGTACATATAACTAATAGTATATCATTATATATTATATAATATATCATATATAATTGTTTCACACACTCACAACTATAAACCTGCTTTTGCCCACCCTATATATGTTACAGCTATATGGATAATATTGTAGTAACTGTAGCTATCTGAGAGTAAGAGCCCTAATCTGGTATATATTAGAGCAGAGAGTAAATGACAGCTTGTCAGAAAATATAGCACCAACCATATTGAAATGGTAGATCCAGGATTGGGCAAGATTTGTGTTCTCAAACCTGGCTATATAGCTGAATCCTCTGGGACACTTTCACCAAGAACAGATGGCCTGTCTCCACCAAGACCTGTGGAGCCAGTCTCTCGTGGCCCAAACCTGGAAATCGGTTACTAAAAAGCACCCCAGGTGTTTCTTGTTTCAGTGAAGCCAGGAAAGCCTTGGACCAGATGCCCTCTCGGCATCTTTCTATTCAGAGATTTTATGATCTCGTGGTTCTGCGAATAAAAAGATGACTGATCCTTTGATACTCTTGTGGCTATTGAAATGTCTTGTTTTAGAATCTTGAGTGTTTGAAGGTACTCCTGTTTCAATAAATGGGACACAATGCCGTTTTACTAGGAAAACTACTTTGAAGTTTCTGCAAAAGGTTTGCTTCAAAATCTCTTAATATAAAATAACAACATGAAGTAAAATGGTTTGAAAGCAAGACCTATGTCATTAAAGGATATTTGTAGGCATGAAGACATACCATTTATTTTTGTATCTCTCACAGTGCTTCAGGATAGCACCTAGTACATAGTCCAAATTGCTTATTATTAACATCCTAGAGGTCTGGTGCACGGATTCATGCACTAGAGGCCTGGCCTGCGGGGATCGAGCCAAAACAGGCTCTCTGACATCCCCCGAGTGGTCCCAGATTGTGAGAGGGCACAGGCCAGGCCAAGGGCCCCCACCAGCGCATGATTGGGGCTGGGGAGGGACCTTGGGAAGGCTCCGGGGTGTGTCTGGCCCGTCTTGCCCAGTCCCGATTGGCTGGACCCCAGCAGCAAGCTAACCTATTGGTTGGAGCATCTGCACCCTGGTGGTCAGTGCGTGTCATAGTGACTGATCAAACAGCCGACACTTAGCATATTAGGCTTTTGTTATATAGGGTTTTGTATTTACTGCATTTGTTTGTTTATCTTATTGTTTAGTCTCTGTTTTTCCTATTAGAATGTCACTGCATGAGGAAAGAGGACCAACAAGCCATGTAGCTTTAATATAAAGAACATTAGACCTAGAATAAGAGACCTAGGTTTATTAGTTCAGGCATTGACTGTTATTTGATCTTGAGCAAGAAACATCACTTTTCTGAAATTTCCTTTTCTCAGATATAAGAAAACAAAAAAAGTTGGACCAAATCTCTCAATTATTCTCTGGCCCTTAAGTAAAAATGTTTCTAACTTGCAAACAGTTAAGTCTCATTCCAAAGATGATATAATTATTTTCAATTTGTAAGAGATTCTTGAAAATAAATTTTTTAAATCTATGAATTATTTGTGGAATGATGCTAGAGTAACATTGACGAAGGTTGTTCAAGAAATGCATACATTTAATGGATACCTGCAGGTGCCTACATATACTCACAAGTTTAAAGGATTCTGGAGGGTGAATTTGTGGTAGTAATCTGAACCTCTGCAAGAAACAGCTAGAGTTTGTTTGGTCCTTACTCTGAATTTAAACCCCTCCATCTATTTTTATTTTCCCAAGGTAAGTGATTTATCTGTAAGATATTATGTTTTGAATTTGAATAAAACACTGTGTACAAAATTCAGTTTTCATCCAAATTTGGTTGAGTATAGGTGGAGATGGCTGTAATCAATGTATTCTCATAACCTTCCTTTATTTACTTGTAAATAGCAAACTAGATGGTCAAAACTGTTAGAAAAACATAATAGCTGCCCTGACTGGTTTGGCTCAGTGGATAGAGCTTCAGCCTGTGGACTGAAGGGTCCCAGGTTCGATTCTGGTCAAGTTTTTAAAAAAAGAAAAAAAAGAAAGGAAAACATATAATAGCTGATTCATTGAGTATTTCCAGCAAATTCTTCTTTCATTGCATTGAAAATCTACATTCTGGAAAAGAGAATATTTTAAAATAAAAAATACACAGAATGGCAGAAATTGTCCCGAAATATTTCGACGTTGTTTCCTAATTTATTAGAACATAGTATTATATAAAAGAGCCATCTCAAATAGAAAGGGAGAAAGCATGCTCAACTTCACCAGGTTTTATTTTGAGTTATAATTACTAGACTCATCAATTAAGTAGATAAATTTTATCAGATCAATAAAAATTAGACATTATAAGGATTTACCCCAAACTGCAAGTACTATATTATATACTTTAATGAGGAACAGTCCATTGTTATTAATTTTACTGGAAGAA
This sequence comes from Myotis yumanensis, assembly GCF_028538775.1. NCBI lineage: Eukaryota > Metazoa > Chordata > Mammalia > Chiroptera > Vespertilionidae > Myotis > Myotis yumanensis. Next base: position 25,957,176 of record NW_027223767.1, on the reverse strand, counting down.
GAGTGTTAAAATATTACTAGGAGAAAATTGGCATTTAACATTATTGTTCCTAATTCTTAATCATGTAGAGATTCTTTTCATTCAGGTTACAGTTTAGTGTTCACTGCAATATGTGAGCTAATAACACTATCAGGATTCATCCATGTGTATTTCTTTACTATTGACAAAGTACTTATACATACCAATACCATATTTGATCCACTAGCAAACTTTTGAAGTACACAGCATGGATATTATTTGTCACATCTGACTAATGAGAAAGCTGGAACATAGAGAAACACCTTTACAAATTGACATTTATAAAAAGTGATTTGAATTAGAACAATGGCAAAGTAATTGTAGGGTTCTTTGCAATATATAGCAGAGCATATTAAAAAAACACACACACACACAAAACAAACGAACAAACAAACAAACAAACAAAAAACACCTACAAGAATCAGAGTTCTCCAGTATGAACTCGGGGAAAGTTATTACCTAACTCAATTTTTATTTTGTATTGCAACGTAAAGGAGGTAACTGAGGTCAGTAGTGTGTGGTAAGGACAGTGTATGATAATGTATGTTACACTCTTAGTGAAGATACTGTCTCCTAGTAAGAATTTAACAAGCCATATCTTTAAGAAAAAATAATAATGGAAGGTGTTCAGGACTGATAAACGGTGAACTTGTTAAGTGAGATCTTGAATCTTTCTGCTTTAAGACCCAGGACTTGTGATTTATCTGTAAGACATCTATAGGCTTTACTGTCTTTATAGCTTCTTCTCCCAGGTTCACTTGTGAAAAAATGATTTTTATCATGTGCTGACCTTGGACCAAGTTCTCAAGTATCTTTCTCACTTTCTCTGTCTCACTAAGCAAATATGTATCTCTCTGTCTCTTTCTCTCTTTATATATATATATATATATATATATGCATATACTTTATGTGTATGGAATATATACATATTTCTACAAAATTTTGTATGTGCCATATATATATATATATATATATATATATATATATATTTAGTTCTATTTAATTCTTAAAGCAGATTTCTAATTCTCTGAGGCATTACTATCTTGATTTAACTGATGAGAAATTTGAGGCTCAAAGATAGTAATTCTTCCCTCCTGAATAGTGCCTGGGATTCGAGCTGGCCTACAACTCGAAAATCCATGTAATTCTGCTGTCCTCCAAGTGTTATAGTCAAAGAAATTTCTGTGATGCAGAGGAATGGGAGAAAATGGAAGTCAGCATGTATACACCCTTTCAAGTTGAGAAGATTGCAGCAGCATGATAATGATGAGGGGGTCTCATAATTGTTCCAACCTGTCAGTCACTGGCACTTTTCATCCATAGAAATGAAAGATAAAACATCGCTAGGTCCTGTGAGTTTTACTTTAGATTGTGTAGTTCTGCGATGGGGTCTGACATGCAGCCTTTTCGGTTCCACTTTGTCTTCCAAACCCTGGATGGGCCCCCCGTGATTTTCAGCCTGTATTGGCTTGCAGCTGATATGTGTGTATTATATTCTCACACGGAGCGCACTGGGGTCTCTGAGCCGATCGCTGCTAAGAACACACACGTGGGCACCGGGAGGGGGTTCTCTAACGGAAAGATAATTAACCTTTCGGCCCAGTGCCGCCAGCTCTCATTGTGAAGCCCCAGAGTGTGCCTCCCCGTGGAGCTAAGGTTGCAGGACCTCCTGTGTTCTCGCCTAGATTTTTAATCGTTCTCCCTTATGAATTTGTAAACAAAACCTTATCTCGAGGCCAGACCGTTCTTATAGTGAGTCCTTGGCCAAAAGCAAATGATTCTTCCAACCTGCGGAGAAAAACTGGCCCGATTTCAGAGAGTTTTGGATTAAAAGTGGCAGGCGTGTGCCAACACCGTCAGGAGCATACCCATTCCCTCTGCATACCTTCCTGGGTATATACATTTTGGATTGTGTGGCTGTGGATCCGTTGTGCAGAAAGACAGTAAGGCGCAGCTTCTCGGGCACTTCCTGGAAGAGACCAGTTGCTCACTTTATGGTGGCTCGATTTTACACGTGAGAATTTCCCTTCACATTTTGCAATGTAGCTACGGCATTTTACACATCAAAATGCATTGCCATGTGGAAGCCATTCCAAATCGCCACTAATAATAGTTGTTGTTTTTCTTATACAAGAAGTTCAAACTCCTGTTAAGATTTTCCATAAGCTGATTGATCCCATATCAAGGTAAAAAGACAAAATGGTTTCAGTTGTAACAGTCTTTTCACTAATAAGAAAAAAAAAAAAAAGCTCAATAAGTCTTTGGCAAACCACTATCAGGATGCCTGAGAACAAATTTTACAAAACAACAAAGTAATTCTGTTGTTCTTTTGTTTATATTTGCATAGCACTTTTCAATTTACAAAATTCACTTAAATGTCTTGTTCCCATTTAGGAGTTTGACAATTTGAATTAGGCCACAATTTTTAAGTGTCTACTTTTTAGCAATCATTAAACTAGGCTCATGTAATCTTCACTGCCATCATGTGAGGCAGGCTGTAATCTTTATATTATTTCTTTTCCTTTTTTATTGAATATATTGGGCATACTCGCAATGAGTGGGTTGTATTATTTCTTGCCCTGAGAAGAGAAAACTGAGGCTCAGAAAATTATATGAAATGGGGCTTGAAGAAAATTTTAAAAAATATAAGGGAGAGAGATCAATCAAAGGACTTGTTTGCATGCATATAAGCCTAACCCATGGACACAGACACCAGGGGGGGGTGAGAGCATGAGTGGGGGTTGAGGGGATAAGGACACATATGTAATAACTTAATAAAGAAAAAAAATTAAAAAATGCATGTTTTTATTTTTTACAGAGAGGAAGGGAGAGGGAGAGAGAAAGAGAAAAACATCGATATGAGAAAGAAACATTGAATGGCTGCCTCTTTGTCCCTTACCAGGAATTGAGTCCAAAACCCAGTCATGTGCCCTGAATGGGCATTGAACCCTGTCCTTTGATGCATGAGATGATGCTCAGTCAATTGAGCCACATAGGCCAGGGCTTCAAGAGATTTTTATTCAGAACCTTAGACCTGTTTTGTGACATGCTGTCTCTATTCTGCAGCTAGACATAACTCCCCGAGGAATTAATGCCAATCTCAGCCACAGGAAAATTGCTTCGTTACACTGCAGAAAACAACCACTCCTGAGCAGATCTAAGAATTTCCCAAAAGGAGCTATTTGAAAAATTTCCAAAGTATTCCGAACTGCTGTATATTGAGCAATAAAAGAAATTGCTTTCTTGCATTTTCCCCCTTAGTGTTTGTACTTGCTCACCAAAATCATCGCATACACAATGCACGGTAATAAACTATAGCATGCAGTGGCTTTCCACTCATGCATGTGGAAACAGAACCGGAAGTCCATTGTTAGCCATGTACCCTTCCAGTGCAGTCAAGTTTGACAAACTTTAAATAACTTGGACAGGTGCCTGCACCCAGTGTGACCTCTGAGTGCTTTTTAGGTGTCTCATCAATGAGCTATAATTCTAACATGCTGAGAACAGTAAATGATCTAAGTCCCAGTGGATTGAAACATCACAAAGGGGTTCTCATTGCCCGTTTTCTTGGGAGGAAGCTAAGGTGAGCCCCCCCGTTTACAAGCTGTTCTTTTTGGAAATGTTGGTTCTCTTGAAATTCCATTTTCTTTGTGGCTCCTAAAACTATGTTGCTAGTTGGTTATCATGTCAAATAAAATAGGTATTTTCACTACAAAATAAGCACATTCGTATTCACTTATGAAAACATGAATATAACTGAGCAGTGGCTCTGTTTCCTTGGATGTGAAGCAAAATTGTTTGTGGCTACCAAGGGCTAGCTCACCTAGCTAAATACAGTAACCTGCTCACACAAGACGAAGTTTAAGCTCCCGAAGAGGCGTTCTTTGGGATAATCTAAATACATCTGTTTTTTTTTTTGTTTTTTTTTAATATATTTTATTGATTTTTTACAGAGAGGAAGGGAGAGGGACAGAGAGTTAGAAACATCGATGAGAGAGAAACATTGACCAGCTGCCTCCTGCACATCTCCCACTGGGGATGTGCCCGCAACCCAGGTACATGCCCTTGACCGGAATCGAACCTGGGACCCTTCAGTCCGCAGGCCGACGCTCTATCCACTGAGCCAAACCAGTTTTGGCATCTAAATACATCTGTTTTTAAAGTTTTCTCTTGCTCAAAGAGAGGAAGGGGCCTTTGAATCTATTGTTTATTTTTTAGGAAAAAAAATAGCTTTATAATTCATACATTTTTATCTTTGAAATGCACACCAACAGTTCTTAGTTTTTGCCACTATGAGATAAGAAAATGTTGACTTGTATACAGGGCATAAGTAGGGAGATTCAAGCAAAAAAAACTATAATAGAATACCATCTCCTAAAGTTATCTACTTCTTAACCAGCTATTCTTCTGTTTGGCGAGAATAAATTCCCCTTCCTTTCTTTCTCTTTATTTCTGTAGTGTCTCTCTGTTTCTTTGTATTTTCCTGTTACGGGAAAAAATTGAAACAAAAAATAGAAAGAATAGATTAATGTACTCATCACCCACAAATATTTTTAGTCTATATTCCTTCCTACTCTGCTTGATCATCCTTTGATTATTTCGAAACATGGCACATTTTATTCTTAAATATTTCAGTGTATATTTATATAATATAATCATGTTATTTCAAAGACCATAACCATTATACCATTATCACACCTATAAAAGTCAATATCCCTTGATATCACCAGGTAGGTAATTATTGTTCAAATAGCCCCAATTGTTTCTTTTCATTTGATTTGCCCAAATGCGTTTTTCTGAGAGTCCTGTTAGTGTCTTTTAATTGCATGTTGCTTCTCCAATCTTATATTTTAAAAATTTATTTGTAGACCAAAAGAATTCATTGCTCTGTAGTACTTTCCACATTCTAGATTTGTCAATGGCTTCTTTGTGATATGGCTTAAAAACCTTCCTCTGACCTTTTATTTCCTTGTAGGTTCACAGTTTGATATAGAGACTTGCTTAGAATATTGCAGAGGTAAGGCTGCATAGTTCTTAACTGATCTCATTGAAAGGCACATAATGTGTGGTTGTCTCTCTCATTTTGTGATGTTGTAGTAGATCCTAGTGAACAAATTCTCTCTCTCTTTCCCAAGTCTATTAAGAGAAAGTACATCTCTCCAGTCCATTGGTGTTGAGCTTAGCCGTTTGACTTGCTTTATCTTATGGAAGGCGAATGGATATGATGTACACCATATAGATGCCGTGGCTTCAAATGCATTTGTTCAGTCTGGCTTATCCTTCTCAAACTCTGCCTTCTGCTGTGGACATTGTGTTTCACATAGCGCCTGCTTCTTTCATCTTGGGTTTCAAATTGTGAAGACAGAGACGTAGACCTAAAACCAACTCACAGCATAGACCCAATTGTTTCATAACCAAGAAATCAATGTTTGCTGCTGTATGCTACTGAGTTTTGTGATTATTTTCAAATAACATTATTGCAGCAAAAGCATAATGATATACACATAATATTGATCAGTGGATTGAGGTGTTATCAGATTGCTCCATACTCTCTTAATGGTTTTGGCAACAATGGGTGATAATTGCTTTCAGTGGTTCTCAACCTGTGGGTCGTGACCCCTTTGGTGGTTGAATGACCCTTTCACAGGCGTCGCCTAAGACCATCCTGCATATCAGTTATTTACATTACGATTCATAACAGTAGCAACATTACAATTATGAAGTAGCAACAAAAATAATTTTATGCTTGGGTCACAACATGAGGAACTGTATTTAAAGGGCCAGAAGGTTGAGAACCACTGGCTTAGAGGCTTTATTTTATTATGGCTTGCAAAGTGGTGACATTCTAAGTCTACTATTCCTTATTCATGTATTCCTCCCCGAAGGAGGTTCTCTGAGCTGGTTTATAAAGGAAAGTCAGCGTAATTTTTTAGAATTCTTATCCTTTATTTGAGAGTTTTAAGAATAATGAACTGGTTCTCTAACATCCTCCAAAGGTGACTGGTGAGATGCTGTTTTGTTTTATTTTTGTCTTAAGTATTATATACTCATAAATTTCATCACTATAAAAACAGACATCAAATGGTATTTGATGTATTTCCACCAATTGCTGAATTAATCTCTTCGATGCTCACAGTGTCTATTCTTAAAATGTTATTAGTGTTTAAACCCAATGTTGATAGATTTCTTAAAACACAAAGATGGAGCCCTGCCCTTTGATTTTTCTAGTGGAGCTTCTTTTCATTTCACTAAAACATAGACATCACTACTAAGGTATAGGGAGTCAGAGAAATTGCTGATGGTAAAATTCCTTAATGGACCGAGTCAAAGGCAGTGGTTGCTGGTTGTTAGAAAATCCTCAGGCCGGTGTGCAGTGTATTGGCAAATGGTTCAGAGATATACTAAGATTTAGGGACCTTACAACGCATGATGTTCCATTGGTAGGAGATCCCAGACATGAAGATGGAGTCCCAGCTAAGTGATCTTCAGTAAATGACAAATAGAGGATTAACTGCCTGGAGCGTTAGTCCCACTAATTCAGTATTTATAGCCATTCAAGTAATTAGCTTTTTAATTAACACTGAAAGATCTGAAAGTACCTAATTGCATTCCATTCTAATTATATTAACAAATTATGCACATAAAAATTAAAATTCTGTTTTTTTTAATATTCTCTTTCAGAATGTGCAAATAGAGTCGATGCTTCTTTAATAAATGTCTCTCAAATGTTATTATGTTTCTAAACAGAATAGAAAAAAATACAAGTTAATGCTGCTCATTTAAGTATGGTGCATCCAGTTGGGATTATAGAATTAAAACCAACAGGCTTTACACGAGGGTATTAGAGATATACTACATCCATTTATTTAATTTATTTTAATAATAATCTACTCGTTGAATTATTTAACACATTTTTTATAAAGGGCTTTATTTGTGCATTCCGGTTTGAATGTGAGCAGATAGATTGTTACATTTATTTCTTTTAAGACAAAATCAACTAAGAGAGCTATCTTAGAACCTATAGAATAGGAAAGAAAAAAAAAAGACGACAAAGAAAAATTTGAAAAGAGTAAAAACTCTACTTTTGACTCCCTGACTGCAAACTTGGGCCCAACTTCAACGTTGTTGGTTTAGGAATATTACTAAGGAAAATCTCTAATCCTGAAATCTTTTAGTTCTTTTACTGAAACATGAAGAGGAATTTTTGTTTTAAGGCTGTTTTTTATACCTTAATTTATACCTTAAGTCTACACTGTCTGTGATGCTCATGTAATCTAATGGGTATTTGGTATAATGATCCTAATATCGGGCCATCTTCAGTTGTGTTAGAACTGGGGGCAGATTTCTGTGTCACCCCAGTTTGTCAGACCAAGAAGATTTGGTTTGACAGGTGTCTTGTCTAAAGAGATGTAACAGGATGATATAGAAAGTGTGGATGATGTTTCCTTGCCACACCCAGATTTAAAAACGTTTACTACCATCCCCACCTGAGGAAGTGTGTACTGCTCTATGGTCAGGGAAAGTAGCAGTCACATAATTAGAGGTGAAATAATTCAGGTTGTAAAGTTCAGAACCTTCATTCTGCTGAAAGACAGAATGACTTGGGAAGTATCATTGTTGAAGTAGCTACCCTGATTCTCTCTTCAGTTACCTCCACCTCTTCTAAGTTTAGAAGCAGGAAATTAGATAGAGACTGAGCGAGGTCTTACAATCCTATATGTCCTTTAAAGAGGGGCCTATACCTTACCTTTCTCACCCAGTCAAGTATGTGAGATATTAGTAGCTGTAATTGTTTTAATTTTCTATTGCTGCATAAGAAGCCAACCCCAACATATGGCCTAACACAACATATCATCAAACATAATTTCTCATGGTTCTATATGTTGACTAGGTTCAACTGGATAGTCTTTATATTCCATGTGATGATGACTGGGGCTGAAATTTTCCAGGTGGTTAACTGGGCTGAAATATTCAAGGTGTACTAATCACATGTTTAAAAACAAGCTGATCCAACAACAACGTGCACTGAAGACAGTCAGAAGACTGGGTGGAGCTAGGCTAGCACACAGGTATAGCTGGATCGATCTCTCTCTCTCTCAATTTCTCCCCCCCCCCCCCCCCCCCCACGGGTAGTCTGAGGGCCTCTTCCTCTTCTTGCTCTCTCAATAGGTTTTTGCCAGTAGTTTACCTGGGCTACTCACATAGCCACTCTAGGCCTCTAAGAGGACAAAGGTAGAAGCTTCTAGTCCTCCCTAAGGCTAAGGCCCAGAACTTTCACAATGACACTGTAGTTACATCCCATGCACAATTGCACACTGAAGGAGATTTCCACTCAGGCATGGATGTGATGCCCTGGGAGTCAACATTGAGAGTAGCTATCAGGAGAGAATATACCCCTGCTAAGTTTATGGATCTGAGAATAGAAAGAATATCGCATGCTTTTGCCTGGTTGCCTTTGGAAATGGAAGTCCCCACACATTTTCCAACAAGCTCACAGCCTGGAATGTACAACCTAGCATCAGGGGTTTACTGGGCAGATGGACCTGGGAGGGCAGCCCGAGTTTGGTCTCAAAGGGAGTCAGTGAACCAGGAGATGCTTTCAGTATTGGGGAAGGGATGTTGGATGCTGTGTCTGACAAATTGAGGTTTATACAGAGAAGTTCCTGATGCCTTTGTAGAAAACTCATAGCTCGTGGATTATAAACGCCCCTGAAAAGCCATGTGTTTTATTTTGCTCTAGAATCAGACCCATGGCAGTCATTTGAGATCACCTGATGTTTTATAACCTGATCTATAAGGTTACTTATAATTTCTAGATAACATAAGCTTTTTTAAAAATTTCAGCATGGGGAAAGAGTAACTATTATGACTATATTCTATCAGAATTCATTCATTCATTTAATGGGGAGGGAGGGCAGAAGAAGACTTGGTTCCAATTTTAACTAACGTCAATCTCTTAGGTATGCCCACATACTTTAAATACATTTCCAGTTTTGCTTAAGCTAGTTTATTGTGGCTTATTTTTCCTATCAAAGAAGCATCTTAATGAATACAATGCTTAGCTACAACTTTCATTCTTGCAAAGTCACGATGTTCCATGACTTCTACTTGCCATGTTAAACAGATAGAAAGGAGGTAACTGAGTGTGTTATCATCAATCCATTCATTTTGAAAACAAGCTGATCCAATAACAAGCTAATTGATTTTGTCATGTCCTAATTGCCATCATTTGCCCTCTTTGCTTTTCTGCTCTTCAGAGATGGATTTCAAATGGTGTTTTTTCTTTTTTTCTCTTTCTCCATCTTTTCTTTTTTTTTAAATTTATTTTATTGATTTTCTACAGAGAGGAAGGGAGAGAGACAGAGAGTTAGAAACATCGATGAGAGAGAAACATCAATCAGCTGCCTCCTGCACATCTCCCACTGGGGATGTGCCCACAACCCAGGCACATGCCCCTGACCGGAATCGAACCTGGGACCTTTCAGTCTGCAGGCCGACGCTCTATCCACTGAGCCAAACCGGTTTGGCCTCTTTCTCCATCTTAAGTGCCTTCTACACATTTCAGTGGTGATCACTTGTGAGGCCATGATAATTTGTCATTATGAAGGAGGAGAAGATATTTTTGTAGAAAGTATATTTTAATGATACTGTAGTGCACAAATGCTTGCCTGTTGTTCATTTTTTATATGATTATTGTCTGGCTTATGATAAACAGCAGGGATATTCTATTTCTGAGTTTCTTAAAATGCCCCTGTATTCTTAAATTTTGGAGTTGCTTTATTTTCCTAAAGGCTGTGTTATCAGGTGCACATGTTTTGTTATATTAATAAACTTTTATTGGAATGTAATCTACCTACTGAAAAACTGTGTTCACTTCGTGAATATTCATCAGACTACACAAATCATAAGTAGAGTCTGATGAATATTCACGAAATGAACACACTTGTGTAGGCAGCACACAGATAAAGAAATAGAACATTGCCAGCACCATGAACTCCTCATGCTCGCTCCTAATGATGACTTCCCCCTCCCAGGGTAGTCACTATCCTGTGTTCTGATATCTAAACTAGTTTGTCCTGTTTTTACACTTTATAGGAACATGCAGTGTTTACTTTGCATTATATGCTCTTTTTTTGTCTGGGTTCTGTCTCTCAGTAGTTTCATGGGGATCATACGAATTGTTGTATGTAGCTATCGTTAGTTTGTCCTGGTTGCTGTACAGCCTTCCATGTATGCATAAACTACCATGTGCCCTTGCCAGTGTGGTTCACTTGCTTGGGTCTTGTCCTGTGTTCCAAAAGGCTGCAGGTTCAATTCCCAGTCAGGACACATGCCCATGCTTTGGTCTAGATCAGCCGTGGGCAAACTACGGCCCGCGGGCCGAATCCGGCCCGTTTGAAATGAATAAAACTGAAAAAAAAAAAAAAGACCATACCCTTTTATGTAATGATGTTTACTTTGAATTTATATTAGTTCACACAAACACTCCATCCATGCTTTTGTTCCAGCCCTCCGGTCCAGTTTAAGAACCCATTGTGGCCCTCGAGTCAAAAAGTTTGCCCACCCCTGGTCTAGATCCTCGGTATGGGGCGTGCAGGAGGCAGCTGATCAATGTTTTGCCATCACATGGATGTTTCTCCCTTTCTCTTTCTCTGAAAAAAGAACAAAACAAAACAAAAAGAATATGCTACCATATGATTTTAAATTATGGAATCCACACCAGATTATACATCTGAGCAAGACACTGATGGCAATGAGTGGGACAGAAACGAGATGGCACTTGGTTGCATGTTGCTGTCATGGAAAATGGTGCCTGAGATGGTGATTAGTATGTAAGAAACATCACCTGAGTGTGTTCTCTTAAGCAGTACCTGTGGGGTAGGAGAAACAAGCAGGACCAGGTATAGAAGTTGGGATGTGATGTGGTTACAACATGGCCTCAGTCAACCTCACCTAGGATCGTCCTTCAGACTGGTCTTAGTTTTGACCAAGGGAGGACATGATATGGTAGATAGGTAGAAAGCTTTATTTCCTTGGAATTACACCCTTGGGTTTCCAAAGTCTCATTTCCCTTTGTCCAGCCAAAGAAGAAGTATAGCTGGAGATTCAGTAGAGCTAAAATCAGAGTCAGTGTCCAGAGTTTCCACCCCATGCTGGAGGGCTTGCAGTGGCCACACCCATTCTGGTCACCCATCTCTTTCCCCAGATGTGATTGACAGGCAAGTATCTTCCCTATGTCATCCCAACTTTACTGGGCATGCATCTATCTCCCCTTTGTTGGATCCCTGAGAAGTGTAAAGTTGTGTCTTCCTGGTGAAGTGCCCAAATGACATTCCTATAGTAGAAAGGGCCTTCCCTTTCTACTTTCCTATTATTAATAATTAATGAATTATAATGGCACCAAAAACATCCCACCTTCAGTGCTGAATATGTCTTCATGTCTGCTGTTCATGGTGGCAAAGAAGAACAGGTTTAAAATAAGCTAAGGGGAATAAGGTGAGAAACAACATTCATCAATCATCCACGAAGTCCAATATATTCTATATATTTTACCAATTTTGTCTCACTAAATTCTCATCACTATGTGAAGTAGCCATTACTGTCCCTACTTGAGGAAAATGAAACACTGTGGATTGACAATGAATAAGTATACATAAAACTCACACTTATATTCATCTCATTCCAGTTTGCTTTTTTCTCCAATTACATTTCTCTCCAGAAGATAAGAAATGAGCGTAAGCCTGGCCAGCATGGCTCAGTGGTTTAGCCTTGACCTGTGAATCAGGAGGTCACGGTTCAATTCTCGGTCAGGGCACATGCCAGGTTGTGGGCTCAATCTCCAGTGTGGGTTGTGCAGGAGGCAGCCAATCAATGATTCTCTCTCCCTGATGTTCCTCTCTAATATCAATAAAAATATATTTTTAAAAGAGAAATGAACATAAATATTGGAGTAGAGTAGGTGAGTATTTTGCCTTTACCTGCAACTACAGATACATAATTTAAAAGAACCAGGAGTTCTTTTTCCCCAACTTCAGCCCTGGTTTTGTTTATAAAGTCCCATGATGACGGAGACATTTGTCATTTCCCTATCTCTATTCTAGCATCTAAAGCAAGGCTACAGGAAGCTCAATAAATATTTATTGAATAAATAAAAGTACTTATCAACGCTCATAGTTCTGTGGTGCTTAAATACCAACAAATATGCAGCTGATGAAGCCACTCCGCAATAGATGTGAAATATGAAATTTGTACAAACATAGACAATGACTCAGGAGTTTTTATTTATTAATTTTTTTTATTTTCAGAAAAGTAATGGAGTGATAGCATCATCCAAGGGCACACACTTGTGACTTAGGTTTTTCAATGGAAAGAACCCTTTTCAAAATGGAAGGTAGCTTTCAATTACTTTCGGTCTCTCCCTGCTTTCTCATCTCTTCCCTTTTTCTTCGTAACTTGTATTTGAAAAGATGGTGGAAATAACTTCTGGGGGAATAAAACACCAAAGAAGTCAGGATCAAAAACTCTGAAGCTGATGGGGAAAGCAAGGCCCAGATGCGGCAGCATTTCCAGAGGTGGCAGCTGAGGAGCTGCAGCCGGCAAAGACTTTATTTATGGTTCAAGTAGAGCGAACAAAGGGCCCCTTGTGAAGGTACTGACTGTGAATTTTTTGTTTTAAGCAAGTGGAATAAATAACACACACACCCCAAGTAGGAGAGAACCGAACTTGGAAAATCTCTGTGATGACAGTACTTTGCTGTCCGGCATTTTGCTATTGTGAGGTTCCTTTTCTGTGGCAAAGTAATTGAATTTCAAGTGCCTCTGCTTTGGGGCATCTACAAGGACCTCATAAATATCAAATTCCCTTTTATGTAGGCATTGCCATGTACCAGAGAAAAGTGGTGTCATTGATTCTCCACTACTGATCATCAGAAAGGACAGAAAACTGACCATTACAAAAAATAGGTTGACTTGATTCCTTCTTTAGAGTTCAAGGCCAAGCTTAATCACTAGCTAGTGCAGTGGTACTTGCTACATTCACTCATGCCTGGAAGCTAGAGACGCCCTAGTTTACCAAAATACTCCCTCCGAGTGTTTCTTTTGTCTACCTTTCTATCTATGCTCAAACATGGTCAGAGTTGGAAAACCACATCATTTTTGGACTGCTCTAATGATTGGGGAGGTATACCTTATTTTAAGCTGAAATCTGTTTTCTTTTAAAAAATATGTTTTTATTGATTTCAGAGAGGAAGGGAAAGGGAGAGAGAGAGAGAAACATCAATGATAAGAGATAATTATTGATCGACTATCTCCTGCACACCCCACACTGGGGATAGAGCCCACAACCCGGGCATGTGCCCTGATTGGGAATCTAACCATGACCTCCTGGTTCATAGGTCAATGCTTAACCACTGAGCTACACTGGCCAGGCAGAAATCTTTTTTCTTGATAGTATTGAACCTACGGATTCTAGTTTTACCTTCTAGAAAATTTGGGAGAACGTTAATTCTATTTCCTCAAAGATAGTTTTTGTAATAACCAGGGTCCACTCTTCTTGGGCTAAATAGCTAAATATTCTTTAGTTTGCTTTAACCATTCTGAGAGTGATGGTAGAATCACTTTTAAATGGTGGTTCTCAAGCCTAAATGCAGTTTTAGAGTTGATCTAAGCAAGTTGTTTTCCAATGTTTTTTGCTTATATAGCTCATAGAATATTACTTAAAATAACCTTTTGCCCCTTCACAAATTAAGTTGACATGTAATTTTGCCGAAACCGGTTTGGCTCAGTGGATAGAGCGTCGGCCTGCGGACTGAAAGGTCCCGGGTTCGATTCCGGTCAAGGGCATGTACGTTGGTTGCGGGCACATCCCCAGTAGGAGTGTGCAGGAGGCAGCTGGTCGATGTTTCTCTCTCATCGATGTTTCTAACTCTCTATCCCTCTCCCTTTCTCTCTGTAAAAAATCAATAAAATATATTTAAAAAAAAAAAAGTTGACATGTAATTTTATGTTTGCTGTTGTGACATTATTAAATTAACATTTGGTAAATAGAGCCCTAGGACATCAAATGGTGGGCATAGGCTCAACTAAAGACCATAGGAATTGAAAGAGAAGTTTATTATTCACAGGTCCTGGAGGAAGTTCATGGCATGCCTGGGGGTCAAGGCAGGGCACAGGCAGAGAGTGTGGCAGTACCTGGGTGACATGCCTTTGTTAGGGTCCATGGGTGGAGTGTCTTGGCTTCCCAGGCTAAGGTTGGATAGCCAATTCAAACCTTTTATATTCAAAAGCCCTAACTTTTCTAATTCCTGGAGACTCAATTGACTATGATTGATAAACCAGGTAATCTTTCCACTGGTACATTAGTTTCATCATCGAATCAAAAATGTAGTCTCATTAAAGACCACATCTCCATGAGTTTTTCTTCCTTCCTAAAAATTCAAACATTAACAGATCTCTCTCCTTTATTTCCTACGTCTGAACATTTAAAACTCAGTTACTTTTTTCACCGAAGAAATATTTAAAACCAGGACATCTTAGACAAGTTTGAAAGTCCTGTCTTGATTCTTAAGGCAAGCAAGATGAAGTGTTAATCATCTCTCTAGATTTTAAATGCCCATCTCTGAGATTTAACTAAGACTATTTTAGATTGTAGCCCCTTTGACTCATACCTTAGTGAGGCAAAAACAAGATGCAAGGGTCATTCTATTCTCAAACTATATAACCTTTTAAATGTGCCCTAGAAGTCTTAATACTAAAATTATAGACATTGAAATATTCAGCCTTTTTGGGTGAGGTGAGTAGGGGGATAGTTCATGTGACAAAGGAAATTTATGATAATTTATCTGTTCCTGACTTTATGAAAAGGCAGCACTTACAGCACACAGCTAATGCAAATTTATGACATTTACTTCAAGTAGCAAGTTTGTCTCTCTCTGGTTATAGCTTTGAACTCAGTTGATATTAACTAAATTTCTTTCTATAAGATATATATGTTCACCTTGGTGATCTAAGTGACTCATCCCAGACAAGTTTTGAATAGTCTGTGTGAAATCAGCCAAGACTGGCATAGCACAGGGAATGGAAGCCTGGCTCTGGAATCATAAGTACTAGGTTTGAGTGCAAACCCTATTGGCTTTGGGCAAGATCATTACTTCATTACATTATGCAGTGAGCATTTAAATATCTACTGCATAGGGTAATTAGAAGTATTAAATTAGATATATGCTTGGACGGTAAGAAACACATAAAATGTTAGCTATTAGTCTAGCATCCGAGAAAGTGCTTAGTACATGAGAAACTCAACTACAATAACATTAACACTTGTTGAACACTTACTGTAAGATGGACACTTGTCTAAGCAACTTATATATAACTAGAGGCCCGGTGCATAAAATTCGTGCACAGGGGTGGGGTGGGGGGGAGTCCCTCAGCCTGGCCTGCACCCTTTCACAATCCAAGAGCCCTTGGGGAATGTCCGACTGCCAGTTTAGGGCGGGATCAGGCCTAAACTGGCGGTCGGACATCCCTCTCACAATCCAGGACTGCTGGCTCCTAACTGTTCACCTGCCTGCCTGCTTGATTGCCCCTAACCACTCGCCTGCCTGCCTCATCGCCCCTAACCACTCTGTATGCCTGCCTGATCACCCCTAACTCCTCGCCTGCCAGCCTGATCATCCCTAACTGCTTCTGCCTCCTCCCTCACTGTGACGGCTTTGTCCAGAAGGTCGTTAGGCTGTCCAGTCTAATTAGCAAATTACACTTTTATTATTATAGATCATTCATTTAACTGTTTGAATGGATTAACTAAAATGCATTAATCTATACAATATATAGATGATGTATTGCTGTTAAATATACTGAATGGTGTGTATTGTCTACTTAGGTAACTTTACCAGGTCTGTTTTCAGTCTTTTTGACTCAAAAAATAAGTTAGTCTTTTCATGAAAGTGGACCCACTTCTTAGGCAAGTGCTTGTATCATCTGAGCCCCAAAAAACATATTTATTGAGACACAATGAAAATGTATTCATTTGTAATGAAAAAAACATCAAAGCATTAGTCCTCGTGATTCAAATGTTTTCTCATTATAGACCAGGGGTGGGCAAACTTTTTGACTCGAGGGCCACAATGGGTTCTTAAACTGGACCGGAGGGCCGGAACAAAAGCATGGATGGAGTGTTTGTGTGAACTAATATAAATTCAAAGTAAACATCATTACATAAAAGGGTACGGTCTTTTTTTTTTTAGTTTTATTCATTTCAAACGGGCCGGATCCGGCCCGCGGGCCGTAGTTTGCCCACGGCTATTATAGACACACCTATAAATAAAACTAAATTTTGATCAGAATGTTGTCTAAAGAGAATCAGAGTATAGAGAATTAGATAAATTAATGGCTTAATGCACTTATCTCACAAAAAAAGAGTTATTCATAAAATTTGCCAGCTAAGTTTACCTTGTCCTGGATGGATTTAGGGTGAACACTGAAATCTTTATTTCTCTGTTGCTTCCTTTGAGGCAAGCTAGCCTCTTTTTCTGACTGACATTTGCAGAAAAAATTATTACAGGCTATCAGATTATGAGAAGTCTCTAGCTTATGAGTCCTTTTGTCTTTACAGGTTATTTGTACACAGTGTTACCTTCAGTCACTGACTATTGCTTAACAGAGTGCAGTGTTAGTTTCAAGTTTTTAAGAGGGCATCTCCCTGTACCTTCCAAGTACCACATCTACAACAGATACCTGTCAATCTGTATTATACTAGGAGGCAATTACTCAGGCCTGGAATTGCAAAGTATTTTTCTTCCAATTATAACATCTCCATGGCTTCTGGAGAGAAAAACAAAAGTGCATGTCTGAGAAGTATTGTCAAGGATCTGAAATAAACATTTCTCATGGTTCTGGTTCATTACTATATTTAGACATTCTGACAGAATTGTAATTCAACTCTAAAATGTGCTAAATGGCCTGGCCTGTGTGGTTCAGTGGTTGAGCATCAACCCATGAAGAAGGAGGTCATGGTTCAATTCCTGGTCAGGGCACATGCCCAACTTGTGGGCTCAATCCCTGGTAGTGGGCATGTCCCTTCTCTCTGAAAACAATAAAATGTTGTTGAAAGAGAAAAAGAAAGGAGGGAAGAAAATGTGTTAAATGACACTGAAGAGATCTGAAAAGTTAGTTGATTCAGAGTAGACTTTTAAATGGAATTATTTTTGTTTTTAATAATAAATGTGGTGTGGGGATTTTTTTGTTTTTGTTTTTTGTTGTTGTTGTTTTTGCTAGGGCCATCTTTAACTCCATTAGTTTCTGCTAACAATCCTCTGATTTTTATTTCTTAGCTGTCTATTAGCAAGGATTATGACTCAGTTGAATCTGTATCTTCAGTGCTAAGACGAGCATATGAATAAATTCTGATTATTCTATATAACTCAGTCATGGGTGAGATAGCATCCAGTAAAGGAAACGTCCATGATTCCTTTTTTAAGTGAAGAAATGGTAATGCTATTTTTCTGCTTACCAATCCAGCGTTTCATTAAGAAACTCTATTATCCAGTCTGATACAGGAAAGGTTGGTTCTCCAGTATTCAAGTAAAAGAGCTATTGGTAGATATTCTATAACAGACTTGATAATTTTCAAAATAAAAATAAGAAAAAATTTAATGTAAAAAATATACAAAATGATCACACTTTGAATTCCAGCAGAACTTCTTTTGTTTTTGTTGTCACTAATATCAGCACCTATTATGATTATATTATGGACATTTCTATTCAAAGACAGTCCCCCAAAATAGAAACACTGATCAACAAAACATGAAAAAGATCACCAATAAAATAAAAGAATAAGTCCCAAATGTGAGTTGTATCAGAATCACTGTTAGAAACTCTTATCTGTGCAGTCCTTCTGAAATGGAATGTTCAGGGTGGAGGGC
The DNA here is from genome assembly GCF_028538775.1 of Myotis yumanensis. NCBI lineage: Eukaryota > Metazoa > Chordata > Mammalia > Chiroptera > Vespertilionidae > Myotis > Myotis yumanensis. The sequence continues at coordinate 25,939,237 of NW_027223767.1, read as the reverse complement.
ATATTCACTTAAAATGTTCAAGTGATTCTTTAAAAAAAAAAAATGTTTTTATTGATTTGAGAGAGAGAGAGAAAGGGAGAGGGAGAAAGAGAAACATTGGATCTGCTGCCTCCTGCATGCCCACTACTGGGGATCAAGTCATGTGCCTTGACGGAGAATTGACCTGGTGACCTTTTGGTGCATGGGACAAGCTCAACTCAAACAACTGAGCCACACCGGCCAGGGCTCAATGGATTCTTATGTGCACGTTGAAGCATATGAATTAACAAAAGAAAAGCTAGACATAAATTATTGCATTTAAGTATTTTATTCAATGACGAAATGGTGACCTAATTCATTTCAGAGGAATACCATAAACCAGTAGGATCAATGATCCACAAAGAACGTTTCAGTAACTAAGGCGTAGAAACAAGGGATGAGGAGGCTGGCCTCGTGTGAAAGCAGACAAGGCTTCCATTTCTCCGGAACTAGAAAAACCCGACTGGGGAAAAAAAAATAACCACAAAACAAACATTACTTCCCTCATCTGCCCACTGAGGCCTGAAATTCATTTTCTAGAGAACATTAAGTTTTATTCTACAATTAGAAACAACACTTAAATTCCTCTTCCAGCTATGATAGAGTAAGAAAACAAATCTCCACCCCCGCCCCTCCCCGCTCCTCCCCGCTCAAGCAATTAGAAAACTAGGCGAAATATATGAAATTGTTTTCAGGCATTGAGCAACAGGCATTGCAGGAAGCAGGGCTTTGAGAGAAGAGACACAAAGAAGGTGAGCCCCGTGGTCCTCCCAGCATACAGGGAGGGGGAAGCTGAAGAGAGCCCGGTGGTCTGGCTGAGTTAAGAAAACAGAATTTGCAGTTTGAGGAGGTCAGTCTGTAGACAAAATTGCCAGAGAAGAAAGCTCTAGCCGGAGTGGGGAACCTTTTTTTCTGCCAAGGATCATTTGGATACTTATAACACCATTCGCGGGCCATATAAAATTATCAACTTAAAAATTAGCCTGCTGTATTTGATCAAACATTTAATTAACTTGCCTCTAATGCAGCGGTTGTCAACCTGTGGGTCGCGACCCCTTTGGCGGTCAAAGGACCCTTTCACAGGGGTCTCCTAAGGCCATCCTGCATAGCAGATATTTACATTAAGATTCATAACAGTAGCAACATTACAGTTATGAAGTAGCACCGAAAATAATTTTATGCTTGGGTCACAACATGAGGAACTGTATTTAAAGGGCCAGAAGGTTGAGGACCACTGCTCTAATGCAGGGCCAGACCAAATGATTTCACGGGCCTTATGGGGCCCCACAGGCCGGGCGTTCCCACCCCTGGGAGGGTTTCACACAGAGAAAAAAAATGCCGGAAATCTGCAGAGGACTGCCCTGAGGTCTGTGCACCCATGCGCACCTGCAGGTGGAACAATCCCCAGAGCCCACACAGGGCGGGGGCTAGTTCCTATTCTCATCACTCAGAGTGAAAAGGCTTCTGATTCAGGAGGGTATTGCTTAGCATTGGGCCAAATTAGTCATGAACTGAAATCTGCCCCGGACCTGTCCTAACAGGTCTGAGAAACAAGACTCCACATGATCCAGCTGATGTGAAATAATTGTGTATCAGAAAGAAAAGAAAAAAACAACCAAGAACCATAATATAAAAAACATCTAAGACCTAAATATGTAAAATTCATCATGTGTGCGTCCAATAAACAATTACCATGAAGCAGAGATATGACCCATAGCCAGGAGAAAGTTCAGACAATAGAAACAGATTCAGCCTGGCCAGCATGGCTGTGTTGAGCATCGACCTGTGGACCAACAACAAAGTAACTGACTCAGATTCCTGCAGCTAGTATGTGGTAGACATTGGATTTGAATCTAGGTCTTACGTAGTCTATGACATCTGCCAACATCACACAAAGTCTTCGTAAAACTATATTTTTACTTATGGCTACTTTTACTCAATGGCAATAGTGACTACATGATTGGGAGGGAGTTCGCATGAGCCATTAAGCTTGGGACGTGCTGATAAAGTAGTTATCTTTAGCAGGGGACATTATTAGGGATATATTGCTTGTTAAAGAGGACATGTACGCAACATATGACAGATATACTAATATATCACACCCTAACTGTTTTCCTTAAAGGAACATCTCTTGGGACTGGTGATCTGTGTAACATAATTTGGAAATCGTTACATTACAATATGCAACCCCTGATGATGTCATAAGGATTTCTTTCATGCTACAGAGTATAGCACTATGTTCTCAAAACAGTTTCAATTAGCCACCATTTATGTATTCTGAGCATGGGAGATGTAAATTCTTTTACATCTGTGTGGTTTTATAATACTCCAGCCTCCTATAAACAGGAAGGAAAATCAGGTTAATAGTCACTTGAAAAAGAAAATCTACATTGCTGATGGTTACTTGAGCATGTGCTAATTACTGTTCCTTGTGTAGCTTTCCTGAATGCTTTATAAGACATGTACTGAATGCTGTAGATCCTTCTATCATATTGCTGCTTTCTAATTGACATTTCAAATACTGCTAAGGATTTTAAGGTCCCCCTCCACTTTCAGTAATTTTATTTTATTTTATTTAAACAGAGCCACTTGTCCAGACCCTTCTAAAGTCCTCCACAGTAGATACTTAGCTGGTTTTTCTAGTTTCCTCTCTGTAGTTTCCAAGTTCTTAGAGATATCATCTTTAACTCATAAAATTCTTTCAAAAAATAAGTTTCAAGAGGGCTAGTAACTCATAGAAGAGTGTTAAGCAATGGCTTCAGAGAATATGAACTATATCTAATGTAGAAGGTAGTGATGATGCTTTAGCAAAGTTTTAGCCATTTTTTGTTTTTTAAAATAATATGAACACATTGGAAACAATTTAGTAAATAGAGAATAAAGCTTATGATTTCAATATTTTGATTTAATCATGATTGGTGTCCTGAGGTAATTCCTTTTTCTTTGGGCATATTTAGCCTCTCCTCATCTGAGTTCCCTTCTGGTACTGTGTTCTGCTATTTCCCATAGGAGTACTTGGGCATTTCCCCATGATGTTTCATGCTCTCCATGACCAGAACTTTAAGGACACAAAAATATTTCGATAATTTAATTCCTTCTTGAAGAATGTTCAGGATATTTTCTACTTTTCTCTAAATGCTTTTGTAATGAACATATAGTGCATAAAGCTCTTCCCCATATTTTGAAGTCTTTTAAGTGGAATTACCAGGTCAGTGGCCATGAACATGTTTAAAGCTCTTGTGTTTATTATCAGATTGCTTTCTAAGAGGTTCTACCAATTTGTGATGGTACTATATATATGCTATTTAAGGACAATCTTACCATAAAGGCAACTCTCAAAGATGCTGGTTTATGCATTTCTGTATTTCCAGGTTTTATTGACATTGTGTATAATAGAAGATAATTAAAATATTAGTAAATAAACCTTAAAGTAAATTCTTTTAAGAGCAAAATGTTTAATTGTCACCTTCTACACTCTTCTATATGTTGGGGCATTATGTACTATATATACTGGTAGTACTGTTACAGAGAATGGCAGTGCAGAAAGATTGGCTATTTTATTATGAATGGGACCAACCAGGAGAACAGGAAGCTAATGTTCAAAAGCCTGAACTTCCTTGATCCAGGGTTTGGGGGAGGTTTTTAAGGATAAATGGGAGCAGGTATGTGGAAGCATTGGTGGGGCAAGTATTAATTGGAGGACCTTGGAGCTTGGCCTTTTATGTAAGGGGCATAAAAACAATCTTCCCAGCCCTCTCTGGTGTTGTTCAGTGTATAGAACGTTAGCCCGTGTACCGAAAGGTCTCGGGTTCCATTCCCAGTCAAGGGCAAATACCTGGGTTGCAGGTTTGATCCTGGGCCAGGTTGGTGTGCATGTGGAAGGCAGTCAGTCAATGTGTCTCTTTCACATCCATTTCTCTCTCTCTCTCTCTCTCTCTCTTTCTCTCTCTCCTTCTCTTCCTCCCCCTCTCCCTTTCACTCGCTCTAAAAATCAATGGGAAAAATATCCTTGGGTGAAGATTAACAAACAACAAACAAAAATCCAGGATCTTCCTGAATAATGAACCCTCTGCTTCTTTTCTTTTTTTCCCTTTTATTGTTGAAAGTATTACAAATAGTAGTACATATGTCTCCTTTTTTCTCCCATTGACCTTCTCCCGGCCTCCCCTACTGCCCAGCACATGCCCTTCCCCCTCTCCCCCAGAGTCTTGCATCCATTGGTTATGCTTATGTGCATGCATACAAGTCCTTCGGTTGAACCCTCTGCTTCTGAAGGGATTCCCGTGTTCAAGCTCCAATCATATGGTCCTTTGGTTCTGGGCACAGCTGGAGGTCAAAGTTCTCTCCTGTGCTTGTGCTTCAGCTGCATGACTTGCAGTTTTGGTCTGTTGTCTCCAAAAAGCAATTAAGTACCTCCTTCAACAGGATAGGACCATTTTGAGCAGGTTCGGTGGTTACAGAACAGTAGAAATGCTTGGGGAGCTACCTACCCAGTCCTCATTGATTCCCTGAGAGCTGCCATATCCAAGCCTCAGGTGAACGGGTGGGTTCTTCTGTTGTAGGCAGCGGGAATGGCACCAGTTATCTGACCAGTGGAGTCAGACTAAACCTGGGTTCAGCAACCTTGGTACTTGGGTTCTGGCTAGGAAAGAATTCAAAGCAAGACCTAAAATGTAAGAGAACATTTATCAGGTAAATTACAGAGGTCAAGTAATTCCTAGAAGAAATGGGCTTAGGGCAGTGGTTCTCAACCTTGGCTGCACTTTAGAATCACCTGGGAATCTTTGTAAAATCCTGATTTCTGGGCCTCATTGATCCAGAAATCAGGATTTTACAAAGATTCCCAGGTGATTCTAAGGTGCAGCCAAGGTGGAGAACCACTGGCTTAGGGAAATGAGTTATGGAGGTAAAGGAAGGGCCTTTGGAACTTGGGAGTGAAGAAGCTAATGGTAATGTGCCTGGTTGGGGGAGAGGGAAAGGGCAGGAAAAGAGAAAGGCATAGGCATGCTCCCAGGAGGGAGAGCCCACTGAGTTCTCCATCCCGAGGGTTTTAGGGGTGCAGACTTTAGGGGAGGTCCCAGGGAAAGATCTTAATAGAATACTCAGTAGCCTTCCAGGCGTGTCCATTCAGGATATTGGTCTCCACTGACTGATTGGCCAGCACCAGGGCAGGGGGTCATTGTTCCATGCAGCTGGTCCTGATGCCAGCAGTGGCTGGTTTTGTTGCTTATCTGGACCTAGAGCTGAAACACAGCTGAGGCCTAGATGTTATCTCTAGGGAGGAAAGGTCAGGGGGTCCCAACTGCATACTAGGGGAGGAAAAGTCACCTGGGGACGAGGCCCCACCTTACAATTGATTCTCCATTGCTTCCTAGGCATCTGGGGCTTTCCACCCTGATGACCTTCTGTACCTGGGCCTTCGTCTTTGCTTTGCTTATGTCTAACTGCCTACAGCAAGCATGTCAAACTCGTGGCCCATGGGCCGCATGTCTCACTTATATGGCCTGTGATAGCCTTTGAGATTGACGTGCTTGGCCTATAGCATCATGACCAGGATATTATGCCTGACTAGTGTTTTATGAAGTAGTCAGATATTAGTGTAATAAATTTATTTTTGCTTAAATTAGCTTGCAGTGCTGTCTATTACTTGTGACCAAAGGTCCTTGACTCAGGCAGGCAGACAAGAAAGTGAAAGGGAGACTATATCTCTTCTGAGTCAAGTTTCTTCCCACCCAGTCACAACCTCCCAACGCCCCTGTGCTCCCCTCCACCTCCCCCCCCCCCCCCCCCCCCCCCCCCGCCCACTGCAGCCAGGAGCCAATGACTGTAGGATGTTCCCCTGCCTCCTGGGGCACAAATCCCGAGGTGTAGTTAAATACTCCATAGCTTCCTGTGGGAATCAGGCTAAAACTGGAACTTCCCTTGAAATTGCACCTGCTTGGCTTTCCCCCCTTTCATGTCCTTCTTCTTCCACACCTTTACCCCTTTCTTCTAGGAGCATTTCCTACAAATCACTAGCACTCACAATCCTAGGCTCAGGATCTGCTTTACCTGATTCTAAAGCTTACCTTGGAGGCCAGCCGGCGTGGCTCAGTGGTTGAGTGTCAACCTATGCACCAGGAGGTCATGGTTTGATTCCCAATCAGGGCACATGCCTGGGTTGCAGGTTCAGTCCCCAGTGTGGGCTGTGCAGGAGGCAGCCGATCAATGAGTTTTTTTTCATCATTGATATCTCTCTCTCTCTCTCCCTCTTCCTTCCTCTCTGAAATCAATAAAAAAGTATAGATATTAAAGCTTACTTTGGAAGAATGGCAATAAAAGCATTATTATCCCTTTCAATCTGAAAAACCACATTAATTCTGACATATTAACCATGTGCCAGGCTTCTTCCTAATAAGTAAAATTCTGTTCAATCTGCTTACATTGAAACGTTGGGATCAGGATAATGTTTATAAATGGCACATCCTACGCTTTGGTTTAACTCGTCATACAATCATGGTACCCACACTCTGGGTAGAAATGCTATAACCAATCAAGCAGAGAAGGGCCAGCTAAGTTATTTACTATACTTTAGACTCTTCATAACACAACATTATATATCAGCCTATATTTTTTAAAGTGCACTATTTTATGCCATCACACTCTGAATTGTAAATTACTTTCCAGAAATCATAGCGTGAGTAAGTGGTAGCCGGCAGAACCTAAGGATCTTGAATTTAAACTGGGATCATTTCTCAAAGTCCTGATACAAATGATTAAACCTATTCTTTCCTGTCTTCATGTTATATCACAAATAATGGGTTCATCAGGGAAGACCATGTTTTGAAGGTCTCAAGGTAAGCTGGATGATACCTGAAAAAGGGGCATGCTCCTTGCCTTGGAGAAGCTTACAATATAATGAAGACCGGAATTTTATTCATCCTAGTTGTGTTTATTTATATGTTCACTTACGCCTTGAGGACTCTCAAATATTTCTTTGAGTAGCTTTTTCTCAAGAAGTGACAATCTGCCATAGTAAGACTTAGAAGACATATCCCTGGCTTAATACAACTTTCAAACATTGGCATTTGACTTTTCTGGGCTTTCATTTCTTCCTTAGTATATTAGGCACAGTTATAGTCAAGGTTACACTCCCTTCAGCCAGAAATGGTGACTTAAATCTAAACCAAATCAGTACTTAACCAATCGTAAGGATATACTCCACCCAGAAAAAGCTTAGCTTCTAGAAAAGGCTGTATTTCAATAAGTTTTAAACTTTCCAGCTAAGACCTTACTTTCCGAGCTTTAAGACCTATGAATAAATACAGAGACTCATGAAAATACAACTCTGATGAAACATGCCAATCCTCACCTGTATTAAGAGATGATACTTTAAGCCAAGAGCCTATTTCCTCTTCAAGTCTCTCTCTGCTTTATTCTTTTAACCACAGTTGCAGCCTCTCTCTCAATGGATCTTCCTCTACTTTATTCTCTGTTCCACCCCTGGATCATCACTTTGAAATATAGAGCACCTGAAAAAACGGCCCTGAGAGGAGATATGATCCCTCAACATATTTTATGGGTGACTCTACAGGAGGGAGGAATAAAATTTTTTAAAAGCTTAAGATCTAATGAAAATGGGAACAAATCACAGTGGAATGCAGCTCCAGGTCTGAGCTACAAGCACGGATGTTGGGTGTGCTTTATAGTCCTAATGTCTGGAGCACACCGTGATTTAAAGTGGCCATTAAAGATTATGCAAAATGTGCAAAATTAATATGCATTGGTTTTTCTTTTGGTGAATCTCCTTTTATTTCACTGTCCTCTGATTTCCTGCCTTAACTTACCTGCCCCGTCAGTTAGCTTGAATTCAGAAATAGCAAAGTCAACTTATTTGACCTCAGGATGGTCCAGTTGAACTTGTTAACAGAAAGCACAGGGCAGCGTGAAAAGAGAGAAGAACTTTGGCGAGGTTGGGGGACATCTGTGATACTGTCAAAAATAAAGCAAAATAAAGAAAAGGGTTCAAATTATAGCTCCGTTACATATGGTTTTCTTTATATGAGTCATTCAATTCTTTGGTTCCTCGGGCTTTCATAGACAAGTAGAAATAATAGCTACTTATTTAGGTGCAGATATTGTGTGGTGGGAGATAGTTCATGTAAAGCATGTAGAATGCCTTGCAAGGTGCTGGTCTTATTGTTATTTTTTTGCATTTTAACATTTTTATGTATCGGGAAAAATGATGCAGAAGATTAAAAAATTGAATTATTGTAAAAAGTATAAAGTAAGAATAAAGTCTCATAGTAAAAGGGAAAACTTGGTGAAATATAAATGTACAGTTTAGTAATAGGAATGTACTGATGTTGATTTCTTATGCGTGACAAATAGAGCATGGTGCTTTTTAAAGTGAGTGGAAGGAAGGGGGAGAGACAGAGAGAGAGAAACATCAATGTGAGGGAGAACATCAATCGGTTGCCTCCCACACACATACCCTGACCAGGGCCGGGGATCAAGCCTGTAACTGAGGTACGTGCCCTTGACCAGCATCGAACCCAGGACCCTTCAGTTTACAGACTGAGGCTCTATCCACTGAGCCAAACAAGCTAGGGCCATGCTCACCCTTTTAAGAAACTACCAAAAGGTTCTCACCTGGTGTTACCTCTCTACTACATTGGAACTATGAATTGAGAAAGCTATATACCTCATACTTCAGTTTCCTTTTCTGTAAAATAGAGATAATAATTATCTCCTGTGAGATAACTTATGTAAAATATTTAAAGCTGAGCCTTGGAATTAAGGAATTAGGATTTTTGAGTACCTTCAAATGAGTTAGCTTCTTCCTTATGTTTAAAATTAAGTCAGAGTTAAAATGAGATTTAAGATTGCTGTTAGGAGTTAACTGTGGCACAGACAAGCAAGTCCACAATGCAATGTGCTACTTCTTCTTGAGTGTATGAGTTAAGGGTATGTGATTATGAACATTGAGAATAGGTTCTCTGGCTTATGTAAGTAAAAGCTTAGGTGTTAGAACAGTGGTCCTCAACCTTGGCTGCACATTAGAATCACCTGGGAATCTTTTTAAAATCCTGATTTCTGGGCCTCAACCTCCGGAAATTCTCTTTCTTTGTTATAGGGTGAGGTCACAACATTAGTAACAAAGAAACAATTTCCGGAGGATGAGGCCCAGAAATCAGGATTTTAAAAAGATTCCCAGGTGATTCTAATGTGCAGCCAAGGTTGAGAGCCACTGGGTTAGAAGGTAATGGGGTGATTAACAGAATCAAAGGAAAGCTGAACCAGCTTCTGGAAGCTCAGGGGCCAGGGCAGCTTTGAGAAACCCAGCAGTGGAAGCTGAGGGACCAGGGCCCTGCTTGATGGTAAGTCTGCTCCTCTAACACCCTTGTGTTCTTTTTTGAGAGAGAGAGAGAGAGAGAGAGAGAGAGAGAGAGAGAGAGAAAGAGAAAGAGAGAGAGACCGACCCTTTGGGACTAGGTTTGGGTCCTCTGGGCATGGCTAGACTCTTAGGGGCTAGGCTGAGCTCTTCCAGGCTAGGCTTGGCTCTGAGGGCAAGGCTCTGGCCTTCGGTTCTGGTAGGTTCTGCCTTTCGCAACAGGACTCAGCTCTTGGGAACTAGAAAAAAAATGCAAATGGTATCAGTAAACAGAAAATGCATGTAATAGTAGAAATAAAGAGTATAGATGATAAAAAAGAGAATAAAGGGAAATTCCATTACATTTTCACTTTTTAAAACAACCTATTCTGTGGAATTCTGGAAGAGTAAGCACAAACTCACTTTATTATTATCTGACCTGAAAAAAGACTTTTCTCTCCAGATGGGCAAGTACTGGTAGAAAAAAAAAAAAAAAGAAAGAAAGACAGAGGACTCTGCAGATGGTCAAGCAGGTTTGCCCAGGCCCAAAAGCAGGTGTGGGAATCCTGCAGCAAGTCTCTGACATCACCTCTCCAGGGAGCAGGAGAGAAGGGGCTGCTGGAACACATAGCCCAGAGTCCTGCCAAAGGCAAGCGCAGAGGCATTTCCCCGGTTGAGTTTTGCTTCTGCCTTATGCTTCTTGGAAGCCAGTGTGGTTGTTAATACATCAGAAAGGCTGCCGGCTGCAAAGGGGAGGAGAAGAGCCGAGCTCTGCCACAGTAAATACTTTAAAGTGCCCCGGGGATGAGGGAAGTGCCTGGAGTGAGCGAGCCTGTTTACCTAACAATGCTTATATCATCACATTTCAGATTTTGCCTGGCTCTGATGATGTGAGCTCCATGAAAACACAGTCGACTGTGGCCTTCCCTTGCTCCACTAGCTTTAATTAAACTTGCTTTGTGCTTAGGAAATTAGCAAACTCTTTGCATTGGAAAAACCTGGGTTATTCACATGGGTGGATTTTCCCCTTTAACTCACACAGCTCAAATGCTTTGTCATATTCAGCGACGCTGGTGGCTTGCAGCCCGGTGCCAAAATCCATTAGCAAAGTCTGCTCACTATGCCTGCAGAACGGAATTGCCACCCAACTCTAGTGCATATGATTGATGGCGTTAGAGAGGAAGGTCACTGGATTTTGGCCCTTATCAGAGATCTGTCACTCGGTAAAATGGCCCCACAGCAATGAGTAGATCCCCTTGGTGGACCAACAGAGGAAGTGGCCCAGGGTTTCCTGAGCTTTCCTGGATACAATACTCCATCCCATGCGCGAATGACTGGCTGGTGTTGGAGGTCTGAGCCTACAATGAACTACCTTCCACTTGATACAGAGAAATGACATTAGCCTGGCTGGTGTGGCTGTGATTGAGCATCGACCTATGAACCAGGAGGTCACCGTTTAAATTAGGGCACATGCCTGGATTGCAGACTTGATCCGGTAGGGGGCATGCAGGAGGCAGCTGATCAATCATTTTCTCTCATCATTGATATTCTCCCTTCCCCTCTATGAAATCAATAAAACTATATTTTTTAAAATGAAATAATATCTGCTGCATTGTCAAGGATGAAAAGTTAATCCTTTGGTGGCAGCAGCGTGCAGTGTTAAGAGGCAAGGGGAATAGGGGAGTGAAAAGAAAACAAAACCCATCTTGGCAGAGATTGGGACATGATTTCACTTCCCTTAAGGGGGGAAATACAGAACTGGTGAACGGTGATCAAAGTACTAACACAATTCATTCTAGAGCAGAAATCTGAAACTCCAGAAGCCTCAACTCTATTTAAGGCCAAAAGTGACTGGCTGATATATGCTCTTAAGTTAGTCACAGAAACTACAAGTTGCCCTCCTGCAATAGATCAGATTTGCCCATAGTCACAGACCACCACAGCCTATGGAATGAAATCCCAAATCTTTCAGAAAAGGTAACTCTCCCTTAATTACTCCTCTTACCCACTTACTACTTTACTACTCTTGGATTCCTTGAATACTTTCTCAATTCACTCATTATCCTCTCTCTCTGCTTTGGTCTCCTTTTCCTGGAATGTTATTATTATTGACTTCAGAGAGGAAGGAAGAGGGAGAGAGAGAAACATCAATGATGAGAGGGAATCGTTGATCAGCTGCCTCCTGCACGCCCTACATTGGGGACTGAGTCCACAACATGGGCATGTGTCCTGACAGGGGATTGAACTGTGACCTCCTGGTTCATAGGTCGATGCTCAACTGAGCCACACCGGCTGCACCCAATGTCTTCTTGACTTTGAACGTGCTACTTATGATAGAAAGCTTTCAAAGCTTGGCAGCTGTCTCCTTTGGTAGCTTTGGGGCTATCAAATGAGCCTCCTTCTATATTCATGTGAGGTTGTGGTGGCTGGTACTTGGACACGAGGCAAACCACCTCAGGGCAGGTTGTAGGCCTTTGATTCTGTCAATCACCCCATTATCCTTCTAACACCTAAGCTTTTACTTAAATAAGCCAGAGAACCTGTTCCCAGTGTTTACAATCAAATACCCTTAACTCATACACTCAAAGTAGCATATTACATTGTGGACTTGTTGTCTGTGCCACAGTTACCTCCTCATAGCAATCTTAAATCTCGTTTTAACTTTAGCTTAATTTTAAACATAAGAAAGAAGCTAACTCACTTGAAGGTACTCAAAAATCCTAATTCCTTAATTCCTAGGCTCAGTTGTAAATATTTTACATAAATTATCTCATATGAGATGAATATTATCTCTATTTTACAGAAAAGGAAACTGAAGTATGAGGTTTATAACTTTCTCAATTCATATTTCCAATGTAGTAGAGAGGTAACACAAGGTGAGAACCTTTTGGTAGTTTCTTAAAAGGGTGAGCATGGCCCTAGCTTGTTTGGCTCAGCGGATAGAGCCTCAGCCTGCAGACTGAAGGGTCCTGCGTTCGATGCTGGTCAAGGGCATGTACTCAGTTATAGGCTTGATTCCCCAGCCGGGTTGGGGCACGTGTGCGGGAGGCAACCAATCGATGCGTCTCTCTCACATTGATGTGTTTTTTTTTCTCTCTGTCTCTCTCCCTTCCTTCCACTCTCAAAATCAATGGAAAAATATTTCTGGGTAAGGATTAACCAAAAAAAAAAATGAGCATGAATTCCATCTGCCCTTTACCAAATTTTTCAGCACAGATGGTGTTGAGTATAGTTTTCTGTGATATGAAAATTCTTTGAGAATGTTATTGTCGATTTCACAACACATTAAAATTTCATCAGAGTATTCCTGTGTGTTGGACACGGAGAACATGAAATATTTTACAAATGGGTCTCAGTTCCTGTCCTCCTTTCTTTCACGGCAAATTTATAAGACACATAGGGTAAACATCTGGCCTCTTCTCATAAATGCTTTCCCTCTAGTTTATTTACATAGTGTCATCATTTTAGGCTCCCTCCCAACTATTGAAAATGCACATTTGAAAATAAACCATCACATGGTTCTGGTTTGACACTATTGATCATCCCATCTTGTACATTTTCCCCTTTTGACCTCAATGTATTATTATTCCAGCTTTCTGATCATTAGCATACTTTCTCACAGTTTGTTGACATTTTGGATAATGACAGTCTTTCAATCAGAATGATGCTTTGCATTCAATCATTTTCAATCTTCCATAAGAATGACTGTTGTACCATGTCATACTCCGCATTGGTCATAATTATTCACTGGAGTGGACACCTGCCCCCGGTGAGACCAGAATGAATTCTCCCTGAAATTAAGACAGTGTGATGCCATCCTATCTTCTACACTGGGACTAGGAAATCCAAGCACTAAGAAGTGGTTTCTACTTCTAGATTCCTGTAACAGAATGCTTTGGGATAATATCTATTTTCTTGAGGTCAGAGAGGCAACAAGAAAATGTATTCCTATACACGTGTCACCACATTTATAGAGGAGACACCATTGAGGGTCATCTACTCCATAATCGCAATTAGAGAGAAATATTGAGGGCATCATGATTGAGTTAATAAATGAACGGATTCTCAGTGCTGAAAGAACTAGGCACTAATAGCTGCTAAAGGACCATTACATGGGCAAGTTATTATTTTTCCACTCCTGAGGCAACATACAATTTTTGTGAGGTATATTACTGAACTATTTATGTCTTATACATTTTGCATGTTTTTTAATTTATTTCCAGGTTTTGGAACAAAACAAAATATGATTATTTCTTTTCCTCTATAAATTCATGATCAGAGTTTACTCCCCTACAACCCATTTTATTATATCATCAAAATATTACAGTGGGATTTTTCTGGTGGAGCTGAGTAAAATTAATTTTACATCATACACATACAGACAACCCACAATCTTGTACTGGCCCATTTCATATGAATGAAATCAAATTGCTAATATGATAAAATGATAACACTTTGAGATCAAACAAAACCCCTCTCTCCCAGACTTTGTTTATTTATATTCTTCTTTTGATCTTACAGAATATTTTTTTAAGTCTTATTAGTTATACTCTAATTTTTGAATCTGCTTCTTATTTGCAAATAGATTGAAATGGGGTTATATATGCTCTTTTGTAAGGCAGTAAGAAATTGTTGGCTTTAAGAATACAATATTCTGCCCTATTGTCTCTCTTCCTTCCAAGCCCCTCTTTGCTAGCACCTTATTCCTACCTTTAAGAAGTACATGACTCCAGGTAGCCATGTGTTGTGTCCACCAGTGGCCGGGGCATGTTAAGTCATGCAGCAGAAAGTATACTATCACCTCAAAGCTTAACATAAAAAAATGTATTTGTTTTTCCTACAGAGTCCACTACACGTCAGGGCTGCTGTCCAGCAAACTCATCCATGTAGCACCTCAACACTCCAGGCTACTTCAAACCTAGGGTTCTACCATCTCAACAACAGTTCTCCGAGGATGCTAAGGTAGGAAAGAGCCAGCACAGAGTCATGTGCTGGTTATTTTATGGTTTGGCTTGGAAGTGACACACACCATTTCTTCCTACAGACAGTTGGTCCTAACAAGCACACTGTTCCACCTACAAGTAAGGAGTTTAGGAAAAATGAACTTGCCTTGTGCCCAGAAAAAGAGGAAAACTGAATAAGGTTGAGCATCAGAATCTCCTACTGAATCCATCTCATTCCCTCTCCTCTTCTTGCTGCCTTTTATACTTCCCTGTTCTGGTTCAGATCTAGGTGGGCAATGGTGCTTTCACTCTGCTTCCTCTCTATCCCTCTTCCCAAACCTGTGCACACCCTGGCCCCTATGCTGCAAGACCTACAAAGGTGGAGATCTTGTCTGTTTTAGCCATCAGTGTGTTCTCAGCACCTAGCAACATGTCTGAAGTATGACTCTCCTAGTAGAACTTGCTTAAAAATTAAAAAGAATGTTTTCTTTATCTGACGTTGTCTAATAATATAAAATATGAGTAATCTGTTAAATTATTAAACACCTCCAACTTCTACTGATGCATTCACTTGATGCCCTAAAGATATAAAATCTAAAATAACGCACAATGAGCACAGACTCTAAGAAAAGGAGCTGTGATCCGATATTTTGTTCTTAGGTGATTTTTCTTTGAGTGAAGGATGTCTATACAGGGGCACGCATCTCTGACACTACCTGTATCATCTGTGCAGGCTCTACTTTTATTATTCCCAAGGGGTCTGAAAATAGCATCTGTTTGATATGCCAAAGGCCTGGTTTTGTCCGCTTCAGGAAGGAATTAATACGCCCGAGAAAGCAGTCCTGAGTCTACTGCTGTGTATTCCTTCGATGGTGTTGCACTTACCTTGTCTCTGCTTGTTTTCCACCCAGCCTCTGGCCCCTAGAGCCTCTCCAGTTACTTCTAGGTGCTTTGAGTTTTCAAAACAATTTTCAACATAAAATTAAATTTGAATTCATTTTAACTTGGCAAAAGTAAGTAAAACCGAAGCAGAGTTGCAAAATTGCACAATAGGATATCACATGCTCACAGGGGAGTGAGGGAGGATTCTATGTCTCCATGGTGTTTTCCAGTTGATTACACTGCTCATGTGTTTGGAAGGCAGGCTCTGGAGGAAGCATCTTGTTATTCCTGGGTCACAATTTGTAGACATTCCGAGGCAAATGTTTACAGGAAGGTTCACATAAGAAGGGAGACAGGCCCGGCCAGCTTGGCTCAGTGGTTGAGTGTCGACCTATGAACCTGGAGGTCACGGTTCAATTCCTGGTCAGGGCACATGCCCAGGTTGCAGGCTCGATCCCCAGTAGGGGGCATGCAGGAGACAGCCAATCAATGATTCTCTCTTATCATTGATGTTTCTATCTATCTCTCCCTCTCCCTTCCTTTCTGAAACCTACAAAAATATAAAAAAATTTTTAAAAAAGAAGGGAAACAGGTCAAAATACAAAGAAAAAGAATAAGACTTTTGTTGCGAATATTTTGTTTCCTATAAAAGATACCTTTTCAAAATTTCTTTCACTTGTGTGTGTGCAAAGCACCAACAAACAGCTATCTTCTTCGCTTCAACAGGCATCGTAAGCCTGTTCATTTTAAATTCTACTAAAA
Source organism: Myotis yumanensis (assembly GCF_028538775.1). Classification (NCBI taxonomy): domain Eukaryota; kingdom Metazoa; phylum Chordata; class Mammalia; order Chiroptera; family Vespertilionidae; genus Myotis; species Myotis yumanensis. The sequence goes on along the minus strand of NW_027223767.1, from coordinate 25,923,280 downwards.
AGCTTCATATTCTTCATTGTCTTAGCAAGTCTCCCTGATATAATCAAAGCAAGCAGAGAGCAACTTAATACATCCTCCTAATGCAAATTCCATCTCCTATTTCCAATTTCGCTGCTGCTCACTTTGCCCTCCCCTGTGCTTTAATATAATTGAAGAGAGAATAGCTATGTCAGAGTGAACTTTCAGTAACCAGACATTTAATATCTCAAGTCTAAGTCACTAAAGTGATTCAGAAGCATAAGGCGCAATACAGTGGGAAAAAATCAATACGACTCTTCCACTTTGTAGGGCACATTCATATCCTTTTGTTTCAAGTGAGATCTTTAGAGTTTGAGAAGATTACCCTGTCACCTCCCACCCTCTCTCAGGGCTGAAAAAAATGTGCCATCCCCATGGCCCTGTGCATTTTGGGGGAGGTGCACAAGATCCAAGATCCACAGGCTCTGTGAGTTTCTTTGCTATTCTGAACTCAAGAATCAATATTTAGATAAATATATGCCCCCCTTTGTTTCCCCATTCTCAACTGGAATATTAACATTCTGAGCTGCCCATAATGCCTTGATGGGCTAGGAACGTGATCAGCTGAAAAGCTTATAACTCGGCTCCAGGTTCACAGTGGTAAGAGTGGTCTAAGAGAGTGGATTATGCCCTAGCTTTTTACCTCCCTAAAACATCAGTTCTTTTCTCTGGATTTCAACATTTTGGGTCTGTGGCTCCAGAAAATTTATTCATAAATAAGCACTTTTGCCTTCATTTTAGATGTGCAGAAAAGACTTAGCCTACATCCTAGCACAAAGGCGTTCTCTATGAATCAGACGTGCCCTTGAGGGGTAAGAGAGAACATTTCAATCAAATGGTCCCAGCTCTCTGTTTTATGACATTGCATTGCCTCAAGAATATGCCAGTGCGACTCAGTGACGACAATTCCCTCCTAAGGACCTCAGTCAGGCCTGGGCATACAGGCTTTGCATGAAGAGGTTTCCTCACCTCCTAGATGCTCACACTCCACTCCCAAGGCACCAGGAAGAAATTAGAAGGGAATTTGTGTAAATCCTTTGGGGAGCTGATCACACCCTGCTCTTCTTTTTTTAAAATATATTTTTTATTGATGAGAGAGAGAGAGAGAGAGACAGACAGACAGACAGACATCAGTGATGATAATCATTGATCAGCTGCCTCCTGCATGCCCCTCACTGGGGATCGAGTCTGCAACCTGGGCATGGGCCCTTGACTGGAATTGAACCTGGGACCCTTCAGTCCACAGGCCAACGCTCTATCCACTGAGAAAAACCAGCCAGGGCCACACATTCCTCTTCTTAATGTTTGAGTTTTGTTGTCTAAAAGCTTAACCATGAGAATTTATTGCTCTTCAGTTAAGAATTTTACAAGCGTCTCCAGTCCTTTAGCTGGGAGGAACTTTACCGATTAGGTTACATTTTGGTCTCTGATCCTCTATCATTTTCCTTCTTTGGCTTAAGCAGTGAAAGTGATAATTACATAAAGCTTCCTAGTCATTTTTTTCTCTTATATCAAATGATCTAAAATCAGGTTGATGTGTTACCCTCTCAGAAGTGTGAGCTGTAATTGATACTCAATGGAGAGTCTCTAAATTGAGAGCATGACCAAATGCCATTAGCTTCAAACGATCTGCCTGCTTTCTCAAATTATCTTAGTCTTAGCCGTGGCGCCACAGAAACTGTCGGAGTACAAATGGTTCAGTGTTTTCCTCTCCACATTATAGGGGCCGCGTTAATGGATGCTGCGCTGTTTTACAAAATCTGTCTTGTACTGGGATTTATTCAACTAGCTCAACTTTCAAGGGGTAACAGAATTTCAAAAGCAGATCATTTGAATCCCAAGTGCTGACTATAAACACTTGACTGAAATATGAAATCCTACATGAAACATACATTATAAAAAGGAAGTCGATGGCAGGCAGGACTTCGGGGTGTTAGCTAAAGGGAAGGATGGAATGAAAGAAGCAGCAGATTTATTCATCACTTACAATATACCAGGTGCCGTGCTTGGTACTAAAACACATCATTGTGTTCATCTTCTCCACATCAATGTAGGACAGCTATTGTCACCTTCTTCTTCAGATGAGGAACACCACATCCAGGCAGGTGAAATAACTTGCTTAAGATCCCACAGTACTTTAGTGTAAGGGCAGGGAACAGAGTCCTGTTGTTCTAAGCTTGAAATTCTAAGCTATTTCACTTTATCCTTCTCCCTCAGTTATCAATAAGTATACATTTTCTTGAGATATATTTTTATCCTCATAATTTTACCTTGAAGAAACCATAGTAAATAAAATAATAACGTGGGTAAATCAAAGTTATTGACGTGACAAGTCATATGGGTCTTCATTATACCCCCTAATCAGTATAGCTAACACCAACTTTCCTGACTCCTTTGGAACCAAAGTTAATAATTTATCTTGTCTCACTCTTCTCCATGCTTTTCTGCCCCAAGATAGCTTTCCCCCATTTCCCCTTAACTTTAAAATGTACTTGAACCTTATCATAAATAGTACATTTCCATTCTGGGCCCTCAATAGAGAATTAATTCGGCATAGATTGAAAAATGACAGGAGAGATTTGCTTTGTTTTGTTTATTTTTTTATTACATAAAGTAAAACTGAGAATGTGGTTTTATAGATTATAAAAATTTGATTTTTTTTTCACAAGCATGCCTTGACTCTCTTCAATTGGTAACATATCTAATCACTTTATAGGTTATTTTAAGTATATTTTTATTAAAAAAGGATAAATTCTTTCCCTTTATCACAGCTTTCTATGCCACCTCTCTCTCAGACACAATGATTGGCTTGAAAACCACAGCTCTGAAGTAGAGCAGGTTGTCCCTACCTACAATGCCCATTAATGCAGTGTCCTCTAGCCAGGCAGCATCATTTATAACCCTGAGAGAGGGGCTGGGATAGCTCCATTTCAGGAGCTTCAGCTCAGCAATTCATGCAGCCAAAGCCAATGAGGCAGACAGTCAGAGATCTCCCAAAGAGCAGTAAAAGCACACATACACAGGTACACACAGGTACGCACACACACCAACACAAAATAAGAAATAGAAGTCGATCTAAAGATATTCCTATAATGCAAAGCAGATCAGTGAGGGTATAACCAACTGGAAAAATAAAAATCCGGGAAAACAAACAGAAGAGAAACAACATGTTCCATAAGGTTTTGGTGGCAAGATCTTAAGTGGCCTTTCCTTCCTCCTACCATGTAGAGTCAACATGTTTATTTGCATGAAATTTTTGCCCAACTAGGGGTTTGTGCAAAAAATGAGTGCTTGATAAAATCATGTCAAATCAATAAAAGGGAGTGATGTATCTGTCACTGGGTTTCTACTGGCTGGTGAGCCTGTGAGATAGATCCAACACAGGAAGAGGATTGAGTGAAAGAAGTCTTAACTTTCCGCCAAGGGAAAATATGCTATGGAAATGAATAGCTGTAAATAATAATGCTCTGATTTGCTTCATAGCACAACATGCCTGAATATTCTTGAAGCACAAGAAATAATGAAGAAGGGTTTGATAAGGCATAAATGTGGGGGCAAGGCTGTGGAAGTTTAATTACAACTGAATGAATGCCAGGGCCATCTTGCAAGCAGACTCCACATGCTCTGCTGATGCTGGACATTCTCATCTCTTGGTAAAGACTTAAGTCTTCAGAGTAAAAGGGTCTGCCAGAGGCTGAGCAGAAGTAAAACAGACACTCCCATGTAAACGCATTCGCTGAAATGTTTGAATCGCAATCATGAAGAAAATACAATCTTGAAAATTTCCAAGAAGAAGAGAGAAAAATTAAGCCCCAAACTGTTTAGCTACAAGGGGAACAAGACTTGAACAGCATTAGATTTCTCACCTGCAACACAGAATTCGGGGGAACAGCAGAGCAGTGTCTGCAAAGGTAGAAGAGAAATGAGAGTGAGGCCTAGATATAATAGCACTCCATTAGAGGGGAAAGTAGATGCATTTTCCAGCAACGTAATGACTCATCCAATTTATCTGGGGGAAAAAGTGGAGCAAGAACAAAAGGTAAATTCCAAAAAAGAAAAGAAAATGACACAGGGAAAAGTGGCACTCAGATGGAAGGAACATGGAAGGGAAAGGTGGTGAGAATAAGTGAAAATGGACTGAGGGCTTGTTTTGTTTTGGGGCTGGGAGTATACAGAAAAACATCTCTTAATAGATGTTTATTAAAAATTTAAGGGAAACCAATAGAAGAATCCAAGAGAATGTATAATATCCAAAATCACTAAGTAATAAGAAATAATGAAAAGTTGTTTTTAATACAGTAGAACTCTGAAATAAGAAAAAAGATAAAAGTAATAGTAAAAATGTATGGCCCTAGTTAGCATATCACCAATAAACTTACTTAGATTAAATTTTCCCGTGGAATTCCCTCATAGTTTAAAAAAAAATCTAACTGCATGTTACTTTCTCAAGACACACTACAAAGAAAATGATACCAAAATGTTAAAAGAAATGAGTAAAATTGTAATAGGAAAATGCTAGCAAAATAAATCAGTAGTTGAAATATTAATAATAGATCATTTAGAATTCATAGAAGAAAGCAATAAATAGGATAAGGTAGACTATTTTATATCCGTTGGAGCTATAATTAGCTGAGCAATAATATAATGAGAGTGTACTTAGCCCTTATGAACAGTCCTATCAATTTGGTAATATTATCTTATTTTGCAGACTCATCTGTAAAAATTAGAGGTGCAGGGGCTTTAAAAAATTAATCCAAGATCACAAAGCTGGTGAATGGTGGAAGCAAAGCTCTGTGACTCCAAAGTTTGTGTAATTAACCAGTGCGTTTTGTTTTATATAGAGGGAGCATTTGTAATCCTCTATGAATATTTTATCATGTGTTATTGCTCATTCTAGAGGTAACTGGGTGGGGAAGAGACTGTCACCCACCCTTGATCTGGGAACCAATAATATCCCAGCATGAAGGCTGTGACCCCTTGACGGTCACTGGGCTGCCATGTGTTGGAGGTTAGGTCTAAGAGAAGGGACGACTGCCTTCGCCGACCTCGCTAGGGCATGGCCTATTGGTCTGGCAGGTGTTAGGAGGGGAATCTGGGTGCTGGTAGGCCACAAAATTGCTGTATCAGAATCATGGGCCTGGCCCAGGTTGCCTGTGAGTTTCTTTACTCACCCTGAAAATTTCCCCATGCTGGAGGGAGCATGACATTAAATAGCAAATAAAAATCACCATGAAGAAGGGACAGAAAAGAAAGAGACATAAGGACTGTGGAAAAAAGAAAATTTAATATATTTAGACCCTTCACATCACTTCTTGCCAGTTTTTGAATTCTTATTTTAATTTTGTACAGGGTCCCGCAAAGTATGTAGCTGACCTAAGATGTAGGTAGTATACACTGAGTGGCCAGATTATTATGACCACCCCATCAGTACTTTGATGGGCCACCTTTTGCCTTCAGTACTGTGGCAATTCTTCTTGGCATTGACTCCACAAGATGTTGAAAGGTGATGTGAGGAATCTGACACCATGCCTGATGAATAGTACTGTCCGTTCTGTGAGATTTGATGGTTGTGGAACCAGCTGCCTGATGGCTCTTTTAACTTCGTCCCACAAATGCTCAATTGGATTGAGATCTGGTGATTGTGGGGGCCACCTAAGCAAGGTAAAGTCTCCCTCATGTTCTTGAAACCACTCGTACGCAATACGAGCACTGTGGCATGGCGCATTTTCTTGTTGGAAGAAGCCATCTCCATTGGGATATGCCGTCAACATGATAGGATGAACTTGATCAGCACCGATACTTAGGTATGTTGTGCTATTCAGACATTTATAATGATCTGGCCCTCTAGCAACTTCAGCGGGAAATTATAGCTAATCTGCCTACAAATGTCAGGCGGTCATAATCTGGCCACTCAGTGTATATGTGTGTATTATATACATGCATATGTTATCACCTTAATGATAACAAATCAACAAATTGAAGAATGCCAAAGATCTTGCAGCAATTCCTTTGAAAAATGGGCATGTTTGCAAGGAAAGGAACTGGAAAGTGTAAGGAAGAGGAAGTGATGAATTGGAGAGATTTGGAGCTGTGATCAAATGATCTGGTGGCCCCCTAGAAGGATTCCCAGGTTTCCAACATCGATGAGCCAGGATAAAAGACATTGGGGGATGAGTGTGAAGATGGTGATTTCACTTTTGAGTTTGATGGGTTGGAGGTGACTGGGGGAAATGCATTGAAGAGAATATTGGATTTAGTTGATCAATTGTTCATATCTGGAACTCCGTTGAGAGATTTTGGCATTAAGAGATTTGGGGTTTATCAGTTTAGAGGAGGTAATTAGAACTATAATATTTTCTATCACTCAGATCTAGTTTAAGAGAAAAAAGGTGAATATTATAACAATAGGCATTATCACCTTCTTAACTGGTATTTATGGGGTTATGTGGCAGCCACTACACTAAGTGCATTTCTACAGTTACCCTATTTTGCCTGGTGTCTCCATTTCACTGGCCACTGTTAGTATTTCTACATGATGCTAGGGCCTGGGCATCACTTATATTGTTTGCATGGCTGGAAGCCCCTCAAATAAAGGTGGCAACTCTATTGATCGGTATATTATAGAAAATAGCACCGTCCGAATGAATCTTCATGCAGGAAGGGGAAGGCTGTTGGTAAATCTTCTAACTTAAACTGCTGAACCAGCAATGCCAGCTGCATTCGATAGCCAGAAAAACAGCTACACCCACATTACCCTATGTTCTTAAGTGAAATCCAGGTAGATACGCAGCTGACAGCAGTCAAGAGAGCATGACAGGGCAGTCATTAATATAAGGTTTTTTCTTTTCTTTTCTTTTCTTTTCTTTTCTTTTCTTTTCTTTTCTTTTCTTTTCTTTTCTTTTCTTTTCAATATGGCCACCTTCTCTTCCTCCCCTCCCCATACTTGTCAGTTTTCAAGGAAACACACAGCCAACCGGGTTTGATTCTGAACCATAACAATGAAACAGATTGTGAATATAAGCTACTGATCTCTGTAATAAAAAGGTCTCTTGTCAGGACAAATCTGAGGACATTTTGCAATGTAAAATAGTAACCCAGACTTATGTCTCCCTATATTTATTGACATGGTATCGAGGCTGCTGGGTAAAAACACCACTGTGTTGAGCAGTCTTTTCCCACAAGTCCAGTAACTATTGAGCACTGGGAGTGCCCAGGCAACTTCCACTCCTTGAGATGAGCCCTAAAGGCACTAGGTGGGCGGGCCTGCTTCCTTGAGCTCTGAGTAGGGAAAAATCCCCGCCTAACAAATGCCTACTCTGGTCCCTGTAGGGACATTCCCACTGATGTGCAGTTGGTACCCTGGGGAGGAGAGGAGATTTCAGGTGGACTCAATAACTAAAAGCAGAGGCCTTTATGGGCTCTTCAGCTTGGCTTACTCTCTCAAACACCCTAATTACTTCCGTGGGCAAAAACAAATCCATGCACACATTCAAATTGTCCACTGATATCAAACAGCACATGAAAGGGACCATGAGATTAGAGGGCAAAAATGTGTAAAGTGGGTGAAATGACATTCTGTTGCTTCTTTAGATCAAGATCACATTTTTTGCTTTCACTTGGTAATTTGCTACCTAGAGACAAGGGATTGTGAGAAAGGATTGATGGATTGATTGGCCAGGTTATTAATAAGTTTTATTGTATATTCAGCAATCCATCACATTCTCTGCATTCTCTGGTTCCTACCTAAGCTAATTGCTCCATGTTCTTTCTCTCATTTCTATGTAGTTTGGGAAAATACCTTGTGACTGATAACTTACTGTCCAGGGAGTGCACTGCAGCTGAACAATTTTGATGTCCTGGAGAATTTTATTTGAATGGATTCTATGGGGATTTTGAAATAAGCAAAACCACTAAAGATAATTGGTGAGCGAAAGCCAGCATTAGGAAGCAGGGCTCAGAAGCAGGTACTGCAAATGAATTCCATTTATTTCTAAACCAAGGTCATGCTTTATGCTTGGAAATTGATTTTAAAGGTGGTTGTCGGATATGTGAGAGGAAACCCCTGAGCTTTTATAAGAATGCCTGATTGCCGCAGGGCAGGTCCCCACGTTTTTCTCATGTCCTCTGTGGCTTGTTATTGTGCAGTCTGCATGGCAGTAACAATAATAAAGGGGTAAAATAGCTAAGTATGTGATAAACACTTTACCTATAATAACTCATTTAATTTCCTTAATAACCTCTAACACAGGTACTGTTATCACCCCAAATGATATATTTTCCTCAAGGTTACAACAATGCTGTTTAGTAAATGTTTCAGCTAGTTTCTGGTATGCTAGCCATTGATAAATCAGATATTTGGGCTCAGGGAGTGGATGGGAGTGCTTCCAGGGAGCCAAGAAGTGGGAACCACAGCAGGAAGCACTGGGTCAAGGTCATTCTACCAGAAAGTTCCCAATTGTCATTCATTTGCCCCAGAGTTGTACTTGCATGGGAAGAGAATGTGGCACCAAACACTCCTGGAGTGTTTACAATCCACATTTCAATTCTTTGCTCAAAATCATATTAAGCAGATACTGAACACGAGGTACTCTATCTCCAGTCTTCTGTCTTCCCTTTCAGGGCTATCAAAGTTAATCTCCTGAACAGCTTGACTTTAATTACCTCTTTATGGCCTGATGGAGAACTTTTCACTGAAGTAGAAAATCAGGAAAACGCCACTAGTGAAATCTGCGTGTTTGTTTTTAATTTATCTTTTTTGTCTCATCTGGCCATTGAGGTGACTAGAGCGCTCCCCAGTTCCACAGGCTGTCATTTGAAAGACTTCCCAGGAGGATCTTCCTTCTACCCCAGGCATCAGCTTTGAGAGCCTGGGCTGACTCTGTCTCTCTCCATCATACTAGTAGCTTTGCTCTATGATTCTATGCAAACATGGTACTCGTAACCCTCCTTCACAGCCAATCATTCCCAACTTCAAACATGTGTGGTGCTTAGTAGTATCCACTGAAAAATAGTATAAACTATGTGTTTCATCACCAAAAAGAATTTATTCAAGAAAAAAAAGAAGGTTGCAACCAAATGCATGCAGACATGGCAAGGCTATAGAAGGAAAAAGGAACAGGGAAGGGAAAGTTAGAACCATAGAGCTTTTGTTATTTTTTTTATTACAGTTCACATTCAGTATTCATCTGCATTAGTTTCAGATGTACAGCAGAGTGGTTAGAAAATCATGTAATTTATAGAGTGATCCCTGCACTGCTACAAGTACCCACCTGGTCCCATACCTATTTATCTCCGTATTGTTGATTATATTCCCTATGCTGTAATCTACATCTCTGTGGTCATTCTGTAGCTATCAAAGTATACTGTTTAATCCCTTCACTTTTTTCATCTAGCCCCTCATCCCCCCCTTGGTATCTATGAGTCTATTTCTATTTTGTTTCTCTTGTTCATTGGATTCCACATATAACTGAAATCATATGGTACTGGTCTTTCTCTGACTGGCTTATTTCGCTTAGCGTAATAGCTTTATTATAAACATAGAGTTCTTCCCATAGGTTTCTTGCATGTAGGGTTCTCTCAATTACATTGACTTTGAGAACTTCCCCAGCCCTAGCTCCTCCCATAGACTCGAGGGGCTAGTTATGTTTGCTTAGCATTGCGGTTAGTCTTTATCAGTAGCCACACTGCACTTCCAGGAATGTCTACTTGATCATTCCAAATCAGCAGAGACCACCCAGTGGTGATGGATTTTAAGAAGCTTCTTCTTAAATATAGAGAAATCAAATTTTATTAAGACTGAAACATGGGGAAAGTGAAACTGGTATTTGTTATCCTGTCCAGTCAAAGCGGCAGTTTTTGTAAGAATATCAGATTTCTAGATCCCAGCAAGAGACTGAAATAAGAGTAAGACTGTGAAACTTATCATAACGATCTATCAATAAATAGCAACTTGCCATTAGAAAAGAGATATGGTTCCTTTAGGAGGAGAGATGTTGCTTATTTGAACAAATAGCACAGTACTTTGAATTTAAATATATTTCCTTCTTACAAAATAAAGTAGGCAGTGGAGCATGCCCCAGGTCAGGGGGCTGCAAATTTACCAGGTTCCTGGCATGCTTCTTGCCATCCTTCTGCCAAGGGCTTTAACCTCACTGACACATATTAAAAGTTATGCTAAATTTATAGGTTGTCCTGTCCTTTGCAAACCTAAGGTGAGACAAAAAAAAAAGGCTTTTGTTACTCTCTGCCCTCAGACTCTTGCTAACTAGAAAAGTAACACAATGACTGTGTTCAGGTAACTATAATTTTACTTAATAATGTCTCATTCACCTCACTTCATCTCCTTGCACAGGCATTTTATCATTCGCATCATCATAAGAAGATGAGTAGAGTACAATAAGGTATTTTGAGAGAGAGAGAAACCACATTCACATAATTTTTATTGTAGTACATTGTTATAATTGTTCCATTTTGTTATACTTGTTGTTTAGCTCTTCCTGTGACTAATTTATAAATTAAATGTTATTATAGGTATGTATGTATAGGAAAAATATATCTGGGTTTGGTGCTATACATGGTCTCGGGCATCTACCGTGGGTCTTGGAATGTATCCCCCAGGGATAAGGGGGGACTCTTATTGTAAAGGGAACATGGACATTTGATAACTACAACTAAATTATGCATAATTTACTTTACATATTAGGCATTGCTTTGAAACTATGTGCCATGAATTTAAAAACTAGAGATGGAAATGTTTGGGTCAAAGGAACCGTAACAATACACTGTTTATATTTCAAAATTTCATTTTCTCCTTTTATGGATGCCGTCTTCAACTTTGGTGGCCTATTTCTATATGTTTCCCGAACTTAGATTTTCATTCTGGATTTGCTTCTGTCTTAGTTTGACTGCTCTGGATAAGTGCATGTCTTTCTTTTATTAGCTTCACTCCGGACTGGGCTCTGACATCTTTTTTACATGATTTTATTTTACAGATTCAGGTTGTATTTATATTCATTTGATCTTGATTTGACCCACTTTTCTTAAATCCTCACCTGAGGATATTTTTCCCATTGATTTTGAGAGAGAGAAACATCAATGTGATAGAGACATGATTGGTTGTCTCCCTAATGGGGTGGGCTATTAAACCTGCAACCCAGGTACATGACCAGAAATCAAACCCATGATCCTTTGGTGCATGGCCAACACTCTAACCATTGAGATACACTAGCCAGGGCAATTTGAATTACTTTTGGATTCTGAACCTGGAGACGTGCCATGAATAGGTGCGTCTTGGTCAGCCACCAGCTTACTCTTGATTTCCTGATGGCAAAATGTTGCTCACATTCCTTGCCTTCCTTCTTCCATAAATATTGTACTGTATTAATAAAAATATAGAGGCAAAACAATGGGATAATAGCTCAGATAGAAAAAATTATTAATAATTTTTGCATCATATTTATAACTCTTTTGTTTCTCCTAAATATATAAAGGTTTGAATTCAGAGGTTTTTTTGTTTTGTTTTATTATTATTGCCTGCCCATAAATGACATTATTTTTATTCTCCAAAAATATATTTGAACTGTATAACTTTCAGTTATCATGACCTAGACCTAAAAGAGATATCTTAAAGAGCAAAGTACACCCCTTCAAAAAATGGGTACCATTTTTAATCATGTAGAGATTTAGGATTATATAATAAATTTACCCCATTTATTTATGTTATTTCCATATATGTTATATATTACAATAGCTCAACATAATTACCAAGGTAGCTCAGAATCAATAAGATTGCAGAGGCTTTCAGAAACCAAACCATAACAAAAGGTAACTGCCTTCTTGATTACCTTTTCTTATATTATTTGAAACTCTGAGATTTTATGTAAAATGTGGGGTCTTAGCTGTTGCATAATTTCTCAGAATTCTATTGTGTTATACAGTTTCCCCTTTTTGAATGGTATCCTTTTGTAGACCTTTTTATTGTTGAGATGTAGAATTCAGGGAAGATTTCTATTTAAACACCCCAGAGTGAATATGATGTACATGTGAATTTCTGTGTTAGTATTTGAACACGAAATCAGTATATATTTCAGTTATTAGGCTCTTTATGAGGATACAGAAAGGGTGGCTCATCCAGCAGAGAGAGACTGATTACAATTCTCAGACGTTTCCTCCATCCTTAATCCTCTAATCTCTTGCAATCTACTGTTCAAAAATGACAACATTTTCCTGAGAAATAGTGCCCCTTTCTAAATGTATAATGTAGATAGAGACAACCAATACATTTAACAGAGATATCGTGAAAAAACAAACACTATTCCATCTTGCAGATTTAGAAAGGGCAACCTCACCAAATAATTACAATTACACTGTGATATCTTTTATAATATAAGTTAAATAATGTGTGGAACCAAGAAACTTAAATAAGTATGCCTGGAGATGGCAGGGATTTCATAGAGGATGTAACATTTTAGCTTTAAAGAAATCAAAGCGTTTACTCCGATAAGAATTTTCTATTTCTAATGTGAATTGTAAAAGTTGTATTTTAGAACTGCTGGGGAGAAACACCTTTGGAAAAAAATAGGAGATAGCAGAAAGGGGCAGGGGACCTGTCAGACAGCAATTCAGATCTACCAGATCCCTACCAGTGCACTGGTGGCCCTGGAGCACACCTGGCCTGACACAGGAGTCCTGCAGGGGAAAAATGCTGAGGCTCTTGTACCACCACCTTGCTCAGTCATTAGCTTGGGGATGCCTTCCAAACAGGATGCCCTTGGCTAACATCACCTCTCAGAGATACACATCAGAGGCCATCCCAGGATAATGTGACCTTAGCATGAAATCTGAAGCTAACCCAGAAGAGCTAACATCTAGATGTTGTCAATTCAACTGTTCTACCCAGATCTGGGAAGTGAGTCCTTAAAAAAAATATATATATATATATATATATCTATATATCTATATATATATAGATATAGATATATATATATATATTTTTTTTTCCCCAGAGAGGAAGGGAGAGAGAGATAGAGAACATCAATGATGAGAGAGAATCATTGATGGGCTGCCTCCTGCATCGCCTTATTGGGGATCAAGCCCACAACCCAGGCATGTGCCCTGACCAGGAATCGAACCGTGACCTCCTGGTTCATAGGTCAATGCTCAACCACTGAGCTATGCCGGCTGGCAGTGAGTCCTTTCTTGAAGGGGAGTCTGAGTGGTGTGCCTGCATATCTGCTACAGCACTTAAATGACAGCAGTGGTTAAAGTGGTCTAATGCAAAATCCACCCATCATGGCAGTTATTTTGAACCCAAATATGTCTCTTTGGCATAGAGATTATCTATTTTTAGTGTGCCGAGCCAGCTCAGCCAAGGGTTCGAAAGCCTGAGTGAGGGCGGCGAAAGGATGAAAAATGACAAAGAGAATAAGCTGGGTCTAGGTGGATCTTCCTGTGCCTGGCTGAGGCCACAGAGAGAGATCCAGAGGCAAGCTGAGCCTTTATTTTATAGCCAGAGGTAAACAAGGTAGTAGTCACCATAGTTACAATGTTCTTGTGAGTTTCACTTGTTTTGGCAGCACTTGCTGCACCTCCCACAGCCCATTAGCTACCTAGGAAGGATCTAGGGAGCATCATAAGGTCAAGCCTAATTATGCTAAGAGGACTATGCCCTCTAAGCTGGGACTTGTTTGTGGCTTTGCCAACAGGTCAATCTGAGGCTTAACCCTATAGCCGGGCCCTACAGGAAAGGACTCAGCCAAGAACCTAGCAGGGTAAAGAAAAATGATTTTTCCTCCCCTACAATAGTTTACCATGAGACATCATCCACTTGACTATATCACAACTGTTTGGTCAGTGTTGTTGTTGCTTTAAGGACATGATTGGATTTGGAAAATCATTGGTGAACTCAACTTGAGCCCAGATAAAGAAATACAGCATAGACATGCAAGGGATTTGGTTTCCACTGAAGCATAAAAACGTTGTATTTTGAATTTTTCCTAACACCTACTTATAATATCATTGTAAGTAAACTATTTTTAACTTCATGAAATCCTATCATACCCTTCCCTTACCCTTGACTAGATGGAGTTAGATGTTGCAAATAAGAGCCATATAATGCATGTGGGACATTAGACATATCCCAGCAACATTAATCTCTGAGCTTTCTGCCAACAAAAAAGCCCGAGGACACCTAAGGAGCCATGAGGGAAACAGATTTATGAGACAGTTGAGCTGGAATTCCTTAAAGTTAAATCCACATTAAAGTAATAATCATCTCCTTGACAAAAAAGGGGTAGCGATCTTTTAAAAATCCCCCTGCACCTCTTCCAAGTGTTCTCCATTGCCCAAAAACTGTCTCAGTGTCAGGCTGGATGAGTTCCAGCTGTGATGTGATAGAAAATCACAAGGCTTAGAGTTCTAAGACCTGCGTTCAAATCCATCTTTGTGGCTAAGTAGCTATATGACTATATGTAAATTAGGTAAACATGTATGAGCCTGGTTTTCTCATAGGTAAAATGTAAAGAGTCTCATACAGGGTACTTGTGCTAACCAAAAGACATAGTATATGTGAAAGTGTTTGGGAAATACTCATTCTTGTTTGAAAATATAAGAAGTTCATGGGAGTACCTGGCCGAGCGGGATACTAAAATCTTGGCTGCAGCATAGTTAGAGGAGACATGAAAAGGGATTTGCCCTCCATGACCCTGGATGACACAGCTTAGACCCAGCCTGCTCTCCAAGCTCATCTCCCACCCACAGTGCCATTGTCACCTGAAATCTACACTTCTCTACACCAAGCTCCTCTTCCTGTGTAAAACGGCTCTGAACACCTAAGGCCTCTCTCTACCTACTAATTTCTTAAATCTTTATGTTAAATTGTTGCCCTATCTAATTGTTCATTTTTATGTACTTGGAATGGCACAAGGGGAAAACCAATAGTATTTGGCTTGGAATCAGGAGAGAAGGGTTTTTGTCCCAGGTCATCATTTTCTACATTTTACTCTTTATTATGAAATAATGGCATTAACAGGATGAATTCTAGGATCACTTTCTGATAGGGGAAAAATGCATATTTATTATTATCCTACCACTGTGGAAGCATCCTGAGTCTCTCTCTGTGTGTGTGTTTCCCCTAAAGTACTCTTGGGGGTTATTTTCATTCTTACACTCTGCTGTTTTAACCCCAGCAATTATGTTAGAAAGTAAAAATAAAGTCTCTATGACAACGGCTCCTTCCTAAGGATAAAGATATGTGATTTCCTCTTAGAGACCCAGACTATTTCTCCATTGCCTAGACGAGCCAGGAATTCAACCTTAAGCATCTAATATTTTAGTAAGATCCATTCTCAAAATGATTCAAACATATGGATTTTTAAGAATTTTAAAGCATATCATTTTTCAGACTCACAGAATATGAACATCATGGTCAAAATGAACAGATTACATAAATATTTTAGTGGCTTCCAAGCCACTATAATTTAAGATGTCTTTAAGTCAGAATAATTACATTTGGGCTTCTAATTTCAACCTGCCTGAGGATTCATCAGGCAAGTTAATGCCCATGGACTCCATCTCAGCAATGTTCCTTAGACAGTCTCACCTCTTTAATCTTTTCTGAACTTCACAAGCCATTCTCCAATCTCAGGGACTTCTGCATTATGCATTCTCTGTCTTGTTCCACACTTAGGACAGTTGGAGATTCTAATTTTCCTACACCCGTTGAAAACTTGAAGTCTTCATTTAGAGTTGTTCTCCAACTTCTACATGTATAGAGAGGAGTATAAGAAAAACATATAGCAATATTTTCCAACCACTTTGCTTAACTTTATTCCAATAACTTTGCTGGTGATGCATCTAAGACAGTTAATATCTAGCCCCAATAAGAAAATCTGCATTTCCTGTGCTTCCTATTATTTTTCCCATGAAATGTTATGTAGGTATTATCACTAATATGTGTGCAGACATTATGTTTTTTTTTATGCTTATGAAACAACACCTTTTTTCTCTCCTTTAATCAATAGTATGTACTTATTTCTTCTCATAGTTATGATCTAAAGCCTAACACTTGGGCAACTATTTATGGGAATTTATTTGCTTAAATTAGATCATTCTCCTTTATCATAATTGATAGTTATTTACCTATCTATTAAGCATTTTCCATTCCCCCTTTTTTCTTCCTTCCTTCTTCTTTTTCCACCTTTTTGTTGTTTTTCTTTCTCTTATCCATCTATATAAATCTATTAATACATTTCAGAGGCAAAGCGGTATATAGTTTCTTGGCATTCAAGCTAAGCTTACAGCGTTTTAACCTTGAATCCTGCCAAGACTTTCCCATGTGCCATGGGTCCAGGTGTTGTTGCTAAGATACATGTTATTAATCTTCCAATAAAAAAAATATAGAGGTCAGGGAGTGAAGAGGGTATGTTTACTAAAGAGTCTTGGTGATGGATTTTGTTTGGAATTTGGAACACTTCATGAGATTAGAAAATATTTTAACTCTTTAAATGTTTTTTCTCCTTTTTCTTTGTTATATGATAAAGTATCTCAGTTCAAAGAGAAAGAGCTGCATCGTTTTATATGTTCCAGGATACCATTTTTGAATTATAGGCACAGAGAGTTTTAATAGATTATTCAAGATTACTGAGCTAGCCAGTTACATAGTTAGGACTTAAGTGTAGATATTATGGCTACAGAGCCTGCAATTTTTAAAAAATATATATATTTTTATTGATTTCAGAGAGGAAGGAAGAGGAAGAGAGATATAGAAACATGAATGATGAGAGAGAATCGTTGATGGGCTGCCCTAGTAAGCCCCCTACTGGGGATCAAGCCCACAACCCAGGCATGTGCCCTTGACCAGAATTGAACCCAGGACCCTTCAGCCTGCAAGCTGATGCTTTATCCCCTGAGCCAAACCAGCTAAGGCAGAGCCTGCAATTTTAATGTTTATTTCATATTGCCTTGCACATGTGTTATTCAAATACTTCTAATATTAATTAATGGTATGGAAAAGCAAAATAAGAGCATTATATGTTAATTTGTGGTAAATACTGGAGAGAATTAAGTATATAAGCTGGAGCTTTTTATAATTGAACCATGCAATGAGATTTTTGTGTTTTAAAGACTTAGGTGAATCTAAAACAGAGGGAAAAACATGCATGCATGTTCAAAGAGCTGTTCTTTATCCACATTTGATAAATGGATAAATGATAGAATCGTTGAAATTGCTGCTAAAGTCTCCACACAATGATGTAATCAAGTGAGATATCCCTTTGGTATGGTAATTATCATTATGACACCTTGGAACTTCATTAATTAGATTTTTTTTTTTTTTTTGCTATTTTATTGGCAGTCAGATAAAGTTCCCTATTACTGTGAATGGTCACACACTATGACATTACATTACAATGGAAAAGTAATTATCTTTATTGGACAACATCGAATATATCAAGTTAAAGGTCGATGGCATGTAAACATTGTTATTGGAATTTAGTGTTCCTCTTTTATTGCCCTATGCATATAAACATCTTTAGCTGAGCTTTGCACTTTAGCTAGACTATGAATTAGTAAATAATAATTTGTTAATTAAAATATAAGGAATCTATATATATAAAACCCTAATATGCAAATGGACTGAGTGGCAGAACAGTCGGTCGCTATGATGTGCACTGACCACCAGGAGGCACGTGCAGAACATGGTGGGCATCAGCAGCAGGCGGGATGGTGAAGCAGGTGAGCAGAGGTGCTGTCATCAGGGCAAGCCTCTGGTAGTTACTGAAAATTCTTTGCTCCCGTGCACTGCGGTCCCGCCCAGTGCTCACACCTGCTGCCAGCCCCACTCGCCCTTCAGGGCTTCTCCACCTCCCCCTGCTCCTGAGGAGTGGTCGGGGCTGGCAACCACCTCTCGCACCCGCTGCTGGCGCTGGTCCCGATCGCTCAGCGCCGTCAGCAGGTGCGAGCGGCAGCTGCTGGCCCTGATCACCCCTGAGGGCTTCTCCACCTCTCCCTGCTCCTGAGGGGAGATCGGGGCAGCAGCCACCACTTGCACCTGCTAACGGCGCCAGCCCCAATTGCTCCACACTATCAGTGCCTGGGAGTAGGGCTGCCAGCAGATGGAACTGGGGGCCATGGCAGGAGGGGCCGGCAAGGGCGTGGAGGATGGACCAAGACCCGACCCTGTGCCCATCATAGCCCCATGGTCCACAGTTCCTTTCAAGGTGCATGAATTTGTACACTGGGCCTCTAGTGTAATTATAAAGACTTTAAATATTCCTACCTCAGTTGAAATATGTGTAGAATTTTTCTGTTATTTTTTATGAAATATCCTATGCCCTAAAAAATGCTGCAAGCTTTACCTATGAGTAGTTCATGCATCTATTTATAAACTATTACAGTTTATAAGGATTGAGCTCAAAACTCATATAGCCCTAACCTCTGAGGACACCATGGCTCTACTGACCTGGTAAGTTAGAATATTTCTCAACCAGGTAAAATATAAGTCAAGCTTCATAATTTTAGCAACAGGTGTGTTAAACTAAGTGAAAACAGATACAAAGCAGATGAGGCTCAAGGTAGAGTATAAGCCCTCCTTTTATAAATAATAAAATACAGTTCTCCTGGCATGCTATCTGTATAGATATAGATATAAATATAGATATAGATGTAGATACAGATACAGATATAGATATAGATAACCCTAATATGCAAATAGACTGAATGGTGGAACAACTGGTCGCCATGACATGTGCTAACCACCAGGGGGTGCACATGGAACATGGTGGGCCTTGGCAGGATGGTGGAGCAGTTGAGTGGGGGTGCCAGATCAAGGTGGGGTGCCAGCTGACGGTGCTGAGCGATCTGGACCGGAGCTGGGTGCCAGCAGAGGGTGTGAGCAGCTGCTACTGGCCCCAATCACCACTGATGGCTTCTCCACCTCCCCCTGCTACTGAGGGGCAATCGGGGTAGCAGCTGCCACTCACAGCCACTGACAGTGCTGGCTCAGCACCAGCAGACAGGGTATCGGGGGCTATGGCAGGAAGGGCTGGCGGGGGCATGGAGGATGGGCCGAGACCCTCCCCTGTGCCCACAGCAGCCTCACAGCCCACTGTTTCTTTCAAGATGCATGAATTCATGCACTGGGCCTCTACTTTTATAATATGCACCACTGGACTGCTTTGCTAAATGAACGATTCAAGAAATTACAATGTTTCCCAACCTCCAATGGAAAGAAAAACAGAACTCTAGACCTGAATTGTTCAATAGGTATCCACTAAGCACTCAAAATGTGGCTCATTCAAACTGAGACATGCTTTAAGTATAAAATGCATGTTGGGTTTCAAAGGTTTCATACAGAAAAGTGCAGACAGGGTATATCAGTCATAATTTTTACATTGGTTACATGTTGAAATGCTAATAGCATGAATAAACTGGGATGAATAAAACATGATAATTTAATGTCACCTGCTTTTTTATTTCTTAACTAGAGGCCCAGTGCACGAAATTCATGCACTGGGGGGTGGGGGTGGGGTCCTTCAGCCCAGCTTGTGCCCTCTCACAGTCCGGGACCCCTCGCTCCTTACTGCCTGCCTGCCTGTTGCTCCTTAGTGCTGCCGCAGAGGCTCCTGCCACCACCGCTGCACTCCTAGCCATGAGCTGGGCTTATGGATCAGTGGCACTCCCCCTTGGGAGCGCACTGACTACCAGGGGAAGCTCCTATGTTGAGCATCTGCCCCCTGGTGGTCAGTTCATAGCGACCAGTCATTCCACTGTTTGGTCGATTTGCATATTAGTGTTTTATTATATAGCACTAGAGCAGTGGTTCTCAATCTTCCTAATGCTGCGACCCTTTAACAAGTTCCTCATGTTGTCGTGACCACCACCCATAAAATTATTTCCGTTGCTACTTCATAACTGTAATTTTGCTACTGTTATGAATCGTAATGTAAATATCTGATATGCAGGATGTATTTTCATTGTTACAAATTGAACATAATTAAAGCATAGTGATTAATCACAAAAACAATATGTAGTTATATATGTGTTTTCCGATGGTCTTAGGTGACCCCTGTGAAAGGGTCGTTCGACCCCAAAAGGGGTCGTGACCCACAGGTTGAGAACTGCTGGATTAGAGACTTGGTGCATGGATTCGTGCAACAGTGGGGTCCCTCAGCCTGGCCTGCAAGGATCGGGCCAAAACTAGCTCTCCAACATCACCATAGGAGACCTAGATTGTGAGAGGGCGCAGGTCAGGCCCAGGGACCCCAACAGTGCATGTTTCCGTGCACCGGGCCTCTAGTATGCATATAGAATCTTTGGTTAATCTCTTCCCACCCTCCATCTCCCCCTTCTCTCTGAGATTCATCACTGTTCCATATTTCCATGCCTGTGGTTTCTGCTCCTGCATTGAGTGTCTGCCCCCTGGTGGTCAGGGGGTGTCATAGCTACCGGTCGGACAGTCACTTAGGCTTTTATATATATATAGATAGATGTGGCTCACCTTATATTCTATTGCATTGAAAAGCGCTGCTCTAGAGCTAGGGGGTGGGGATCTGGGGCTTGTGGGCCTATACATTAAATCTGAGCTCTTCATGTGATACTTTTCTTTCTCTGACTGGCTTGTTTCGCTTAGCATAATACTCTCCAGGTCCATTCTCATTTGTGAAATATAAGGAACACATAAACTGATGAACAAAAACAGATTCAGAGACACAGAATCACTGAACAGACTTTCAAAACTCAGAGGAAAGGCAGGTGATGGTAAGAGATCAACCAAAGCACTTGCGTCGTATAAGCATAACCAATGGACACAGGCAATGATGGAGGCGGGGTGAAGGCCAGGGCAGGCTGGGAGAGGACAATTGGGGGTGGGGGGAGACATATGTAATGCTTTCAACAATAAAGAATTAAAAAAAAAAATTCGAGCTCTTTCTCTCCTACTGCCTAAGGGTCAGAGCCTGTTTCACAGCTGTCAATGCAAGAGAAAGGCAGAGAAGGTATCATGAGAAACAGTGAGACAGATAACCGGCTCCTCTTAGGAAGGAATGTTTAACAGAGCAAGGAGAAGAATACCAGGTAAACAGCAGGCTTCCCCTTGCTTCCTAGTAGAAAGCATTGTCTACTTACCATATAAGAGAGAAGAGAAGTGGATGCGACAGGAGATCATACTGGGCTAACGCCACCTCGCTGCTGTCTTCTGTTCCGTGCTCCCCCAAGAGCAAATGTGAAACTTGATTCTTATTCCTGGGACAGGGGAGCGGTGTCAGACCTAAGGCACTGGTAAGCATTACAGTAGATCATTTGGTTTCAAATAACATGGAACCTCTCCTATTATTAAATTCCCGATTAAATAGGAAAATTAAAATGCATTATTTTTCATGAATTTGAATCTGTGAGAATTAAGTTCAAAAGTCTTCTATTCCCAGTTCTCAGTCTGCATACTCTTACTCAAACAGCCTTCTCTCAGATGCCTCATTAGATTTTAGACCTCTTTTGGAGCAAGACTACCTGGCCAGTATTAAAATGGATTACTTGTCCCTTCCCTGTACAAGAATGATTCCTCTCTGCTCACAATCCTGTGACTTGCACATGCATTTTATAAGAGGAGTAAACAGCTAGAAATGAGTGCAGAATTAACGGATGAGTACTTCCTGTGATAGATATCAGCCATACACAATTTGTCTTGGGTCTTCCTGGAAAAGACCACCTGGAGGGGAGAAAAGCAAGATCAGCAGAGATAAACTGAAGGTAGTGCTTTACTTTGATGAGCCAAGGAAGATTAAATTCCAGACAGAAATGAGATGCCTTTACCCCTACTGAAGAAGCTATAAAGGAGGTATCCCCAGAGATGGCAAGAGGATTCCTGAAGAAACCGTGAACGAAATAGTCAGTTTTGAACATATTCCAAGAGGCCCTTATGCTAATAACAAACTATCATTCTAATGAGAACTTTTTCTCTCCTTACCTGTTCTCAGAATAAGCAAAAACATGTTTATCTGAAGGAAATATTCAGTGGTGAGCTTGATGTTCAAGAAGGCACTGTGAGTTAGAAAAAAATAACACACACACACAAAAACCAATAACCAGAGACCTTATTAATAAACTATGTCAAACTCATCTAAAATTAACATGCAGCGATTAAATTTATATTTTCAAAGACCAGGTAATTTTCTGTGAAAATGTCACCAGATAGTTTGATGTTGAGTAAAATAAGAGGATACAAAAATAAAATAGGTGCGTTTTAGTTTCAAACTCTCTGCATTATACCAGATTTCATTTATACCACATTTTTAAAATTCGAAGGTACATAGATTTTTCACATTTTTACCTTCTGCAAGAAACATCCATTTGACAGTTGAGGGGATCTTAGACCAATTTAAATATAGTAATTTATTTATGACAAGTTGAAAATAATGGAATTTGTTTACTTAAAGTCATCAATCAGACCTTACTAATCTTTGTTACCCTTTATTCACACACAAGAAGTGCCATTGAATTTGTAGCACTCAATGTGTAATGTTATTGTTGAATGACTAAAATAAATTGTGAATTATAAGTCCATATTTTCTGCTTCAAGAAATATGAAATTCTGAGCATCCTGATACCTTTTTTCACAATTAGCAAATGAGAATTTCATTAAAATTTTGCAAGAAAGGAAAGGAAAGTGAAAACAATATAAAATGATTTCCTAGAGAAAATGCTGTAAGTAGTGCCATTAAAAATATCAGTGAACTGAAAAAGACAGTATTCATCCACTGAGTCCAAATTGCACTGTTTTTTTGTTGTTTTTTTAAAATCCTCAACCAAGGATATTTTTCCATTGATTTTTAGAAAGAATAGAAAGAAGGAGAGAGAGAGACAAATCGATTGGTTGCCTCCTGCACACACCCTGACCAGAGCCAGGATGGTGCCTACAAGGAGGTATGTGCCCTTGACTGGAATCAAACCCAGGACCCTCAGTCCACGGGTTGGTGCTCTGTCCCTTGAGCCAAACCAGCTAGGGCTTGCACTAAATTTGTCTTTAGTTGGAGATATGGACTCAACTCCTTCCTGAGAGCATCAATATTATTAATTCTCATTTTTTTTCAACTGCTGAGTTTTCTTGCGCTATGTTAAGTTTACAGCTATTGATTAACAGAGCTACGGGGAAGATTAAAAAGAATTTTTAAAACATAAATCTTGTGCTTTTTGAAGAAAACTTCTTGTGCCTTTGAAGTTTAAAGGAATACTAATGTAGAGTAACATCTTTTTATACTAAATCACTTATTTTTTTTTTACTATACTTTAAAATCCAGAAGCAATGTTACAGTCAAATACTTTAGAACAGTGGTTCTCAACCTGTGGGTCGCGACCCCTTAGGCAGTCGAATGACCCTTTCACAGGGGTCACCTAAGACCATCCTGCATATCAGATATTTACATTACGATTCATAACAGCAGCAACATTACAGTTATGAAGTAGCAACGAAAATAATTTTATGGTTGGGTCACAACATGAGGAACTGCATTTAAAGGGCCAGAAGGTTGAGAACCACTGTTTTAGAACATATTATCTTGTCCCTATTTAATTGGAGGGAAAGCCATAAACACCATCAACTATGAAGTCACATATATTTTTTGACCAATATTCTATATGGAAATCTATGGAGTTACCTAATTTGCTCTAACTTACTAGAAAGGTGATTTAAAAAATGAAAATTAGCATCTTGACACCTAAAAGTAGCATATTTGATTTAAATTTTATCACATTATAAACAAGTTGACATGAATTGATTTTTCAGTTTTAGATTTAAAAAAATACGTAATGGCATATTACTTTTTATATGTAGTAGGTAGTAACTTTTCCACACTGTGTATATTACCTTATTTAAAGTAAGAGTATATTTCTACAGCTACTTGTAGCCCACATAATCGTTGTCATGTTTAAGGCATAGGAAGCTCTTCAGATGGAAAACAGCTTCTTAAGGCCCAGACATGCCAACATGCTTTGAGTATGGAAAACATCTGATGAGTAGAAGTAGCAAAAATTACTGATATACAATCTTTAAGAGAGTTGTATTCAGTGCCAATTAAAACCAATCAGAAAAGTTGGAAGTAAACAATAGAATATACTGAATTGGTAATCAAATAATCATGACCTGAGAGATTCCAGTTCCCACTGATTTCACAGGCAGTTTAAATCAAATGGATTCAAACTTTCATACAATAGATGATGCTTATTTATAAAAGTAATAGCCCCCTTTATTTTTATAACAAATACCATATTTACTGTGAGACTTTTGAAGTTTGCCTTAAAGTCACCACATGATAAAGGTGCTGTCTTCCATCACTGCTAGTCAACATTGTACTGGAAAATCTAGCAGCCACAGTTTAAAAAGAAAATGTAAACGGAGGAAAATAAGAATTGAAAAGGCAAGATGAAAACTTTTTATATATGCATAGTGTTGTCTACATGGAAAATCCAAGACCATCAAAAGTCAGACCATCAGAATTAATAGGAATTCAGCAAGGTTGCTGGGTGCAAAACAAAAAATGTTACATAATGCTTACAATGCTTAAATGGGCCCATGAAAATAAAAATCCTTACAATATTCCAAAGCATTTAGAAAATAAAATATAAATATTTCATTCACATCAGCAATAATATTTAGGTAAAAACTAGAAATCTATAATAAAATCATAATATGCAAATTGACCAAACTACCGAACAGCAGAATGACCGTCCAGATGACCTTCTGGACAACCATGCTATGACATGCACTGGCGCTAGGCCAGCCACGGTGAGTGCAGTGTGATTGGTTGGGGGGCCTGCCATCGCACCACAATCGTCCCACAAAGGGAGGCCCAGGCCACCCTCTGCGGGGTGATTGATGGGGGGGGTGGTGCTCCATGATCGATCGCCCCGCAGAGGGAGGCCCAGGCCACTGGCCGGGGGGTGATCAATGAAGGAGGGCTCTGCAATTGCCCTAAAGAGGGAAGCCCAGGCCACCCTCTGCAGGGTGATCGATCTTCACAAAACCGGAGAGCTGGGGGTGTGTGGTGGCAGATGCAGGCAGTGCCAGGCCAAGGTGGGTGTGAGTGGGGGGCAGGGCTAGGGCCATGAGGCAGCCAGGGCTGTGAAGGCCTACCCTTACACAAATTTCATGCATTAGGCCTCTAGTAAATGTAATAAAATGCTATATGAGGAGTAAAAATAAATTATTAGATACACATAAAAATAACATGTCTATGATTAGGAGATACCAAACTATAACAAATACCCCCCAAAAAGTATTACAGAAATGTCATAGAAAGGAACAAACAAAAAGAAAGGAGAAAGAAGAAAATTCCTATATAATAAAGAGCTAATATGTTAATTAGACCAGATGGTGGAATGACCTTCAGCAAGGACCAGTGGGTAGGGGGCGGGACTGTGAGGCAGCCGAGGCGGCGAAGGCCCATACTTGCACGAATTTCATGCATCGGGCCTCTAGTATAAAGATAAAAGGTGAAATTATTCCAATAGGTTATGCCACCCTCAAGTTCACAAACAAATTGATTGGACAATAGAATGGCAATTTTCTAAGGAAACATTATCTATGAAGATTGAGTAAAGGGGAGGTAGAAAACCTGGGTACAATCATAACTATAAAAGGACTTAAATTTAGTAAATGAATTACTCACCTCAAAAGTCACCAAATAAAGATGATTTCATCATAAAATTGTATGAGATAATTTTTGTCATTAAAATTCTTTCCAATCCTAAAAAAGATGAACCTCTTACCAAATTAGCACAAGTTTAGGGTAACCCTGATATACTACCCTCCAAAGATCACACAGAAAAGAACATTACAGAACTGTGTTCTTCAATTGTACAATCTACTTACTTCAGAACCATCTGAAGGTTTATTTTTAAAATTCATGTTCCTAGATTCTAACCTACTTCCACAGAATCTGAGGGGTGAGAGTCAGCAGGCATGTCTGAAGCTAAGGGAGCTATGCTCTTAATGGACTTGCAATGTGATTCTGATACATGCACACTGAATTTTATAACCACTGCTCTACAGCAATTTAAATAATAAATATGCTAATATATATTCCATTAAATGTAAGAAAACCAAATACAGACTAAAAATAGCTCTGGAAGAATTCATAAAAACTAATGATTGATTATCTGGATAGTACTTTGGAGGAATTACTATATAACTAAGAAATTACCCATACTTTGCATGGGATACAATATTAATATAATTCATATTGCTATTATTAGCCAGTCATAAGCTGAAACTTGGAAAATATATTTTTACACTAGAATTTTATTTACCAATATTGATTGTAATTGAATTTGAAGTGTCTACTATAGACTGAAAGAAAACATTCTTGCATTTCAACAAACTGAAATTATATGTGGGAGGGAAAAATTTCATTTTTGGACCTTAAAATATGCCAGACATTATTTTTTTCATTTCCATTTTGTAGAACTAGTATCAGCAATGATCTATGTAAATTGAATTAAGTCAATTCTGGAGCAGAAGAATAACCAAAATGACATTTAAATGCCTCTTTCAGCTACAGCTTTTAAAATTTTTCCATTAGGCTTAAAGTTTTACCAGCAAATGAGAACTCTGTACATATTATTGATCGGATTGAATTTTTTTTTCATAATGAAATGTACCATTTTACATTCTAAAATGCTGTGAAGTACCTTGAAATAACTATGCTGAATATTTCCCTGATCAATAATTATTTTAAATTCTGCTTCATGTGTCTTCAAAGCAGATTTTATGTGTGGATATACTTGTATAACTTGATGATTCCGGCCAGTGGCTGAAGTTGTTAGAAGAATTGATAATGTTCTCTGAACTATCTGCAATGTTCTACTTAAATCAGCTGGGCATAAGTTAGCTAAAATTGTATTCACTCTTCTTATTCTGCATTATTTTTTATTAATTGAATGCATATGTTAGTGAAATATATACATGCTTTGCTAATAGGCTTACATATAGTACTTCCGCCCTGTCCTCTCAAACCCTCTCCCCACTGCACATTAGAGTAAATACAACACATTACTACCTGCTTTGTGAATAGAATCATTCTAAACTACCCAGTTTATTGCCATCTTAACAATAAGGACTAAAGAGGCTTCGGGGAGGGGTATTGGCTCTAAAATCACAAAAATATTATAAAGCATAGAAAACAATGGCAGTATCATTTTGACTAGACACATTGCTTTCTGGGATTACAATTCCTTAGAGGAATGGTTATGTGCACATGTATAAATACGAAAATGAGGGCATTTAGGGTTGTGAAGAATAAAGGATTGTGATGCCAAAGAATGAATAGGTATTGCCTTGAGAAATAGAAAAAGACAGATTCCTCCATTTTAGGGAGAGGCAGCAGTCATGAGAGAGATGAAACTGATAATGCCAAGTAAGATTGCTCTCTAGAGGGCATGACTTGGTATTATCTTTATGAGCAGACACAGGTTATATATCCCTGGATATGGGTGAAGATTTGTAGAGAAAGTCTCTTGAGTACACATAGGCTTCCTTCTGATTACACTGGGATGAGTGTGTTTAATGTGTAATTCCCTCCCTCTACTCTCTCAAAAACCCACCCCAATCTTCATTTAAAGTGTCATGAAGACACCAGGAGAGGCAGATGTCAACACAGCCAATAAGGATTGACTAACCAACCAGTATGCTCATCTAACAATATGGCAAGTGATCTAGAGCTTCAGAGTTGCAGCATATATGGCATCACTTAAGTTAATAAATAAGTAGTAGTCAGGAAAGTATAAATTACTATAAGCCAGGCATTTCACATAAATTTTCTCTGATTCTTACAACAATGCTAAAAATCAGAATTATTTTTCAAATTTTATAGATATGCTCAGAGATGTTAAGTAATCTGCTTAAGGTCACACAGCCAAGAAGTGTTAGGATTCAAATTTGTATCTGCCTTTTGCCAATGTCTATGTGTGTCCTATTCCTCCAAACTGGCTCACCCCTTTAAGTGAATTACTCTTTCAATTATGTATTTAGTATCCAAGCTCTTTGGTATTTAATAAACTTATCAAGTGCCTGCAATATCACCCAATTTTAACATATCTTGATTTCAGCATCTGAAATGAACATTCAAAAATTATTTCAAATTTTAAAACTGCATTTCAAAATATATATTGGATTAGTTATAATCCAAACTAATGTTTTCCATTAAAAAAACATTATAGGAAATTAAAAGAATTGACATTGGTCTTGCAAAGGTAATTTACATAAGTGTAAAATAAAAATCATAGGACCACTATCAGATGGAGAATGCAATCTTCATGAATATAATTGAAACCCAGAGCAATATTCAAAAACCATTAGATCTTGTGAATCATTCAATGTCACAATTTTCCTAATGCTTGAACCACATGCATGTAGCTAATGACATATGTCAGAATCCTCACTTTCAAAGGCAATTTTTTCTATCTATACTATTAATCCCAAATCTTTTTAAAAAATATATTTTTATCGATTTCAGAGAGGAAGGGAGGGGTACAGAGAGCTAGAAACATCAATGATGAGAGAGAATCATTGATTGGCTGCCTCCTGCATGCCCCCTGCTGGGGATCGAGCCTACAACCTGGGCAGGTGCCCTTGATCAGAATCAAACCTGGGACCTTTCAGTCCACTGGCCGACACTCTGTCCCCCAGACAAACCAGCCAGGGTGAGTGGGGGCATTTTAATGCTCTTTTAGTGTCCCCAGGTTAGTGAAGGAGGGGGATTGTAAATACATGTCTCCCATTTTGTTACTAACTTACAGCTCAATCTTTGGATAACAGTTATGTATTATGTCAATATTTTCCCTAAGGATCACCTAACTTTTGCATGTCATTACTGTTCCCTGTTCAGATACCATTTCTCAATACTTTCTGCACAGAGGATTGATAATTTCTTCCTACAAACCATAATCTATATATATAAAAGCCTAAGTGACCGGCCAACTGGCCGACTGGTAACTATGATGCACACTGACCACCAGGGGGCAAACACTCAACTCAGGAGCAGAAACCATGGAACAGACTGATGAATCTCAGAGGGAAGGGGAGAGGGGGGAGGGCAGGAAGAGATTAACCAAAGATCTTATATGCATACTAGAGACCCAGTGCATGGATTCCTGCACCTGTGGGTACCTTGGCCTGGCATGTGCCCTCTTGCAAACTGGGACTCCTCGGGAAATGTCAGAGAGCCAGTTTCGGCCCAATCCCCATAGGCCAGGCTGAGGGACCCCACGGGTGGACGAATCCATGCACCGGCCCTCTAGTATGCAATAAAACTGCTTCAGATAGGGTTTAATTCCACATTTCAAGGGAAAGAGACTTTAAGAGTATTTAACCTACAAGGCATTCAAAAGTGAAAGATTTTTAAAAACTATTCACTTGTCAGAAAATGCATTCTTCTTTATTAAGATATATAATCAATATCTGATTGTTTAGATTACACTCATAAATCTTAAATTGCTCACAAGATTTTTGCTTAAGTCTTTGAGATATGCTTTGTTTTAAAGATAGTTTAGTTGGTATTTCTACTATGAGGGCAGATCTCTCTTCTTTTAAATGTCAATTACTGACACTGAAAATTTTTTTAAGAATTGTATTTCAATTCATTATTTTTATACCCTCTTTGGCTAGAGCAAATTGACTTTTATTCTTGTCAATATAAATAGTTGTAGCTTTTTGTTCTTTATCATGTTAAAATCATTGAAACAGAAGAAAATTAGACTTTATGGTTGGGTGCTGTGTGTTAAAGGGCAATGGAGGAGTTAAATTAAATATCACGTAAAATATAGCCAGCCTTTTCTTCAGTTCAGTGCTCATGATTTGCTGGTATAAACTTTCATGGAGATATATATTTCATAGAACTTATATTTCCTTTAAAATCCTCTGGCTAAATCTGGAAGCATGTGTATTAGCTCCTACAGAGAACAAAATCAATGTAGACCATATAAATTACAGCATCTAATAATAGCCCATTATGTTGGTATGCTGTCATTCTTTTATCTAATTTCACCTTTGTGGGACATAAATTATCTTGGGTGCTGAAATATTTGAGCAAGAATAAATTTGTTTTTCTGTCTCTGGAAAGCAGGCATCACTTTGGCTGTGGCTATGGCTAAATATTTTTGTGCTGAAAATAAAATCAGCATACCAAAAATACTTGAATTGAGCAAAATACCTATCTTTTAAGAAATTTTAGGCTTATTAAACTCAAAATTAGTGGGGTTTTTTCTATCTTTTTGAGTAATTTCCAACTGTTAACACTTCATAGGCAGCATTTTGTTATTCCACATCCAGGATATCTTGTAAAAGGAAAAACAATAATCTAGTTGCCTTAAGTATTCCACACTTAATATTTAAATAGAATATTCTATAATACTTCTAAATTATTTTTCAGCTTAAGAAAATTAAGAAGCCGTTTGGAATCATAAGAAACCCTAACATACATCCACTGAGGGAATTAATTATAAGAAATTATTCAAGACAGTTAATTTGTTTTTAAGACGCATAGTTGCTTACACTACTTACAAGTTACTAAGTTGAGGTTTTGCCTTATATATTAGATTTTCATGTGGAATATTTAGTTGCCTATAAATAATGCATATTCTAAAATTCCTAATGGTAATATACAAGAAAGTAGGCATTCCTACATGAATTAGTTTATCCTATTTGCTTAAGATAATACTTTTAAGATAAGTAAAATAGCCTGTGTGAGTGTGTGAGTGTGAGTGTGTGTGTGTGTGTGTGTGTGTGTGTGTGTGTATGTGTGTAATTTAGTCCAGTCTTGGCCAAACAATTATAGATGCTGAAATAATGGAGTTTGAATCAACATGTTATACCTCATATTTCTGTTTGTGTCTTTTAATAACAACCCATTCTAGAGACTGCAGATTGACAAGAGAGGTTTCTGAATCCATTATAATAGTATTGGTTACACCAAAGTTAAGAACTTAAAAGTCATATTGAATAACATGTTTATTGCCCTTTTAAAGTTGAAAACCTGGAGATTCATCAGAGAATTCATAAGTAAAAATTAAACCAGGTGAGTCTCAGTATTTTTATAGAAAAGAAAAGTATCTTTTAAATTCAATAGAAAAATTAAAGACTTTGATATGAATAAAGGGCCTTATATTATGCAACAGGTCAAGGAAACAATTATACTTACTTGGCTATTCTGTATATCAGAAAATATTTTTAGTGTCTTATTGCTAGAGAGGATTTATTTCCACATAAATATTTATGCCAAACATACATTAGCATGGATAGCTATTTTATGTTCTTTTCTAGTTGGGTAAAATAAGTTTTAAAAATGAGCTTTATTCTTTTGTTTAATCCTCACCTGAGGACATTTTTCCATTTATTTTTTAGAGAGAGTCGGGGGGAGAGACAAATATCAATGAGAGAGAGACACATTGATTGGTTGCCCCTCCATCCCCCCGTCACCAATGTGGAGATCCAGCTTGCAACATACCAAGGTAGGTGCCCTTGACCAGAATTGAACCTGGGACCCTTCAGTCCTCAGGCTGATGCTCTATCCACTGAGCCAAACCAAGCAGGGCAAACTTTTTAATGTATCATGTTTCTAGTTTGGTCATTAGTAATGGGTAGAATTTGGGGGTTCTGATTTCCCAAGCCTCTGATTTTAGACTCAAGTATGCTATGCATTTCTACTCCAGCCAGGACTGGCATTCAAATTTAGAGGCTCTGAGCCTGACTCCTGTTAGTTTATCTGGCGTTTCCTACGCTTCCATCTGGGTGCAGAGGAAAGTGTTTCTGCCCAGAAAGAGAATTGGCAGCCCTGCACTTTATTGCCACTTGTACTGATTTTGCTTTTCTTCAGAACAGCCTCAATTAAGAACGCCCTATGCCTTTTGCCTTAACTTTCTCCACACGATTTTCTTGATCTTTGGTGTTTTTTAGGTCCTTCCATTTTATCAAAGTCCTAGTATTGATCCCACCCTCCTTGCTCCTACATTACAGTGTTTTCCCTCCTACATAACCCTCCTCTTCATTTTTATTTTTTGAAAAGAAATGCCCTGGTACATTTGTTTCAGCATGACATCAGGGGACTCAGGTTTACTCAGGTTCAGGCTGGGTGTGACCTAGAACAATTGGTTTTAATCTCTTTATACATAAAATGGTAGAATTGGAGTGGTTTCTGCAGTGTCCCTTAGCTTCTTAAAAACAGTTTTGCCCTGAGATTCCCACTTCCTTTTACAAGCATGCTGTTGTATGGTGTGCAACAGTGAAGACATGCAAAATTCACATTTTTTGAACCTATCGGAGCAATTTCTTTGCAATCTGCGATTCATTTGAATAAGCATTTTAGTAAATGGTTTTGCTTCCAACAAGCATAACTCTATGTTCAAAAGAGTTCTTTGTACTTTTGTAATTTTTGCTTTAGAGATTTCATTGACCTATTTTCCTTATGTTTAAGTTTTTCAGCCATTGCCCAAATGTATATTTTCTTTCTTTCATTAAGATTTGTTCTAAGAGCTGTGACATTTAGAGAACTGAGTCTCACACTCATGCCTAAGCTTTTTAAGACCTTGTATTGCTCTCATTTCTTGGAGAAAGATAAGCTAGTAAAGGAGGGCCAGTGAATTGACAGAAACTTGGGTTTTAGGTCTGGGAATACCTGTATTTGAGAGCAATACTCTCTAAAGCGAGAAGTATAGACCGGTGGTCGGCAAACTGCGGCTCACGAGCCACATGAGGCTCTTTGGCCCCTTGAGTGTGGCTCTTCCTAAGCCTTAGGAGTACCCTAATTAAATGTACCTACCTATATAGTTTAAGTTTAAAAAATTTGGCTCTCAAAAGAAATTTCAGTCGTTGTACTGTTGATATTTGGCTCTGTTGACTAATGAGTTTGCCGACCACTGATATAGACCAACCTCTTACTAACAGCCCCTCTTAGCATGAAAATTCTATGATGCCATTATGATTATATGGGCCTCAAACCTAGATCAAACCCAGGAAGAATAAATTAGAAGCATATTAATGAATGACCCAAAAAGAGAAAAAAATGGACGTCTTCC
Source organism: Myotis yumanensis (assembly GCF_028538775.1). NCBI lineage: Eukaryota > Metazoa > Chordata > Mammalia > Chiroptera > Vespertilionidae > Myotis > Myotis yumanensis. The sequence continues at coordinate 25,890,208 of NW_027223767.1, read as the reverse complement.
ACGACCAGTAATATTTTAGAGCTCCTGGAGCCACAATTCTCGTCTAGCCCCCATGTCAGACTTTCCATTCTGGTAAGACGGTGACTCAGACCTTGAGTCCAGCATTAATAAGCAATCCTGTAAATCATTTAGAGACCCACACTGGTCAGAGGATAAATGCCTCAGTTAGAAAAAAAAAAGCATATTTTGTTTCAAGAACTTTTGAGAGGACTGGGCTGTCTTTGCATGAAGCTTTGTGTGTACTACTTACTCCTGTGCTTGCAAAGACTCTTACCCTCCCCTGCTTTTCTATCCACTCACCTGCTGATGGGCACTGGGTTGCTTTCAAATCTTGGCTATTGTGAATAACACAGCAACACACATAAGAGTGCCTATATTCTTTTGAATAAGTGTTTTGAGTTTCTTTGGATACAGTCCCCAAAGTGGGATTCCTGGGTCATACCATGGAATACACTCAGCTGTATAAAAGAAGGAAATTTTACCTTTTACAACAGTATGGATGGACCAAGCAAGTATTATGCTTAGTGAAATAAGCCAGTCAGAGAAAAACAAATACCAGGGGACGGCACTATATGTGGAATCCAGTGAACAAAAGCAACAAAATAGAAAGAGATGTACAGATACAGAGAACAGACTGACCGCTGTCAGAGGGGAGGCGGGTAGGAGTGAAAAAGGTGAAGGGGTTAAGCACTGCAAATGGGTAGTTGCAGAATAACCACAGAGATGCAGATTGCAGCGTGAGGAATACAGTCAATAATGTCGAGATAACTGGGTATGGGGCCAAGTGGGTGCTTGGGGCAGAGCGGGGAACCATTCTGTAGAGTGAGTAATTTCCGTTGCTTGACTCTACATCTGAAACTGGTGCAAAAAGGAATTGAATGTAAACTGTGGCTGAAAAATAAAATAAATTAAAAAAAATACAAGGGTTATAAAAAAAGTCTTACCCATTTGACCTTGATTTCCCTGGAAAGGAAATGATGTCCCAGAGGGTGTTCTTCTCATCTCAGCAGTCCTCTCCTTCTGACCCAACCCCCACGAGTTCTATCACCTTCATACACAGCCTGGCCTCACCCATAACCTGACTTTAGCTACACCCTTTCCTTATCATCCGGCCCAGCAGTCCAGATGCAGAGGTCACTTACTTGAATAAGCTTACAATGATCTTTTGAAGATCAGACGTAGATCTCCCAAATATTTAGCCGTCAACTCTTTGTGGAAAGTCTTTCACCCAATCAGATAATACTTGTTCTTTTCAAACTCACTTTTCTGCCATTAAAATGCACACAACTTTCCTAAAGGTCATCTGCTAGAAGTCTGCTTCAACAGCTACAATTCACTATGTCACTGGTGAGAAGTTAAACATTCAGTTAACTATGAATGACACGGAATAAGTCTGTTCCTTATCCAGACGGCAGCAATTACGAGTACATTCTCATTATTGAAAATTGCTTACTTTAGAACATTAGTCTCTTGTATTTGATCTGTCTGATGATGGTTAAATACAGTATATTCATTAGTGCTTGCAGAAGAGCTCTCTAATAGCACTTAATATGTTTTCTAAATAAACTCTAATTACAAATTCTCACAGTGTGGGAGTCAGTCTGGTTTTGCCAAAGCAGGGCAGATTTAGAAATGTTCAGCCTGACAAAAAGGAGGAGGGCTCTTTCCAAGCTTGCAAGATAGTTGCTAACCTCAGTTCTCTAATGGCCAGTGAGCTCAGCAGTATCTTTATGCATAGGGTGCTGTTTACAGCGATGCCATCATTTATATGTTTTACTAAAGTACATTACAATGCATATTTGAAACCTTCACACAGGATTAAAATACATCAAGCTTACTTTAAGATTAATCTAGCAAGGAATATTGTCATCGTGAAAGATGAGTGGAACTAAGACCTATTTTAATGTTTTATGAAAACGTTATTAAAAAATCCATCATTAGTTGCATTCTCCCTCCAGTCTCTATGCTCAGTTAAAATATATTAAGCTTACTTTAAAATCAATAAAGTATTTTAAAAGGTTTTTATTCCTGGCACAATGCAAAAGTGGGATATATTTATTTTAATCTTCCTTAAACACCGAGACCTAATCTATCATTTGAAGTCATGTACTCCCCCAAAATATCATTTTGTTGAATACATCAGCATTTCAAATGCTATGTTTCAATTATTTTCTAAACCCACTAGAAAAATGTTGCTTTGTTTTGGTATTGTTTTGTTTCTCAAAGGTGGTTATTTATTTGTTATTGTTGTAAGGATCCATATGGATCCAAATTGAATCAGTCACTGGGAAACCCACACTGGAAAACTGTAGGGATGAAAAAGGACTAATGTTGTATGATTCCACTCACATGAAGTATCTAAAGTAGCCCAGATAATAAAATCTGAAAGTGGGAAGATAGTTGCCAAGAGCTGTGTAGGGAGAAGGGGAATTAGTGTTTAATGAGTATAGAGCTTCAGTTTTGAAAAATGAAAAAGGAATAGAGACATGTTGCAAACAATGCGAAACACTTCACATGACTGAACTGTATACTTAAAAATAGTTAAGATGACCCGGCCAGTGTTGCTTGATGGTTGAGTATCAACCTATGAACCAGGAGGTCATGATTCCATTCCCTGTCAGGGCACATGCCTGGGTTTCCTGCTTGGTCCCCAGTTAGGGGGCTTGCAGGAGGCAGCCGATCAATGATTTTTCTCTCATTATTAATGTTTCTATCTCTCTCCTGTCCCTTCCTCTCTGAAATAAATTAAAAATATAGTTAGGGTGGTAAATTTAATGTTATGTGTTATTTATCTCAGTTAGAAAAGGAAAAAGAAAGAAAACTTCTAGTCTTCCTTCTACTATAATTAGACATATAAATTTGAACAAGCCATTTCACTTCTCTGTTTCCATATGTATTTGTAAAATTAGCTTCAGAAAGATTTTTACTGTTGACCTTGCCAACTACTGAAAAGACAAAATCCTCTGGTATTGAGAGTCTAACTCCACATTTGTTTGTAAATTATAAAATTTCCCTCCACTTGATAGAATCATCAATTTTCATCTTGGGCCCAAAGACTGGACATGTGTGAAATATGCAATTGAGAAATATCTAATAGAAAATTAAATTGAACTCTTTCTCCTCTTGTATTTGTACACCTTACCAGTTATTGCAAAAACTTGCCCAAGAGAGGACAATCTTCCAAATTCAACTAGAAGCACCTTAAACCAGAGGTGTGGCCTCATTCTGAATTGAGGTTTTGAATACATGTAGAGTTGGTTTTCTATTCATCCAATGACGGATATAACTGCCTCTCTGAGCTTTACTTCCTGTTGACTATTAATACTAAATTTTACCTGGCAGAGTGATATTTAACTTGGTTTATTTTTATGAGTGTTTTAAACACTTTCTCTTTCAAGAGAATATTTCTACCTGGTTCCCTAAACAAATAATGAAAACACCAAAAAGCATAATACAATATGTGCCTTGCTTACTTAACAGTCGCTTAAAATTGAGTAAGTGCTGCACACCTGGATGAGCTAAATGCATTTTTTTAACTTCTTTGATGACCTGTCACACTAAATACTGTATTTCAATTGCTTTTCACCGTAGTATCCCCCCGCTCAGTCTCTCTAAATGAGGTTCACATTTCACTGTGGTCTCAGAAGCAATTTCCCATTGTGACTCACAGACCCCCAAGCTCCAAACATTATTAAGATTTTTTCTGTATCCATTATAAACTGCTCTGCAGCATAACAGTGAATCATCATAATTTTGTTAGGCCAGATCCGCAGGTGATAGAACAATAAAAAAAGAAACCAAGAAAAGGCTCACACTACATTTCAGCAAAGGATTTCTGACCAGTTTGACAGCTCTATAAAGTTCTAAGAAATGTTCTCATCCCCTCTGTCTCTCTCTCTCTCTCACCCATACAGTGAGTGAATGTAGTGAGTACACCACCTGGAACCTCTACTCTCTTCCCATGCTTGTCAACCTGATCAAACATAAATATAGAACAAAACTAAGGAGAACGTGGAGAATGGGGCAGAGGGTCTGACATGATACCACAACCCTAGCATGATCATTGTATGTCTGTATCAGTTTGCATCTAGATGCTATTGTATCAACACCTATTTTGGCATATAGTTATTAATAGAATGCTCAGATGTTTACTTTTGGTGTCTTTACTGGACATTCCATTATATGTGTGGATGAAAAAAAAAAAGAGGTTCTATGTAAAGCAATCTAACAGGATAATCTGATCATAAATTTCTGACTGAGCAGGTCATGGTGGATAGTCATGCCCCAGGCATATAACTTCCTAGTAAAAGGTTTATCTTTGCTGGAAGCCAGCCCTGTCCATTATTCTTGTGCATATAGGTTATCACACCTTTGAAATACTAGAGGTACTATGCCTCCAAGGGGGTGATGACCCTCATGAGAGCATATAATCTTGTTAATTATCCTGTATCCAATTCCTATCTTGCTAATTTCATGTATGTTCCCTCCCTAATTTCAAATGCATAAAGAACGCTGCAGCCATAACCGGTTTGGCTCAGTGGATAGAGCATTGGCCTGCAGACTCAAGGGTCCCAGGTTCGATTCCGGTCAAGGGCATGTATCTTGGTTGTGGGCACATCCCCAGTGGGGAGTGTGCAGGAGGCAGCTGATCGATGTTTCTCTCTCATCTATGTTTCTAACTCTCTGTCCCAGTCCCTTTCTCTCTGTAAAAAATCAATAAAATATATATTTTTAAAAAAAGAACGCTGCAAAAATGGTTATTCCTTGAGCACTTGAGATCTTGCTCCCCTCACAGATTGTCAGTTTGGCTGAAATGAACTCATAAAACGTTTCTACAGGTTGTGGATGTTTCTGACTTTGACATATGCAAGTTTTAAATTATATTGTATTTATAATTATCTTTTGCAATATTTAAGTTTCTTTGATTATCACTTTGACACAATCCTAATGAGCTGGAAGGCAAAACATGTAACCTGTTTCATGGCTTTGAAAAATGCCTGGTGAATTTACTTTCCAAAAATATCTTGAGCTTTTCCTGGCACTTGCTAACCTTTATATCCGTGATTTTCAACCCTTTTCATCTCATGGCATATACACTAATTATGAAAATTCCGTAGCGCAACAAAAAATATATTTTTTGCCAATCTGACAGAAGCAAAAAGGTATCATTTTGATTCATTCCCATCCGATGGCAGTTGTCATTTTCTTATTTGACCATCTAAGGCAGTGGTTCTCAACCTGTGGGTCGAAACCCCTTTGGGGGTCGAACGACCCTTTCACAGGGGTCGCCTAAGACCATCGGAAAACACATATATAATTACATATTGTTTTTGTGATTAATCACTATGCTTTAATTATGTTCAATTTGTAACAATGAAAATGCATCCTGCATATCAGATATTTACATTATGATTCAAAACAGTAGCGAAATTACAGTGATGAAGTAGCAACGAAAATAATGTTATGGTTGGGGGTCACCACAACATGAAGAACTGTATTAAAGGGTTGCAGCATTAGGAAGGTTGAGAACCACTGACCTAAGGGAAAAGAGGTCAGTGCCCTGACTAAAGAGTCAGGTATTGCATGTTTTAACAATTCTTGTGGCACACCACTGTGCTGCAGCACATGGCTGAAAATTGCTGCTGTATTCGACAATACCAACATCATATATTTCACCAGCATTAGGAATTGTATTTAGCATATTTATTTTAAATGAGTTGTTTCTTAAAGGCCTATTTTATTAAAACAGGGTTACTAGTTTACAGAAAACTTTTGTTCAAATTTATTATATATTCTTATCATTTCTTTTCTTGCTTATTTAAGCATTTATTTTTAATGTTACTGTGTAACATTTTACATGTTTTGCTTATGTAATAATTATATTAAACTTCTGTCCCATTTCCTGGAATACTCTTTCAAGATTGCTGTTTTAGTTGTGTCTGTTATCTTAAAACCAATTGATATTTAAGTGGTGGGTCAGAACTTGCTCTTTTCATCTTTCAGAGACACTAAGAAACGTAGTATCACTGTATTTTGCCTACAACTTTTTTTCCCCCATCTAAGACAAATAGCGGAGTGGAGGGGACTTATAGTTTCTCTACCAAAGTATCTTAATACCTAAGGCAGTGTTTCTCAACCTTCCTAATGCCTCGACCCTTTAATACAGTTCCTCATGTTGTGGTGACCCCCACCCATAAAATTATTTTCATTGCTACTTCATAACTGTAATTTTGCTCCTGTTATGAATCATAATGTAAATATCTGATATGCAGGATATATTTTCATTGTTACAAATTGAACATAATTAAAGCATAGTGATTAATCACAAAAACAATATGTGTTTTCCGATGGTCTCAGGCGACTCCTGTGAAAGGGTTGTTCAACCCCCAAAGGGGTTGTGACCCACAAGTTGGCGACCCACAGGTTGAGAACCGCTAATCTAAGGAATCTCTTGAAACTAATGACAAAATCGAATCTTTTTATTTTCTATTTTGAATTGCTACTTAATGATACAACTCTGGATATGGGTAACTGAGGACATTAGTACTTCCTTATTGCAAATCAAGGAGTCATTATATAAACCAATATTTGCATAATTTTGTGCTAATTAAAATTATTGCTTTAAAGCAGAGGATTCCTGCCTAATGAATGCCATTGTTTGGTGGAACACTAACATTTCTGTCTTTGTAGTAGTCTATACAGAAAAACTGTGTCCAGGCGAAAGGCTTAAAGAACTCTGTCTTATAGACACCCCCACTAAAAGCCATGCTCTGTATCTTAAATATACCCTCTGAGTAATGAAATCCACTTCAAATATAAACACCAACTTCCAACATAAATCCCCTTGGAGATCATAAGTCATGGCATGTGTCAGGATTTTTATTTGAGTTTTAAAACAAATAATAAAATGCCCTAATAAATTTGAATCTTCAGGAGTGAGGTCTTTGGTCTGTGCATTTTTGACAAAAAGCTTTTTGCCCCTTCCCATTTTCTTCCTCATCCTTCTTAAAAAATATTAACCATTATGCCTGGCTGGCCTTGCTCAGTGGTTGAGCATTGACCTATGAACCAGGAGGTCACGGTTCCATTCCCCGCAAGGGCACATGCCTGAGTTGAGGGCTCAATCCCCAGTGTGGGTTGTGCAGGAGGCAGCCAATCAGTGATTCTCTCTCATCATTGATGTTTCTATATCTCTCCTCTCCCTTCCTCTCAGAAATCAATTAAAATATATTTTAAAATATTAACCAATTTGATGATATTTCCATTTTTATAGTTAAAGTTTGAATATGATAGTATGGGATGTCTGATAATGCAGTCATGTTGCTGAAATCAATGTGTGTTTTTCTAGATACGTCAATCTGCCAAGGCCGTGGTTAATATCAATACATTTGAATGATCTAACTATCTTGTGAAACCCTGAGAATATTAGAGCCTTAAACTTTAATTACTTTATCTGGCTTATTTTTATAGCTGAGCAAACAAAGGTTATGAGCATTTTAGTGATTTGAGATTAAAATCAGGCCTCTTGATTTCCATTCCATCCAGTGCTCTACTATATTTTTAGTGTTTTTTTTTTTAATCTTTCCAATAATACTACAAAGCTGTTAGAAGCCAGGCTGTGACTTAAACACTTAAATAACTCTTTACTCATTATCTGCAATCAAACACCTACTGTATAGCTTTAATTTAATAGGTGCTCAATTCACCTTGTTGATCAATTTTCTAAAACTCAAATATCCCCAGGATAAATATTTTATGGTGATTCTCAAAATTGTCATATAGACAGCAGATATAATCTTATACTTTTTAAGGCTTTTTTATTTTTCTTAAAAACAGTCAAGCTATTGATCTATATTTTGCTACTCATCTATGGGTACAAACAATTAAATCTTTTTTTGCAATGATGTGAAACTGTAATAAATATCTAAACAAATTTTAAGAATCAATCCTGGTAGTGGGAGCTAAGACAATATATGTGGTAAATATTTCAGAGGCTTCCTAAGAATAGTTTCTCTTACTCTGGATATATATTGTGTGGAAACCTGACTGTTTTCCAAGAAACATGAGAAGTAATATCAACTTTACTTTTAGTCATTATAAAATGAAATGATAGTTTTAATTATTAAATTATTAATTCATATTCAAAGATAAAAGTGCTATATAATCCTTAGTGTCTGAGGTCCAAGAAAACGTAGTTAACTCTGGTTTATCTGAAAAAATATTAATTTTTAAGTGTGTATATGTGAAAAATAGCTGCAACCTAATTGCCTTGAAGTTGAAAAATGCTATCATTTAAAAATTTAAATCCATTCACATTTTTATTCAAATCTGTAAGAGAATATAATTAAACAACCCCTCCTTGTCCTTCAATTTATGAAGCCAAAAACAGTGTTAATAATATACTCCAGATGTCAGACATCTGGACTGAAATTACTCTGGTGTGCTAGGATAACACTCACAGATATTAAATCTTTTCCTAAAAGCACTTCCTGGTATTATTATTTAGGGGGAAAATGATTATTGGCACACAAGTGATTATTATTCTAAGTGAGCTCTTTGAGTAATGTCACTCTCCCTATCACACTTGAAAGAAAGGCAAAGTCCTTTTATATTAACTTAAAGCTCTTTGTATTGATCTGGTTCCTGTTTTAACTTGACTTTCTCCAGTATCCTCCTCTCCCGGATGATGCTCCAGCTTCCACAGTTTACCTTTTATTATTCTAACAGGGCCTTAGAATCTTTGTCTTATCTGGAATGTCCTTTCCCCAATCTTTGCATGGCTAACATTAACATTTTATCACGCAGAACTTTGCCCAAATGACATCTTCTCGGAGAAACTTTCCTGCCACTCATCCTAAAATAAACACACAGGAATTCATCATTACAGCATAACATCCTTACCCCTCTCTCTCTGTCTCTGCCTCCACTGACCTCCCCACTAGAATTTAAAAAAAAAAATTCTTGAGAATAGAGTCCTTCTTGCTTCTGTTCTTATTTTTTCTCTAATACCACAAAATATGTCTGTCATATTATAGAGACTTATGTTTATTGTAACATCTGATGATACAGCATGACATGGCAGAGCACACAGATGAACTCCAGCAGAAAAGTCTCAGAGATTATAAAACATAAATATTAAATCTGAAAGGGCTCTTAGAAACCAGTGTTGATTCTACACATGATCCTGAAAGTTCAGGTTCATGCCCAAGGTCACATATGGAAAGGGTCAGAAAACCCAAGTATTTTGTCAATAAGTAATCTACCTTTCTCATCCTTCCAAGGCTAGGAATTTACTGAATTCCTGCTTTGTAGAAATACTGTACTCCGTTTCACTGGCCAGAAAAGTAGAGAGGGGTTCAGAAGATTGTTGGTCTGAGTATTTTATTTTGCAAATAATTTTACTGTGAGGAAAGAGTAAGGCTTTAGAAATTAATACAGCAGGAAGGTTAATATTTGCTGTGATGGCTGTGTTAAAACAAACAAACAAAAAAAGAGGCAGAGTATGATTG